>NC_086179.1:2070000-2695000 GCF_023053635.1 Elgaria multicarinata webbii | reverse complement strand
TGTGCCTTTAGTTTCTATTTCCAAAATGTAGAACTTGGCATTTATCCCTATTAAATTTTATTCTGTTGTTTTCAGCCCAGCACTCCAGCCTATCAAGATCACTTTGAAGTTTGTTTCTGTCTTCCCGGGTATTAGCTATCCCACCCAATTTTGTGTCATCTGCAAATTTGATCAGCGTTCCCTGCACCTCCTCGTCCAAATCATTAATAAAAATGTTGAAGAGCACTGGGCCCAGGACTGAGCCCTGCGGCACCCCACTCGTTGCCTCTCCCCAGTTTGAGGAGGTTCCATTGATAAGTATTCTTTGAGTCCGATTCTGTAGCCAACTGTGAATCCACCTAATAGTTGTTCCATCTAGCCCTTCTTTTGGCCCAGCCTGGCTTTTCTTATGAGAAAATGCATACTTCGGAATAAAACAGGAAAACCTTTTAAGATCAAAAAGTGGTATTTATCACTTACAGTTCAGTGGAAGAATATGGTTTTAACCAGATGTCTAAAGGCAAGAATAACTTAGCCTCCTTGGGAAGGAGGTGCCACAGCTCAGAACGTGGTTACATAAAAAGGCCCCGGTGTCAAATCCTCACCAAAACTCACCTGGCTAGAAAATAGGCTTGGGTGATGACCGTAGGCTCTGGGTAAGTTCAGGGGTGGGTGGGTGTCTCTCAGATATCCTGGCCCCATCCCATTTAGGGCTTTATAGGTAAGAAACAGCACCTTGAATCGGGCTCAGAGACGAATCTCCCAGTCCCCTGCAGCGCTGAAAATGGTTCCGGTAACCAAAATGGAGCCAACTGAGGACTTCTGCCCCTGGCCAGCTGCACCTCCTTCCCTTGCCCTCAAGGCCAAATAGGCCGAAGGTGTCAGGATGATGCCCCTTTGCCTTGAGGCAGAGGCTGTTTCTTTCTACACCTGCCTTTCCCCCCGGGATCATCCCTGTGCATCCAAATGACACACAGGGGATCACGGGAGCAGGGAGGGACGATCCCGCCATTTTCCTGGGATAATCCTTAGGTGTAGAAAGGGCCATAGTCTCCTCTCTCTGCTTTTCATTCGGGTGGGATGTCATCATCAACTAGTGTGTGCATGGGGGACGGGGACGGGACTGCTCTTTACTCCACAGGACCCCCACCGCCTTTTGTGTCTCTACAGAAAAGAGACTGGTGGTGGTGGGATGGATACAAAGTCAAATACACCGCTTGGGGTGAATTGGAACCCAATAATGAGTTCTTCAAGGAGAATTGCGTCCACCTTCTTCCCGAGAAAGGTAAGGGGTCACCTTGGAGAACCTGGCCGTAGGAGCTGACGGGTGGGTGAGCTGGAGGCAGCCAAGGGGCCCAAGGACTCACACAATGGTTTGATTGGGTGGCAAGGAGGGGGGGCTGGTGGATCCAATTTTGGTGGGGGCAGAGATTCCATTCTGGGGTGGAGAGGAAAATGGTGCATTTATCATTAAAACAAGAGCTGGCCACTATGCTAAGTTGGCTTCTATTGGAAACCTGGGGGGAAATGTGTGTGTCCCCCAAGTTGAATCCATGCATCTCTTGAAGCAAAACTAGAATAACTAAAACGGAAAGCAGAAGAAGGGGTTCAGCCCACCCCTTGCAGGACCCCCTGTGGCTTTCAGGGTTGAAAGAACAGAAAGTTCAGCTAAGTGCTCATTCTAGGGTGACCCTATGGAAAGGAGGACCATGCTCCTGTATCTTTAAGAGTTTATTTATTTATTTATTTATTTATTTATTACATTTTTATACCGCCCAATAGCCGAAGCTCTCTGGGCGGTTCACAAAAATTAAAATCATCATAAAACAACCAACAAGTTAAAAATACAAATACAAAATACAATATAAAAAGCAAGAGTTGCATAGAAAAGGGAATTTCAGCAGGTGCCATTTGTAGGCATGCAGCACCTGGTGAAATCTCTTCTTCACCACAACACTTAAAGCTGCAGGAGCCCTGCTCTCTTTTGTATCTGATCACACCAGGCAGGGCTCCTGCAGCTTTAACTGTTGAGCTGAAGAGGGAATTTCTCCAGGTGCTGCATGCATACAAAGGACACCTGCTGGAATTCTCTTTTCAATATTGATTATATTATTCAATATAATCAACATTCGACATTGATTTCATTTCGACGCCAAGTAAAATCATGGCTTTTTAACAAAGCCTTTGATGGTTAAACTCACTGGCACATTGTTTTAAATGTTTTAAACTGTATCTATTGCTTATAAATTATATACTCTTTTAACTTGGATCATGGTTTAATTTGTTTTTAACTGTGTATATTTATTGTTTTATACTGTATGTTTTTATCTGTACGCCGCCCTGAGATCTTAGTGATATAGCGCGGGATATAAATATTTCAAATAAATAAATAAATAAATAAATACAACTGCTAAAGAAACAGGAGCCCGGTCCTCCTTTCCATAGGGTCATCCTAGCCCATCTGCTCTCACACCAGCAGTGCAACGTTCCCTTGGCGCTTAAAGGGGCAGGAGTCCAGAGCAGGCCACGTGAAAGAGCTCTACCTGCCTGCCTCAAGTGACACTGGCCGGTCCAACACTCACAGCTGCTCCTCTGCCCTCTTCCGAGCATAGCTACGGGCAGGCTGGAATGATGCATTAATAGAAGTATAGCTTCCAAATCACGTGAGGTCCTGGTTCCTCTCTATTCGGCCCTGGTTAGGCCTCATCTAGAGTATTGCGTCCAGTTCTGGGCTCCACAATTTAAGAAGGACACAGACAAGCTGGAGCGTGTTCAGAGGAGGGCAACCAGGATGATCAGGGGTCTGGGAACAAAGCCCTATGAAGAGAGACTGAAAGAACTGGGCATGTTTAGCCTGGAGAAGAGAAGATGGAGGGAAGACATGATAGCACTCTTCAAATACTTGAAAGGTTGTCACACAGAGGAGGGCCAGGATCTCTTCTCGATCCTCCCAGAGTGCAGGACATGGAATAACGGGCTCAAGTGACAGGAAGCCAGATTCCGTCTGGACATCAGGAAAAACTTTCTGACTGTTAGAGCAGTACGACAATGGAATCCGTTACCTAGGGAGGTTGTGGGCTCTCCCACCCTAGAGGCCTTCAAGAGGCAGCTGGACAACCATCTGTCAGGGATGCTTTAGGGTGGATTCCTGCATTAAGCAGGGGGTTGGACTTGATGGCCTTGTAGGCCCCTTCCAACTCGAGCCCTTTCATTTGTTGCCTTCCAGGATTCAAGAAATGGAACGATATCAGTTGTGACTGGAAGTTTAGCTTCATTTGCAAGCATGAGCTGAAGTACATGTGACTCATCGCTGACCCCGGCGGCCGCCTCAAGCCCCAGGAGTTTCAAATCCGCTGACGGTGAGATGAGGCTCAGCTCTGCCTCTGTCCTCTGAATTGTCCTCCTCCTCCTCCTCCTCCTAACCCTGCGTCTTCCATGGCCTGGCAGATATTTCAGCTTGGAGGCTTCGTCACCGCCTCAGACTCCATGCGCCCAAGGCCCGACTTTTCATCTTCTCCTCCAAGCCCTCCTCTCCCCATGAACGAAATAAACAATAACACTCTCTCCTTCTCCTTTTAAAACTTGATTTTGATCTTACTTTTATACTGTTAGTTTTACTCTACCCTGTGCCTGTTTGGTGCATTCTCTTCCCCTTCTTATTGTTTTATTATGATTCTGTTAGAATGTAAGCCTATGCTGCAGGGTTTTGCTATTTTATTGTTTTACTCTGTACAGCACCATGTACACTGAGGGTGCTATATAAATAAAGAATAATAATAAATAAATAATAAGATCACCACTCGCCCTGCTGACCGAGCCATGGCTTTATCTTTGGTCCATTTGCCAAGTCCTGATACTTTAGGGCAGTGGTTCCCAAACTTTTTCAGGTTACCGCCCCCTTGGTTCCACAAACTCATGCCCCGTGCCCCCTGTGCATGGCCCCTTAAAATGGGAAGCACCCGCCGCAGGCTTGCTGAGGGAGGGAGGGAAAAGAGAGCGAATGCCTCTGTTTTGCAGCCAGCGTGGCGGGGCACACCAAGCAGAGTATGTCCATTAGCATTTTGGTGCTTTTGAAACATTTCAATTCACCGTTAAAAGGACTCTTCTTAAATGGTATTAATACATGTGTGCATCCTTCTCCTATATGGCTTGGGACCAAACTACCTTCTCCCATAAAAATGTCCCTGGGTTTTAAGACCTTCTGGAGAGGCGCTTCTCGGAAAAGACCACCTCGAGCGCCCTCCTGCCGCCCCCTTGCCTCTTAATGCCCCCCCTATGCAATCCCACCGCCCCAAGGGGTCAGTACTGCCCACTTTGGGAACCACTGCTTTAGGGTGACCCTATGAAAAGGAGGACAGGGCTCCTGTATCTTCAACAGTTGTATTGAAAAGGGAATTTCAGCAGGTGTTGTTTGTATATATGGAGAACCTGGGGAAATTCCCTCTTCATCACACCAGTTAAAGCTGCAGGTGCCCTGCCCTCTTTTAAATCTGGTCACTCTAGTATAGCTCCTGCAGCTTTAATGAAGAGGGAATTTCACCAGGTTCTCCATATATACAAATGACACCTGCTGAAATTCCCTTTTCTATGCAACGGTTAAAGATACAGGAGCCCGGTCCTCCTTTTCATAGGATCACCCTAGATACTTCTGCCTGTCCGGACAGGCCCCCATCTCCGTCACTGTATAATGGTTGTTGGTTCAGGCTCATGGCCCACTCACGTCCCAGCACCAACTGGGGTCTCCACTCCTCAGCTGGCCCCCTCCCCTTGATAACCCCCAGCTGCACAGAAGCAGCTTTCACCGCTGTGAAAGAGGCAAACGCAGAGCCACGTGTGCCTTGAAAGAGAGTTTATTGCTGTCACCGTGCCGAGAATGTCTGACCCATGGCACACCGGGGGGCGGGCGTTGAATTGGAGAGGACTTTTCGGCTTGGAAGGAATGGGGCTGCTAGATGAGTCTGGGGTGTGTGTGCGTGTGCAGGGCACGCTGACCTTGAGGGAGCAGGTGGGCCTCCTCAGGAGGACATGAACTTGCACAGGTAGGCAGTGGGTTCTTGGCAGCTGGCAGTACTCCATTCCTTATAACCTAGAAGACGGCAAAGGAATGGCGTCAGAAGTGTCTGCCCTTCCCTGGCTTCCATGTAGGAACTCCTGCCAGGTGGCCAGCCTCCCCACTCACAGCTGGGCCAGATCTACACCGAGTAGGATATAACACTTTGAAAACGGTTTGTATATGTAATGTGTCCTGGCCCTGAACAGTTGTCAAAACTGCTATAAACTGTGATAAATCAGTAGTGTAGATCCTGCCCTGGACCCAACTTCCCAACCCAGAGGAAATGTAGGTTATCTTGGGGAACCATGAAGAAGAAGAAGAAGAAGAAGAAGAAGAAGAAGAAGAAGAAGGAGAAGGAGAAGGAGAAGGAGAAGGAGAAGGAGAAGGAGAAGGAGAAGGAGAAGGAGAAGGAGAAGGAGAAGGAGAAGGAGAAGGAGAAGAAGAGCAGCATGTTCAGAGGAGGGCAACCAAGATGATCAAGGGTCTGGAAACAAAGCCCTATGAAGAGAGACTGAAAGAACTGGGCGTGTTTAGCCTGGAGAAGAGAAGATGGAGGGGAGACATGAGAGCACTCTTCAAATACCTGAAAGGTTGTCCCACAGAGGAGGGCCAGGATCTCTTCTTGATCCTCCCAGAGCGCAGGACACGGAATAACAGGCTCAAGTTAAAGGAAGCCAGATTCCAGCTGGACATCAGGAAAAACTTCTGACTGTTAGAGCAGTACGACAATGGAATCAGTTACCTAGGGAGGTTGTGGGCTCTCCCACACTGAAGGCGTTCAAGAGGCAGCTGGACAACCATCTGTCAGGGATGCTTTAGGGTGGATTCCTGCATTGAGCAGGGGGTTGGACTGGATGGCCTTAGAGGCCCCTTCCAACTCTGCTATTCTATGAATACATGAAGGAGAAGAGTCAATTTGTCACTTTCAGTTTCTCTCCATTACACATTTTCCCAGTCTTAGATTTTGCCATTCCTCCATGAGCCAAAGGTGGAGGAGGAGCCGGCCACATTGAGGAGCCTTAAGGCAGTTCAGGGGGATGCTGGGCCTTCATGGGAGTTGAGGGTGGTCGACCCTTCGTTTCATTAGCCCCCTGTCAGACTTGGAGGCAGGCATCAGGCAGCCACCGAGCCCTAAGCAATGGAAGCACCAAATGTTCAGTCTCAGCTGGCTGCCAGATGCAGCTGTGTCTGCCTGAGGAATATGGGTTCCTCGTGATTAAAGGTTTACTCATGAGCCAGGCTCTGCGTGTGAGTAGACCGTTCCTTACATGTCGCTTATGGCCTTTAGCTGTGCTATTGCTGGGGCTCTGAAAGGCTCATGCGTAAAAGCCTTCCGCTCTATGCACTGAACATTGCTCTGTGCATAGAACATGTGTTTCCCCAGTACCCTTGTCTTTCCTCGGTGTTGTAGCTCTGCTCTGGAACTTCCTGTGTTTCAGCGTTGGACTGCCTGCTGATGTGCTTTTGGGACTGACCCTGGCTCAATCGCTGGAACTCAGCCTCTGCATCACACCAGTTGGACCTGTTCGGTTTGCCCTGAATGTTTAGCCTTGAAAAATAAAATGTATTTTTTAAAAAGTATATGCATTTTTGTGTTGGGCCTCAATGCTGGTGGGAAACCAAGTTGAGGACATAGAATCATAGAATCATAGAATAGCAGAGTTGGAAGGGGCCTACAAGGCCATCAAGTCCAACCCCCTGCTCAAGGCAGGAATCCACCCTAAAGCATCCCTGACAGATGCTTGTCCAGCTGCCTCTGGAAGGCCTCTAGTGTGGGAGAGCCCACCACCTCCCTAGGTAACTGGTTCCATTGTCGTACTGCTCTAACAGTCAGGAAGTTTTTCCTGATGTCCAGCCAGAATCTCGCTTCCTTTAACTTGAGCCCATTATTCCGTGTCCTGCACAGGAAGTTAGCTCATATTTTTCTCCCCCATGCCTGGTAGGCAGTGAATCCAAATTTGACTCCCCTCCCCGCTTCCGCCCAGTTCAAATCCCTCCGGTGCTCCGGCTTCTGGTGGGTCTTCTTTCTTTAAGCCTCTCCTCACCTTTAAAGTCTATCAGAAAGACACAGTATTTTGACAGTGTTAAAAAGACGGGCTCAAACTCAGTCCATGCTGTGTACTTGACTGGGGAATCATCTGCCCATCTAAATTGTCTGACCTGCAGAGACAAAGGAGAAGGGTCTTTGCTGAGAAAGGCGCAGAACCGCTCCCACCCCCTGGCAGATGGTCCCCACAACTGCAGAAATCCGAGGCAGGGCAGCCCTTCTCAGGAGAGGAGAATCCTGAGGCTCAGGGAGAATTTACAGGACCATAAAACTCCCCCTGAAACTGAGATGCAGGTTTCTTATTACTTGGTTGGGCAAAATACCTTTTCCATGTCAGCTCTCTCTCTCTGTCTCTCTCTCTGTGTGTGTCTATGGCTGTGCAGTGGGGCTGCAATGTTTGTATGATGGAGCTGCCAACTGGCTTCTACCCCTGAAACTGTGTTTTTTTTGCAGTGTCTTTTTGCCGCGATATTTCGGGTTAAGCCCAGTGGGTGTTGCTGGGGGTGGACTTAGGCCCACGATAGGTCCGGGTAAGCATGGGAAGGCAGAGCAGAGGGGCAGGGGTGGACTTCGTAAGCTGAATGGCTGCTGGCGCTGTGGTTTTTCTGGCTGGATCGCCTGTGCTCCCTTCTTGGCATCTCTACTTATTGTTCCCGCCTCGCTGCGGTGATGCTGCGGTGTTTTCAGGGAACAGCGCTGCAAAGCGCATCGCGTGGAGACTCCTAACAGGGCTAGGAAAGAGCCCTGCCTGAAGCTCCAGAGAGTTTATCCTGGGGTGATCCCATGATGCACAGGGGATCCCGGGATCAGGGAGGGATGATCCCTCCCTGCCCTGGGATATAGCCGTCCCCTTTGGCCCCATTTTTTCCACGGTCCCGGGCTGAGCTGGAGACTGCGGAACGTGTGGCCGGTTGCCACAGGTTGACCCAGCTCCGTGCGATTCCTCGTGAGGAGCCTGGAGCCACCACGCACAGGGGCGCTGCACCCATCGGGGTAGGGTGTGGGGGAGCGGGGAAAGTAATTTAAATTTTAAAAAGGACTTATCTTTTGTGCACGAGCGTTCGTGCGCTGCTGGCCCTTTAATCTAAAAAAAATGGCGGTCGCAGCGCCTCTCTTTCTGAGGTCATCGCGCGTTGCGTGTAAACAGAGAAGGGATGTCGCGTTAAACACAGCGCGAGATCTTCCCTCCTCCGTCGCGGCATAACGGGTAGGTCTAGCTAAGGCCACAGCGTCAACAATACTGGACCGGTGGTTGGACTCACAACCCCTGTTCTTTCAAGGCATGGAAATGGGGCTCGTGCGTAACTCCCTCTATGGCCATGATGTGAAGCGGGAGGCGGCAGCCTCACAGCTGGCCGGCTCTTTTAAGACCTCAAATGTTGGCCAGAACCACATAAGGTGGCTCTCTTGTAGACTGAGGCCATAGCTAGACCTAAGGTTTATCCCTGGATTGTCCAGGGGTCAGACCTGTTCATCTAGATGACGCACAGGGGATCCAGTGCTCAGGCAGGGGCGAACCCTGGAGGATCCCAGGAGAAACCTTCAGTCTAGCTGTGGCCTAAGGCCCTTCCTACATCTAAAGGCCTTTGGGGAGGGAGGGTGGATGATCCCAGACTTACCTGCTTCTGGCATCATCCCCTAGCGTACAAACGCCAGCACAATATCCTGGAAAACAACAGGGACGTTGCAGGTGCCATTTTGAAAAAAACCCAAAAAACAGGTGGAAGGAGCACAATTGCGCTCCACCGAAAAACTAAGGATTTTTTTTTTAAAAAAAAACCACCCTGACCCTGCTCCTTCCTCACCCAGCGATGTCGCTGGACTCCCCCCGGAGCAGCTCCTTCCCTCTTTGCTGACCCCCGTTACTCATGGGGAGGAGGGAAGAAGCTGGGATGGGTGCCCACACTGCCCATGGTCCTTGAGATGTTCCCGGGACCATGGGAAAAATCAAGATAAGTGCTTCGGGGTCGCCTGCCTGCTCCCGGGATCCCTTGTGCCTCATTTGGATGCACAGGGACGTCCCCGGGGAAAACCCACGGTGTAGAAAGGGCCTAACCTTCCTCAACCTGATGCTCTCTAATGTCTTGGACTACAAATCCCAGCATCCCTCAGCCAGCATTGGCATTGGCCTGGGATTATGGGATGGTGAGTTGTAGTCCAACACACCTAGAGGGTTCCAGGCTGGGCAAGGCTATGGGAAAGGAAGGTGAATCAATGGCCTGGCGCGTACCTTCCAGCGGTCACGCAGCCCAATCCAGACATATCCCAGGCGTTTGTAGTTGCTGACTATGTGCCAGGCCACCAGGTCCGCCTCTGCCCAGCTGAGGATGGAGGCCAGGTGTCCATTGTAGCTCTGGCATTCTTTCTGAGGGAGACAGAGAAGGAATGAACGGGAGGGAGGGTGCGGGGAGGGTGCTTCAATTCTCGGCTGTGCTGCTCCCCCCCAGGAAGGAAGGGAAAGGAACCTCTCGTGCAAGCGCTGAGTCATTACTGACTCCTGGAGGGACGCCAGCCTCTGCTGACGTTTTCTTGGCAGGCCTTATAGCGGGGTGGTTTGCCGTTGCCTTCCCCAGCCGTGATTACCTTTTCCCCAGCTAACTGGGTACTCATTTTACTGACCTCGGGAGGATGGAAGGCTGAGTCGACCTGAGCCGGCTGCCTGAAACCAGCATCCGCTGGGATCGAACTCAGGCCGTGGGGAGAGTTTCGGCTGCAGAAACTGCTGCTTTACCGCTCTGCGCCACACACTGCTTCCCAAAACACTCATTTAATTAAAGGAAAAAGGGATCGTGTTTCCGTCACTACCTGTGCGCCATTTCAAAGGTGGGACGTACACTTGCATGTCTGTATGGCTAAGGACCCAACCTTTCATGCGTTAAAGGTAAGAAGGGCACGATCCACCCCACCACAGCACCACAGGTGGGTGAGTGCATTTGGCAAGGGAACAGCACGTGGTTCAGTGCGATTCTCCTCCCTTTCTCTCTTCCTGTACTTAAAGATAAGTCAGGTGAATGGTTAGATGGCGTTCTGGAAAGAATCATAGAATAGTAGCATTGGAAGGGGCCTACAAGGCCATCAAGTCCAACCCCCTGCTCAATGCAAGGATTCTCCTTAAAGCATCCCTGACAGGTGGCTGTCCAGCTGCCTCTTGAAGGCCTCTAGGGTGGGAGAGCCCACAACCTCTCTAGGTCACTGATTCCATTGTCGTACTGCTCTAACGGTCAGGACGTTTTTCCTGATGTCCAGCCGGAATCTGGCTTCCTGTAATTTGAGCCCATTATTCTGTGTCCTGCACTCTGGGAGAATTGAGAAGAGTGCTTGGATCTTGTTGTTGTTGTTGTTGTTGTTGTTGTTGTTGTTGTTATTATTATTATTATTATTATTATTATTATTATTATTAATTGCAAAGCTCTCTAGGCGGTTTGCATAATTAAAGGTAATGGCCAGCAGCATGCTATAATGCATGAGTGCAGCCATGCATGAGCCAACAAAGGAGGTGGGAAAAAGGGGGGGTCCCTTGTTTCTTATACTAATCTGCGTGGAGCTGGAGGGATCCTGCGCTACAACCATGCACAGTTTGACATATAGGCAGTAATTTTGTGCCCAGAAGCTACAAGAATATCCTCTTGCCTCTGCAGCATTCCAGGTCAGTTTTTCGTAAAAGACTCCATAGCAGTGGTTCTGGTAGGCCATCCAGCCCCCGGGGCACGATCCTCCATTTGTGCCTGCCGGAGGAGAGGAAAAGCATGGTCAAGGGTTAAGCAGTGGGTGACTTTTGGAAGAGGGGAGGGTCAGAATTCAGAGGAAGAGAGAGAAAGAGAGAGGCTAAAAACTGCTTGTCGGATTGAGGATAGAGAGCGATGCCTTTTGGACATGCTGGCCTGATTCACATCACTGCAAGCCCCCGTGGGTTCATTTACGTGGGGGGCTTGTCGTTCGCCGCTTTTAAAATGCAAGCTGCAGCAGGGGCCGCACCACGGCTTGTTATGCGTGTGAACCCAGTTCATGGTGGGCTGTTTGGAGAAGCTTCTTCCTAGAAGAAGCTGTGAGGACACGGAGGAGACGTGGAAAGGAAATGCTGAGCTGGAGGCTGTTGGAGGGACACCCTAGGCAGTTCAGGGTGATCCACATTGTCAGGGTGCGTAGGGTGGCCAGTTGTGTTACTTCATAGGGATCAGTCCTCTGTTTTGGAGAGCTGGCAGAAGGCAGTCTTTTATTTGAAGAGGTGCTCCAGTACAAGCAGATTTAAAGTTGAAGAACCATGAGGAGGGAGAGCAGGCAAAGGCCCTGATGTTGCTCCTCCACAGCAGACGGAGGAGGCACAAAGGCCACCTAGGCCATAGCTAGACCTATGGTTTATCCCTGGATTGTCCAGGGGTTAAAGCTGTCCATCTAGGTGACACACAGGGGATCCAGTGCTCAGGCAGGGGCGGACCCTGGATGATCCCAGGAGAAACCTTCGGTCTAGCTGTGGCCCTAGTTAATCTCCTCCAGGATAATGAGATGTACTGTGCTTCCTACGACAGTTATCCTTTCTAATTTTGCACCAGTACCTATAAATTTGCATATGTAACCGTTATGCAAATTGGTGTCCTCTTTTTGGGTGATGGTTAAGTGGGTGGGTGTGTTTTGGAAATAAAAAATGTTTTATGGATCTCTGTTTCACATCTTTCCTTCCAGCTTTCATCCCTGTGAGTTTTTTAAAAACCCTGTAGGCAGCAGGAGTAAGAATGAGTCTGAAGTGTTTAGATGTGCCCCTGATATATATATATATATATATATATATATATATATATATATATATACACACACACACACACACACACACACACACACACACACTGCCCCATAGCTGAAGCTCTCTGGGCGGTTTACAAAAGTTAAAAACAGTGAACATTAAATACAAATATACAAAAATTTAAAAGCATAAAAACAGCAATATCATTTAAAACAACTATTCTAGGGTCAGTATATAAATTGGGGGCCAAGCCATCCTGCCAGGCCTCAGCTCAATCGACGCTGTCCAGCAGGAACTCACCTGGCACGATGAAGCTGACGATCAGCAGGCCAAAGAGAATGAGCGGGAAAGAGGAGTTCAACCACATTTGCAGCTAGGGAGAGAGAACAGCCTTGATTTTTCTAAGTTCATTTAAAAGAGAGCAAAATACTCCCCTGCTTCCCCGTTGCTTGGAAATTTCACTTCTAGAAACCTTTTGTTCCAGCTCTGCATCGCAGGGCACCCAACTTCCCATGGAAAAGGCCAGAGGGATGGGATCAGTAGCCCCAGAAGATCCGTCCCGTGGCTGAAAGGAGAAGGTCTACAAAACCCACGGATGAAGATGACTTACCGGTCAAACCAGCACCTTTCTTTGCTGCTTGTCTGAAGAGGAGGCAATTTTTGCCCTTCCAGTGAAAAGGACCCACAGGAGGAGAATGCTCTGGGTGTGTGATACGTAAAGCTAGTTCATTGAGCACAGTGAACATCAGAAACAAATCACAATGTTGTTTCAAAAACTTGTTGTTGTTTATTCGTTCAGTCGTTTCCGACTCTTCGTGACTTCATGGACCAGCCCATGCCAGAGCTTTCTGTCGGCCGTTGCCACCCCTAGCTCCCCAAGCAGAAGCCTAAACGGCCCTCCATGTCAGCCTCCCCGAACCAAGGGCCCACCAGACCTGTTGGATGACCACCTGGTTGGGGAGGCTGCTATGTCAGAAGCCCCTGAAACATTCACAGCCACTAACTCATTTTAAGCCCATTGTCCAGAGGTTTCCATTTCATAAGGAAATTTCTCCATGTTCCAGAAGTCACAAACCAGCAAGAGATTTATTTTAAGTTTCACCATTAACTTCTTGTAAGTACCACTATTTGCATTACCTAATTATCTTTGGCCCCATTTGAACTTGCCCGTTCTTCCACTCTGCTATTCAAATGGCCATTTTTGAGATGCAAATGACTTCCGTGTCCTTTTTTGGGATACCTTTTAAAGTACAAGCTATCAGATCATGGAAATCACTGGAGATCTTAACAGGCAGGTGCATTTTCATTGCACTGAACAAACATCCAGAGGAATGGTTGCAAATAAGAATAAGAAAAAAAGGGCTGTCTTCTCTTATATGAGCCTGTCCAGGTCTCCGGAGATGGCCTTCACCAATTCCTCTGAACATTTGTTCCTGCATTGAGCAGGGGGTTGGACTCGATGGCCTTAAAGGCCCCTTCCAACTCTACTACTCTGTGATTCTATGTTTCTATGAATTCCCACCAATTACTAAAGCATATCTAGATGGGTGGATACACAAGACAGGGCCTTTCTGGTTGCTGCACCAGAGCTTTGAAAAAAGAGACCCATGTGACTCCCTTTCTCTTGTCCTTTTATTGCCAGGCAAAGAAATTTTTACTTAGCCAAGCATTTGGCATAGCTGATGGATGTATTACCAAGGCCAGGGCAGACATCTCAGGATGGAAATCAAAATCGATGATGATGATGTAGGAGGATGTAGGATGTGGGTCTGTCTGTCATAGAGTCACAGAATAATAGAGTTGGAAGGGGCCTCTAAGGCCATCGAGTCCAACCCCTGCTCAATGCAGGAATCCACCCTAAAGCATCCATGACTGATGGTTGTCCAGCTGCCGCTTGAAGGCCTCTAGTGTGGAAGAGCCCATGACCTCCCTATTTATTATTTATTTATTTATTTATTACATTTCTATACCACCCAATAGCTGGAGCTCTCTAGGCGGTTCACAAAGGTAACTGATTTCATTGTCGTAGGTAACTGGTTCCATTGTCGTACTGCTCTAACAGTCAGGAAGTTTTTCCTGATGTCCAGCTGGAATCTGGCTTCCTTTAACTTGAGCCCATTATTCCGTGTCCTGCACTCTGGGAGGATCGAGAAGAGATCCTGGCCCTCCTCTGTGTGACAACCTTTCAAGTATTTGAAGAGTGCTCTCATGTCTCCCCTCCATCTTCTCTTCTCCAGGCTCAACATGCCCAGTTCTTTCAGTCTCTCTTCATAGGGCTTTGTTTCCAGACCCCTGATCATGCTCGTTGCCCTCCAGCACCATAACGTCAAGACCATGAAATCTAGTCAACTGAACCTTGGCATGAATACTAATAGGACCCTTGAGATGGGACATCAGGGTTTATTTCATTAAAAAAACAACACCATATTAGGTAATTAAAAATAATTTAAGTGTGTCCATGTTTTTGAAGCCTGCAGTACTGTCTTCATTCACTAGGTGACACACGTCCACAACCGGTACATAGCTTTGGAATCAGGCACAGTCTGAAGCCAGGAGGGGCGGTTCAAGGGGAAACAGCCCTTCAGCTCTCTCCTTCTGAGGTGCAGCCCCCACCCCAGGGAATGCAGTGTGCAGACCCATCCCTCTAGGAGTGCCCTATGGCAGAGGCTGTGCCTAAGGGTATCGGTAGTCATGGCTTCGCTTAGATGGGGAAAACACAGTATGTCCAACTCTGGCAGCTCCATATGTTTGCTTGACACGATGTACGTTTCCTGTATCAAACTAAGGGCTATTCCAACCCATGCAAATCTGGATCCCTTCATTAGAAATAAATAACACACACACACACACACACACACACATCCCAGTCCTCTCCCACCTCCTTGCCTTTTCAGCTGATGAAGCAGAAGTGAAGTAGCCTAGGAATATTGTGGGGGGTCTCCTTTCAAACTAGACCTTTCCAGGAAGAGTTTCTGGGAGAGGAATACGGTGTGTGTGTGTGTGTGTGTGTGTGCAACCCTGTAACGTCTTCTCGATATCTCAGGGGCTTTTGATACCGTTGACCTTCTGGGAGTTGAGGGCACTGCCTCAGAGTGGTCCGGCTCTTCGTTGCTGGGTCAGTTCCAGAGAATACCACTGGGTGGCTGGTTGGTGCTCTGGAGAGCTGCACCGGCGGCCACTCTCTGGCGATGGTGGCTCACATTCTCCCCACCCCTGGTGGTGGTGGTGGCGGTGGCTCCAGCTTGCTCCCCACCCCCTGGCAGCAGCAGTAGCAGCAGCGGCAGGTCCCCCCGCCTCAAGTGCTGGGAAGTCTTGCACTAGCCCTTGTGCTGGTTTGGAAGCTGCAGCTAGTGCAGAACCCAGCGACAAGGAGTCTCAGGCCTAATATACACCAAGCAGTATATTGCACTATGGAAGTGGTATGAAAGCGATATATAAAATAGGGTGACCCTATGAAAAGGGGGACAGGGCTCCTGTATCTTTAACAGTTGTATTGAAAAGAGAGGTCCGCCCGGCGCCTACACTGTACTGCTTTCGTCGCCAGCTGAAGACCTTTTTATTCACTCAGTATTTTAACACTTAATTTTAACTTAAATTTAAATTTTACTGTTTTAACTCTGTATTTTAATCTTATATCAATTTTGCTGCGTGGTTTTATCCTGGTTGCGCTTTTTATACTGTATTTCGTAATTGTGCTTTTAACCTGTTGGTTGTTTTATTGTGGTTTTAATTTTTGTGAACCGCCCAGAGAGCTTCGGCTATTGGGCGGTATAAAAATGTAATAATAAATAAATAAATAAATAAATAAAAGGGAATTTCTGCAGGTGTCATTTGTATATATGGGGAACCTGGTGAAATTTCCTCTTCATCACAAGAGTTCAAGCTGCAGGTGCCCTGTCTTCTTTTAAAATGGTCACTCTAGTATAGCTCCTGCACCTTTAACTGTTTTGATGAAATGACACCTGCTGAAATTCCCTTTTATTAATATTTTTATTTATTTATATAGCACCATCAATGTACATGGTACAGGAGCCCTGTCCTCCTTTTCATATGGTCACCCTAAAAGGCAGGAGCCACACTACTGCTTTATAGCAGTATTGAACAGGGTGACCAAACGCCCGGATTTGGCCGGACGGGCCAGGAAATCGGGGGGTAAATCCCTGTCCGGCCGGAAATGGCCTCCCCCGGCCTTTTGCCCGGGAAATCGGGGCCTCTTCTTGGTCGTCGCCACCATGGCGACCAAGGAGAGGCCTCAATAGAAGCCAGGGGAGCCAAGACGGGTGTTTCCGTGTTTGGGAAACACGCGGCTCTCGGGGCTTATATTAGGGCGTCTCCGTGGAGGAGACGCTCCAATAGAGAAGCCCACGCGGCCGGCCCGTTTCCCAATCAAACAAACAACCCCCCTCCCGGCTTAAGACCCGCCTTCCTACCTGATCCAGACGCGATTGGATCAGGTAGGAAGGCGGGGGTTTGTTTCCTTGTTTGGGAAATGCTCCGGCCGCATGGGCTTCTCTATTGGAGCGTCCCCGTGGAGGAGACGCTCCAATAGAGAAGCCCATGCGGCCGGAACATTTCCCAAACAAGGAAACAAACAAACCCCCCTCCCGGCTTAAGACCCGCCTTCCTACCTGATCCAGACGCGATTGGATCAGGTAGGAAGGCGGGTCTTAAGCCGGGAGGGGGGTTGTTTGTTTGATTGGGAAACGCTCCGGCCGTATGGGCTTCTCTATTGGAGCGTCTCCTCCACGGGGACGCTCCAATAGAGAAGCCCATGCGGCCGGAGCATTTCCCAAACAAGGAAAAAATCCCCCTCCCGGCTTAAGACCCGCCTTCCTACCTAATCCAGACGCGATTGGATCAGGTAGGAAGGCGGGTCTTAAGCCGGGAGGGGGGTTGTTTGTTTGATTGGGAAACGCGCCGCCCCTGTGGGCTTCTATTGGAGCGTCTCCTCCACGGGGACGCTCCAATAGAAGCCCATTGAGCATTGCACTAATCTAATTAATTTTTTAAAGGAGGGGAAGGGCAGGTGGGTGTGGGTCTGTGGGAGAGCATTGCACTAATCTAATTCATTTTTTAATGGAGGGGAAGGGCAGGTGGGTGTGGGTCTGTGGGAGAGCATTGCACTAATCTAATTCATTTTTTAAAGGAGGGGAAGGGCAGGTGGGTGTGGGTCTGTGGGAGAGCATTGCACTAATCTAATTAATTTTTTAATGGAGGGGAAGGGCAGGTGGGTGTGGGTCTGTGGGAGAGCATTGCACTAATCTAATTCATTTTTTAAAGGAGGGGAAGGGCAGGTGGGTGTGGGTCTGTGGGAGAGCATTGCACTAATCTAATTCATTTTTTAAAGGAGGGGAAGGGCAGGTGGGTGTGGGTCTGTGGGAGAGCATTGCACTAATCTAATTAATTTTTTAATGGAGGGGAAGGGCAGGTGGGTGTGGGTCTGTGGGAGAGCATTGCACTAATCTAATTCATTTTTTAAAGGAGGGGAAGGGCAGGTGGGTGTGGGTCTGTGGGAGAGCATTGCACTAATCTAATTAATTTTTTAAAGGAGGGGAAGGGCAGGTGGGTGTGGGTCTGGGTCTGTGGGAGAGCATTGCACTAATCTAATTATTTTTTTAAAGGAGAGGAAGGGCAGGTGGGTGTGGGTCTGGGTCTGTGGGAGAGCATTGCACTAATCTAATTATTTTTTTAAAGGAGAGGAAGGGCAGGTGGGTGTGGGTCTGGGTCTGTGGGAGAGCACTGCACTAATCTAATTAATTTTTTAAAGGAGGGGAAGGGCAGGTGGGTGTGGGTCTGGGTCTGTGGGAGAGCATTGCACTAATCTAATTAATTTTTTAAAGGAGGGGAAGGGCAGGTGGGTGTGGGTCTGTGGGAGAGCATTGCACTAATCTAATTCATTTTTTAAAGGAGGGGAAGGGCAGGTGGGTGTGGGTCTGTGGGAGAGCATTGCACTAATCTAATTCATTTTTTAAAGGAGAGGAAGGGCAGGTGGGTGTGGGTATGTGGGAGAACATTGCACTAATCTAATTCATTTTTTAAAGGAGGGGAAGGGCAGGTGGGTGTGGGTCTGTGGGAGAGCATTGCACTAATCTAATTCATTTTTTAAAGGAGGGGAAGGGCAGGTGGGTGTGGGTCTGTGGGAGAGCATTGCACTAATCTAATTCATTTTTTAAAGGAGAGGAAGGGCAGGTGGGTGTGGGTATGTGGGAGAACATTGCACTAATCTAATTCATTTTTTAAAGGAGGGGAAGGGCAGGTGGGTGTGGGTCTGTGGGAGAGCATTGCACTAATCTAATTATTTTTTTAAAGGAGAGGAAGGGCAGGTGGGTGTGGGTCTGGGTCTGTGGGAGAGCACTGCACTAATCTAATTAATTTTTTAAAGGAGGGGAAGGGCAGGTGGGTGTGGGTCTGTGGGAGAGCATTGCACTAATCTAATTCATTTTTTAATGGAGGGGAAGGGCAGGTGGGTGTGGGTCTGTGGGAGAGCATTGCACTAATCTAATTCATTTTTTAAAGGAGGGGAAGGGCAGGTGGGTGTGGGTCTGTGGGAGAGCATTGCACTAATCTAATTAATTTTTTAATGGAGGGGAAGGGCAGGTGGGTGTGGGTCTGTGGGAGAGCATTGCACTAATCTAATTCATTTTTTAAAGGAGGGGAAGGGCAGGTGGGTGTGGGTCTGTGGGAGAGCATTGCACTAATCTAATTAATTTTTTAATGGAGGGGAAGGGCAGGTGGGTGTGGGTCTGTGGGAGAGCATTGCACTAATCTAATTCATTTTTTAAAGGAGGGGAAGGGCAGGTGGGTGTGGGTCTGTGGGAGAGCATTGCACTAATCTAATTCATTTTTTAAAGGAGGGGAAGGGCAGGTGGGTGTGGGTCTGTGGGAGAGCATTGCACTAATCTAATTAATTTTTTAAAGGAGGCGAAGGGCAGGTGGGTGTGGGTCTGGGTCTGTGGGAGAGCATTGCACTAATCTAATTATTTTTTTAAAGGAGAGGAAGGGCAGGTGGGTGTGGGTCTGGGTCTGTGGGAGAGCATTGCACTAATCTAATTATTTTTTTAAAGGAGAGGAAGGGCAGGTGGGTGTGGGTCTGGGTCTGTGGGAGAGCACTGCACTAATCTAATTAATTTTTTAAAGGAGGGGAAGGGCAGGTGGGTGTGGGTATGTGGGAGAGCATTGCACTAATCTAATTAATTTTTTAAAGGAGGGGAAGGGCAGGTGGGTGTGGGTCTGTGGGAGAGCATTGCACTAATCTAATTAATTTTTAAAAGGAGAGGAATGGCAGGTGGGTCGGTGTCTGTGGGAGAGCATTGAACTAATTAATGCACATGATAATAATAATGCATATAAAAATGTAATAAATAAATAAATGTGACCGAGGCCACACCCCCTTGGGGGCCGGACATGTTGAGTTGGCTCCGCCTTGGGGGTGGGCATGTTGGGGTGGCCACGCCTCCTGAGGGCGGCCATTTTGTCCTCCTTTTTGGTTTCCAAAATATGGTCACCCTAGTATTGAAGTGCACTGACAACTGTTGGGACCCATTGACAAATACCATATACCGCTTTCATAGTGCTAGATCCTGCTTGGTGTGGCTCCTGCCCTTTATATTCTGCTTTCATACAGCTTTCATAGTGATATATCCAGCTTGGTGTAGATTAGGCCTCAGTGTGGCCCCCAGCTACACACATATCATAAGTACATCTCTGCTGGATCAGACCAAGGGTCCATCTAGTCCAGCACTCTGTTCACACAGCGGCCAACCAGCCATCGACCAGGGACCAACGAAGCAGGACATGGTGCAACAGCACCCTCCCACCCATGTTCCCCAGCAACTGGTGCACACAGGCTTACTGCCTTTGATACTGGAGGTAGCACACATCCATCAAGGCTAGTAGCCATGGATAGCCTTCTCCTCCAGGAATTTATCCAACCCCCTTTTAAAGCCATCCCAATTGGTGGCCATCACTAAATCTTGGGGTAGTGAGTTCCATAATTTAACTATGCGCTTCTCTCTTCTTTCCAAAGTATAGATAGAGGCAGTCACGCATCTCCAACTCTTCCTTTTGGGCCTTTTGTAAATAGTAGGGGTGTGCACTAGGGGTGTGCATGGACCCCCCGATCTGCTTCTCTTCCAGATTTGCAACTTCCGGATCGGGTCTGCTCCGCTTCGTTGTGAAGCTCCGGATCCGGATCGGAGCTCTGCTTTCCCCCCCCATAGGCTTGCATTGGAATCCAAAAAAGCCTACAACTTTTTTTCTGTTAAAGTTAGAATCCTCAAACTTGGCACCATGATAGCTTATTCATGTATACACATGCATGCCAAGCCTCAAGCAAATCCAAGCATCCCCTGATTTTGGGGGAATTTTTGAAAATCGGACACCCCAATTTCAGATATGGGATTTACTCTGACATTTTCACAGATAAAAACTTTGAAGCAGGGACCCTCACAGATGCCATCTAGATCCACATTCATGGCAAGTTTCAAGCAAATCCCATCATCCCCTGATTTTTGGCGGGGGTTTAACCTCTAACGCATCACCCCTAACCCCAATTCACACCCCTTTCAATATCTCCACCAATTTCCACGTTAGAAATGTCAAATTAGGTACCATGACACCTGATGCATGTATACACATGCATGCCAAGCCTCAAGCGAATCCTAGCTTCCCCTGATTTTGGGGTCATTTTTGAAAATCGGACACCCTATTTTCAGATATGGGATTTACTCTGACATTTTGACAGATAAAAACTTTGAAGCAGGCACCCTCACAGATGTCATCTAGATCCACATTCATGGCAAATTTCAAGCAAATCCCATCATCCCCTGATTTTTGGCGGCGGTTTAACCTTTTAACTCACCCCAATTCAAGTCCCATGCTAGAACTCTGTCAATTTTCACGTTAGAATTGTCAAATTAGGCACCATGACACCTGATGCATGTATACACATGCATGCCAAGCCTCAAGCAAATCCAAGCCTCCCCTGATTTTGGGGGGATTTTTGAAAATCGGACACCCCAGTATCTCAGGGAAGCTGCAGACAGCTCAATGGGCTTTATTCATGGCCATTTCAAAGGAAATCCCAACATGCCATGAATTGGGGAGTAGATAAACCTAAATATGAATCTTCTTCCACACTTGAAAAATTTATTTGGAACTTCAAAAAGTCTAAGTGAGCACAGGAAGGACTTATCCCCTGAGTCAAAGCAAGACACACACAAACCATCCCTGCGAGGCGGGCACAGAGGAGGACAGGCAGCACTGGGAGCAAGCATGCCGGAGGCTTGTGGGGTTGAACCACAAAGCCCATCATGTAGTACAGCTCCCAGGCACCAGGCGGACAGAGAGGCAGGCAGAGATGTACGACTATGCCAAAGATCTATGGGGAAGTCAGTCCCAGCAGATACCCCAAAACAACAGCACCCAGGCGGAGGCGGGAAGGCAGGCATGGAGCAGACATTTCTGGGGGCACAAGGAAGTGAGCCAAGGATAGTTTCAAAGCCAGTAATGCAAACCATCCCTGTGAGGCGGGAGCAGCACAGAGAGATGCCTTTTCTTTTGCATCCCATAACTAGGAGGTTAGGAGGATAAGAGTAAAGCTTTGTGATCCTTGCTTCAGAGTTGATTGACTGCATTGTGATCACAGCCATTATTAAACAACAACAAAAGCTTTTTCCTAAAGCTCTTTTCTTTTTCCTAAAGCTTTTAAAACTTGATGTTGTGCAGACTTCTACTGTTACTTTCTACTGTTAGTTTTACCCTACCCTGTGCCTGCTTACCCTACCCTGTACCTGTTTGCATTCTCTTCCCCTCCTTATTGTTTTACTATGATTTTATTAGATTGTAAGCCTATGCGGCAGAGTCTTGCTATTTACTGTTTTACTCTGTACAGCACCATGTACATTGATGGTGCTATATAAATAAATAAATAAATAAATAAATAAATAATAATAATAATAATAACAAAATAATAACGTTAATAATAGCAGTACTAATTAATATTAATAGCAGCAGCAGCAACAACAACAAGAACAACAAGGAGTTGAACCACAATCAAAGCCTGCCTGACTTCACTGAAGAGGAAAAGCCAGGAGAGCTTGGGCTATGGGGTATATAAATATGTAATAAATAAATAAATAAACAAAGGAGGGGTGGAATTAAAAGCAGCAGTGTTGCTGAATAAACAACAAGAAGAATTTTTTTTAAAAAGGCTATGTCTGTCTTTTACCAGTAAGAGGAAAGTGGACGTGCCCAGGGGGAGGGGGAACTATGCCAATTTGATTAGCCCTAAGTAAGTACCAGTCTTTAAGAACTACCTGACACTTCAACTTATGACAGGCATTAGCTTCTAGAAGTTCTTGACTGTTTAATCTCTGGAGTGTTTGGATGACCCCCCCAAGAGCAGGAGTGTGTGCACTGGGCACGTCCACATGCCCTAGGGGACCTCATCCCCTTGCACCACATCTATTCAGTTGTTCACTAAGGTTAGGGTGGGTAGCAGTGCTGTGTTTCCTATCTGTTATTTATTTGCTTAGTATATGATTTCAGGTTGTGTTTGTGCATTTGGTGGGGCTACTGTTTAAAAAAACACTGGGAAAAGTCCGTTCAGAGACTAAAAAAGAGAAGTTTCCCAGTATCCCAAGTTACTAAGTATCCCGTTTTGCCTATCCCCCCTCCAACTTTGGGATTGGAGGATGCTTCATCAGGTGATCATGACTGGGAGTTGAATCTGCCTCTCAGCACTTCAAAAAGGTACCTCTCCCGCTTTTTTTACCCTATCTTTTAAAAAATTATAGCAAGCAAGCCGCACCATGCAGAGTGCTGAAAATAGGTTCAAAATGACCCCCACCCACGACTCACTAAGCACAGTGAGTTTCAAATAGTTAGCTTGAAAAACAAAAAAGTTATCCACTAATCTTTTCCGCAATGCAATCCTATGGGCAAAAAATCCAAAATGGCGGACAGAGCACTCCGCGAAAAGAGGAGTGCTCCGCTTATGGTCGCTTCTCTTCACCATGCTTCTCCAGCCCCCCCCCGATTGCTTCTCCTCCGCCTCAGGGGGAGGTGGATCACCCCAATTCGCTGTTGCTTCTCCGATTCTAAGTGAAGCGGATCACACCCCTAGTAAAAAGAACTGCACTGGCTACCTATTATCTACTGAGGCGTGTTCAAGTTTTTGCTCTAATCATCTCAGGGCCAGGATATCTATCTGACTCTCTTCCCCTATATCCACCCAAGGATCTTCCAAGGAGACCTTAATGTTCATTCTGCAGAATGTCGCCAGGCAGCAACATGTAAGCAGGATTTTTCAGTAGTTGTTCAAGAGTGTTGAACTCACTCTTGCAGAAACTGTTGTGAGTGTTAAACGCCTCTTGAGGATGTGTTTGCTCCTCCCACAGGCTTTCCCTGACTTGTATAATGGGCTGTGACAAGGTCCCCACCAGTCAGCCTGTACATTCTTCAACAGGGTCTGGCTTCGTGTTCTACAGGAACAGAATTTGCCATCATTTCAGACAAAGGCAAGCGGAGACAGACAGAGAGACAAGTGAGTGACCTTCGGTTTGGTCTCTTTGCCTCCATAAGTCCTGTGAGCAGCAAATGCTTGCAGATGCTCTGAAGGGGAGCAGATGCACCTCTCATGGATGTGTGTGTGTGTGTAAGACAAAATGCTTGCTGCGGGATTAACTGAAATTTGGCCACCGTTACAATTTCTTTGCAAACTTTACCCCCTAAACCTTGAAGGGTTGCTAGTAAAGGCATGTCAATGACATTAAGTATTAGCATGTCAAATTAAATTCTTTATAGGCTTGTTTGTTGGCTTTTCAGATGCCCTAAGTTCGACAGAACTTTGGTCTTGCTTTTCTATCACTCTATGGTGTGGCCATGTTTGGAATACTGTATACAGTTCTGAACTTCTCCATTTGAAAAAGGATCTAGAAAAGATGCAGAAAAAAGCAACCCAAATAATTACGAGGTCAGAATGCTTTCCTGTCAAGAGAAAGCCTGAAGCAGTGGAGGCTGGTGGCTCTGAGGCCAGTGGGGCGGTGAATCTGCTCCGGATTTCAGTTGGAATCAGTCAGAATTTTAAAGGAGCTATCCAAGGTGACTGGTTCTGACTGAAACCCAGAGCCAGCAGCCTCCACTGGCCAGAAGCATTTGGGGCTTTTTCGTTTAGAGCATGCTGTGGAGAAAGAACCCACACGTTTTCAATTCCCTTTCTTAATAACTTTAGCAATTGGACCGTGAGTTTCCTTGTTTTCTTCTTTCCTCGACGTTACTTTTTCCTGGTATGTCATGTCTGAAATGCAAGTTTCAGCAACGGACTTGTTTGTTACTGATTTTATGGAAATTGCTTTGGAAGTCTTTTGCCCGATCATCTTAAACTTGATTCAGCAATATCAATATATTATATTAAATAGTTCAATTCTGACACACCCTTTTGTACATCACTCATGTAAGATAACATCATCTGCGGTAAAACATTTTATATTTTTGATTTTATAAATGTTTATTTACAGTTATTTTGTCTAATATGCATCATGAAGAAGCCCCATAGATATTGCAAAAAAGCAGAGGAGACACTGACCATCCTTGTCTTGTGTTATTATGGTATATTATCCAGAGACAGGTTGGTGTAGTGGCTAGAGTGTTGGACTGGGAGTTGGGAAATCCGGGTTCTAGTCCCCCACTCAGCCACTGAAACTCACTGGGTGACTTTGGGCCAGTCACAGACTCTCAGCCCAACCTACCTCGTAGGGTTGTTGTTGTGAGGATAAAATGGAGAGGAGGAGGATTATGTATGCCGCCTTGGGTTCCTTGCAGGAAAAAAGGTGGGATATAAATGCAATAGTAAATGAATAAAATAAAAATTATCCTATGTCAGAGATGATGCCGTTCATCAATAGTTTAGCATAATGTTTGTTGTGGATCATCTTAATCCATTTTTAAATCACCAGAATTAAATGAAGTTGTGTGGTTTTTTTAAAAAATACTATCCAAGTCTAGATACTTTTCTGAAGACTTCCATCAATTTTTTAAGACACCTTTAATAAAGAAATTGTTGTGTGATTCTTATTTGAACCGCCCAGAGAGCTTCGGCTATTGGGCAGTATAAAAATGTAATAAATAAATAAATAAATAAATAAAAATAAATTATTATTATTATTAGGAATGCTAGAGTAAATTTACAGAGGTAGCCAACCTTTGCAGCTTGCACTGTGGTGGCCTCTATAAGAACTGTACAACTTTGCTTCTTTTTCAGCTTATCAGTTAATCTAAGAGGAAAATTGAATCTATGGTTAAAATACTTGAGTTAAATCTACAGATCAATGTATTAAAGTTTATGTCACCAATTCAAGGGGCAGCTGGACAACCACCTGTCAGGGATGCTTTAGGGTGGATTCCTGCATTGAGCAGGGGGTTGGACTCGATGGCCTTAGAGGCCCCTTCCAACTCTGCTATTCTATGATTCTATGAATTAATACCAGTGGTAAGCCAATTTAATACCCAGCCAGAGTAAGATAGACCCAGCTATCTCGGTAAAAGAAGTTAGGCTCAGTATCTACAAGGTTATTTGATCATTTCTGTCAACCGTACAGGTACTTTGTGTTGAAAATGGGAATTTGCAGATGCCTTTCCTGTTCAAGATAATCATCTGTGCTAGTCCTGGATCAAAATGCCCAGTTTTACAGCCCCATGTGTTGGCCACAAAACTGGAGGGCATTTCAGTTATTTGAAGAGAGTGTGACACAAAATTCGCCAGCCCTCTGCCTGGCTTATTCGGTTGGCAGATTTCATTTTCTGTTTCCCTAGACGTATGGGCACAGTATTATTCTTAGGGGGTATTCTGAGAAAAACAAATTGGGGCCAGCCAGCCAAAGGAAACAGGGTGAGCAGCACTGAATTGACCCCACTCCTCTCCCACTCCTTTGACCTCTTTCTTCTGCAGTGCAAAACGAGGAGGCAGTAATACTGTCCATTCTTTCACTATGGGACCTCCACAGAAGAACTTCAGATCAAGGCTTTTGCCTCCAGGAATTTATCCAACTCCCTTTTAAAGCCATCCCAATTGGTGGCCATCACTAAATCTTGTGGTCGTGAGTTCCGTAATTTAACTATGCGCTTCTCTCTTCTTTCCAAAGTATAGATGGAGGCAGTCACGTGTCTCCACCTCTTCCTTTTGGGCCTTCTGATCAACAGCTTCTCCTTGCAAGGTGAGTCTCTAAAGGATTCTCAGAATTCAGCCCTGTTAGTCAAAAGTGGGGAAGTTGGAGAAATCCAGAATTGATTTCTAAGAATCTGACCTGTGGATTCTGCAGAAGACTGGCGTTACCCATGTCGGGTAGATTCTACTGACTTGCAGACTGAGTTTCTAACCTTTGGGAATTTTGCACAAATTTTGTCATGGAAAATTACGCAAAAATTAAAATTGCGCATTTTGCCCCATAGGCATTTTAGGGTATTTGCACAATTAGTGGGAAATTGCACATGCGATCGCATGTGCCAATTTGCACAAATTTGCATTTGCAAAAAATCACATTTGCAAAAATTTGGGAACGAAAAAAAAATCTGATTACTTCAATGGGTGCACAATGGACATCCGACAATCCACAAAACACAGATAGAACGGATTTTACACAACCCGTAAGAGCCCTTGTCAAAAGCAGTGGTGTGGAATCTCTTTCAGCCCAGGGGCAGAATTCCATGCTGGAGAAACCCTCCTCGCTGCATTCCAGTGGCCAAAAGGTGGGGCCGAAACCACAAAAAATACCAGCATAGTTCAGGTTCGAGCTCTTACTACCAGTTACCAAGCCATAGGAGAGGCATCGAGTGTGTTCAGAGGAGGGCAACCAGGATGATCAGGGGTCTGGAAACAAAGCCCTGTGAAGAGAGACTGAAAGAACTGGGCATGTTTAGCCTGGAGAAGAGAAGATGGAGGGGAGACATGATAGCACTCTTCAAATACTTGAAAGGTTGTCACACAGAGGAGGGCCAGGATCTCTTCTCGATCCTTCCAGAGTGCAGGACACGGAATAACGGGCTCAAGTTAAAGGAAGCCAGATTTCAGCTGGACATTAGGAAAAACTTCCTGACTGTTGGAGCAGTACAATGGAATCGGTTGCCTGGTGAGGTGGTGGGATCTCCCACACTAGAGGCCTTCAAGAGGCAGCTGGGTAACCATCTGACAGGGATGCTTTAGGGTGGATTCCTGCATTGAGCAGGGGGTTGGACTTGATGGCCTTGTAGGCCCCTTCCAACTCCGCTATTCTATGATTCTATGAGTCTATGAAACTTATAGAATGGGGGAGAAAACTGTGCAAAAGCCAAGAAAGCAGCAAATGATACGTGGCTGAGGGAGGGGCCAAAGAGAGGGGAGGGGCTGTGCGGTGACGGCAGCAGAGCCAGGTAAGGGGGCAGGGGGCAGGGGAGCTTACCTGCATTCGTCGTGGTCCAGGCGGCGGCTTCAACTGAGGCCCAGGCCTCAAGCCGGAAGTAGGCTATGGGCCGCAGTTGAAGCTGCTGCCTGGACCGCTACGGACGCAGGTAAGTGGGGGGAGGGGCTTACCTGATTCCGCCGCCACTGCTGTCCATGCGGCAATAGCGGCGCCAGGTAAGTGGGGGAGGGGGGACCTATTCAGCCCCCATTTTGTTCCCCCTTCCCCACTTACCTACCTCCGCTATCTGGTTCTGGAGTGGATCGGGGGAGGGTCGGATCGACCTGAACCAGTTCGGGCCTGATCCGGAAGTTCTGGAACGGGCCCGGAACCGGTTTGTGTGTGTGCGTTGCACAGCTCTATTTTCCGCAGGGCATACTCCTGGTTTAGGCTAATCTCACGGTACTGTAACAAGGTATAGAACTGCCCACTTCATTTTAACTTAAATTTAAATTTTGCAGTTCTAACTCTGTATTTTAATCTTATATTAATTTTGCTGTGTGGTTTTCTCCTGGTTATGCTTTTTATACTGTATTTTGTATTTGTGCTTTTATCCTGTTGGTTGTTTTATTATGGTTTTAATTTTTGTGAACCACCCAGAGAGCTTCGGCTATTGGGCGGTATAAAAAATGTAATAAATAAAAATAAAAATAAAATAAAAACCTTTCTTCCTGCCTCCACCTTCCATTTTGGCAGGGGTGGGGAGCGGATTTGTGGGGAGGGAGTAGGGGCCGCCCTCCATTTGCTGACTATCATTTATGAGGCGCAAGCCAAAGACTGTGCTTTCTCTTCCCTGGGCAGCCGTTGAAGGTAAAACCTGCAGCAGAGGATGGATTCACTACGGGAATAAATGCTACGGAGTCTTTACTGAAAAGCGATCATGGCCAGATGCAGAGGTAAGAGGCATTTCTTGGGAGCATCGTAGGACATCTCCCTTCTCTGAGCTCTTGTGTCCATCAACCCTCTACCCACAGCCACAACACACAGCTTGAACTAGGGATGGACAAATCAGCCAGTTTTGCTTTCGCCTGCATTTGAATTCTCACCGAACTGCTTGGGCCAAATTCAACAGATATTCAGTAGAGCTATCCCCAGCACAGAGAGGACCGCGTTGTGGCTGACGGCCATGTAACTTTCAACCATGAGGAGCCGGTCAGGGGAAAAAAAAGCAAAGCAGAAATGGCAACCCAAATTCAGAACCATAAACGTGGCTGAGTGCACCCAGACTTTTAAAAGCTAAACACTCAAAGCCCCGGACTTGCATGGAGGAAGCTGTCAGTTTCATATTTTCCCAAATTCACTTAATAATAAAAGTAACATCTCAAGTTCTTTCTGTCCCGAATAGGATGAAATTTGCCATTTTGGTTCATTCTAATGAACTGAAATGAAATTCTTTTCTTCTCTCCCTAGATTGGACGCATCACTTCACTGGCCAGCTAGATGCTCCACTGGAGTCTTGGGCCTTTGCTAGATGGGGCGAAATTCCAGGGCAATCCCCGGGATCGTCGCTGTGAGTCCACATGACGCACAGGGGATCCTGGGATCAGGAAGGAATGAGCCCTCCCTTGCTCCGGGATCTCACCCTACACTCTAGCCCCAGTTTTTCTGGTTCCTCGCAAGAAGCCGGAACCCGCCCACGGGGCAAAGAGCTTCTCATGAGCTCTGCACCCATCGGGGGTGGGGGAGTGGGGATTTTTTTTTTAAAAAAAAATAATGACTTACGTTTTACGCATGAACGCTCCAGTCTCTTTTTTAAAAATGGCGGGCGCAACGCCTCTTCCTCTGAGATCGCCACGCACCGTGTGTGAACAGAGGGGGAGATCTTGTGATAAAAATATCGTGAGATCTTCACCCTTCTGTCTCGCTACACCACTAGGTCTAGCTAAGACCTTGGTCCACTTGGGCTCTAGTTACGGGTGGGATTGACTTCAGTTCCTTGAAGGGCCCACTCTTGCCTCTCAAAACCTTTCAGTCCAAGACCAGAAATGGACACCAGATGATAAGTTTACAGATGAATTAAACACACCCTTTCCCTCTCAATAATTCACTAAGGGCCCAGTGACATGCATGCTTAGGCAACTTCCCCAGCTGTGCTGACTGGGGGATGATGGGAGTTTGAGGACTCCCCCCCCCCCCCCCGTCTAAACATACATATGGGATTGCACCCTAAAAGTGTCACTGAGAATTTAGGGATGGATGAGAAATTCATAGAATCATAGAATCATAGAATAGCAGAGTTGGAAGGGGCCTACAAGGCCATCGAGTCCAACCCCCTGCTCAATGCAGGAATCCACCCTAAAGCATCCCTGACAGAAGGTTGTTCAGCTGCCTCTTGAATGACTCTAGTGTGGGAGAGCCCACCACCTCCCTAGGTAACTGGTTCCATTGTTGTACTGCTCTAACAGTCAGGAAGTTTTTTCTGATGTCCAGCTGGAATCTGGCTTCCTTTAACTTGAGCCTGTTATTCCGTGTCCTGCACTCTGGGAGGATCAAGAAGAGATCCTGGCCCTCCTCTGTGACAACCTTTTAAGTATTTGAAGAGTGCTATCATGTCTCCTTCTCAATCTTCTCTTCTTCATTCTGCTGAGGTTTCCCCCCCCCCCCGCCTTTTTTAATTTTTAATTTTTTACAGGTTGATCTATTCAACACCTCCCAGAACGGAATGCAGAAATAGATGCACTTTGCGGTAGAAATCCATACATTCATGGGCTTGCAATTTGCTCCACAACAGAAATATGCAGACATTTGAAAAATGTGCAAAACCATGGCATGCATCTCTAAACTGACACACTTTAGACAATGAGGAAATGTGTCCATTAATACATCCATTGGAAAAAATGGCCACAAATTTATACACCTAGATAGGTAGATAGATAGATCTTTTTCTGTGAAAACAAAGAAACTTTACAGAACTGGCAGACAATGGACTTGGAGACAGGAAAAGGAGGACTTCTGTAGAAATGGACTCGATAGATATGCTGATCCCTAACTGAGAATCAAACTAAGTGTGATGTTAGATGTATTTTTGGATTCAATGGCAGAGAATGGACTTGGAGATGGGATGTATTTTTGGATTTAATGTCCAGTTTTAAAAAATGTAAATATCATTGGGATTGTAATAGGTGAATGTGTGTGTGGGCAGGAGGGGGGATTTAACCCTTTCCTTCTTTGCTGAGGTCATGAATAAAATCCCTCCTCTGGCAATAGATAATTATCACTGTGATTTCCATTGGACCGGAGTCCCCCTTGGGTTGGATTTCCCCCCAATGCAAATAGCAGCTCACATTGCTGTTCCTTGCTTCTTCTAAAACCTGCATGTTAAATGCAAAGAAGTATGTACTGATATCTCTAACTTGGCCCTTAGTACTTGGGAAAGTTTGCTTTATGTGAACAAGACTGCAAATCCTCTTATAAATCGCTGCTTGAAGATTGTAGGGTTATGATGCAGTAAAAATGCAAGATTGCCATCCAGATTCCCAAAAGTATTTTCAGATTTATTTATTTATTTATTTATTTATTTCACTTATATACCGCTCCCATAGCCATGGCTCTCTGGGCGGTTTACAGAAATTCTAAAATTAAGATAAAATGAGTATACAAAATTTAAAATTCTAAAATACAGAACACACACACATAAAGCATTAAAAACTGTTAAAAAACTAAACATGTGGGTGAGTAAGATGTGCCGCCATATGCCTGGGCAAAGAGGAAAGTCTTAACCTGGCGCCGGAAAGATAGCAGCGTTGGTGCCAAGGGAGCCTCGTCAGGGAGATCATTCCAGAGTCTGGGGGCCACCATCGAAAAGGCCCTGTCCCTCGTTGCCACCCTCCGAGCCTCTCTCGGAGTAGGCACCCGGAGGAGGACCTTAGATGTTGAGTGCAGTGTGCGGGTAGGTTCATGTCGGGAGAGGCAGAAAGTATTGTGGTCCCAAGCCCTGTAAGGCTTTATAGGTCAAAACCAGCACCTTGAATTGGGCTTGGAAACATACAGGCAGCCAGTGCAAGCGGACCAGAGCAGGTGTTATATGGTCGAACCTTCTGGTTCCCGAAATCAATGTGGCTGCTGCATTTTGCACGAGCTGCAGCTTCTGAACCGTCTTCAGCAACGTCTTCTCCTTCAAAAACAAAATGGCAGGTTATGGTGAAGGAACAGTGCAGCCATGGAAGGACTCAACCTGAGCCTATCCGACTTTGCACTGTCATGGCTCCTCCCCAGCCTAAGTCTCCCAAAGACAGGGGGATAGAAGGCCTGACCCATTCTGCCAGGCTCTCCAATCTGCCCCATGGATCCTCCTGGGATTCCTTCCCTAATGGGGCTCAGAGGAAGATAACAGCAGGGATCTATGATAATGGCCAGCCTGTGGGGAACTCTGTGTGTGTGTGTGTGTAGGAATCTTTGGTGGCAAGTTTAGATAAATACCCCTCGTTCTCTTCCAGGTGGCATGTCAGAGCTACGGCCGGAAAGGCCACCTGGCGTCTTTTCTCTCAAAACAAGAGAATGCTGTCCTGGCCAAGTACATCATTGCCAATTACCCGGATGTTCACATGGTCTGGATCGGAATGCATGCCCCCAAAGATGTGAGTGCCCAGCCCTGGACTTCCTTCTTTCACTACTTGGGTTCCAACCAGGGGGAAGGTGTGGCTCTATGTCTGTGGAAGCAGGGGGACGGGGGAAAGTGAGGATGGGCTTGGAAGGGGAGCTGCATGAAGGGGAGGGAGAAGGCGGGAAGGCCAGAAAAAGTCATTGGCATATTTATTATTATTATTTATTTATTTATTTATTTATTTATTTATATAGCACCATCAATGTACATGGTGCTGTACAGAGTAAAACAGTAAATCGCAAGACCCTGCCGCATAGGCTTACAATCTAATAAAATCATAGTAAAGCAATAAGGAGGGGAAGAGAATGTAAACAGGCACAGGGTAGGGTAAAACTAACAGTGTAAAGTCCAAACAACATCAAGTTTTAAAAGCTTTAGGAAAAAGAAAAGTTTTTAGCTGAGCTTTAAAAGCTACGATTGAACTTGTAGTTCTCAAATGTTCTGGAAGAGCGTTCCAGGCGTAAGGGGCAGCAGAGGAAAATGGACGAAGCCGAGCAAGGGAAGTAGAGACCCTTGGGCAGGCGAGAAACATGGCATCAGAGGAGCAAAGAGGACGAGCGGGGCAATAGTGTGAGATGAAAGAGGAGAGATAGGAAGGAGCTAGACCGTGAAAAGCTTTGAAGGTCGACAGGAGAAGTTTATATTGGATTCTGAAGTGAATTGGAAGCCAATGAAGAGATTTCAGAAGTGGAGTAACATGGTCAGAGCGGCGAGCCAGGAAGATGATCTTAGCGGCAGAGTGGTGGACAGAAACCAATGGACTGATGTGAGAAGAAGGAAGGCCAGAGAGAAGAAGATTGCAGTAGTCCAACCGAGAAATAACCAGTGCATGAACAAGCGTCTTGGCAGAAGAGATAGACAGAAATGATCGAATCCTGGCAATATTATACAGGAAAAAGCGACAGGATTTAGCTACTGCCTCAATATGAGGAATAAAGGAGAGCGAGGAGTCAAATATGAAGCCAAGACTACAAGCTTCCTTGACCGGAGTAAGCGTAACATCATTGACAGTTTGCTTGGGACACAATCTGCTGGTCTGTTAGGGGAAGAACAGCAGGCCTCCAAATGAATTAAAAAGCCCGCAACCTTGGTGCCCCCTGCTTATGCACATAGTTGCACGTGTAGAAGGACAATTTTAGCCAACAGCTAGCAATGCCAGGCCTCCCAAAAACGGCTCATGTCTTAATGCACATTAGAACATATTTGCATTTTTCATCTTTCTTTTCCTTGTACGCATATGGTTGAAGGTCGGGAAGTGGAAATGGATCGATTTATCACCACCCAACTTCAAGCCGTGGAACGTTGGGGAGCCCACCAACACACTAGGACAACTCTGTGTCTATATGTCCATCACATCAGGTGAGGAGAAGCTCGGCCAACCCGGGTCCCAGGAGAGCTGAGAATTTGCAAGGTGTTTGAACCGTTTGAGAAACTGTACTGGAAGTTTTCCATGATCGTGAGCAGCAAAAAGACCCAGGCTTTCTTGATGTTTCCCTCCCCCCTTCTCCATCTTTCCCAGACTTCACACACACATACACACACACACACACACACACACACTGTTCTTTCCTCTCACTTTGTGCATAAAACACTTTGGGAAATATGAAACACTTTGGCAAAAACCTTGTTTAGCGCCAGCAGACCAGAGGAAAACAAGGCTTCCTTTAGTTTAGTTCTACAGAAGAATGAAACTGGGAATGTGCTGCTTTTTTTACAGGCAGGGGTTGGGGGAGAGAACTCCATTTTATTCCCCTGCCCCCGCTCTCTCTTAGGGCTCATCTTCACCAAGCAGGATATTCCACTATGAAAGCGGTATGAAAGTGGTATAGAAATGCAGGAGCCACACGACTGCTTTAGAGCGGTATTGAAGTGCCCTGACCAGTGTTGGGGCCCATTGACACAGGGGGATCTACACTACTGCTTTAAAGCGCTTTATAACAGTTTTGACAACTGTTGGGGCCCAGGACACGCTTTAAAGCGCTTTAAAAGCAGTAGTGTAGATCCCCCACAGACCGCTATAGAACGCTTTCATACCACTTTCATATTGGTATATCCTGCTTGGTGTAGATGTGTCCTGGGCCCCAACAGTTGTCAGTGCACTTCAGTACCACTATAAAGCAGTAGTGCAGATCCTGCAGTGCACTTCAATACCGCTCTAAAGCAGTAGTGTGACTCCTGCCTTTTATATACTGCTTTCATAGCACTTTCACAGTGCCATATCCTGCTTGGTGTAGATGAGGCCTCTGTCTACCACTTCACCATTTCATGTCCTGGAGTCCTGTCCTCTATTGCATCTGGTCGCCCTCCTAAAAATTGTGCTACAAGTCCATGCTTCAGGTTGAATTCTTCAAGTATGACATACTTACAACATTGGAGGCGGGCAGGGGTGGGGTGGGGGCGCTAGTCCTTCAACTCAAAGTTCCTCTCCCACCTCTCACCAATTTACAGACTGGTAAGTTCAATCATTTGTAAATAAAAATAGGATTTTCAGAAAGTTCCTGTCCCTTTAAGTGTCACAGAGAATTGTGAGAGGAGACTCTACAGATGGTATGATATTGCCTTCTATAGAAACCCTAACCAGGGATGTAAGTGAATTTTGTTTCAGTTTGCAGCTCACTTGAAAATACCCCATTTGCAACCCCTAACGTGAACATGGACAGCAGCCCGTGTTCTCTGAAAATGCCCTCAAATTCCAAACTTGCAAAACGTGTACTTGAAAAATGAACCGAAAAATTGCTCACAAACAAGAACGGGAAAGAACCGAAACAAATTTTGAAGTGAAGTTTGGAGAATTTCAGCAAGCTTGAGCGTCTCCTAACTGGAGCCCACCCTGAAGTCCTCCATATCTGTCTCTGCTTCGCAGGAATTTGCTTGTGTCAAAATCTCATACCGACAAGACAAGAGTTAAGGAAAATGGTTGTATTTACTAAATACTATCACCGATGCTTGATGGCTATAACGAGCATTGGTACACATTGAAAGTGAAAAAATAGCACATAAAAACTAATAAGAGCCGTATAATATACAAGTATACACCAAATATTTTAAAACAAAATAATTAAAAACAGGTCAAACGTGTTTTGACAGAGGTGTCTTCTTCATTTGAAAACAGTTGAAGAATACAGTTGAATACAGTTGAATACAGTCTTCAGCTGAATACAGTCTTCTTTAGCTGAACCAGCAGTGAAGCATAGTCAGCAACAGAGATAACGAGCCAGGTGTAATTAGGCAGTTGCTAGACGAGGGTTTAGCCCAGTGCGAGGCCTGGGCTCCCTGCTGTGCGTGCAGACGACGCACAGGGGATCCCGGGATCAGGCCGGGCTAAACCCTCCCTTGACCTGGGATAACCGGATCCACTTCTGGCCTGGTTTTTCCGCAGCCCCGGGCTGAGCCCCGGGCTGAGCGGAAGGTCTAGTTGGTTCCGTGGCTTTTCCCGGCTGCTTGCTTACTCGCGAGTAGCTGGGAGAAGCCATGCACTGGGCACAATGCTCCATAGGAGTGCTGTGCGGGGTGTGTGTGTTAAAATCATGGTGGGGAAGATGGGGGCTGGGGGGGAAAGAGCGGACTCGGTGGGAGAGATGGGGGGAAGAGCGGAGCCAGGGTTGGGAGATCACGGACGGGGTGGGCGGGCGGAGGGGGCATTGGACGTGGCGGGTGGGTGATCGGGTGGGCGGGTGATCAGGCGGGAATGGTGATCGGGTGGGCGATCGGGCAGGGGGGCATCAGACATGGTGGATGGGGGGGAAGGAGAACGGGGCCAGGGCAAAGAGATTGGGGACGGGGGACGGAGGGGGTATCGGACACGGCGAGCGGGGGGCGGATGGGCAAGTGAGCGGGGGATTGGCGGGTGAGTGAGCGGGCGGCGGACATGGCGAGCGGTGGGCGGACGGGGCGAGCAAGGGGGGGCAGATGGGCAAGTGAGCGGGGGACAGGCGGGCGAGTGAGCAAGCGGCGGACATGGCGAGTGGGGGGCGGACAGGCGAGCGAGTGGGGGCGGACATGGCGAGTGGGGGGGATGGGCAAGCAAGCGGGCGGGGTACACTGTTTTCATAGAATCATAGAATCTTAGAATAGCAGAGTTGGAAGGGGCCTACAAGGCCATCGAGTCCAACCCCCTGCTCAATGCAGGAATCCACCCTAAAGCATCCCTGACAGATGGCTGTCCAGCTGCCTCTTGAAGGCCTCTAGTGTGGGAGAGCCACACTAGAGGCTCTCTAGTGTGTACATTTCTTCAATGTACACATGTTTGTACACAATTCTTGTGCTGAGAACCACATGACACAATTTGTAGAAGTTCAGCATCTTAAGAGTAACTGTTTTCTGATAAGCTTTTAGTCCAGGGCTGGGGGGAGAGGGGGGAGTGGAAATTAGGTCAGTTTGCTTCAAAATGGCGGCCTGATGAAAATTTCCCCATGTCCAGTGGAAAGACAAGGATGTCTCTGACTTGCTTTCACTTTTACTTTCCAGGTTTTATGAAATGGAGTGATGGAGACTGCAAAACTAGGATGTCTTTTGTCTGCCAGACTGTGCTGTAGTAAGAAGAGAAGCTCATTCTGTTGACAATAGTAGACTTTTGTCTACTTTTCCTAATAAACATTTTCCTGGTCTAAGAATAAGTGGGTTTTTTTCTTTGCAAATCAAAAGTTCTGTCCAGATTTCACAAGGGTCTTTATCTTCTTGACCTCACATTATTACTGACATCTAGGTAACTGAAAGTGTGTGGATGATGACGTTAGAAAGTAAACTGTACAAAGAAAAGGGGTTGGGCTACAGCCTGGTTCAAGATAATCTTGATTGAACGGAGAATTGGACCAATATTAATAAAACGAATTCCAGTGATAAACATGAAATTCTGCATTTAGGGAGGAAAAATCAGGTGGCCGCATACAGGATGGGTGATTTCTTACTTCACAACAGTACATGTGAAAAGGATCTAGGAGTTTTAGTGGAACACAAACTAAACATGAACCAGCAGTGTGATGAAACAGCGAAAAAGGCTAATACAATTCTAAGCTGCAAAGTGTCCGGATCGCAAGAAGTATAATGGCACCGAGCACTCTATTCTGCTTTAGTTAGGCTTCGGCCATAGCTAGACCTAAGGTTTATCCCTGGATCGTCCAGGGGTCAAACCTGTTCACCTAGGTGACACACAGGGGATCCAGTGCTCAGGCAGGGGCGAACCCTGGATGATCCCAGGAGAAACCTTCGGTCTAGCTGTGGCCTTCATGTGGTTACTGGGTCCATTTGTGGGCACTGTAGTTTAAGAAGGATATTGACATGTTAGAATGGGGTCAACGGAGGGCAACAAAGATGGTGAGGGGCGTGGAGACCTAATCCTATGTTTGAAAGAATTGGGTGTGTCTGGCCTGGAGAAGAGATCAAGAGGCACCATGATTAGCCACCCTCAAGGGCTCTCCCACAGACGATGAAGGGTAACTTGTTTTCAGTTGCTCATGGGGTTCTGATCTGAAACAGTGGGGTCAAATGATAAGAGATGAGATTTCAACTAAACTCCAAGAAGTGCTTCCTGACAGTACAGACAGTTTGGCAGTGAAATGGACTGCTTCAGGCAGTGGGCACTCCTCCCCCAGCGGCTTTTAAGGTGAGGCACCATGGCCATCTATCAGGGATCATATAGAATCATAGAATCATAGAATAGCAGAGTTGGAAGGGGCCTACAAGCCCATCGAGTCCAACCCCTTGCTCAATGCAGGAATCCACCCTAAAGCATCCCTGACAGGTGGCTGTCCACCCGCCTCTTGAAGGCCTTTAGTGTGGGAGAGCCAACCACATCCTTAGGGAACTGATTCCATTGTCGTACTGCTCTAACAGTCAGGAAGTTTTTCCTGATGTCCAGCCAGAATCTGGCTTCCTTTAACTTGAGCCCGTAATTCCGTGTCCTGCACTCTGGGAAGATCGAGAAGAGATCCTGGCCCTCCTCTGCGTGACAATGTTTCAAATATTTGAAGAGTGCTCTCACGTCTCCCCTCAATCTTCTCCTCTCCAGGCTAAACATGCCCAGTTCTTTCAGTCTCTCTTCATAGGGCTTTGTTTCCAGACCCCTGATCATTCTGGTTGCCCTCCTCTGAACACGCTCCAGCTTGTATGCGTCCTTCTTGAAATGTGGTGCTGCTTCCGTTGGCCAGAAATGCTCCAGGGGGACTTGACAGCTTAAGGCAGGAGGAGAAACCCAATATGTATTAAACTGTGTTTTAATATGTGATAGAAAATACATTTTGAAATGCATATTTGGGTGGAAAATTCATTCTAAAACATCTCTTTAATGAAAACACATATTTAAATATGCATTTTTGTGCAGATTCTTTCTTTCTTTCTTTCAACAAAATTCAGATTCATGCAGAAGTTGGATACCATTGACTAATGGGTGAGCATGACCCAAAGAGTTACGAAAGGAAGTATTCTGATTCACCCGTCACTGGTTTTATGCCCTCATTCAAATCAAGCGAAGCCAGGTAGCTCTTTTAAACTGAATAGGACAAACTAAAGAGGCTGCATCTACTAGTTTTTGTGAACCGCCCAGAGAGCTTTGGCTATTGGGCGGCATAAAATGTAATAAATAAATAATTGTTACTGTTACTTCAGTTTCTTCATCAATAGGGTGACCAACTGTCAGGATTTTCCCGGATTTGTCCTGGTTTTTGTTCTTTCCATGGTGTCAGGGCGGATTTTCTATAATTTTCAATAATGTCCTGGAATGACACACCTTCCCCTTTAAGGCTGCCATTAGCATGGCAGGAGGGAATGACATGCTTTCTTGAGGCACATCATTCCCCCACCCCGAGCTCCAATTGAGGTCTTAAAGGGGAAAGTGGGTCATTCGTGGACATTATAGAAAAGGCCCCAATTGGAGTGGATGGTGGTGGTGCAGAATGAAATCCTTTCCCCTCCTCCACTCCAATTGGGTTCTTTAAGGTGGCGGGGGAATAACGTACTTTCTGCAGGACTCAGAAAGCTGCTTCCCCACACACACACTAGGTGTCCTCTTTTTTGGTTTCCCAAATATGGTCACCCTATTCATCAAGGACAAGTACCTTGACGGCATCGCTTTGCCGTTCGTTGGTTGAAAACACTGCAGCATCACAGCAGCTTTGGGGTGGGAGCAGCAAATCCCCACTGAAGGAAAGAGCAGAGGTTTTCCATGGGGTTTGCAAGGTGCATAGTTAGTAGTCTAATAAAAAAATCTAATGTTGGAACACAGAGAGATTTCCTTATGAAATGAAATGCTTGAACAATTCGTATAGTTGAGAAGATAAAGATTAATATCTTATGGGATTTGATAAGCAATCAGCTGAAGAGAAGTAATCAGCGTGACACTGGCACAAATGCCCTGTGTAGTTTAAGGGGCAGCGTGCCAAAGGTCTGAAAGGTAAAGCCCTATATGGGTGTTCCGTCACAAGCCTTAGGCAGCCCTCCACTGTCCTAATTTTTATCAGCCTCCAAATTTAACAGGCAACTGTCTATAAATAGAGAGGAAAAAACATCCCTGGAAACTTTCCACTTGATTTAGAATGATGATTCTCTATCATACACGTGAGAACACCTGGCCTTGATGGCACTGCTCTCTGGTATACTGGTTTATCATAGAATCCTAGAATAGCAGAGTTGGAAGGGGCCTACAAGGCCATCCAGTCCAACCCCCCTGCTCAGTGCAGGAATCCACCCTAAAGCATCCCTGACAGATGGTTGTCCAGCTGCCTCTTGAAGGCCTCTAGTGTGGGAGAGCTCACAACCTCACCAGGCAACTGATTCCATTGTCATACTGCTCTAACATTCAGGAAGCTTTTCCTGATGTCCAGCTGGAATCTGGCTTCCTTTAACTTGAGCCTGTTATTCCGTGTCCTGCACTCTGGGGGGATCGAGAAGAGATCCTGGCCTCCAAGTATTTGAAGAGTGCTATCATGTCTCCCCTCAATCTTCTCTTCTCCAGGCTAAACATAGAATCATAGAATAGCAGAGTTGGAAGGGGCCTACAAGGCCATCGAGTCCAACCCCCTGCTCAATGCAAAAGTCCACCCTAAAGCATCAGTCTCTCTTCATAGAGCTTTGTTTCCAGACCCCTGATCATCCTGGTTGCCCTCCTCTGAACACGCTCCAGCTTGTCTGCAAGATTCCTTTTGGAGTCCTATGTTCAATTCTGGCTACTTAGGAAGAATATTGGAAAGAGGAAGGACACAAAGAGCTAGAAAAAATGAGAGAGGACCATGAAATTCAATCCTCCGCAGAATGGTAGAATGAGATAAGTGTTTTGAGCATAGAAGAAAATTAAACAGAAATCTGAGGGAGAAAAGCAAGTAGAGAGGGTGAATTCTTGCTTTTCCTAACACAACACTGGGCAAGAACTGAGTTGAATTGTAGGAATAAAATTAGGTTACCTTTGGGAACGAAGAACATGCAACTGTCAAGGGGCATATTGAAAACATTTTTTTTCCAATTTTCAGAGGGAATTGAAATGCAGAAAGTAGAGAGAGTAATAATTACCTTAACTGTTGCCATTTACGAAATTATTTTGAGTGATAGCACAGGCATCCTTTTATTGATGAACTGATTAGCACACACAGCCTGTTTGATTAAAAGAAGAACCTTATGCAAAGCACTGGAAATATAGTTGAGTCAGCAAAACCATGGTGTTTTCTGTCTTCGAAATTCCATTTCTCAAGAATGGCCATTTTAACTTAAGGTCATTCACCAAAAAGTCCTTGGAGGTTTATTTATTTATTTTAAAACATTTCTTGGACGCTTTTCAGGGCAGAGGCCCTCACAAGGCAGCTTACAATAATAAAATTCATAAAATATTAAAAGCAATAAAACATGTTCACAATAAAATAGCAATTAAAACAATAAAACCAGCAGGAACAACAGTAGCAGTAATATCAGTATACATAATGGGAAGGCCATGGTTGAAATGTTCCCCTCCAATTTCTGAACATTGCCATTCCTGATGACAGAATATCTTTTCAGTAGTGGCCTGTTTGTCTTCTGCAGGGCATTGCTGGCAAATGATGGCATATAACACATTGGAAGATGAGAACATGTATAGGTGCCTTTCAGTTCGCTCTGACAACACAGAAATCCTCAGCCATCCCTAATAGGGACTGAAAGGCTGTTTGCACCACACTCTTCCAAAGGACCAAAGAAGTTCTGGGCTCCACAATTCAAGAAGGACGCAGACAAGCTGGAGCGTGTTCAGAGGAGGGCAGCCAGGATGATCAGGGCTCTGTAAACAAAACCCTATGAAGAGAGACTGAAAGAACTGGGCATGTTTAGCCTGGAGAAGAGAAGATGGAGGGGAGACATGAGAGCACTCTTCAAAGACTTAAAAGGTTGTCACACAGAGGAGGGCCAGGATCTCTTCTCGATCCTCCCAGAGTGCAGGACACGGAATGATGGGCTCAAGTGACAGGAAGCCAGATTCTAGCTGGACATCAGGAAAAACTTCCTGACTGTTAGAGCAGTACGACAATGGAATCAGTTACCTAGGGAGGTTGTGGGCTCTCTCACGCTAGAGGCCTTCAAGAGGCAGCTGGACAAGCATCTTTCAGGGATGCTTTAGGGTGGATCCCTGCATTGAGCAGGGGGTTGGACTCGATGGCCTTGTAGGCCCCTTCCAACTCAGCTATTCTATGATTCTATGATTCTATAAGTTACCCTGGGAGCTTACAATTTATTTATTTATTTATTTATTCATGAAAGCCTTGGGTGTCCCATGTGTCCTGTGATGGCATCTGAATATTGGAGTTATTCTTTTCAATTTGGAGGTTCCATTTTGAGCTATCAGTGCTAAATGCCACCAATGCCTCTAGCACTCCATATAGTCCTTTGTTAGAACAATCTAAAGGCATGTCTAGACCAGGGGAGGGAGCGGGGTGGGGGTGTCACGATATTCTGCTCTCGAGATCCTCCCCCTTGTCCACATGTGAGCGTGACATCCCGGGAGGAAGGAGGGATGTCGTGTCCGCCATTTTCTTTTTTTTACAGAAGATGAGCGCATGTGCGCTCCAAAGAAAAAGTTTAAAAAAACAAAACAAAACAAAAAATCCTGCTCCCGCTCCCCCGCCAGCCCTGATGGGCACGGAGTGCCTGAAGAACTCTGTGCCCTGTACCTGTTGCCCGCCTCCTCACGTTTACTTGTGAGGAGGTGGGACGAAGCTGCAACAGGTGCCCACACATCTCCTGTGATCTCGGGACGATCCTGAGACCGCGGGAAGAATCGGGCTAAAAGTGGTCCCACTTATCCCGGGGAAATGGAGGGCGCATCCCTCTCTACTCCCACGATCGCCTGTGCATCAAGTGATGCACAGGCATGACCCCGGGATGATCCCCAGGATAAACACTGGTGTAGAAATGCCCTAAGATGGTGGTCATCACTGGAACCTCTGGCAATGACTGAGAAATGACTGAGGCAGGTGGCTACTAGGAGGAGGGCTTTCTCTGCTGTGGCACCCCGGCTGTGGAATGAGCTCCCCAGTGAGGTCTGCCTGGCACCCACACTGTATTTATTTATTTATTTATTACATTTTTATACCGCCAAAGCTCTCTGGATGGCTCACTCCTTTCGTCGCCAGCTGAAGACCTTTTCATTCTCTCAGTATTTTAACACTTAATTTTAACTTACATTTAAATCTTACTGTTCTAATTCTGTATTTTAATCTTATATCAGTTTCTGCTGCGTGATTTTATCCTGGTTGTGCTTTTTATACCGTATTTTGTATTTGTGTTTTTAACCTGTTGGTTGTTTTATTATGGTTTTAATTTTTGTGAGCCGCCCAGAGAGCTTCGGCTATTGGGCGGTATAAAAATGTAATAAATAAATGTATAAATAAATGTATAAATAAATAAAATGCAACATGATTCTCCACTCTCCAGCTTCAGTTTCTTCATACACCCTTTACTGCTACGTCAGTGTTCATCCATGGTAGCATTCAAATGAAAATTATCTGAGTGTACTTTGTGGTTGAGTTGTTATCTGATGTATTTATTCGTTTATACATTAGTGGTCCATGCCAATCCATATCATTTAGTCTATAAATGCTCCGGGAGGGATTATTGTTGTGAACACAAGGATTGGAATTTGCCGTCACTTCAGACCAGGCAAGCAGAGCCAGGAGGACAGGAAGGTGAGTGAACATCATGGTTTGGTCACTTTGACTCTGACCGTCTATCAGACGTTCTCAGTGACAGCAAATTCTCACAGCAGTTTTGGAAAAGAATAGATGCTGTACCTCCCCTGGAGAGATGAGATAAACAGTAACAAGGTTTGAAAACTGGAGTGGATTTCGGATTTGAACATTGGACTGGAAATTACAGCAGTGTGCATGTGTTTTAGTTCTGCTGGGATGGTTCTCGAGGTTGCTGTAGACCCATGTGTAATTCTGATCCGTCAATATTTTCTCCATTTCTATAAACACTTAAGGACCGAAGGTGGTCAAGGCCTCCTGAGCTCCCCCTCAGATTGTGTACTGAAATGGACCCTTGGCCTGATCCAGCATTGTACTGCTTATGTTCTTATGAGGTTGCTGTGGACACACGTGTGATTCTGATCCTTCAGTATTTTCTCCAAGTGCATTGCGTTTCTATAAACACTTAAGGACCGGACATGGTTCTCAAATCATCCCTCTTCAATTCCAATCCAATCCACGGGGGCAGGAAAATGGCACCCCTTCCAACAGGATCGCAGGTTCTGACCGCTCTGAGCTGTCACTGGCCATGATCCACCTACTTGCCTGCAAAGGTAGAAAGCAGCTTCAGGAGGAGGTTACGTGCGTGAGCCTGGGATGCTCAGCCTCTAGAGGTCCCCCACAGGGCCTGGGCCCGCTCTCCCAGGACTTCCCCGTACGCATCTTTCATCCATTATGTTGTTTAAAGAGGCTGATCCACAGCCAGAAAAATTGGCTAAAACGGTTCGATGGATGTGCGCTGCTGCTGACTCTCTTTCTTCTTTTCTCCTCTCCTGAAGGTACAGATGGGACCAGTCGCATCCCTCCCACTCTCCCTTTTGGGCCTTCTGGTCACCACCTTCTTCTTGCAAGGTGAGTCTCTGCCAGCATCCTCAGAGTTCAGCCCCTGCGCCTCAAAACCAGCAGAGGGGGGGGGGGTCTTGGCTCCCACTTTGGGAAGCAGATCGACACACAACCACAAACTGTCCCTTAATCTCATCTACTGCCTGCCTTTGCTCCTTTGAGTTTTTGCCTTGCTGCTGCTTTAAACTTGTTGTTAAATCTGTTTTAAGGAGGCTTATTTGTACTTGTTTTATATTTTGTTAGCTTTGAGTGACTTCTTGTTTGGAGAGAATTGTGGGGAATAACTTGGCAGTCCTACAGTTAGCAATCCTACACCTTGGAGAGGTGAGGGGCACAGATCTTTCTGTGGGGGCAGAGAGGGAGGATCTGAGAGTGGATCTCCTCTGAGAGTGGATCTCCTCCTCTGAGGACAGAGCTCTGTGTCCAACCTTAGAGGGGGGGGGTTCTGATCTGTCCTACTGCTCCTGGGATGCCATGTTGCTAGATTCTCTCATCCCACCTGATCTCAGTAATACCTATCAGGGCCGTAGCTAGACCTAAGGTTTATCCCAGGATTGTCCTGGGGTCAAACCTGTTCATCTAAGTGCCATACAGGGCATCCAGCGCTCAGGTAGGGATGAACCTGGGATGATCCTGGGATAAACCTTAGGTCTAGCTATGGCCCAGGTCATATTTACCATCACATATTAGGATTTCAGGTTCATCCCAGGCTCCCTCAGATTACGTGGTCCCAAATCATGTAGGTCTATAATGTCCCAAACCAGCACATTGAATTGGGCCTGGAAATTAACAAGCAGCCAATGCAAATGATACAGGCCAGGACTAATATGTACGTATGGCCCAAGTGCCTGGCGCTCACAAGTATTCTATCTGCCACGTTCTGTACCAGCTGAGCCATGTTCAAGGGTAGCCCATGTAGACCACATTGCAGCAAACTAATCTGGATGTAACTAAAGCATGTGTCACCGTAGCTAGGTGAGGGGCAACAAGGCAGAAGATCCTGCTGTTTCCTGGGGTGGGGAACATTTAAAGATTTAAATCATGGGAGCGCTTCCCTCCCTGGTATATGTATGTAAAGGAAGGGAGTGGAAGTCTTGTTTTCCTAGGTTAACTTGTGCTGTACTGTTTCCTCACAGCCCCTAGGAAAGCCAGGACTTACTTCTGAGTAGACGTAAGAGTCTGCAACCCTTGGAGAAAGCCCCATTGACCTTCAATGGGTGCTCTTCGTGGCATGGATCAGATCCGCTTCCCTTTGTTGCATCTTCCCCTCTTCCCCCTCTGACTGCAGACACTGGGAAGCCCTTCCCTAGCAAGTTCATATCGCAATGCCAGCTTTTCACACTGCCGATTTCATGCCATTCGGCTTTATCCCAGCATTTCTCTGATTTATTTTAAAACAGAATAAGGTGGTGGGTAAGTGCGGGAGGCATCCTGGCTGATGCCGACATCATCAAAAGGACGCGCAAACTTCCGTGAGTGGCCCGCACTGGCGTGCTTTCTTTTGCTCGTATGAAGAAGCCCTGAAGCGCTTCTCCCGTGCTTCATCGTGTGGGCGTCATTCTCCCACCCCACCCCCAAATCTTTCTATTGAGGAGGGAGCTCCACCCAGCCCCCCATTCACACACACAGGAGGGCCAGTGTTACATACACAACTCGCCCCAACCACGTTCAACCCCGGAGCGGCGGCTGCCAAAAGACACGTAGGTCTTTGAGCAGTAAAATGGTCGTGGTGGCAGGCCCTCTTTTCTCGCCAACTTTCGTTTCTCCCTCGCCCCTCTTCCTCGCCCATCCTAGCAAGCACAGGAGCCAGACACAGGAGTAGCGCCAGCAGCAGGAGCCATGCTGCTTCTCTGGGGGACCTTTCTGCTGCTACCTGCAAGTCCCACAAACTTGGCGCCATGGCCGGACCGGGCAGCGCTGAAGCGAAGGGAGGTTCCTGGCTGGTTGGATGAGTGGAAGAAGATGAGTAGGAGCTTTGCAGACACGTGTGGGCCAATATATGGCATCCCGTTTTAGTGCTGGAGGAAGGCCAAGATATTGCAGAGCAGCTGGATGGATTCTTTGCTCACTGCAGAGGATACAGGACAGATGCCTGTGCCTGAACTGATGTTTTCAGGAAGGGAGTCTGAGGAACTGAGGCAAATAGTGGTGACAAAAGACGAAGTTCTCAGCCATATTGATAAACTGAGAGCAAAGAAATGCTCCACTCATGCTAGGACCATGTCCTTAAGAGTTGCCCTGATCAGTGGGGACAGGCAACCCTAGCTAAACTGGTCCTAAGTGCACCCACCCCTAGCAACCTCATGTGATAATGGTCCTAAGTGCAGACGCCGAGTAACCTCATGTGAAGAGGCCTCCTCAATAAACCCAACTCCTGTGGTACTTTCGGAGTGTGTAGAAACAGCTGAACTGAGGTCGTCTTCCTCCTGTTTGTGCAGGTGCCAAAGCTGCAAACTGTCCCAGACACTGGATAAAGTATGCTGACAGTTGCTTTGGACTATTTCCTGAGAAGCTGACATGGGCAGAGGCAGAGGTAGGAAGAAGGCCTTGGCCCTTGGCAGGGAAACCAGGAGGAATCAACATGGGGCGCTCATTTGGGGGGGGGGGCAGGGGGGTCACTCATGTCCAACAGGTGTAGTTGGAATGATTCTCACCAGTTCATATGGGAGGCAAGGGGTCATAAGGACATCATAGAATAATAGAATAGTAGAGTTGGAAGGGGCCTCTAAGGCCATCGAGTCCAACCCCCTGCTCAATGCAGGAATCCACCTTAAAGCATCCCTTTCCAGCTGCCTCTTGAAGGCCTCTAGTGTGGGAGAGCCCACAACCTCCCTAGGTAACTGATTCCATTGTCGTACTGCTCTAACAGTCAAGAAGTTTTTCCTGATGTCCAGCCAGAAGAACCCTGCTGGATCTGACCATCTCGTCCAGCACTCTGTTCACACAGTGGCCAACCAGCCATCGGCCAGGGATGAACTAGCAGGACATGGTGCAACAGCACCCTCCCACCCATGTTCCCCAGCAACTGGGGCACACAGGCTTACTGCCTCTAATTCTGGAGGGGGCACATAGCCATTAAGATGAATAGCCATTAACAGCCTTCTCCTCCAGGAATTTATCCAACCCCCTTTTAAGGTGCTTCAGATATCCTATTTAAGCTATTTAGGTCTTTATTTATTTTATTTTATTTATTTTATTTAAAACATTTATATCCCGCGCTATATCATTAAGATCTCAGAGAGGCATACAGGTAAACCAGCACCTTGAATCAGGCCCCGAAACAAATAGGCAGCCAGTGTAGAATAAAACAGATCTGTGTAATACAGCCTTCCTCAACCTGGGGCGCTCCAGATGTGTTGGACTACATCTCCCAGAATGCCTGGCTGGGGCATTCTGGGAGATGCAGTACAACACATCTGGAGCGCCCCAGGAGCCCATCTACACTTGTCTAGATGAAACGTAACAAGTTGGCAGAGATGACGTCAGCAGTCACGTGATGCTGTTGTTGTTACGTTTCTTCTGACTTTTAAAACCGTTCCACTTTCTGTTAAAATCGTTTTAAAACTAACAATGTGCCCCAACCTTTCGTTGTATTCAATGCCGTCTTTCAAAGTCATGTCTCGTGACCGTGGTCTTTGCTTCCTGATTAGGACAAGTGAGGGCTTTTCTAGGGGAGGGAGAGCTGGCACAATGCGACGAGGGGGAGGGGGAGGGGGAGGGAGGGCGGTGAAAGAGGGGACAGAGGCTTAATTTTTTTAAAAAACCGCTTATCTTTCGGGGCGCACGTGGCCCCTTTAAGACGCTGCAGGGCTTCCCTCGTCCCTACGTGTCGCCCTGCCTCCCTGCCAGCTTATCCCGGCAGGTCTTGCTCAGAGTCACCGGAAGGAGGTTTACTTCAGAGCCGGTATGAGCATAATGAAGAACGTTCTAAAGAAGAGTGTGCCGGGGTAAAACGATAGAAAAAAAGGTATTTCGATTGACTGGGCTCAAGTTGCATTTTGTAACGTAGCAAGGGAGGACTCAACAATGCACTTAAACAACGGTGTAATGAATAGTGTAGATCCTGCCCAGGTTGAGGAAGGCTGGTGTAATATGATCTGAAAAGTGGACAGATGAAAGTGCTCCAGCTGTTGCATTTTGCACCAGCTGCAGTTCCTGAATATTCTCCAGTGGCCGCCTACATTTATTTATTTATTTATTACATTTTTATACCGCCCAATAGCCGAAGCTCCCCAGAGTAATTAAGTCCGGAGTTGAGTGACTAAACATCCTATGCATGCTGAGACAGAAACAAGGGTTTCAGCTTCCAGGATGGATGAATGGAGAATGCGGGGAGTTGCAGGATGTATTTGCTTAAACTAGGGCTGTGCGCACCCCCCTCCCATTTATTTATTTATTTATTTATTTATTTATTTAGAATATTTATATACCGCTCCCCATAGAAAAACTTCGGAGCCGTGTACAAGATAAAATGAAAATAAAAACAGAATGAAAATAAAAACAGAATAAAACAGTTACAACAAAATTTAAAAAGAAGCAAAAACAGAAATCCAAGGCTGCACGTTAAAGAAAGGCTTCCTGGAATAAAGATGTTTTCAGGAGGCACCGAAAGGAGTACAAGGTTGGCGCCTGCCTGACCTCCAGAGGCAGGGAGTTCCATAGGAGGGGGGCCACCACGCTGAAGGCTCTTCCCCTGGTGGACTCCAATCGGATGATGGGTCTATGTGGAACCACCAGGAGCAGGCCCTTGGATGACCTCAGTGACCGGGCAGGTTGGTAGGGGAGAAGACAGAGCTCTCTCAGGTGTCCTGGTCCCAAGTTGTTTAGGGCTTTGTACACCAGTACAAGAACCTTCAACCAGGCCCAGTAACGAATAGGCAGCCAGTGCAGTTCCCTCAGCAGAGAAGTTTATTTATTTTATTTTATTTTATTTTATTTTATTTATTTATTGCACTTATATACCGCTCCCATAGCCAGGGCTCTCTGGGCGGTTTACAGAAATTCTAAAAATTGAGATAAAAACAAGTATACAAAGTTTAAAACTCTAAAACACAGAACATACACACCAATACATACATATGCATTAAAAACCGATTAAAAACTAACATGTGGGTGATTAGGATGTGCCGCCATATGCCTGGGCAAAGAGGAAAGTCTTAACCTGGCGCCGGAAAGATAGCAGCGTTGGTGCCAGGTGAGCCTCGTCAGGGAGCCACCACCGAAAAGGCCCTATCCCTTGTTGCCACACTCCGAGCCTCTCTTGGAGTAGGTACCCGGAGTTGTGCCTACAACTCGCATGCTGGAAAGGGGCAGCTCCAGACAACAGCCGAGCTGCAGCATTCTGCACTAGCTCCAGCTTCCGGAGCAGCTTCAAGGGCAGCCCCACATAGAGCGTGTTGCAGTAATCCAGTCTTGAGGTTAGCAATGCCTGTACCACCGTGGCCAAGCTGTCCCTGTCCAGGAGAGGCCGTAGCTGGCGAACCAACTGAAGCTGGTAAAAGACGCTCCGAGCCGCTGCGGTCACTTGAGCCTCCAACAACAGAAATGGGTCTAAGAGTACCCCCAAACTACGAACCTGTTCTTTCAGAGGCAGAGCAACCCCATCCAGAACAGGCAATGAGCCTGTCTCCCGGACTCGGGAACCGCTCACCCACAGGGCTTCCGTCTTGCCAGGATTCAGTCTCAGTTTATTGACTAGTTTTGGAGGCCATTTCCGAGGCTCCAAAATGGCTCCAATTTGACTAGGCTCGCTTCGGGGCTTACCCACCTCGCTTCGAAAGTGAGATCCTTCCCTCGAAGCAGTTCAGTCTGTGAGGGGTTCCTAATGTCAGCTGCATGGCAGGTAACCCAGGAAATCCCAGGGCAAGGCCAACTGGGACTCCACTGGACTCCCAACTTCCTGCCTATTTCCTCCCCTCCTCTCCGCCTCCCCTCCCTCCCCCCAAACCCAGAGCCACTGCTGCAACTTACCTTCCCCTGCATGGGAAAGCTGGCACAAGGGTGGCTGTTAATCAGGTGAGTCCAATGGACTCATCCGACTCACCTCTCCTCACCCACCTCATCTCTGTCTCCCTCTCATCCTTCCCCAGTCCCCTTCTGCCACCACTGGGGCTTTCCTTCCGCTGTGTCCTCTTCCCTGAGAGCTGACCCACGATTTAAAGGTAAGATCACGGTCTCTCTCTCTCTCTCTCTCTCTCTCTCTCTCTCTCTCTCTCTCTCTCTCTCTCTCTCTCTCTCTTTTAAATAGCTCTATGGTCGCAGACTATGCAAAATGGGCCTTTTGTGGCTGCTGTAGTTTGCAGCCACAGAGCTATTAAAAAGAGAGAGCACCCTAGTGCTTATGTTTAAATCGCAGCTCAGCTCTCAGGAAAGAGGACACAGGGCAAGTTTAGTCCCATCTGCAGCAGTGGGAGGTGCCTAGGGAAGGATGGGAGGCAGGAGGGAGGTGAGGGGAGTCCATTGGACTTTCCCAGATGGGCGGGGGGAGCGGCCCAGCACCATCCTGAATGGGCCCAAGGCATCTGAAGCTTCGGTGCTGACCTGCTTTGGTCTCTGGGTGCCTCGCGGTGACTCGGTGCCACTTCAGAGTTGGGTCAAGGCAACCGAATCGGTCTGCCTCGACTCGTATTCAGGGCTTCGGCCTGAGTCCGTGCACAGCCTAATTTAAACCCACACAGGATTGTACCTTCAGACATGTCTAACCGTGGCGAGTCCACGTTCTCCAGAAAGGGACACTGCCGGGGTGCCAATTGAAGCTGAGCGAACACGCTCCTCGCCACAGCGGCCACCTTGTTCCCCACAGGCCATGTCAAAAGGAGCATCCCCAAGCTGTGAACGTGGTCCTTCGGAGGGAGTGTAGCCCTGTCCAGAACAGGTGTAACTTCCATTTCCGGAACACCTGGTCCACTGATCTGTTAGCAGCTCTCTCTTGCATGGATTACGCGCTAGCCATATGCAGCTAAGCAACACTCCCTGAGAATAGATTTGCAAGGTGAGCAGGCCTGTCATGAAAACCAAACGAAACCTTCCAACCCTCTTTTCTCATTCAGATGAGCTGTCAGAGCCGTGGCATCGGTGGCCATCTTGCTTCATTTACCTCCGAGTCAGAGCTGACTGTAGTGGCCAAATACATCCTTAACACTTTCCCAACTGTGGAAACCATCTGGATCGGGATGGAGGACCCACAGAAGGTCAGTGCTCAGCCCCAGACTCAGGTCTCCCCCCACCAGGAGAGTGCCTCAATGCCAACTGAGGAGAAGGCCTAGGTCAGTGAAAGGGAAGTAGGCCATGGGGCAAGGTGGGAGGCTGGAGGAAGAGGGAGAGAGAGGCATTTGTGGTGGTGGGGAATGACACACGAAGACCAGAAAACCGCCAAATGATTGGTGTTTGGGGGAAAGGCGGTAAGGCCTGAGGAAGGAGACATGGAACTCCAAAGTGGTGGGTCTTGACCCTGCGAGGATCGGAGATTCTTCACTCCTGGTTTAAAGGCAGGATTGCATGCATGGTAAGCCCACCAAAGTTGATTCCCCTTTTTCTATGCTTCGTGCCTCAGACCAGAAGGTGGAGATGGAGTGACTCGAACCCAGTGACCTTCATCCCTTGGAATGCTGGGGAGCCCAACAATAACAAAGGAAACGAATACTGTGTCCAAATATCAGTCTCGCAAGGTGAGCAGCAGCTCAGAGAACCTGGGCCCAGGCGCTGACGTTCCGGAGCACTTGTACGCAAGGGTGCCCTGACTGAGAATGTGGGCTTGCGAAAAAATAAAAATAAAAATGAGGTGTTCAGGGGAGGGTGGGATCAGGGATGATCAGGGCACACCAAGGGCGGCTTTGGACCCACCAGCTCCAAAGTCCTCCTGTTCCCCCAGCATCTCCCTGGAACGGAAGGGAAAGTATCCTGGAGTGGAAGGAAACAAAGAAGAGAATGAGGAAAGACACCAATCTCCACCATCTCCCCTGCCAGCAGGTGCCCAACGGGGCATAGGAAGTGGTGGGTCATCCACCCTGGATTCTCCCTCCCTGGTCCCCAATGGTTTGCACCACCAGAAACATGCATTTTTCTTGTTATTGATATTTGTTAGAAGGGGGGGAAATGGTTGTGTCAAAATCTCAGACCTACCATAGCCGGAGAGGCCACGCATTTCCACTCTGGGTGGAGAGAGCAGATTTTAACTCAGAGACGATCACAGGCATCAGAAAGTGTGTCTGTCTGTCTGTCTGTCTGTCTTTATTTCACTTATATACCACCCCCATAGCTAGAGCTCTCTGGGTGGTTTACAAAAATTCTAAAATTGAGGTAAAAACGAGTATACAAAATTTAAAATTCTAAAAAGCATACATAAAGAATTAAAAAACGTTAAAACTGAACATGTGGGTGATTAAGATGTGCCGCCATATGCCTGAGCAAAGAGGAAAGTCTTAACCTGGCGCCGGAAAGATAGCAGCGAGCCAGGCGAGCCTCGTCAGGGAGATCGTTCCATAGTCTGGGGGCCACCATCGAAAAGGCCCTGTCCCTCGTTGCCACACTCCGAGCCTCTCTCGGAGTAGAGACCCGGAGGAGGACCTTAGATGTTGAGCGTAGTGACCAGGTATATTCACATCGGGAGAGGCGTTGCGTCAGGTATTGTGGTCCCAAGCCGTGTAAGGCTTTATAGGTCAAAACCAGCACCTTGAATTGGGCTCGGAAACATACAGGCAGCCAGTGCAAGCGGACCAGAGCAGGTGTTATACGGTTGAACCTTAGAATGGATCTGAAATCAATCTGGCTGCTGCATTTGGCACGAGCTGCAGCTTCCGAACCGTCTTCAAAAGCAGCCCTACGTAGAGGGCATTGCAGTAATCTAACTTGGAGGTTACCAGAGCATGGACAACTGAAGCCAGGTTATCCCTGTCCAGATAGGGGCGTAGCTGGGCCACCAACCGGAGTTTGTAAAAGGCACTCTGTGCCACTGAGGTCACCTGAGCCTCAAGCGACAATGGTGGGTCTAAAAGAACCCCCAAGCTATGAACCTGATCCTTCAGGGTGAGTGCAATCCCATCCAGACCCGGTAGAAGACCCTGGTAGAACTAAGAAATAATGTGGTGCATCTCTGTCTTTCAGGCTTCTTGAAATTTAATGATGTGGACTGTAAAATGGAAAGCACTTCCCTCTGCAAGTCTGTGCTGTAGCAAGAACACTTTTCCTCCTGGCCGACGATGTGTACACCAGAGGCCTGTCTCCCCGAATAAAACTTTTCCGCATTAAAAACGTTTATGGGTTTTGCCTTCCGTAGAAATTTGGCACTGAATTAATAAATGTCCCTTTGTTAAATAAGAGAGTGGGATATTTATTTTATTTAAAACATTTATATCCCACCCTATATCATTAAGATTTCAGAGCGGCATACAGATAAAAGCATACAGTATATAAAACAATACATATGTGCAGTTAAAAACAAATTAAACCATAAACCAAGTTAAAACAATATATAATTCAAAAGCAGTAAAAGCAGTTCAAACAGTTAAAACAATGTGCCAGTGAGTTTAACCATCAAAGGCTTTGTTAAAAAGCCATGTTTTTACTTGGCGTCGAAATGCAATCAGTATTGGCGCCAGTTGGGCCTCCAAGGGGAAGGCATTCCGCAGTCGGGGTGCCACCACAGAGAAGGCCCTCTCCCTTGTCCCATCATAGCATATATGTAGCGTTGATGGGATGCGGAGAAGGGCTCCTCCAACAGATCTCAGGTCTCGGGCAGGCTTATGTAAGGAGAGGCACTCCCTCAAGTATCGAGGTCCCAAGCCATTTAGGGCTTTAAACGTCATTACCAGCACCTTGAATTCCAACCGGAAGTGTATAGGCAGCCAGTGCAGTTCCTTTAAGACCGGTGTTATGTGGCCTCGGTAAGATGTACCCACCAGCAGTCTAGCTGCTGCATTTTGCACTAGCTGCAACTTCCGCGTCGTCTTCAAGGGCAGCCCCACGTAGAGTGCATTGCAGTAGTCTAATCGGGAAATTACCAGTGCATGCATTACTGTGGCTAGGTTGTCCCTGTCCAGGAAAGGCCGTAGCTGGTGGATCTGCCAGAGCTGACCCCAAGTACTCCATGCCACAGAGTCCCCCTGGGCCTCCAGTGACAAGGATGGATCTAGGAGTACTCCCAAGCTACATAGAAGATAGAAATTTCACATCATCTCCAAATAATCCAGTTCTTCAGGTCTCCACTACTTCTCAAGATTTGTTTTCTCCAAAATTAGGCCTTCACAAAATCATCTCTTCTAATTTGAAGAAATCACCCAAATGAAATATGCATGAAAGTGTCTGCTGGGTTTCCATGTCTTCAACACTATGGGCATGGCTAGATGAGGCGATATCCCAGGGATCGCCCCGGGATCGTCCCTGTGCATTCACATGATGCACAGGGGATCCCAGGAGCAGGTAGGGATGATCCCTCCTTTGGCCGGGGATATCAGCCTTCCCTTTTAGTCTCAGGGACGGTCCTGAGACTGTGGAACGTGTGGCCAGGCGTCCAGGTTGTCCTGGCTCCTTATGAGTAATCACAAGGACCTGGGACCCGGGTGGGGTGGGGGGAGCGGGGAATTTTTAAAAACAACAACAACAACCCTCACGTTTTGCAATTGAGCACTCGTGTGCTCCTTCTCCTTTAAAAAACAAAACCAAAATGGCAGGTGCTACGTCCTCTTCCTCTAGGATGTCACACACCGTGTGAAGACAGAGGGAGGAGATCTCACGATAACCATATCACGAGATCCTCCTCCCTCCGTCGCGCTAGACCCGGTAGGTCTAGCCATGGCCTATGTAGCGGAGTTTTGCCAGAACACATAAAGAAATGTTCTGAAATCTGCATGTGGGAAGTACGACAAGCAGTATGACAATGGAGTCAGTTACCTAGGGAGGTTGTGGGCTCTCCCACACTAGACAACCATCTGTCAGGGATGCTTTCGGATGGATTCCTGCACTGAGCAGGGGGTTGGACTCGATGGCCTTGTAGGCCCCTTCCAACTCTGCTATTCTATGATTCTATGAATAGTGGGCGTACGGGAAACAGGGTGGAACAGGGATACAGTCATCTCTGCATACAAATTCCACAAGAAGGGACCTTAAAAGGGACAGACTCCTCCACAGAATCACTGCAGGGGACAATTCCAGGTTCCAAAAGTCATTTGGCACTGGGAACATGCTATTGTCCCCCAGACCAGAATGCTCAGGGGGATCTTGAAATGGGGAATGAAATCAGGGAAGCATCCAAAGAAGGAATGGTTGGAGTAAGGGTGACTTAAATTACCCACACAGAGGGGTCATCTACACCAGCCTGTTTATTCCGGAATAATATCGAGGTCGTCCCTAGGGGGCCACATGATGTTCACCTACTCCCATGGTGATCTCGGGACGAATGCTCAGTTTATCTGGAATATCGCTGACTGGTTTTGTGGTGGCTTTTCCCCATCTCTCACTACAATCCCAAAGGGCGGATCTACACAGAGTCTTCGGGGCGCCCTGAAGGCGCTTGTGTGCACCTCCAGGGTGCCCCGAAACTCCTAGTGTAGATAGAGGCAGAGGAAGAGGAGGCGGCCCCGCATCGCCCCTTGCGAGGACGGGACGAAAAGTTTCAGGGCTCGGCAGCTTCGCTGGTGAGTCTGTGCCGCCGGTGGCCTCCTGCTGCCAGCGAAAGAGCCACCCAGGTTGGAGAGCTCGGCGGAAGAAGCCGCCGCCCCACCTTCTTCCGCCGAGCTCTCCAACCTGGGTGGCTCTTTCGCCGGCAGCAGGAGGCCGGCGGGGAGGTGGGCGGCGGCGGCAGCAAGGACTCGCCAGCGAAGCATTAAATTACAAAAACTTAAAATTGTAAAAACATATAATTTAAAGCCACAAAAACATACAAAAACAAACCCAGGCTAATTTCATATTGCTAAATGCCTGGGAGAAGAGAAAAGTCTTGACCTGGCGCCGGAAAGATAACAATGTCGGCGCCAGGCGAGCCTCATCAGGGAGATTGTTCCACAATTGGGGGGGGGGCACCACAGAAAAGGCCCTCTCTCTTGTTGCTGTCCTCCGAGCTTCCCTCGGAGTAGGCACCCGGAGGAGGACCTTCGATGTTGAGCGCAGTGTACGGGGAGGTTCATGTTGGGAGAGGCGTTCCATCAGGTATTGTGGTCCCATGTGCCCCATGGACAACTATTGTGAAAGCGGGAAGCCTCGTGATGATTCCTCCTCCCTCTTGAAAGGGCTGAAGGTGTAGATGAGCCCACAGACTTGATCAATGCATGTTGCACTTATGCTAAAGAGGTTACGTTTAAGGGTACAAGGACTGTGCCCAAGAACAATTGGTCATGGAATTGACCAGAGGGGAAGCGACTCTGCTTTTAATCCTTAGTGGTGACACCTTGTGTAAGGTGTGAGTGCTGTTGAACCAATTCGAAACAGTGACCACAGTGTTATCAAGTTTAATTTATATTTAAGTGGAAAAGGAATTCTGAAATGTTCTTAAAATGAGCTAAAAGGGAGGCTGAAATTGGGCATCAAGAGAGTGGCATTGGAATGTACAAAAATTGCATTCCAACTTGCATTTCTGGGATTTTGTGTGCGTTCAATTTCCCAAACTTGAGTTTGCATTTGAAAGTATGTAAATGTACCTTTCCCTGTCCCCCAAATCCATATTTTCATGCTTTAGCCTGGGGGGCATGTGTGGGGGGGGGCATGCACCATTAAAAATGTGTATCTTTCTTGTTCAGGTCAAAAATATATATAGATACTTGTGTTCAGGAACATACTCGATATGAAATGAGCTTTAAGGAGGAATTTGGAAAACCTCAACAAGCTCAAATGTCACATGTTCATCCATCTCTAAGCTAAAATTCTCCAAAATGCTTGGAGGTTGCCCAAAACCACAATAATAGAATCTCAGCCACGATGTATATAGGAATGGTAGCATCAAAAAGCCTTTAGAGACAAAAAGAAGGCTTCCTTCAGAAAATGGAAGTTTTTCCCAAATGAGGAGAACAAAAAGGAATGCAAACCTGCACAAAGGAAATGCAAGCAGACAATGACTAATGCAAAAGGGTATTTTCCAAGAAAATGCCAAGACATGATAAACCTTCCCTATTAAGAAGGCCATCATCTGCTGAAAAGTCTTAACCTGAAACTGAAAATATGACAGTGTTGGTGCCAGTGGAGAGAGTATCCCACACTCAGCGGGCACCACCAGAAGTGGATCTACACTAGTATATGAAATGTTTTTACAGTCATTGAACGTTTTGTTTTTGAACGATTTAAAAATTAACAGTTTCTAAAATGTTTACTTTTCTCTTTCCATGGGAATGCATTTCTTTTGGCCACACTAAGAAAAGAAATCTGTTTGTTCTATTTCCCCATCTGCCAATTTCCCCTCCCACTTCCTCTTCTCTCCGAGACAATCCTCCACCTACAAACAATCCAGCAAGCAGCCTCCCAAAAGTGAAACTGGAAGTGTCTGCAAAAAAGAGTCTTGAAAGAAAAAAAAATGGCTCCAACTTTGGGCGCGGAAATTACATAAACATGCCCACCCCCCGGAATGCGATTGGCTAATTAAGAACTACAGGAAACCCATTAAATACGATGAAATCGGCCACATCATACCAAATAGAACGACTTATTTCAGAGAAGTTCAAAATAAAAACCGGAGAACAGACAACAATAAAACGTCGCAAACTATACGTCATGTGGTGAAATACTACCAAACACACATTTTAAAATGGTAAGACACGTTCGAACTTGACTAGTATAGATTCCCTCCAGGAAGGTCTCCAAACCTCCCTCGGAGGAAGGCCTCAGATGTTGATTGTGATGTATGAAGAGGCTCATAACAAGAGAAGTGCCCCATTAGGTGCAACTCTTGGGGTCACAAAGCTAGTACCTTGGGTTGGGCTGGGAAGCACAGAGGCAGCGAGTGGGACAGAAAATCAGTGTTAGATGCTCAGATCGTCTGGCCTCCGATATCAACCTGGCCATTTACAATTTGCAAGCTGCAGTTTCTAAACCATCTTCAAAAGCAGCAGCACGTAGAGCACATTGCTGTACCCCTAACCTGAGTCCCCTTGGCCTATAAAACGACCATCTGTGCATTGCGTTACCATTTGCACTCATTTACATGAAGGTGCAACAGAGGCAAGATGCATCCAGTCCCCCCACTTGGAAATTGATCTTCCAGGGAGCCCGTGGAGGGAGCCTGAAGACTGACAGAAAGTCTTATAACTCGTATTCAGCATTTGAAAACATCCTCTTGCTTCTCATGTGCTCCACTCAAAGGTCTCCCTCGTCTGCATGAACACCAACGGAAAGAAATGTTATGAACAGCAAAACCAATAAAGAGTTCTTGCTGCACCTTAAAGACTAATGAATTTTGGCAACACTTTGGGGGAAATCATAGAATCATAGAATAGTAGAGTTGGAAGGGGCCTACAAGGTCATTGAGTCCAACCCCCTGCTCAATGCAGGAATCCACCCTAAAGCATCCCTGACAGATGCTTGTCCAGCTGCCTCTTGAAGGCCTCTAGTGTGGGAGAGGCCACAACCCTCCCCCCCAGGGAACTGATTCCATTGTTGTACTGCTCTAACAGTCAGGAAGCTTTTCCTGATGTCCAGCTGGAATCTGGCTTCCTTCAACTTGAGCCCATTATTCCGTGGCCTGCACTCTGGGAGGATCGAGAAGAGATCCTGGCCCTCCTCTGTGTGACAACCTTTCAAGTATTTGAAGAGTGCTATCATGTCTCCCCTCCATCTTCTCTTCTCCAGGCTCAACATGCCCAGTTCTTTCAGTCTCTCTTCATAGGGCTTTGTTTCCAGACCCCTGATCATCCTGGTTGCCGTCCTCTGAACACGCTCCAGCTTGTCTGCGTCCTTCTTGAATTGTGGAGCCCAGAACTGGACTCAATACTCTAGATGAGGCCTAACCTGGGCCGAATAGAGGGGAACCAGGACCTCACGTGATTTGGAAGCTAGACTTCTATCAATGCAGCCCAAAATACAAAATGAGCAGGGACTGTGATGTTCTTGTGTACAAGACCATAAAAGTGTAAGGAAAGCAATTGTATCTAATGAACAAGAGTGAGGAAGACAGAGTTTATTAGTGCTACGTTAATCAACCATCAGGAGACATAAACAAACTAACCCACAGCCAATCTAAAGGGAGGATATATCGAAATACAGCGGCCGCAGGCCTGGGTTCTTGGCAGGAAAGCCCCCCCCCTCGTCTACGTAGACCCCCTTTTCTGAAAGGTGAGCTTGTTAAACAGCCTCTGGAGACCGACGGAAGCCTCTGTCTGCACTAGCACTCTAATCCACACAGGAATGGACGCCGCATGTTGCAGTTCTGGAAGGTCCAGCGCCTATACCCTACAAAGGAAAAGAGAAATCGGGTCTGTCTGGTGAGTGATTCCAAGACGGACTCCAGGTGCTTCAAACCCTGAAACAGCTGCGATGAAGGTTAGGCTTGCTTAATTATCATGGCAATGCCTCTTCCCTTCCCCGGAGGGTGGCCGTGGCATGCGTTGCAAAGGCATACAAACCTTGGAATTAGAGAGAGCAAAACACACAACCCCTTTGAGCAGTCATAGAGTCATAGAATCATAGAATAGCAGAGTTGGAAGGGGCCTCTAAGGCCATCGAGTCCAACCCCCTGCTCAATGCAGGAATCCACCCTAAAGCATCCCTGACAGATGGTTGTCCAGCTGCCTCTTGAAGGCCTCCAGTGTGGGAGAGCCCGCAACCTCACCAGGCAACTGATTCCATTGTCGTATAGAATCATAGAATAGCAGAGTTGGAAGGGGCCTACAAGGCCATCGAGTCCAACCCCCTGCTCAAGGCAAGAATCCACCCTAAAGCATCCCTGACAGATGGTTGTCCATATGCCTCTTGAAGGCCTCTAGTGCGGGAGAACCCACCACCTCCCAAGGGAACTGGTTCCATTGTCGTACTGCTCTAACAGTCAGGAAGTTTTTCCTGATGTCCAGCTGGAATCTGGCTTCCTTTTACTTGAGCCCATTATTCCGTGTCCTGCACTCTGGGAGGATGGAGAAGAGATCCTGGCCCTCCTCTGTGTGACAACCTTTTAAGTATTTGAAGAGTGCTACCATGTCTCCCCTCCATCTGCTCTTCTCCAGGCTCAACATGCCCAGTTCTTTCAGTCTCTCACATTCACAAAGATGTGAGCAAATAAAAACCTATGCTGTTCTTGTGGGCTCTACAGTAACAATCATAATTACGAGTGAAGTGATATTTACAGAGTTTACTGGTGTTATATTTCCGTCCTTCCCATGAGTAGCAGGGATCAGTAGAGGGAAGGAACCACGCCGGGAGGAATCGGGGGTGGTTGGGGAGCGGGGTCAGGAATTTTTTAAAAAAGAAACCTCACGTTTCGTTGGAGCGCACGTGCGTGCAGATCCTTTAAAAAAATTAAAAAATAGTGGGTGGAACACCCTCCTTCCTCCTGGGATGTTGTGCCCACATGTGGACTAAGGGGAGGATCTCGTGATCAGCATACCAAGAGATCCTCCCCTTCCCTCCCTCTACACTGGGCTGCTGTAGAAATGGCCTAGGTCCTGGCGGATGCCAAAGATTTTATTCTGGAAATGCCTAGCAAATTCATTACAGCAGGCCTCAGATGGTTCTACCATGTCCTTGGGGCCAGCATGTAAAAGCTAGGGCTGTGCTCCGCTTCGCTTCGGGTCGGAGAAGCAGAAGTGGATCGGGGTGCTTCGCCTCCCCTTAAGGCGAAGAGGATCGTGGGAGCAGCACAGCGTTGCGGATCTAGGTGAAGGCGGATCCTTCACCTCGATCTGGAGCTCTGCAAAAAAGGTAAGGGGGGTTTACTTGGCCCTGCTGCTGCCGCCGCCGCCTGTACGGCGACAGTGGCAGAGCCAGGTAAGGGGGCAAGGGGGAGGGGGCGCTTACCTGCATCCGTCCGCGGCCCCATGGCTGCTTCAACTGAGCCCGAGGACTCAAACAGGGAGACCAGGAGTCCTCGGGCTCAGTTGACGCAGCCGCAGGGCCACGGACGGATGCAGGTAAGGGGAAGGAAAGAGGGGGGGTTACCTGGCCCTGCTGCCATCGCCGCCTGTGCAGCAACGGCGGCAGAACCAGGTAAGGGGGCAAGGGAGAGGGGGCTCTTACCTGAGTCCATCGTGGCCCGTCACCGGCTTCACTAGAGCCCGTGGCTCAACCTGGTAGTGTAGGCCGCAAGTGGGGCCTACAGTTCCTGGTTGAGCCGTGAGCTCTAGTGAAGCCGGCAGCGGGCCAGGACGGAAGCAGGTAAGGGGGAGGAGGGAGAGGGCCTTACCTGGCACCGCCCCCCGCCGCTGCAGAGCTCTGATTCGGAGCCGGAGCTCCGCAGCAGAGCGGAGCGGACCGTAGGCGAATCAAGGCAGGGCAGATCGGGAGCAGGGCGGAGTGGGGGGTCCGTGCATAGCCCTAGTAAAAGCCCCTGGGCAACTTTGAAAAGCTCCTTTGGGCGGCAGATTGAGGATTTGATAGTGACCGCAAGGTATTGCTTTTTTGCTGCCGTCACTGCCCCTGAATATGCCTTACTACCGGCACTTACCAGTGTTTGGTTGCATCCACTAGGGGGGAGTCTACACACAGTCTTCGGGGCGCCCTGAAGGCGCTTCAGGGCGCCCCGAAAACGCTCGTGTAGTACGTACCTTAATCGTCCCCAGAAGAGGCGGAGGAGGAGGCGTGCTTCGGTGGCGCAGACTGCGGGCGGCCTGCTCCAGGCGCCGTTTCCCTTTAGTCAGCAGGCCCTGCGAGAGCTCCCAGCAGCGGGGCTGGGTCGTGGGAGGGAAGAGAGCGGACGGGCGAGGAAAGCGGAGGGCGCCTCCCACGCCCCCGGGACCGTGCAGGAGCCGCCGCCGCCGCCCCTTTCCTCACCCGTCCGCTCTCTTCCCTCCCACGACCCAGCCCCGCTGCTGGGAGCTCTCGCAGGGCCTGCTGGCTAAAGGGAAACGGAGCCTGGAGCAGCCCGCCCGCAGTCTGTGCCGCCGAAGCACGCCTCCTCCTCCGCCTCTTCTGGGGACGATTAAGGTACGTACTACACGAGCGTTTTCGGGGCGCCCCGAAGACTGTGTGTAGACTCCCCCTAGGAGTTCGTCTCCACCTGCCCTCAAGCCGTCTCCTGTTTTGTTTCATCACTCTCAGCAATGGGGTACACTACACCACGGAGCTGTACGAGCTCCACTCAGGAGAGGGTGCTCAGGAGCAGTTGTGTCAACCGCCCGGGTCATTTCTGCATTCCACAGATCAACCAGGGTTTCGACAGGAGCGCCAGCCCTATCGGTTGACTGGGCTCACCTGTAGCAGCCGAAAGTGTGACACACCTCTCCCTCCTCCTTTGATTCCTGGGTTTTGCAGCCTGCCAGGCCTGGTAGCCGGAAGCAGATGAATCTGTCCACTTCCACATTCCAGTCTGAACGGACAAGAAAAAAGTTTGCTGTAGGAAAGCAAGAGCCCCTGGGATTTGGGCCGAAGCCTAAGATCTGCTTAAGCCTTAAGCTGGTTCATCTTACAGAGGCCACATAACACCGGTCTTAAAGGAACTGCACTGGCTGCCTATACGCTTCCAGTCGGAATTCAAGGTGTTGGTAATGATGTTTAAAGTAGGGTGACCCTAGGAAAAGGAGGACCGGGCTCCTGTATCTTTAACAGTTGTGTTGAAAAGGGAATTTCAGCAGGTGTCATTTGTATATATGGAGAACCTGGGGAAATTCCCTCTTCATCACAACAGTTAAAGCTGCAGGAGCTATACTAGAGTGACCAGATTTCAAAGAGGGCAGGGCTCCTGCAGCTTTAACTGTTGTGATGGAGGAAATTTCACCAGGTTCTCCATATATACAAACGACACATGCTGAAATTCCCTTTTCTATGCAACTGTTAAAGATACAGGAGCCCTGTCCTCCTTTTCATAGGGTCACCCTAGTTTAAAGCCCTAAACGGCTTGGGACCTCGATACTTGAGGGAGCGCCTCTCCTTATATCTGCCTCCCGAGACTTGAGATCTGTTGGAGGAGCCCTTCTCCGCATCCCACCAACGCAACATATACGCTATGATGGGACAAGGGAGAGGGCCTTCTCTGTGGTGGCACCCCGACTGTGGAATTCCTTGGAGGCCTGACTGGGATTCAGCCAGGGCTGGTGCCGGACTATTTTGCACCCTAGGCAAGGCAAGCTATTTGCACCTGTCACGACACAGGCTCTTAACAACAGGCCTGTTTGCGGACACTCCCTGCTCAAGCTAAGCGCCACCACTTTATGAGCCTGAGGTGAGGGATAAACTATGTGGAGAAAGGCGTTAAACTGGAATGATTTCAGGAATAAAATAACGCGCTGTGAATTATAGGTAGGTGCTCATGGCGAATTAATGTCAGAACGGGTGTTAGATGTATATAACTGCAGATGATGAATGCCAAGGAGACACGTGGGATTTTTGTGGTAGTAAAACAAATTGAATACAAATTTATTTCAATGTTCACAAACTTTGTTTCATAATAAAACTTTTCAGAACCTTTTTAAAACCTCTCATCCGATCCTTTCTCTCTTAGAATCATAGAATCATAGAATAGCAGAGTTGGAAGGGGCCTACAAGGCCATCAAGTCCAACCCCCTGCTCAAGGCAGGAATCCACCCTAAAGCATCCCTGACAGATGGTTGTCCATACACGCTTTCCTTTCTCTCATACACACTTTCCTTTCTCTCACACCTTCACTCTTGAACTTTCTTTATTATCAGGATTGTTTAATATACACCAACTGACTATCTGCACACTACACTCAAAAGACGCCCCTCTCTAGCCTGATCCTCTAACTCTCTCTCTCCTGAACCAAAGTACTCAAAAACAACAACCCCCTTATCAGCTCAGTCATTCCCTTATATATCCTCCTCCCTCCTCCTAAGATATTCTATCTCCACCCACTCAGACTTACAAATCCTAGACATATATTACGGAACTGACTTGTGGGGTGTAACGCCACAGCACACACACACACACACCAAATTGGCAACCTCTAGTTTTTAGGAACAGATGTTTTGTAGAAAACATAAAAAGCACAAAACTTGAAACAGTTTTTTTCTTAAAACAGCTAATTTGTATAAAACTGTGACCCTTAAAGGGCAGTACTGTGCCCCTCTGAGGTCTGCGCCCTGGGCGGCTGCCTGGTTGGCCTAATGGTAGCACCGGCCCTATATGGAGCAGATGCCAGTGCTATGACTCAGACTTTTTCAAAGATTGACTGTAGTACATTTCCCCCCCCCCCTGAGGTAACTCTGTCTGCATCACCTTGTATACAACTGATGAAAAATGGTTGACAGCACAACCCAGGACAACCATCTATCAGGGATGCTTTAGGGTGGATTCCTGCATTGAGCAGGGGGTGGACTAGATGGCCTTGTAGGCCCCTTCCAACTCTGCTATTCTACGATTCTATGATTCTAGTCCGCAGTAAGCCCTGCGGTGCTCAATGGCGCCCACGCCCCAATATGTGTGTTTAAAGTGACAACCTTAGACGTCCCAAAATAAATAAAGGAGCAAGCAAGCAAACAAGCAGGGCTGGTACTCACTTTCTTCGCGTCGTGCAGCCCAATCCAGACATTGCGTTTATCTCGGAGACACTTCCGAATGTAACTGGCCACTATAGATGCCCCGTTTTGGGTAGAAAGAGAGGCCAGGTGCCCCCCTCTGTATTTCATGCAGTGATTCTAAGAGAAGGCAAGAGAAAAGACTCAGCCCCTGTCTTGTTGGGAGTGCTTTGGTGCCACGAGGGACCTGACTCGCTCACTTGCGTAACTTCTCAGCATCTGCTCATTTGGCCCCACAGGCCTTGCCCACACCCCTCACAAGTGCTCCGTCTATCTGGAACAGGACCTAGAGGGGCCCACCAGGAGGGGGATCTACACTAGTATATGAAACCTTGTCTTTACAGTCATTGAACGTTTTGTTTTGGAACGATTTAAAACGTAGCACTTTTTAAAACGTTTACTTACTTTTCTCTTTCCGTGGGAATGCATTCCTTTTGGCCACACTAAGAAAATAAATCCGTTTGTAATTTCCCCTCCCACTTCCTCTTCTCTCTGAGAGAATCCTCCACCAGCCAGCAGCCTCCCAAAAGTGAAACTGGAAGTGGCTGCAAAAAAGAGGCTTGAAAGAAAAAAAACGGCTCTGACTTTGGGTGCGGATATTACATAAACATGCCCCCCAGGAATGCGACTGGCTAATTAAGAACTACAGGAAACCCATTTAATATGATGAAATCGGCCACATCATACCAAATAGAACGACTTATTTCAGTGAAGTTCAAAATAAAAGCCGGAGAACAGACAACTATAAGACGTCACAAACTATACGTCATGTGGTGAAATATTACCAAACGCACGCTTAAAAACGGTAAGACACGTTCTAACTTGACTAGTGTAGATTCCCTCCAGGATGGATTCTGCAGAGAAGTCCTCAGGCTCTTGTGGTGCCTGGAGGAATCGACCCCCAACACTGAGCTGACGACAAAGACACACAAACTTCAACAAATGACAGTCCAAGTCTAGGGCTATAGCTAGACCTAAGGTTTATCCCTGGATCATCCAGGGGTCAAACCTGTTCATCTAGGTGACACACAGGGGATCCAGTGGCCAGGAAAGGGCGAACCCTGGATGATCACAGGATAAACCTTAGGTCTAGCTGTGGCCTATGAAAAGCCTCACAGTTCTTCCCATGGCAAGTTCTTAGTAATCCAAAGTTCCACTTAGGAGGGAGCATGTGCAGAGTGACCCAAATAGGGAGGTTTTCCAGGGATGCAGAGCAGATGTTCCTAGCAAAGCCTTCTTGCCTTTGCACCGGCTTAAAAAGGGAGGTGTAGTTCTCTGCCAGACCACTTGACAGACAGGGGCTTTGACCTTTCAGCAATTCCCCTATCCAAACAGGGTGGCACTGCCCACCAAGATGACGCTTCAATCTGGGTGATGCTTCTAAAAAAACCACACCCTTTCTCTATCAAGTTCTCACAGACAGCTTCTCTGCGGAGGCCCAAACAAGCAGGAGGCTACAGGAGCTGGGCAACTCCCCCAGCCCTGCTCGGAGAACGCTGACAGACATCAACCAACACAGATTCTGACGTTCCAGAGGCCAAACAGGCCCAAAGCTTTCCAGACTACTTCTAATTAAATCTTAGCTAAAAAATAAATAAAAATAAATTCAAGACTCCACTGTGGGAAATTTACCATGCCCTTGAACTACAAAGACGTCAGCCAGCTATAACTGCTGGGAATCAACAATTTAGTTGAGATAAAAGAAGTGCAAAACGCGTAGCTACAGCCACGAAAAGTTGGGGCTTGAGTGGAATTTTCCGGTTGCTTACCTGATCCCTGACAGGAAGTGGCCCTTTATGGCCGCTCAGACATACACCCCAGATTGCTTTAGGTGCTTCGATGTTTTGTGGCCAGAAGGCTCAAGACGCATCACTTACCTCTGCCTCCCAAAAGGACCTTTTAGCAGTGTAGAGTCTGTAGCAGTGCGTGTCATACATTATCGAGTGATTACGGCGAGAGCATGAAGCTTTGGCTTCTGCTGAGGAAGTCAGAAGAAAGTATAGTCAAAGGCTGCCCTGGGGTGGCTATGGGGTGGGGTGGGGTGGGGTGGGGTGAGGGGGTCAGAAGAAAGAAGGGCAGCATGCGTGGAACGATTCAGAATTTGGACCAAGGGCAAAGGATGTGAGCAGAGGTTGGAGGACATGAGAATTTGGTGCTCAGAAGGTTAAGTGCTGCATCTTAAACGTATAGAGCTTTGGGCTTTCTCACACCAGTGTTATACTGTGCAGTCACTGCGAATTGCATGCAAAGGACTCTGAAGTTTTCCACCTTATCATCTGCTTTGATTGTGAAGTACTCCCAGGCATCCTGCCTTATTGTGCAATAAAGCCAAAAGATTCGCCGTATTTAGCCACTACTTTTTGAGCGTATCTTCCGAACCGCCGCTGGGGCGCAGGAGCAGGATTTTAAACAAATGCTTACATCTGTGTAAGCTCTAAAGATAAAGTCACCAAAATCGGCACAGTAATAGATATTAGAGAGAACTTTAAGCATACCTAATTTGAATTGAATTGGGTCATCCGTTGATTTTTAATTATTTTTTACATTTCCCCCCCTTAAACTCACTTCCTGGGATGCAAAGGATCGCAGTCGGCCGGTAGCAAAAACAACTGCCGTGAAAGCTTAGCACTATAGGGATAAGCCAAGGGAAGCAGGGACGTGGGATGAAGCTCTCAGTTTCTCTCCATAACACAGGATGAATTCCAGTTTATTCATTGTGACCATGGAGCTTATTTTGCAACGGATCCTAGAAACCTGTACTGGAATGGGAGGAAACCTGTGTTTGATTAGTCAACTCTGTGTGGTTTCCTGGGGTCACCTTGTGAGAAGGAACAAGCAGGATCCAGAAGACGAAACGTATGAAGCTGCCATATATTGAGTCAGCCCATTGGTCCAGTGCTACCAAAACTGATGGTCAGGGACCCTGCTACAGCAGCGGTGGGCAACTGTGGGCTGGAGGCAGGGGGCATTTTTGCCCAGTAGGACCCACATGCACACATTGCCCAGAGCTGCATTGGGAAGAATTTATTTATTTATTCATTTATTACATTTTTATACCGCCCAATAGCCGAAGCTCTCTGGGCAGTTCACAAAAATTAAAACCATAATAAAACAACCCACAGGTTAAAAGCACAAATACAAAATACAGTATAAAAAGCACAACCAGGATAAAAACCACGCAGCAAAATTGATGTAAAATTAAAATACAGAGTTAAAACAGTAAAATTTAAATTTAAGTTAAAATTAAGTGTTAAAATACTGAGAGAATAAAAAGGACTAGATGGCCTTAGAGGCCCCTTCCAACTCTACTATTCTATGAATCTATGATTCCCATTAATAATTTCTCTGTGTGGAAATATAAAAAAGAACAGTTATCAGACCTTGTTGCTTACACCAGTGTCTTTCCTATCCTGAGAAAAGGGTTTTATCTGAGCCAGAACTCGCTGGGGCTCCCCAGAGAGGTCCGCCTAGTGCCTACACTGTACTCTTTTTGTTGCCAGCTGAAGACCTTTTTATCTCAGTATTTTAACACCTAAATTTAAACTGTGCTGTTTTAATTCTGTATTTTAATCCTATATCAATTTCTGCTGTGTGGTTTTATCCTGGTTGTGCTTTCTATATTGTATTTTGTATTTTTTAGATTGTTGGATGTTTTATTATGTTCTTAATGGTTTTAATTTTTGTGAACTGCCCAGAGAGCTTCGGCTATTGGGCGGTATAGAAATGTAATAAATAAATAAATGAATTCAAAGAAAGACATCACCTCTCTCTTCTGCCCAAACACTAGCCTACTCCACCCCTACAGCTCCCTTACTCTTCCCCTACTCTCGTGGGACACCTTTTAATCCTCTCCTTGCCTAATGGAATCTAAAAGAGAAATATCCCAACATCAAAACATTTGGTTAAAGCAGTGGCTGTTGATGCATAGATAGATAGACAGATGATATAAAATTAGTCCAAAGGCCATTTAAATTTCTTTACAAATTAAAGGAAAATGCACAAGCAAACAAAACCATATGCTATGTTCATAACGCTTTAAGGAGAACGGTTGCTTAATATTACATGACCAAAGTCAAGGGTCATCATTTGTTGCAAGCTTATTTGGTCTGATCTTTAAAACTGCGTTTGAAAACATTGCAGCCTTCTGGGTAATATTGTCATTGTGCCCCTCCAGACACATTAGAAGGCCACCCACCTGAATGTTCACGATAGGATGCCCAAACAGGCTGAATCAATTCTGCTTTAGCCCCCTGATAGAAGTGACAGTAAAACTAGGGTGACCATATTTTGGAAACCAAAAAGGAGGACAACATGGTCGCCATTTTAAAATTATTTTTAAAAAATAATTTTAAAACCTCAAACTTTTTTTAAAAATCCTAAAACTCAATGGTTGGACAGATCTGTTTCAAACTTGGCATAGCTAAAGTCCTTGTTAAGAGCAATCATGGTGCCAAGTTTCATCTCTTTATCTTTAAAAATACAATTTTTTAAAAAAATAAATCCTCAAATTTTTAAAAATTCCTAAAAATCAATGGATGAACAGATCTGTTTCAAATTTGGTATGGCTAAAGCTCTACCTAAAAGCTATCATGGTGCCAACTTTCATCTCTTTATCTTTAAAAATGACGATTTTAAAAATAATAATTTTAAAACCTCAATTTTTAAAAAAATCCTAAAAATTCAACGGATGAACAGATATGTTTCAAATTTGGTATGACTAAAGCACTTCCTAAGAGCTACCATTGTGCCAAGTTTCATGACTTTATCTTTAAAAATGACGGAGTTATAAGCATTTTTGCTAATTCCCAATAGAGCTGCTCTTTGGAGAAAAATCCGGATTTCCCCTCCCCCTCCCGGATTTGTCATAAAAACCCAGGCAAATCCGGTCATATGGTCACCCTAGTAAAACATCTTATGGGTTCATGTTTCAATCTCCCCAGAATCACGAGGCTGTGGATGTTACTCTTCACTTGCACGTTTTGTTCTGGATGGGGAGAAGCACAGTCCGTAATGGAAGGGCTGCCCCATGGATGTCAAGCTTTTTTGTGTGCGTGCCTTTAGGCATATCATCCCAAAACGTTCTGTGCAAACCACAAGCCTGCGTAATGTCAGAAGGAGCTGCAGCTTTGAAGGACCCCGCAGGAACTCACCTGTTAGGAAAACCCCAGAGAGCAAGACGCCAAGGAAGGCGGGAAGGCAGAAGCAAGCAAAGGGCCCCATCTTCTTTCCACCTTTCCTGTGGACAAGAGAAGGTGTCAGCGGAGAAGAGATGGAAAGAGACTCTGAACGCCTTCAGAGCGGCCACCATCACAAGAGCGGTGGGATTTGTGATTGTTCCTGCGATAGTTCAATGGGAGAGAGTGTTCCAGCGCCTTCTGTTTCTCCTGGGAATTTTTTTTTTTATAAAGATGGGAGAAATTGCACTTGCTAGAGTTCTCCAGTTTGGGAACAGGAGAGGTTGCCTTCTGTTCCTAAGCCATTGTTCCATGGAGCTCAGGACGAACTTTTCACTGACTGCTCTCCAGGGTTTCAGGCAGGGTTTCCTGCCCTACCTGTTGGTACCAGGGGTGGAATTTGGGATCTCCTGCTCCCAAAGCAGGTGCCCTTCTGCTGAACTACAGCTCTTCCCTGTAGCTCTAATAGTTACCCCACAAAGGCACAGAACCCTATCACAGATGGAATTTGGCAACCTATCTGGACCAGTGCTATCGCAGGCTAATTCTAGGGTTCACCACCTTCAGAGGCATGTTTGATGGCAACCCGAAAGAGGGCCTTCTCAGTGGCCACTCCCAGGCTCTGAAATTCCCTGACGAAGGAAGCTAAGTTCGCTCCCTCTCTGATGTCCTTTCACCGGCAAGCAAAGACCACTTTATTCAAGTGAGCCTTTGGTATGCAAGCAACTTTGTTGGGTCAGATGCTGCTTTTAATTGTGTTTCAATGGATTCCTGCCTTGAGCAAAGGGTTGGACTTGATGGCCTTATAGGTCCCTTCCAACTCTGCTATTCTATGATTCTATGATTTGTTTTATTATTGCTTCAATCAAGTTTTATTTATGATTGTAAGGTGCCTTGAGTGCCATTTTTCTTAGTAGAAGGGCTGGATACAAGTCGAGTGAACAAATAAAAGAAATAAATCCTAAAAGGATAAACTAAACTCATGCAAACAGAAAAATCCACGTGTATCTGCAATAATAACCCTTTCAAAGTTGCTTCAGTTCAGGCTGCTGCCCGTGGCTCTCACCTTCAGCTGATTCCCTCCTGGAACAGTCTAGATAGACAACCGTGGCTGCTCACCTGGCAGCTAAACAAACTCTACTTAAAAAACAAAGGACAAGGCCAGATCCATCCTAAAGTGATGAACTCTAAAGAGGTGAATCCCTTTGTTGGCAAGGCAGTCTCACCAGACGGAAGTTCTACCTCTTCTAGGGTGACCTAGAAGAGGTAGGGCAGGGCACCTGCAGCTTTAACTGTTGTGATGAAGAGGGAATTTCACCAGGTTCCCCATATATACAAATGACATGTGCTGGAATTCCCTTTTCTATGCAACTGTTAAAGATACAGGAGCCCTGTCCTCCTTTTCATATGGTCATCCTATATATGGGTAATCTGGGGAAATTCCCTCTTCATCACAGCAGTTAAAGCTGCAGGTGCCCTGCCCTCTTTTAAATCTGGTCACTCTAGTATAGCTCCTGCAGCTTTAACTGTTGTGATGAAGAGGGAATTTCAGCAGGTTCTCCATATATACAAATGACACCTGCTGAAATTCCCTTTTCTATGCAACTGTTAAAGATTCAGGAGCCCTGTCCTCCTTTTCATAGGGTCACCCTATGGGTGGGCAACTCTGGCCTGGGGAAGGCAGTTTTTTGTTCAGCCTTCTATCGCCCCCTATTGGCTGGGCTGCACAAAGCAGCCCAGTCTTCTCTAGCTATGTCAAACACTCTCATCCCTCTAAGAGACAAAGGTAAAATCACCCATTTCCTTCCAACCAACTGGCTTGGGAGTATTGTACTGCTGCTATGAAAAAGCCCTAGGAAGAACCTTCCTAGCCATCCTGAATATTATTCTAGAACAGCCTTCCTCTACCTGGTGCTCTCCTGGGGTGTTGAATTATAACTCACACCACCCTGACCAGCATGGATGCTGGTTATGGGTGGTAGGAGTTTTCAGTCTAACACCCTAGGGAGCCAGAAGATAGGGGAAATTATCAGCTTTGCAGAAATCAATCATGCTTTCATGAAAACTGTGGAGAATGTTCATCCCACTACTGCAAAGCTCACCCTACAATCTTTATTCTCAAAAAGTATTCTTTAAAATGTTTTTGTCCCCAAATCATTGAAATTGGTCTAATCCCATGAAATTGCCCCAATGACATACCTGTGGTGCCTCCGCATCGTAAATGCTATTAAACCTCCTTTGCCGCATTTCAGGGAGGCCTGAAGGGTTACATGGAGGAGTGACATCAGCTATGCGACTCCCACTGAGTTTATCATGATGGGCCAAAATCCTCGGGTGAAAATCTCTCTGTTGGGTTCAAGTAAACAGAACTGGGAAACCCAGAACTTTCATGCCTGTGCTTGCAGAGAGGCAGTAATAGGTGCTTATTCCAGTGAACTCTTCTGTAGAAAATAGTTACGATTGGATAACATCACCAGCATAATTCAGGATATGGTATTTAGTCATCTTTCTTGTGTGACATGTATTTCTGAAACTCTCTTGGACTTTGGAGAAAATGAAGGAAGAAGTTATGGAGACATTTGTCCATCAGAAATGGTCACTTGCCTTTGTTCAAACCACAGTAATGTATTCATGTACATTCTGTTCCTTTGGGAAGTTAATGGCCTAATTTTATATTTCAAAAAACTGGTTTATGACTTTTGGCAAACAGAGAAATTTCCTTATGAGGTGGCGTTTTTGAACAAGAAGCACAAGATAGGAAGATAACCAGGACTTTTTAATAAGCAATTTTGAGCAGGAATGATCAGTGCACCATTTGGTACTAATGACTAGGCATGACGGAGAGCTCCACAACACCAGCAATTTAGTGCCCTCTTGCCATGCCTGGTGTGCGGATTTGCAGCACAGTGCTCACATGATGCCGTACCTGTCCTGCTGACACCCCGCCTCTTCCCCAGCTTTTTACATCTTTTCCTAGAATGCCTAAAGTCTGGATTATTTTCCCTAAGCACGTTTAATGCACAGCTGTGTAGTGCTGTACTCTCACATTTTCCTTTCATGGCAGGGTGTGTTGTGATGGGAGCCTTGCTGTTGGCTTGAATGGATTGCATTGGGTCCTGGCAGGGAAAAGCAATATCTCCCAGCAACCAGCTCCAAGCCTCAATAGAAAACCCAAACCTTGCAACCCAGGCCGTTGCTAGACGAAGCGTTAGCCCGGTGTGAGGCCTGGTCTCCCTCCTGTGCATCTAGATGACGCACAGGGGATCGTGGGGTCAGGCCAGGCTAAGTCCTCCCTTAACCCAGGATAACTGGGCCAGATATACACCAAGCAGGATACAACACTTAAAAAAAGGTTAGAAACTGGTATATGTAATGTGTCCTGGGCCTGAACAGTTATCAAAACCATGATAAACTGTAATAAGCAGTAGCGTAGATCCTGCCTGGATGCGGTTATGGCCCAGCTTTTCCGCAGCCCCGGCCTCAGGCCGGGGCTGCGGAAGGTCTAGCAGGGTCTGTGGCTTTTCCCGGCTGCTCGCTCACAAGTAGCTGGGAGAAGCCACGGACTGGGCACAGCACTCATAGGAGTGCTGTGCCCATCGGGCCTGGGGGGGGGGGGAATCACGGACGGGGGCGTGCGGAGGGGGCATTGGACATGATGAGTGGGCATGGTGAGCAGGGACGGGCATGGCGGACGGGGGGGAAAAGAAGGACGGGGACAGGGCCTGGCAGATGGGGGAAGGACGGGCGAGCAAGTGGGCAGGGGGTGCATCAGGCATTGTGTGTGTGGGGGAAATCAGGGGCAGGGGGAGCAGGGGAACCTTTATTTTTTTAAAAAAAAAACCTACCTTTTTCGGCGGTGTGCTCCTGCGCACATGGCCCTTTAAAGGGGGGAAAAAATGCCAGACGCAACGGGGCTTTCCCTTGCCCCGTCGCATGTTACGTCTGGAAAAGGGCGACGGCGTGCGCTAGCTGTAGCGCGCCGTCGCCCCTACTCCCCACCGGATTATGTGGTAGGTCTAGCAAGGCCCACAGTCTCAAAAGTGTTTTTTTAAAAAAAAAAAAAAAAAAACTCGTACAATGCCCAGACCTCTGCAGAGACAGGATTGTACTCCCTCGATGCCCCCAAAGAGCCAGACGAAGGGGTCATTCCATTTTTGCCAGGCAGAAAGGCGGTCTGGTTGAAGTATTTGGCTTACAGGACCTGCTTGTATATGTCTTGTTAAGGTTGGGGGGGAGGAACAACCAACGAACCGGAGGAAGAAAGAGAAGGGGCGGGATGGAGTGGAAGAGCAAACAAGCGAAAGAGCAGCATATTCAGGTGAAAGGGACCATAAGCTTGACGCACTTATGCACCGGAGGTAAAAAACACGGAGGCAAAGCAGGGGGGAAAATTGCATGTCATTAATGGCCTGCCAGTTGCAGAACCTTTCCCTTCAGGGGGAAACCCTGCCTTATCAGGGTTCCAGATTGCATGGAACTTTTCCAAATCATGTTCACTTGGACACAGTTGCACATGCTTTCTCAACAGGGATGGAGGCGGTGGAGTGCATGACCCCGGCTCTCTCTACGCAATTTTAGAACTGAACAGGTAGAGAGAGACAGAGAGAGAGAGAGAGAGAATGAATCGGCATGCCAGGAATAATAGATAGGAACTGTTGCTGACTCGACAATGTCTCAAAGTCCCTTTGATACCTTTTGCAAGAATACTGAATGCAATCAACAGATCTAAGACCTTGAAAAAGAGACAAAGAGCTCCATCACACTTATTTCCCCCCCCCCTGGTTTGTCTGCATTTTTTACCTCCGTTTCATAAGCGCTGCACATGGTCCCTTTCATGAGGGTTTTCACTTGTTTGCTCTTCCAATCCACCCCGCCCCTTCTCCTTCCTCCTCCAGTTCATTGGTTGTGGTACTGTGATGGGCGTGGGCTCTTTCCCCCCACACCTCCCTCTGGCTCTGTTATCAGACCAGACTTATAGAATCATAGAATCATAGAATAGCAGAGTTGGAAGGGTCCTACAAGGCCATCTAGTCCAACCCCCTGCTCAATGCAGGAATCCACTCTAAAGCATCCCTGACAGGTGGTTGTCCAGCTGCCTCTTGAAGGTCTCTAGGGTGGGAGAGCCCACAACCTCCCTAGGGAACTGATTCCATTGCTGTACTGCTCTAACAGTCAGGCAGTTTTTCCTGATGTCCAGCTGGAATCTGGCTTCCTTTAACTTGAGCCCGTTATTCCGTGTCCTGCACTCTGGGAGGATCGAGAAGAGGTCCTGGCCCTCCTCTGTGTGACAACCTTTTAAGTATTTAATTTTTGTGAACCGCCCAGAGGTTCTCTTCTCCAGGCTCAACATGCCCAGTTCTTTCAGTCTCTCCTCATAGGGCTTTGTTTCCAGAAGGACTCTTCTTATGTTCTGTACAATATTCTCAGCTGCTGGTCATACAAATATACACACGGCACTGTCTTAGAACATTGGTCCCTCTAGTTCAGTGTGGTCGATGATGACTGGCAATGGGCCGTCCAGAGATTAAGGAGCAATTTCCCCAGCCCTACCTGGAGATGCCAAGGGTTGAACCTGGGACCTCTGGCTGTGACACTGAACAACATACCCTTCCCTAAACTATATCTTCTGGCAATCTCTTAGGTAAGTTCACTTTACAATAAAAAGAACATAGTACAGAGCATTATTCTCTATCCCCATCCCACTTAGAAGTTGATCAACTTCCTGATATCCAGGTAACTGCGCACCCCTGGAACTTTCCAATGGAAATAAACTTCGTGTCCTTTTAGGTTGAGTAAATCTGTTTGATGTCATTGTCACCTGCACATGCTCTCTGCCTCCGGTTAGACTATAAATGGACTAGGAGGATTTCAGGTCCTGCTAAGAAGGAACAAAGTTACCATCACTGCAGAGAAGCTTATCAGAGGTAGACATACTGACAAAGAAGTGAGTAAAGCTTTACAGTTTGGTCTCTTTGACTTTGCCAGTCCTTTGAGAGACGCTCCGGGACAGCAGCCACTCTGAAGGGGAGGGCTACGCCCCCATTGCAATATCTAAACACAATGTTGCTTGAGTTGAATGTGTTGGGGGAGGCTAGTTCTCAAAAATAATTAAGCATCGAGGGTGAACTTTAAGACAACAACATTACATATTTAATATGCCAAACTCAGCTCTATGTAACATGTTTTTTTACCTTCAATGGATATTTAACTGAATCATTAGCTGTGGGTTTCCTAATCATACGTACATTAGGAGAATGTAGATTTGAATTTATTTATTTTTACCTAATGAACTAGGAGAACATGTTTGATGTAATGCTGAGCAAAAATGCCCCCCCTTCACAGCCCCATTAGCAGGCCACAAAGGTAGGGTGACCATATGGAAAGGAGGACTGGGGCTCCTGTATCTTTAACAGTTGCATAGAGAAGGAAATTTCAGCAGGTGTCATTTGTATGTAGGCAGCACCTGGTGAAATTTCCTCTTCATCACAACAGGTAAAGCTGTAGGAGCTATACTAGAGTGATCGGATTTAAAAGCGGGCAGGGCACCTGCAGCTTTAACTGCTGTGATGAAGAGGAAATTTCACCAGGTTTCCCATATATACAATTTATTTATTTATTACATTTTTATACCGCCCAATAGCCGAAGCTCTCTGGGCGGTTCACAAAAATTAAAACCACAATAAAACAACCAACAGGTTAAAAGCAGAATTACAAAATACAGTATAAAAAGCACCACCAGGATAAAACCACACAGCAAAATTGATATAAGATTAAAATACAGAGTTAAAACAGTAAAATTTAAATTTAAGTTAAAATTAATTGTTAAAATACTGAGAGAATAAAAAGGTCTTCAGCTGGCGACGAAAGCAGTACAGTGTAGGCGCCAGGCTACAAATGACACCTGCTGAAATTCCCTTTTCAATACAACTGTTAAAGCTACAGAAGCCCTGTCCTCCTTTTCATATGGTCACCCTAACAAAGGTGAGGGGGGCAGTTTGAATATTTTCAGTGTTTGGGGTGAATTTTGAGGGTGTAGGGGCATAAGATCCAGCTCCCATTTTTAATTCCCCAGAATGCCTTTAATGCTGTTACATCATTTATTTCTTTATTGCATTTTTATACTGCCCAATAGACGAAGCTCCCTGGGCGGTTCACAAAAATCATGACATAAGACTCTTCCAAAGGAGCATTTTAGAGGGGGGAAGGCAGGCTGCCTTAGTTGCTACCATGAAAGGAAGAAAGTCTTTCTCCGGGTAGTCTGGGGAATTAAAAATGGAAGGTGGCAGCCGCAAAGAGCTGGAGGCCAGTGATTTTACTGCTAGGGTGGTGGTCCTTGTGGGATTTTCTGCCTTAGTTGCCAAATAACTTGACTGGGGAAGAAACCAAAAATGACCAATTGCCCATCCGTACTCACAATAGACTTAGAATCATACAATCGTAGACGTGGAAGGAGGCTATGAGGCCGCTGAGTCCAACCCCCTGCTCAAGGCAGGAATCCACCCTAAAGCATCCCTGACAGATGGTTGTCCAGCTGCCTCTTGAAGGCCCCTAGGGTGGGAGAGCCCACAACCTCCCTAGGTAACTGATTCCATTGTCGTACTGCTCTAACAGTCAGGAAGTTTTTCCTGATGTCCAGCCGGAATCTGGCTTCCTGTAACTTGAGCCTGTTATTCCACGTCCTGCACTCTGGGAGGATCGAGAAGAGATCCTGGCCCACCTCTGTGTGACAACCTTTTAAGTACTTGAAGAGTGCTCTCATGTCTCCCCTCAACCTTCTCTTCTCCCGGCTAAACGTGCCCAGTTCTTTCAGTCTCTTCTCATAGGGCTTTGTTTCCGGACCCCTGATCATCCTGGTTGCCCTCCTCTGAACACGCTCCAGCTTGTCTGCATCCTTTTTGAATTGTGGTGCCCAGAACTCAACGCAATACTCAAGATGAGGCCTAACCAGGGCCGAATAGAGGGGAAACAGGACCTTGTGCGATTTTCTGCATCTTTGTCTGCTCTGCAGGTGATATGTGAACATTGGGATGGCAGAATGTAAAGATCTCTAAGTTCTCAATTATGTCAGCCCCAGGAAATACATTAATACATGTTGTATCTTCAGTTATGTAAATGAGTTAATAGCCTAATATTATATATTTTTAAAATCTAAAACTTGCTTATGCCCTTTGGAACATGGAGATATTTCCTTAAGAAATAAAATATCTGAACAATGAGCACAGATGGGGAGTTAGCTCTGACTACCTTTGGGAATTTCATAGGCAATTCATAGGGACGACTCGCCCTCTTGATCCCTGTCCTTCTTGGTTGGTCACCCAGGGAGGAGATGCAGTTAGATTATAATTACAACGTATTATTAATGCATCTCTTAGGGAGGGGAGTTTTCCATCATGTTTAAAAGAAGCGGTGGTATGGCCGTTTCTAAAAAAGCCCTCCCTGGACCCCCTGGACCTTAATAACTATAGACCAAAATCAAATCTTCCATTTTTGGGTAAGGTGATCGAGAGAGTGGTTGCCCACCAAGTCCAAGTAGTCTTGGATGGCACAGACTTTCTAGACCCATTTCAAACCAGCTTTAGAGTAGGATATTCCAGACCCATTTCAAACTGGCTTTAGAGGAGCCGGGAACTTTGCACCTCAGGAGTTCTGCGCCCATCAGGGGTGGGGTGGGGTGAGTGGATAAAATATATATATTTAAAAAATCCCTACCTTTGAGCGCATCTTCTGTTGTCTTTAAAAAAGAAAATGGCGCTCGCAACATCCTCTCCTTCCGAGGCCGTCGCACGCTGCGTGTAAACAGAGGGGGGATTTCGTGATAAACACATCACAAGATCTTCACCCCTCCGTCGTGCAATAACAGGTAGGTCTAGCTGAGGCCACAGTTTAATGTTTAATTTATCAGACTTTAATAAATTAAACAGTAAACTAAGTGTTAATCACTGGCCGACATCTAGGTTGACAAGTGGACTTCACAAAAATCAATCTCTCAATGCAATTTTATTAGACTTTAATAAATTAAACAGTAGATTAAGTACTAATTAAAGCTTGTACCACCTTTGCTAATCATCACTTGTGGCACACCAATGTCATATACACAATCAGGAGTTGCAGTTGCTACAAGGTGTGTCCCCTCTCTTATGCCCTTGTTGATGCTTTCCACAGATGAAGGGTATATATAGACTTGTTTCTTGTTTAAAACAAAGCAAATGTTTTAAGCAAATCTTTCTAAGTTGCATCAATATGCTACTTTCTACTAAGAATGGGGAAAATGTCCCAAAGGAAACAGTTATGGCACTATTGATCATTTCTTATCTTTTTTTCTCTCTCCAAACATGTAGATGGGGATAATTAACTTATTCTTCCTCTCCCTTTTGGTCACTAACTTCTTTTTGCAAGGTGAGTCCCTGCTGGGATCCTCAGAGTTTACTCGCCATTACTTAAAATAGCAAAGTAATGTCTCACTAACAATTTAGAGTTCTTTGAGAGTGTCAATAAACATGTGGACATAAGTGAGGCAAAAGGATTTCGATATCAAAGACTACTCAGCAAATTCAGCAGTCATGGAATAAGAGGAGAGGTCCTTTTATGGATCAATAGCTGGTTACACAGCAGAAAGCATTGAGTAGAAATGTACAGCTGATTCTCACAATGGAGGGATGTAAACAGCAGGGTTTGGAGCATTCATGCCTTTAATGTTGCATAAATGGGGCCTTATGGACGTGATTGATGCAACTTTGGAAATATGCAATTTCTGGAGCCACCATTGATGCACATGATGGAGGTTCTGGATGAGGGTGGGTGCCCCTGTGGCTTCATAGACTGCTTGCCATGCCATAAGTGGGGGTGGGTGGGGGTGGCAGCTTGGTGGGCACCCAATGAAGCTGGTCTCAGGTGAATCCATCCACCCCTCCTTCAACTAAATATGATTCTAGGGATGGACGAACATGCGAGGTCCAGGCTTGTTGAGGTTCTCCAAATTTTTCTTTGAAGCTCGCTACAACTAGTTTGCATTCCCAAACATGAACATCTTTCTTTTTCGATCAGAAAAATATATATGCACATTTCCAATTTTTTCAGTGTGCATTTTTCCTAATTGGAAAGCCCCCCCAAAAAAATGTTTTTTTACCGATTGAAAATGGTTATTTCTTTCTGAATGCTAAAGCATGAAAGTACAAATTTGGTGGATGGGAGGATTTCAGCATGACTGCAAGAGCACATGTGCATATTTCATAGAATCATAGATACATAGAATAGCAGAGTTGGAAGGGGCCTATAAGGCCATCGAGTCCAACCCCTGCTCAATGCAGGAATCCACCCTAAAGCATCCCCGACAGATGGTTGTCCAGCTGCCTCTTGAAGGCCTCTAGTGTGGGAGAGCCCACAACCTCCCTAGGGAACTGATTCCATTGTCATACTGCTCTAACAGTCAGGAAGTTTTTCCTGATGTCCAGCTGGAATCTGGCTTCCTTTAACTTGAGCCCGTTATTCCGTGTCCTGCCCTCTGGGAGGATTGAGAAGAGATCCTGGCCCTCCTCTGTGTGACAACTTTTAAGTATTTGAAGGGTGCTATCATGTCTTCCCTCAATCTTCTCCAGGCTAAACATGCCCAGTTCTTCAGTCTCTCTTCATAGGGCTTTGTTTCCAGACCCTTGATCATCTTGGTTGTCCTCCTCTGAACACGCTCCTGCTTGTCTGCGTCCTTCTTGAATTGTGGAGCCCAGAACTGGACGCAATACTCTAGATGAGGCCTAACCAGGGCCAAATAGAGAGGAACCAGAACCTCACGTGATTTGGAAGCTATACTTCTATTAATGCAGCCCAAAATAGCATTTGCCTTTCTTGCAGCCATATCACACTGTTGGCTCCTATTCAGCTTGCGATCTACAACAATTCCAAGACCCTTCTCGTTTGTAGTATTGCTGAGCCAAGTATCTCTCATCCTGTAACTGTGCATTTGGTTTCTTTTTCCTAGGTGTAAAACTTGGCATATTAAATTTCATTCTGTTGTTTTCATCCCAGGGCTCCAGGCTATCAAGATCACTTTGAAGTTTGCTTCTGTCTTCCAGGGTATTAGCTATCCCACCCAATTTGGTGTCATCTGCAAATTTGATCAGCGTTCCCTGCACCTCCTCGTCCAAATCATTAATAAAAATGTTGAAGAGCACTGGGCCCAGGACTGAGCCCTGCGGCACCCCACTCGTTGCCTCTCCCCAGTTTGAGAAGGTTCCATTGATAAGTACTCTTTGAGTCCGATTCTGTAGCCAACTGTGAATCCACCTAATAGTTGTTCCATCTAGCCCACTTTTAGCTAGTTTGTTGATCAGAATGTTATGGGGCACTCTGTCAAAAGCTTTGCTGAAGTCAAGATATATGACGTCCACAGCATTCCCATGGTCCGCAAGGGAGGTTATCCTATCAAAAAATGAGATCAAATTAGTCTGACAGGTTTTTGTTCTTGACAAATCCATGCTGGCTTCTAGTAATCACTGCATTGTTTTCAAGGTGCTTACAGACTGACTTCTTTATAATCTGCTCCAAAATTGTCCCAGGGATGGATGTCGGACTAACTGGTTTGTAGTTCCCAGGTCCTTTCTTTTTGCCCTTTTTGAAGATAGGTACGGCATTAGCCCAACGTTAGATTTTTTATTGCTTTTAGCATCCCTCACTAAAGTCAGCTCATTCTCAGCTTTAGCCTTCCTGATGCCATTCCTGTACTTCTGTGCTACCTGTCCGTACTCTCCTTTTGTAGCCTTCCCTTCCTGCACTTCCTATATGTGTCCTTTTTTGTTTTCAGGTCATCTCTAAGCTTTTCGTGGAACCACATTGGTGTCTTCTGCTGTCTTCTAACTTTTCTCCTTGTTGGGATTGGTTGCAATTGTGCCTTTAAGATTTCCTTTTTCAAAAACTCCCACCCATCTTGGGGCCCTTCCAGACGTTGTACTGAAGACGCATGCATGCGCCGCCAGTATGACCCCAAAACGATAGTGCAGACAGCAGCCAGAAGAGACGGAGGAGGAGGAGGTGGCTGGGGAATCCGGGCGCGTCTTTGCCGCCGCCGCCGCCACCGCCTCCCCGCCGGCCTCCTGCTGCAGGGGTAAGAGCGACCCGGGTCGGAGAGCTCGAGCTCTCCGACCCGGGTCGCTCTTACCCCGGCAGCAGGAGGCCGGCGGGGAGGCGGCGGCGGCAAGGACGCGCCCAGATTCCCCAGCCGCTGCCGCCTCTGTCTCTTCTGGCTGCTGTCTGCACTATCGTTTTGGGGTCGTACTGGCGGCGCATGCATGCGTCTTCAGTATGACGTCTGGAAGGGCCCAGAGACTCCTTTTCTCATTAGGACCACTTGCCACAGGACCTTACTTATCATAGTTCTGCGTTTATTAAAATCAGCTTCCCTAAAATCCAGAGTACATGTATGGCTACACTCAGCTTTTGCTTCCTTTAATATCAAGAATTCAATTATGACGTGGTCACTTTCCCCCAGAGTTCCTGTACCTGCCACTTTATCCACTAAGTCAATATCAAGTCAAGGATTGCCGATCCTCTAATTCCTTCCTCCACTTTCTGTCAGGAATTTCTTGGAAGGGTCACTTTTGACAGAATTTGTCTCCCAACAGATATGGGGGTAATTGAAGTCCCCCATCACTAGTACATCACACTTCCTTGAAACACTGGCAATTTGTTTCTCAAAAGTTTCGTCCTCGTCTTCTCCTTGATTGGGTGGTCGGTAGTAGACTCTGATTATCATATTCTTTTTATTCCGTGCCCCATTTATTTTAATCCATACGCTCTCGACAGGGCTCCCAGTCTCATCCGCCTGTATTTCTGTGCAGGGATAGGTATTTTTAACATATAGTGCAACTCCGCCTCCCTTTCTATTTCTTCTGTTCTTTTTGAACAAGTTATATCCCTCAGTTGCTATATTCCAGTCATGGGAGTCATCCCACCAAGTTTCAGTTATACCTATCAAGTCGTATTTGCCTTCATGTAATAAGAGTTCAAGTTCATTCTGTTTGTTTCCCATGCTCTGGGCATTAGTATATAGACATTGAAGACCATGTGTCTGGCGTCTTTCCTACATTATTGTGACGTTTATTTTGGGGTGCTATTAGAGCTCTTCATGGTGCTTGAGCCTTCATCCATTGTTGCTTTGAAGTTTACGTCTCCCTTCATCGTAGGATTCAGTTTAAAGCCCTCCTGATGAAGTTCTTCATGCTGTGGCCAAACACGTTCTTCCCAGCCCTTGTGAGGTAAAACCGTTACCTTGCCAGCAGACCATCTTTCAAGTAGCGTAGCCCGTGATCCTAGAACCCGAATCTCTCACGTCGGCATCACCTTCGTAGCCAGTTGTTCACGAAGGTGGTGCGGACGCGAGAGATTTGACGTGAGAGATACTATGAGGAGAAGTTGCCATTCCATTGGCACTGGGTTAGAAAAACTAATTTTCTGTACACACCAGCAAATGGTGTAAAACATGAGAATGAAATTTATCCAAGTAACCATGTGGCCACATGATTTACAGTCAGATGCCTCCATTTTTTTACCCTTTTTTGGAACAGCCATTAAATTCCAAGATCCAGTTCAGCTGCATAAACTCAAAATGTCATCCTCTAGTGGTCTAGGTAGGCTGCTTCTGCCACTTCCTTGGCTTCACCACTTCTCCGTGCTCCTTACTCCGTGTGTGTATGTTAAACAGAGTTCTACCATTAAATGTAGCTTAAAAATTATTTTAAATCACATTTATTAATATGAATCCTGGCGAACCTAGACCCCCAATGACTCAGGAATCCTTTTGGTCAGAGGTTCTAACTTAACCTGCATCTTTTTGCTTATTGAAGGAATGAACACCCATGCTTTTTTATAGTGGGGCTGTGGGAACATTTATATTGTTGTTGAGTGTTTTCTTTTACTCTGTGTGTTTATTGCATTTGTCCTTACTTGAAAATCAATAAAAAATAGTAATGATAATGATAATAATAATAATAATAATAATAATAATAATAATAATAATAATTTTGAATAAATAAAAAAACCATTGTAATCTCTGGCCATTCACTCCTCTTTCTTGGGCAGGCACTAAAGCTGCAAATTGCCCCAAGAACTGGAGGAGATATAACGATCAATGCATTGGAATCTTTAACACCCCAGTGCACTGGGCCGAGGCTGAGGTAAGAAGTATTTCTTGGGCCTTAGGACAGGCGCTATGGGCAACACCCATTAACCACGTCCCACAATCTCCCATCCTCTGCAGTCAGCTGTAGTTTAAGCAGCTCTCCCTTCATTCAATGCAATTGAGTATGTGCCCTCTTAGAAGAGCAGAGTTGGAAGGAGCCTACAAGGTCATCGAATCCAACCCCCTTGCCCTTCCTGGCTAATAAGAGCTAGCCAAGGGGCAGTACGACTGCGTGGGTCCAGGAAGCGGTGAACTCATCTCTGCATGAAGGGCTGGTCCCTGCTGCCCTTAAGGAGGCAGTAGTACGACCACTAATGAAAAAGCTTGGTCTGAACCACATGGCATTTGACAACTACTGCCCAGTTGCAAATACCCTTTTCTTGGGGAAGGTACTTGACGGTTGTGGAGGGACAACTGCAAGCACTCTTGGGGCCTTGCTAGACCTACCTGATAATCCGGTGGGGAGTCGGGGCGAAGCCGTGCTGCAGCTAGCGCAGGCCATTGCCCCTAACTAGACGTCAGACGTGACGGGGAAAGGGAAGCCCCGTCGCGTCAGCCATTTTTTTAAAAAAGTTAAAGGGGCCATGTGTGCAGGAACGCACCAACGAAAAGGTAGGTATTTTTTTTAAAAAAGGTTCCCTGCTCCCCCTTGCCCCTGATTCCTCCCCCCACAATGTTTGACGCCCCCTGCTCGCCCCTCGCTATCCTGCTCGCCCCCTTGCTCGCCCGCCCCCTCACTCACCATGTCCACCTGCTCCGCCCCCCCCCCCCCCCGCCCGATGGGCACAGCGCTCAGTGCGCGGCTTCTCCCGGCTACTCACTGTCCTACAGTGGCTCTGGTGCTACCTGCAGGGTGACTATTCTTTGGGGCCTTGGCAACTGATCTGCAGGGTTACTTTCGGCTGGCAGTTTGCGCTAAATAGCCATGTGAATAGCTTAGTTGCCATTTTGCGCAAAATGATGGCTTGAGGGCAGCAGGTCTGGTGAGTGGTGTGGGTGCAGGAGAGTTCATCCATCCCTAATACTATTGTATGCAGCTTCGTGGATTTGGTTAAGAAGATAAGAAGGGCCCTGAGGCTGGATCAGAGCAGGGCTCCATCTAGTCCAGCACTCTGTTCACACGGTGTCCAACCAGCTGTCGACCAGGGAAACACGAGCAGGACATGCAGGGCCGGGTCATAGGCCCGGGCCAGATAGGAAATATAGGCCCTATTTCAAACTGCTCATTAAGTATTTTTTAATCAGTTCTAATGAACTAGAACGATTTATAAAAAAGGTAATGGCAAGCACTTTTACTCAAGAGGTATATAAGACATCACCTCTTCACATTCGGAAATGCTTTGCATGCTTTTCTTTGGGCAAATTCATCATCAACAAGAGAAAAATTTAGCCACTTTGCCCAGGGGGACTTGGAGTAGGCCCCTCAAAATCGTAGGCCCATGCCAACTGGCCCCACTGCCCACCCCCCCGCCCAGCCGTGAGGACATGGTACAACAGCACCCTCCCATCCGTGTTACTCAGCAACTGCTTCTGATCCCGGAGTCCAAGGCTTTAATTCATTAATCACCATTCTTCATAAGCCACACTTGAGAGTAATCCCTCCCCAGGAAGCATGCAATCATTTAAAAAAACAACCAACAACAAAGAACAGTACAATAAAATCACATATTGTCCGTGATCTCTCATTCAGGCTGCATGTTTGATCCGTGGTGAGGGTGGCCATCTTCTCTCCTTCAGTACGGATGCGGAATTGGACTTCATCGTTAGTTTTATAAAATTCAGTTTCCCAGACGTGGAAAGTGTTTGGATCGGATTGGAGGACCCTTACAGGGTGAGTGCTGAGCCCTTGCTTCTCTGCTTTCCCCAGAACCCAGTGCTCCAGAACCAACCTAAAGAAAGGAGTGCACCTGTGAATGAGGAAGCCATCAGGTGATAGGACAAAGCAGATAGTCGGATGAAGAGGCAGGAAGAGGTGGAAAGAAAAAGCCTGAACGAAATCTTTGGTAACACATTCTGTAGACGTAGATGGCAGTGTGGAGCCATAAGGCCTCTTCCTAGTGAATGTGCGAAGAGGACAAGGTGGATTACGACAAACACATTTAGCATCCACAATGGACAGTCCTGCTGCCAACATGCAAAAGTCTCCATCAGGGATGGGGACATTGGATTGCTGCCCTCTTCATGCCTTTTTGATGAAGGTCTGAAGAAGGATAGAGTCTATTGAGACATGATAGCGCTCGTCAAATACTTAAAAGGTTGTCACACAGAGGAGGGCCAGGATCTCTTCTCGATCCTCCCAGAGTGCAGGACACGGAATAACGGGCTCAATTACAGGAAGCCAGATTCCGGCTGGACACCAGGAAAACCTTCCTGACTGTTAGAGCAGTACGACAATGGAACCAGTTACCTAGGGAGGTGGTGGGCTCTCCCACACTAGAGGCCTTCAAGAGGCAGCTGGACAACCATCTGCCAGGGATGCTTTAGGGTGGATTCCTGCCTTGAGCAGGGGGTTGGACTGGATGGCCTTGTAGGCCCCTTCCAGCTCTGCTATTCTATAATTCTATGATTCTATTAAGGGTAGAATTGTATGCACATTTAGTATGCCAGGCTTGATTTTCTTCTTCTTTGCGTGTATGGTCTCAGACGAAACAGTGGAAATGGACTGATTCAAATCCATTCAACTTCCAACCTTGGGACGACGCTGAGGATATTGAATCAAAAGGCTCCTGTGCCTTCCTGTTAGGTAACAAAGGTAAGGAGTCACAGAGGCCATTGCTAGATGAGGACTTAGCCCGGTGTGAGGCCCGGGCTCCCTGCTGTGCGTGCAGACGACGCACAGGGGATCCCGGGATCAGGCCGGGCTAAATCCTCCCTTGACCCAGGATAACCGGATCCGCTTGTGGCCCCGTTTTTCCGCAGCCCCGGGCTGAGCCCAGGGCTGCGGAAGGTCTAGCTACTTCTGTGGCTTTTCCCGGCTGCTCGCTTACTTGTGAGTAGCCGGGAGAAGCCACACACTGCGCACAGCACTCCATAGGAGCGCTGTGCCCATCAGGCCGGGGGAGGGGGGAAATCACGGGGGGGGAGATGGGGGCCGGGGGGGGGAAAGAGCGGACCCGGCAGGAGAGATGGGGGGGAAGATCGGAGCCGGGGGGGGAGATCACGGATGGGGACGGGCGCAGAGAGGGCATCAGACATGGCGGGGGTGGTGGTGATCGGGCGGGCATGGTGAGCGGGCTGGCGGGCAGGGGGGGCATTAGACATGGCGGTCAGAGGGGGAGAATAACGGGGCCAGGGCAAGGAGATCAGGGACGGGCGAGGGAGCGGGGGGCGGACGGGCGAGCAAGCGGGCGGGGGGGGCATCAGACATTGTGCGGGGGGGAAATCGGTGCAGGGGGAGCGGGGAACCCTTTATTTATTTTTTATAAAGCCTTATCTTTCCGTTGGTGTGCTCCTGCACACATGGCCCTTTAATAAAAAATAAATAAAAAACAATGGAGGACGCAACGGGGCTTTCCCTTATCCCGTCGCATGTTACGTCTAGCTAGGGGCGACGGCCCGCGCTAGCTGCAGCGTGGCCTCACCCTGACTCCCCACCAGATTATCAGGTAGGTCTAGCAAGGCCCTGAGGAAGGATCTATACTACTGCTTTAAAATGGTTTATAGCAGTAGTGACAACTGTTGGGGCCCAGGATACACGCCAAAGACAGTATTCAAACTGTTTTCAAAGTGTCATATCCTGCTTGGTGTAAGTCTGGCCATTGACAACCTGAGTTCAAATGCTGAAGTGCTAGATATATTATTTATTTATTAAATTTCTATACTACCAATAGCCAAAGCTCTCTGGCCATTTCACAAAAAATTAAAACCTTAAAATACAACATGATAAAAACGTAATGTAAAACCTGTAATCATTTAAAGCAAAATAAAACCAGAGTAAAAAACCAACAGCAGGGTAAAGATCTAAAATTATAACAAAACCTTTAAAAACAAAATTGAAGGTTTAAGAAGCCTGGGATCTTTAAAAAATATTTTTTAAAAAAGTCCTGACCAGGTGCTGTAAAGGCCACAATGTAGGCTCCAGGTGAGCCCTCTCTGGGGAAGGCATTCTGCAACTGGGATGCCATCACTTAAAAAGCCCTCTCCTTAGTGGCCATCCACCTCACCTCATTTAGCAGGGGCACATGGAGGATCACAGTGACCTAGGGAGGTGGTGGGCTCTCCCACACTAGAGGCCTTCAAGAGGCAGCTGGACAATCATCTGTCAGGGATGCTTTGAGGAGGATTCCTGCCTTGAGCAGGGGGTTGGACTCGATAGCCTTGTAAGCCCCTTCCAACTCTGCTATTCTATGATTCTATGCGGGTGCCCTGAGAATGGGGTCTTGGAAGATGTTTGACTCATGCTCTCTACCTTACTAGTAGCTGTATTTGGTGGTGGGGAGAATCAGTGGTTGGCCTCTGTGTGTGTGTGTATTACTTCAACCCTAGTCCTAGTTGCAGGCTTCCTATATCATGGGAGGACAGCCTCTGGCCCAGCCTGCAGGATTCCCCAGTCTGACCCACAGAGGGTTGGGCAACCTCCATCGCCCCACCCTATGCCCCTGGGCTGGGGAGTGAAATCCCAAGTTATCTCTGATGTGTGGTTGGAGATAACAAAAAGGATTCCCTCAATTCCCAGCTGAGTCCCTTCCTGCGGCCAGGGCCGATGCTACCATAGAGGCCACTCAGGCGGCAGCCTAGAGTGCCAAGGTAAGGGGGCGCCGAACGCCGCACCCGGAAGCCGCTCTCCCACAGCGGCTCCGAGAGGGCGGCTTCTGGGCGCACCGCCCGCCTGCCCCAGTGTCCTGGCTTCGCTTCGGCTGGGCGCCCACCCAGCCGAAGTGAAGCCACACCCAGCCACTCGCTCCAGCGTCCTGGCTTTGCTTCGTCTGGGCGCCCACCCAGCTGAAGCAAAGCCAGGAACGGCACGCCCAGAAGTCGCTCTCCCAGAGCAGCTTCTGGCCGGGCGCGCCATTTCAAAGCCACCACCACCACCCCAGCATCCTGGCTTCGCTTCGGCTGGGCAGGCACGATGGCGCCCAGCGCCCAGGTACACTGGGGTGGGTGAGGGTGGGTGAAAGCAGCTCACCTGTCTAGGGCGCAAAATAGTCTGGCCCCGGCCCTGCCTGCAGCACTTGCATGTGAGTGATGTCTGACTGACTGAACCAAGTCTCTTCCCGTGCCAAGTTGCTTTCTCTGCGCCTTTCTCTGTACAGAGAAGAAGAAAAAAAGATGGGGGAGCAAGGCAGTCTCAATGACATCTCGGGAGGGAGGAACAGCCCACCCCTTTGATGTCATCCTGGCCACCTGCTTGGTTTCAGGGGGACGATCTAGCCCCTGGACCAAATTCAGTTGCCTGCCCCTGTCCTATAGGCATCCATTTGGGCACTGTGAAAACAGAAAGCTGGACTAGAGAGGCCTTTGGTCTAATCCGGCTTCAGGGCTCACGTTTTATTTATCCAAACCTGATATATTTACACTGCTTAGAGGTGGGCAGCTTTGGGGACTCTGGTGGCTAATTTCAACCCCCTGGGGCTGGAACCTCATAGGGGCCACACTTCAACCCACCACATGGTGCTGGATTTTGTTGGCGGCAGCTGCAGCAGCAGTGAAACAACTGCAGGCTTCCTGCCAAATATAAAACTGAATTTTAAAACTGGACTTACAAGCCCATAGTACTGTATGCGCCTCTCAAAGATCAACTTGTTCTATACGTGTTCACTGTGGGGGTTGGAGAAGTGAAGACGGGTATTTTTTGCTATTATTTTCCTGAGTGGACCAGGGTAATCAGATCTGCCATTAAGAAATAAATAATGTGTAAGGACAGGAACATTTCTGACTCTGTTTTACTGTCTTTCAGGCTTTAAGAAAATAGGAACTGGATGCTGTAGGAAAAAAAGACCCTATATCTGCAAGTCTGTGCTGTAGAAGATAGACGTTCATCTTGGATTGCAATAAACAGATAGACTGCATTTGTGAAGGGCTTTCTTGAATAAACCTCCCCTTAGTTTAAGACTATTTCTTTGATATTCAGAACTCCTAACCAGATTTTATAGAAGCATATATTTAATTGATCTTCTCTCTCTCTCTCTCTCCCTCTCCCTCTCTCTCTCTGAATCAAGTTCAAAAGCTCCTTTGTTAAAAAAGAAAGAGGTTTATAAGGTGACCATTTGAAAAGGAGGACTGGGCTCCTGTATCTTAACAGTTGTATAGAAAAGGGAATTTCAGCAGGTGTCATTTGTATGCATGCAGCTGCAGGAGCTCTGCCCTCTTTTGTATCTGGTCAAGAGGGCAGGGCTCCTGCAGCTTTAATTGTTGTTATGTCGAAGGAATTTCACCAGGTGCTGCATGCATACAAATGACACCTGCTGAAATTCCCCTTTCAATACAACTGTTAAAGATACAGGAGCCCGGTCCTCCTTTCCATATGGCCACCCTAATTTCATATCAGTTGCAAATACTCCAGATATTCAAATATCTCTTGCTATTTAAAAGTTCATTCCATATTCATTCAAAAACCCTTGTCTCACGTTACTGTCTGCAGAATGGTATTTGTGCAAAATCATCTCTTCTAAATTTGCATTCAAAATAACAAGGTGCTTTTTGGCTTTAAACAATAGGTTTTTGGGGAATTGGAGGTCAACAATGGCATTAATTTTGAGGGAAAGGCAGTCCTTCCGCCATTTTTTAAAATGGCACCCAAACTTTCCCCCCTACAATAGGCCATGTAATGTAGCTTATATGGTCATTTTTTCATGATGTATGGTAATTCTGAATTTGGAGTGTGTCCTATTTATTTATTCATTTATTTATTTATTTATTACATTTCTATACCGCCCAATAGCCGGAGCTCTCTGGGCGGTTCACAAAAATTAAAAACATTCAAAGTATAAAACAACAGTATAAAACCATAATATAAAATACAATATAAAAGCCCAACCAGATAAAAACAGTAGCAATGTAAAATTACAAATTTAAAACACCAAGTTAAAATTTATTTATAGACCGTTAAAATACTGGGAGAATAAAAAGGTCTTCACCTGGTATCTAAAAGCGTATAATGTAGGTGCCAAGCGAACCTCCTTAGGGAGCTCATTCCACAGCCGGGGTGCCACAGCAGAGAAGGCCCTCCTCCTGGTAGCCACCTGCCTCACTTCCTTTGGCAGGGGCCCACGGAGAAGGACCCCTGAGGATGACTGAAGGATGCTGAAGGATGACTGAGCAGCAAATGCCTTTAGTATTCTGAGTGTGAGGAGCCCGGGGGAACTCTCCTCTCCTGTCCCTGCCAGGAAGCATGGTTCTTCATTGGACGAGGGACAGTGGGGAGTGGACATTCCATCTTGAGATGACGGTAGTATCTACATGCCACTAGTGGTAAATACAAAGACCAAACATGAGTGTATTTTCAGGGGAGAATAGCATGAGTGTATTTTCAGGGGAGAATAGCATGAGTGTACTTTCCGGGGAGAATAGCATGAGTGTACTTTCCGGGGAGAATAGCATGAGTGTATTATTTTCAGGGGAGAATAGCATGAGTGTAATATTTTCAGGGAAGCATAGCATGAGTGTATTATTTTCAGGGAAGCATAGCATTTATTTGTTGCTAACCAGAGCCATTATCTTTACACATCCAAAGGAATACCACAGAATGACAGTCCTTCTGCAAGCTATCTGTTTATTCATTCATTAGCTGCCACTGATGTGCCATTAATGAGCAGAAAATGTGAAGCCTTCTGGTGCCTAGAGTCTAGGCAGTTTACAAAATAAAGCTTCAAACCATAACATACACAATTATAATAGAAGATAATTGATAATCTAAACCAATTTTAAACAGCTGCAGAAAAAAACCAAAGTAAAACCCGCAGCAGAGGTTGAGAGGCTGGGTTGCCCCACCCTATTCCAGGAGCTGGCAGCTGGAGATAGCACTGTCAGGGCACTGATGGCTTCTGAGAAATGCAAGTTTATTTACTCCTAATGTCTAGGTAGTGCCCCAAACACCGCAGCAAGATCTGGCGGGCGCGGTGGGGTGGGGAGTGCTCCTGCTCCAGAGGCATACTGGGATCACTGGGATCATACTGGCATCTTCTGTTTCCTCCCCAGCTGCTCAGTTCCAGCCAAATTGGACCTTCGTCTTGCAAATTATATAAGCCACCTCATGGCATTGCTGGGATTTAAGTTTTCCATTCTGGAGGTAGATGCAACCATTGTGAACAAGTTCTAGATTCCTGCAACGGAGAAGGGGGAGAGGGTTTGTTCAGCTGTGTTGCCCTATTGGTGAAATACCCTGCCTAGCAAAGTCCAACTGGCACCAATTTGATGTCTTTCCATTTTACCCAGGTCGGGCTGGATGTTACTACTGCTGGTTGTAATGGATGGTTTTATAAGTTTGGTTGGATCTGATTATTCTTCTATCTTCCCTTTGCTGGTTTCAGTTGTTATTATTGCATCTGTTGTTTTATTGTTCTAATTATCTGAAAAACTGCATAACTAAACACGCTACATTTGGTGACAGGCCCAGCAAGTCACTACCACAAGATCATCAGGTCAGGTGGGAGAAGCAACAACAGATCATAGGGGCTTCTATAAGGCTGGCCACCTGGAAGAGGTCCCTCTGGAAAGATACACCTTTAGAAAGCCTCTCAGGTTGTTGGAAAAGAGGGTTGGCAGCAGTTTCATTGCAGCTATCTGTAGGCATGTGCTCCGCTCCGATTAGGAGCGTAGAAGCAGTAGCGAATTGGCCTGCTCCGCCTTACCCAGAGGCGGAGTAGAAGCGGACCGCAGACCCCTAGAAGCAAGGCGAAGAGAAGCGCCCATTTTCGGAGCGCTTCTCTTTCCGCGGAGCGCTCCGATCGCCATCTTGAAAACATTTCGCCCATAGGATTGCATTGCGGGAAATAATCGGGGATAACTGGGTTGTTTTTGAAGCTATCGTTCTGGAAATTCTTGTGCTCAGAGAGTCGTGGATGGGGGTCATTTTGAGACTACTCTCACCTCTCTGCGTGGTTCGGGTCGTGTGCTAGAATTTTTTAAAAATCGGGTAAACAAACGGAGAGCACGGGTCAAACGGCGGTTTTCGCCCATAGGATTGCATTGCGGAAAAGAATCAGGGTTAACTGGGTTGTTTTTTAAGCTATCGTTCTGGAAATTCTTGTGCTCAGAGAGTCGTGGATGGGGTCATTTTGAGACTACTCTCAACTTTCTGCGTGGTGCAGGTCGCACGCTAGAATTTTTTAAAAAATAGGTGGGAAAAATACCTTTTTCAAAGGGCTGAGGGGCAGAGTCAGCTCCCGGTCATGATCCCATGATCCCAAAGTTGGAGGAGGGGATAGGCAAAACGGGTAACCTGGGATTCTGGGAAACTTCTCTTTCTTAATCTGAACGGACTTTTCCCAGTGTTTTTTAAAACAGTAGCCCCACCAAATGCACAAACACAACCTGAAATCATATACTAAGCCAATAATAAGAGATAGAAACACAGCACTGCTACCCACCCTAACTTTGGGGAACAACTGAAAAGATGTGGTGCAAGGGGATGAGCTCCCCTAGGGCATCTCATTGTGGACGTGCCCCCACTCTCTCCTGTACTTGGAGGGCCATCAGAGCCCTCCAAAGAGAGTAACCCGGTGGAGCAATGCCTATCATGAGTCGAAGTGAGCATTCTACTTCTCTTAGTGGTGGAGCAATGCCTATTATGAGTTGAAGTGAGCGTTTACTTCTCAGAGCTGTTGGTGAAGCAATGGCTTTCATGAGTCGAACTGGCAGCTGCTTCCCTTTCCCCCGGGCACGTCCCCCTATTACTGGTAAAAGACAGATATAGCCTTTTTTTAAAAGTTCTTCTTGTTGTTTATTCAGCAACACTGCTGCTTTTAATTCCACCCCTCCTTTGTTTATTTATTGATTTATTCCATTTTATATGCATTACTGGCTTATCCTTGGCTCACTTCCTTATGCCCCCAGAAATGTCTGCTGCATGCCTGCCTGCCTTCCCTCCCTCCTCCCCTGCCCACCTCGCAGGGATGTTGTGTGTGTGTGGCTTTGACTCAGGGGAGAAGTCCTTCCTGCGCTCACTTGGAGTTTTGGAAGTTCCAAATTTTGCAGGTTTAAGCCCCGCCAAAAAACAGGGGATGATGGGACTGCCTTGAGTCTCGGCGTGCGTATGTATCCCTGGATAAGCTGTCATGGTGGTGAGTTTGAGGGGTTTTTTTAACGTGCAAATTGACGGAGCTATGGAAAGGGGTGTAGGATTTTCATAAATTCCCCAAAAATCAGGGGATGATGGGACTGCTTTGAGTCTGGGTGTCCATGTGGACACATGGATAAGCTGTCCTGGTGCCGAGTTTGAGGTTTCTAACATGCAAATTGACGGAGCTATCCCAAGGGGTCTGAATGGGGTGCCCGATTTTCAAAAATTCGCCAAAAATCAGGGGATGATGGGATTTGCTTGAAACTTGGCGTGCGTGTGGATACGTGGATAAGCTTTCATGGTGCCGAGTTTGAGGTTTCTAACTTGAACAGAAAAAAAGTTGTATAATTTTTTAGCTTTCAATGCAACCCTATGGGGGAAAAAACGGAGCTCCGATCCGGATCCGGAGCTCCGAGCAGAGCGGAGCGGAAGTGGGCGGAGCGGGGGCGGGGCGAAGCGGCCCGATCCGATAATGGCGGATCTGGAAGTGAAGCGGAGCGGGGGGTCCGTGCACACCCCTATCTAATAGCACTTCACTGCTGTTTGTGGATTCCAGTTGTAACTTGAGGCACTATTACTCTGGCAGTAGTTTGCACAATAAAAATAATTATTTAGGACTCCAACTTTCCTCTTTGACTACAAAGCATTCCAGAAGCTGGGTACTTGACAGTAAGCATGGGTTAAAGTGATGCATGTTAGGGGGGGAAAAAACAACTTTAAGTATATGCTTAAAGCGGTGACTGACCAAGAAAGAGGTCTTGGGGTTGTGCCGGAGAAGCCGATGAAAATGTCGACCCAGTGTGCAGTAGGGATGGTGTAGGAATCCGTCCAGGGGGTCAAATCTGCAGAGCTTTTGGTGGCTTGGCCCCCCAGACTCTAGTTTGTTTGTCTCATGGACTTCCACTGCCGTCGCCATTGCCGGCCGCTATGAACTAGTCTACCTTTCTCCCTCCAGGATCCTGGGAGGGAGAAGGTGAGATTTAGGCTGTTGCTAGACGAGGCGTTAGCGCGGTGTGAGGTCCGGTCTCCCTCCTGTGCATCCAGATGATGCACAGGGGATTCCAGGGTCAGGCCGGGCTAAGACCTCCCTTAACCCAGGATAAGTGGATTCGCTTTTGGCCCGGCTTTTCCGCAGCCCCGGCCCAAGGCCGGGGCTGCGGAAAATCTAGCGACTTCCATGTCTTTTCCCGGAGCGCTGTGCCCGGGCCGGGGGGGGGGGGAGAATCACAGGGGGGGGGGGAGATGGGGGCCGGGGGAAAGACCAGACCCAGCAGGAGAGAGGGGGAGAGAAGAACGGAGACGGGCATCGAGGACGGGGTGGGGGAAGAAGGATGGGGACAGGGCCTGGCGAGCGGAGACAGCCATGGCGGATGGGGGGAGGACGGGCGAGTGAGCAGGCGGGGGGGCATCAGACATCGGCGGGGATATCAGGGGGAGGGGGGAACCCTTTATTATTTTTTAAAAAGACTTACCTGTTTTGGCAGTGCGCTCCTGCGCACATGGCCCTTTAAGGGTGGGGGGGAAACCAGAGCATGCGACGGGGCTTTACCTTGTCCTGTCGCGTGTTGATGTCTGGAAAAGGGCGATGGCGCGCGCTAGCTGTAGTGCGCCGTCGCCCCTCCTCCCAGACGGATTATCTGGTAGGTCTAGCAAGGCCCTTACACACAGAGGCCAGCTATGGCGATGACTGCAGGGGAAGTCTGCAAGCTGACACAATTCGACACAGGTCAAGTTGAGCCAGCTCATTGACAAGCGAGCTGGAGTCCGGGGTGGGGGGCGAGGACAAGCCACCTAAAGCTCAGCAGACTTGAACCCCCGTATCGATACCTATGCCATCCCTACAGCACACTGCCCCCTTATTGGGCCCCTGCACTTCCTATTACTTTCAAACGATCAGCATGAATAGCGTATGAAAAAAGATTTCAGGTCAAGGGGACTATGTGGAACCTATAAAAAAAAACACCCGTTTGAACTGATCTGTACAAAGTTCAAAGAATGTCGAATGGTTTGTGATGAAAATAACTACGTAATTGCTATTATTATGCCAAGTGGGATAAGGAGCATCTGAGGGTGCGGAAGTCACCTCACAGAGTTGCCATCAGGTTAGGACTTACAGCTTAGGGTCATAGAGAGTTCCATCTGCCCATATCCACTGTTTGGAGTCAGCATCGTACTTTAAGCCGATCCAGAATTTGTGGAATTTGTAGCGGCCATAGGGCAAGTCAAAATATCTATATGACGATTGCCTCAGGAAGTCCTACAATGCAAAGTGACAGCTGTCTGGCATTTCCTGCCTCCAAGAAAAAGATATTCCACCGCCACCCCAAACTGGCATGCTCCTTAAGGGTTAAGGTTGGCTGGATTCATTCACCATCCTGTTACATACTCTATGGCATCCAGTCCCCCCAAAACTGGGGTCCCTGCAGTAAGTTTACTTATGTGTTCCAATCTGAACAAAAACAGATTGCTTATTATTTATTTATTAATTACATTTTTATACCGCCCAATAGCCGAAGCTCTCTGGGCGGTTCACAAACCTGCATACCTGTAACTGTAGTTCTTTGAGCAGTCATCAGTGCAGTCACACATATGGGCTCCATGCCTGTGCAGAACCACATTCAGGAAGGTTGTACAACTGGCCAATTTTAGCAGCAGCCTGCCCTCACCATCTCAGTGCACATGCCCAGCGGGCACGAACTCACCACTTTCCCTTAGTTCGATGAGACTGCTGCGACAGCCATGAACCCAGGGGTGGTGGGTGGGTTGTGGGAATACACAGATGACCACCTGAAGAACTACAGTTACAGGTGAGCAACCTGACTTTCTTCTTCGTGGTCTCCTGCATCACACACATGGGTGATTTGCAAGGTAACCTTGCTAACTAATTGTAAGCCGCTCCGAGAGCCTTTTTTGGCTGAGGAGCGGGGTATAAGTATGAATAATAATAATAATAATAATAATAATAATAATAATAATAATAGGCGCCTCAAGCAAGGATTGAAGAAATAATTGCTTCACCAGCGGAGATGCCAGTCCATGCCCTAACATTCGGTCTATAATGGTGTAAGAGGGTAAATGGTGGTCCAAACCCTCCCTATAACACAGTCAAATGTTTAAAGGCTACACCTTACGCTGGTACTCACAAACCACCTCTACAACACATGGCAAAAAAAACCTCACACTAAAGGAGGGCCAGGATCTCTTCTCGATCCTCCCAGAGTGCAGGACACGGAATAACGGGCTCAAGTTAAAGGAAGCCAGATTCCAGCTGGACATCAGGAAAAACGTCCTGACTGTTAGAGCAGTATGACTCCCCAGTTCCCTAGGGAGGTTGTGGGCTCTCCCACAGTAGAGGCCTTCAAGAGGCAGCTGGACAACCATCTGTCAGGGATGCTTTAGAGTGGATTCCTGCATTGAGCGCGGGGTTGGACTCGATGGCCTTGTAGGCCCCTTCCAACTCTGCTATTCTATGATTCTATGATCCTCCACATCCTCATCAACACAGCCAACCCCAGTACCATCTCTCCTGGGTTTTTGATGACAGCCAGGGTGGAGAACTCATCTTTGCAGAAGCCCATGCTTGAATACCAGTTCATTTCCCTGCCTTTGAAGAGGTAGCAATCGCCTGCATACTGCACCCACTTGACTTTGCACACGCTGCAGCTGTGAACTACAGAGAAGGAGAAACAGTTGAGTACCAAGAGGTCACATTTATACAAAAGAGTCATATGTTCTCTTTCCCCGTCCCTCAAAGTGCTGACATTGTGGACTGCACCCCCCACCCTTTCCTCCCATGTTCTTCAGCAACTGGTACACACAGGCTTATTGCCTCTGATACTAAAGGTAGCACATAACCTTCAGGACTATTAGCCATTGATGGCCTTCTCCTCCATGAATTTGTCTACCCCCCCCCCGCACGCTCTAAAGCCATTCAAATTGGTAGGCATCACTACATCTTGTGATAGCACATTCCCTAGTGTAACTGCGTTGTGGGAAGAAGTACTTCCTTTCATGAGTCCTGAATCTCCGACCAATCAGCTTCATGGAATGACCCGATCGGGTTCGAGTATTTTGAGAGAGGGAGAAAAATGTCTCCTTATCCACTTCCTCCAATCCATGGATAACTTTGGACACATTTACCAAGTGTCCCCTTACTCACTTTTTTTTCCTAAGTTAAACAATCCCAGCTGTTGTAACCTGTTTTCAAAGGGCAATTGCTCCAGCCCCTCGATCATTTTAGTTGCCCTTTTCTGCACTTTCTCCAACTCTGCAATATCCCTTTTTAGGTGCAGTGACCAGAAATGTGCACAGTATTCGAAGTGTGGTCGCACCATAGACTTGTATAAGGGAAGTATGAACTTGGGAGTTTTATTCTCAATTCCTTTCCTAATTATGCCTAACATGAAGTTTGCTGTTTTCGCAGCAGGCAGCCACACACTGGGCTGATATATTCATTGAGCTGTCCACCACAACTGCAAGATCTCTTACTTGGTCAGATTCCATCAGGTGATACTTGAAGCTGGGATCCCCCCTCCACCGTGCACCACTTTACACTTTCGTACATTGAACCACGTTTGCCATTTGAATGCCCATTCCCCCAGCTTGGAGAGATCCTTTTGGAGCTGTTTGCAATTCCTTTTTGTTTTAACCACCCTAAATAATTTGGTTTCATCAGAAAATGTGGACACTTCGCTGCTCACTCCTAATTGGTGTCATGTTGAACGGTGTCTTGTTCAGTCTATCCCTGAAATAAACTACATATTTCAGACAAATTTGCATAAATGCACTTCATCTTTATGTCTTGGCTTGGTTATAACAACACATAAGAATCTGCCTTATACTGACCCACACCATTGGTCCAACTATCTAAGAATTGTTTGTCTCCAAGGCTTTCCAGGATCTCAGGCAAAGACATCTTTCCTAGCCCTGCTACTACCTGAATTCCTTTTTAATTCAAGGCTGCTGAAACAAACTTTCTCTTTCTCCTACCCACAGGCTACTGAGAGCCAGCACTATCCAAATGGTTGTTGTTGTTTATTCGTTCAGTCACTTCCGACTCTTCGAGACTTCATGGACCAGCCCACGCCAGAGCTTTCTGTTGGCTGACGCCACCCCCAGCTCCCCCAAGGTCGAGTCCATCACCTCCAGAATATCATCCCTCCATCTTGCCCTTGGTCGGCCCCTCTTCCTTTTGCCTTCCACTTTCCTGAGCATCAGCCTCTTCTCCAGGGTATCCTGTCTTCTCATTATGCGGCCAAAGTACTTCAGTTTTGCCTTTAATACCATTCCCTCAAGTGAGCAGTCTGGCTTTATTTCCTGGAGTCTGGACTGGTTGGATCTTCTTGCAGTCCAAGGCACTCTCAGAATTTTCCTCCAACACCACAGTTCAAAAGCATCTATCTTCCTTCGCTCAGCCTTCCTTATGGTCCAGCTCTCGCAGCCATAGGTTACTACGGGGAGTACCATTGCTTTAACTATGCGGACCTTTGTTGTCAGTGTGATGTCTCTGCTCTTAACTATTTTATCAAGATTTGTCATTGCTCTCCTCCCAAGAAGTCAACGTCTTCTGATTTCCTGGCTGCAGTCAGCGTCTGCAGTAATCTTTGCGCCCAGAAATACAAAGTCTGTCACTGCCTCCACGTTTTCTCCCTCTCTTTGCCAGTTATTAATCAAGCTGGTTGCCATAACCTTGGTTTTTTTTAGGCTTAACTGCAACCCGGCTTTTGCACGTTCTTCTTTCACCTTCATCATAAGGCTCCTCAGCTCCTCCTCACTTTCAGCCATCAAAGTGGTGTCATCTGCATATCTGAGATTGTTAATGTTTCTTCCCGTGATTTTAACTCCAGCCTTGGATTCCTCCGAATGACACCCCCTCATAAATGGATAATGTCTGTAAGAACCTAAATGCAGCCTCTTGGATCAGACCAACAGTCCATCTAGTTCAGCAGAGGTCGACCAAATGCTTCCAAGGAGCCCAAAAACAGAGCATAAAGGCAACAGCTCTGTCCCATTGATGCTTCCGAGCAAGTGGCAGTGAAAGGCATACTGCCGCTGAATCTGGAGGCTGCATAACTCATAGGCAGAGACAGACTTACCCAACCTGAATTTATCTATTCCCCGTTAAAATCGTCCAAGGGCACAATCCTATTGAATCTGCCCTTGGTACTCACAGGCCTCTGAACTTGGACGCTTGCAAGTATCCAAAGCAGAGCAGGAGGCGTGCCACACCTCCTGCTCTGCAATTCAGCTAGGTGGGCATTTTCATTTTCTCCACACTAGCTGGGAGGCAGGGCCGGTGCTACCAGAGGCCACTCAGGCGGCCGCCTAGAGCGCCAAGGTAAGGGGGCGCCGAACGCCGCACCCGGAAGCCGCTGTCCCACAGCGGCTCTGAGAGGGCAGCTTCCGGGCACGCCGTTCAGAAGCCGCCCACCCGCCCCTGCGTCCTGGCTTTGCTTCGGCTGGGCGCCCACCCAGCCAAAGTGAAGCCACACCCGCCCACCCGCCCCAGCTTCCTGGCTTCGCTTCGGCTGGGCGCCCACTCAGCCAAAGTGAAGCCACGCCCGCCCCCACCCCCACCCCAGCCGAAGCGAAGCCAGGACGCTGGGGCGGGCAGCTTCGGAACGGCGTGCCTGGAAGTCGCTCTCCCAGAGAGCGACGGTTCCGAAGCCGCCGCCCCGCCCCCCCCAGCATCCTGGCTTCACTTTGGCTGGGCAGGCACAATGGCGCCCAGCGCCCAGGTACACTGGGGTGGGGGTGGGTGGGTGAAAGCAGCTCACCTGCCTAGGGTGCAAAATAGTCTGGCACCAGCCCTGCTGGGAGGGCATTGGGGAGGGGACGGTGAGCTCAGACTCCTGAGTCCCAAGGTCAGAGCACGACCTCCAGTCTCAGATCCAGGATTCTGAATAATCCTATGGCCTCCCCGATGCTGCCTAAGGGCCATAGGGTTGCTCTCTAAGTCAGTGGCCATCATTCCTCATGAAGCATTCCTGCTTAAGAGATATCCTGTAGGATATGTTTACAAACTGCTCAATGATTTTAAAAAAACATATAGGGGAAATGTGTGCTGCAAATTGTGCACTCCACCGCTTGAAAGGACTATATTAAACACACACAAAACTCACAACAACCTGGAAACATCAGGAAGCAGGCAGTATTCAGTGTAATATTCAAAGGTGTTGCTAGCTACAAGGAGATTGGCAAATCTGAACAGCCCTGTACTGTGCTCACGTTACCTTTGCCGGTTTGCAGCTGTCTCATAATTTCGGTCAAGACAAGGATCTGCAATTGCATCACATCTATCCGCTCCTTTGACTTCTTTGAAAGCCCGTCCACTTCAAAAAGAGGCAAAACACAGACACAACTGTAAAGGTAAGGAAGCACAACTGATGTGAGCTTTTAAGGAGGATGTGCTGCCGTCAGGAAGAGATAACCAGGAACTGGATAAATTAAAACTGAAATAGATTAGGGATGCAGGGGGGGTGGGGGGAATTCTTAAGCAAATCTTCTCATCTTGAAAAAAGCTTCTCCTGAAACCAGGCAGTTAAAAAGTCGCTTAGTTACCACGACTTTTTCATTTGCTCTGGAATATCTGTGGGCATTGCGACAACGCTCCAATCAGGAGAAAGAGAGAGAGAGGGAATCTACACGTTGTACTGAGGGCGCTTGCATGGGTCGCTCTTACCCCGGCAGCAGGAGGGCTGCGGGGAGGCGGCAGCAGCGGGGGAGGCGGCGGCGGCGGCAGGGACGCGGCCGGATTCCCCAGCCACCGCCTCCTCCTCCGTCTCTTCTGGGCTGCAGGTAGGCAGAATCTACACCATCGTTTTGGGGGCGTACTGGGGGCACATGCAAGCGCCCTCAGTACGACGTGTAGATTCCTTCAGAGAGAGAGAGAGGGTGTCGTTTTAGGGGATGGGAAAGTGCAGGAATGCAGGGCAGAGGGCAAGGGGTGCGTTTTTGGAGCCGGATTGTATGTACTCTGCCTTGCCCTGCTTGGCGTTATTGGTTTAGCCTCACAGCAGCGATGCTACGGCCGTTTGATCTGACGCCTTTCCAATGTGTTGTCGGATAGACACCCCCAAGATCAAGAACAGAATAAAAAACAAACAAAGAGCAGTGAAAACCAGAAAAACTAAAACAGGATTTAAAAGTTATAAGTTTTTGTTGTTTTTAAAAAGGCTTTGGAAAATAAAAAAAGGTGTTTGCCTTCTGCAATTATGATTAAAACCAGTATTTCTAAAACAAAAAGCATGCTTACTTAACTTTCCCAGAATGTGCACATGAGTTGTAGCTGACATCACCTTACAATTGCCCCTTTTAAACTAGTGCTTTGCCATCTGCAGTCTTTATAAGCCCTTGTATTAAAACTAATATAAAGCCTCATCAGTCAAAAGAGTTTTTAATCAATTTTTCCATTCCATAATTTCCATAAAACTAGCTAGAATTGGGTCAGGATAATCCATATCATGAAATCTAGGGCATTAAAACTACTTCATATTCATTATCTTAGTACCTATTCTTAGAAATGACATCGGTTCTAGCTTAGGCTACTTTTTTTGAGAATACAAGGAAGTTGTTCAAAGGATCGAGAAAAGGTAGATTAAATTTCCTCCCATACACTCAAAGATGGCTCTTCATTTTCTGAATGAAATTTAATAGGGATAAATGCCAAGTTCTACATTTAGGAAATAGAAACCAAAGGCACAGTTACAACATTGCTGATACTTGGCTCAGCAATACTACAAATGAGAAGGATCTTGGAATTGTTGTAGATCGCAAGCTGAATATGAGCCAACAGTGCGATATGGCTTCAAGAAAGGCAAATGCTATTTTGGGCTGCATGAATAGAAGTATAGTTTCCAAATCACGGGAGGTACTGGTTCCTCTCTATTCGGCCCTGGTTAGGCCTCATCTAGAGTATTGCGTCCAGTTCTGGGCTCCACAATTCAAGAAGGATGCAGACAAGCTGGAGCATGTTCAGAGGAGGGAAACCAGGATGATCAGGGGTCTGGAAACAAAGCCCTATGAAGAGAGACTGAAAGAACTGGGCATGTTTAGCCTGGAGAAGAGAAGATTGAGGGGAGACATGATAGCACTCTTCAAATACTGAAAAGGTTGTCACACAGAGGAGGGCCAGGATCTCTTCTCCATCCTCCCAGAGTGCAGGACAGGGAATAACGGGCTCAAGTTAAAGGAAGCCAGATTCCAGCTGGACATCAGGAAAAACTTCCTGACTGTTAGAGCAGTACGACAATGGAATCAGTTGCCTGGGGAGGTTGTGGGCTGTCCCACACTAGAGGCCTTCAAGAGGCAGCTGGACAAGCATCTGTCGGGGATGCTTTAGGGTGGATTCCTGCATTGAGCAGGGGGTTGGACTCGATGGCCTTGTAGGCCCCTTCCAACTCTGCTATTCTATGATTCTATGATTCAGTTCCCTTAAGACCACGTGTATACAGCTCAGTCTCCCCACCGAAAAAAGTCCCGTATTTCTTTAATTCTAAGACACACTTTTTTCCCCATATAAACATCTGTTGGCTTTATATTTGACTCCTCGCTCTCCTTTATTCCTCATATTGAGGCAGTAGCTAAATCTTGTCGATTTTTCCTGTATAATATTGCCAGGATTCGATCATTTTTGTCTGTCTCTTCTGCCAAGACGCTTGTTCATGCACTGGTTATTTCACGGTTGGACTACTGCAACCTTCTTTTCTCTGGCCTTCCTTCTTCTCACATCAGCCCGTTGGTTTTTGTTCACCACTCTGCCGCAAAGATCATCTTCTTAGCACGCCGCTCCGACCATGTTACTCCGCTTCTGAAATCTCTTCATTGGCTTCCAATTCACTTCAGAATCCAATATAAACTTCTCCTGTTAACCTTCAAAGCTTTTCACGGTCTAGCTCCTTCCTATCTCTCCTCTCTCATCTCACACTATTGCCCCGCTCGTGCTCTTCGCTCCTCTGATGCCATGTTTCTCGCCTGCCCAAGGGCCTCTACTTCCCTTGCTCGGCTTCGTCCATTTTCGTCTGCTGCTCCTTACGCCTGGAACGCTCTTCCAGAACATTTGAGAACTACAAGTTCAACCACAGCTTTTAAAGCTCAACTAAAAACTTTTCTTTTTCCTAAAGCTTTTAAAACTTGATGTTGTGCAGACTTCTACTGTTACTTTCTACTGTTAGTTTTTCCCTACCCTGTGCCTGCTTACCCTTCCCTGTACCTGTTGGCATTCTCTTCCCCTCCTTATTGTTTTACTATGATTTTATTAGATTGTAAGCCTATGCGGCAGAGTCTTGCTATTTACTGTTTTACTCTGTACAGCACCATGTACATTGATGGTGCTATATAAATAAATAATAATAATAATAATAATAATAATAATAATAATAATAATAATAATAATCTCTAAAAACAAGGTGCGTCTTAGAATCGCGGGTGTGTCTTAGGTTTTTTTTCCTGTTGGTGGTACTGAAATTAGTGTGCATCTTACAATCAATGGCGTCTTACAATCAAAGAAATATGGTAGGTTCAGTATTTTACAGGTGAGATTGTCCCCTCTCCAACTCTCACATACCTTTTGCACTCATGATGATTACCAGAGTCACCAGAATCGTACAGACGAACATGAGGCCGATGGTGGCACAACACCAATTGGTGGTCTCCAGGAAATCTTCTAATGGAAAGGAAAGAGCGCATGTATGAGAGGAACAAACTATACTCTTAGGTGTCCTGAGTTGCCAGGGATATCTCTGTAGTTGCATTAATAACTTAAAGCTGATAATGAACTTATCCAAGACCCTTACACCACAGATCGGTGGTACCCAGGAACCTGTATCCCCAGTTTCCAAAAGTAGCCAGTTGGAGGCTCCTTTAAGTTCACATGCAGGGTATGAAAAAAACAGTCCTCAGCCACTGTGCCCCCTCCTCAGAAACTATTGGTACACTGTACTGGTAAAGTGTATTGGTATACTGTCTCTGAACATAGAGCTACAATTGGCTATCATGGCCAAAGGCGATGACTGACATATGCTGTATGAACGACTTTCATGTGAACGTTGAGGCTGCCACAGATGGAGCTTGATTGGTGCTAGCCTAGTTCCGCGACTGGCAGCTGCTGTCCAAGGCCTGGAAAATCAGGGCTTGAAATTCTGAGGAGAGCCTTCGCAAGTAGAGGAGGCTTTCCCCTTCAGAAAGTTGCCTTCCATGCGTACAGGACCATAGGAAGAGTGACAGAGCATGCAGAACCAGCATGCTCCCCCTCCTAAAGCGTTTATTGTCCCCAGAAACGGAACAACTGTGTACGGCTAAAGTCTATATTTCAGAAGGCACTTCTAAGAAAACTGAGCGTTTATGTTCCACTTTTGAGAGTTTAATGCACTTCAAATGCATCTATGCATCTATTTGTAATAATTCCAATGACTCTGTAAGCTACGACACTATTAATACCCCATAGTATTTCGACAGGATGCTAGGCATACAGATGTGGGGGGTTGTGAGGTGGACTACAGGTTGTCTAAGGCCACTTGGGCTGTCTCAATGGCGGTGCGAGCCCTGAGCTCCATTGGCGCTCCTTCCGGTTATCTGCACGGGAAGGAGCGGAATTGTGGATTTTGGGGAAGGAGAGGCTGTTGCACCCGTCAACCAAGCACCGTGCGGGTCATTCAAGGTGGATTTTGGGGGCGGGGGTTGGCTTAATTCCCCAGGTGCTGGGCGGCCAGCATTTTGGGTTTTTTGTTTGCACAGAGGCGCGGAGGTGGTCCAGCAACTGTTCCGCTCACTGGTCCACCCCTTTCCCTGCCCAGCCTATGCTGCTTCAGTTCCCCTCTCCCCCAGTTCTTTAATTTTTGTATTTTATTTATTTTAAAGCGATGGTTCAGCTTGCTGGCCTGCCCGCTCCCCCGTCCAGCCGATGGTGACCAATTAGGGGTCACTATCGGCTGGGGCAGGCCTCCGCCGCAACTTCCGAGCAAGGCGACAGATGGCAGATGCCGTTGTCGCCTCGCTCCAAATAAAAAAAGTCAGGGGTCAGTGCCTAACTTTTAAAAACTTGAGCATTGGGGGTTTGCCCCTGGATGGCTTCAGGATGGCGGTTGCATCATATAGATGATCTGCCGCCTCTCTGAATCCACCCCGGGGCAAACCGCTCGTCAAGATGTACCCCGGAAAGACCATGGCAAGTGCCCAGTTCCAACCAGGCATTTCTCAATTCACACCTGTCTTCTGCCTATTATGCTACATCAGTGTTCAGTTTCATGAATCAGAAGTGTAAAGCTTTTTGTATACCATATGACTGGCAACATTTCCAGAGTTACGGACTGAAGGTTCGTGGCTCACAGTTCCCCACCTGTAGCCCAACAAATGAGGGTTACCTGTACAAGACTGAGGCCTAATCTACACCAAGCAGGATATTGCGGCATGAAAGCGGTATATGGACTGTGGCCTTGGCCAGATCTACACCAAGCAGGATATGACACTTTGAAAACGGTTTGAAAACTGTATATGGAGTGTGTCCCGGACCCCAGCAGTTGTCACTACTGTTATAAACCATTTTAAAGCCGTAGTATAGATCCTGCCTCAGTTTTAAACCGTTTTAAAGCAACCGTGTAGACCCTGCCCTCATCTACACCACGCAGGATATTGCAGTATGAAAGCAGTATATAAATGGCAGGAGCCACACCAAGCAGGATAAAGCACTATGAAAGTGGTATATGGCCTGTCAATGGGCCCCAACAGTTGTCAGTGCACTTCAATACCGCTATAAAGCAGTAGTGTGGCTCCTGCTTTTTATATACCGCTTTCATACCAGTTTCATATTGCAATGTCCTGCTTGGTGTAGATGAGGCCTGTGCCAATGGGCCCCAACAGTTATCAGAGCACTTCAATACCGCCATAAAGCACTAGTGTGGCTCCTGCCTTTTATATACCGCTTCCATAGTGTGATATCTGGCCTGGTGTAGATGAGGCCTATGGCTACATCCTGGGAATCCTTGAACCTTGCTACGGTTCAGTAGTCAAACCCACCCCATTGTACACACTCCCCTACGAAATCACTAAAATTTGTTCCACCGTCCAAACTCTACAGGCCCAATTTATCCCTTGGGGTACTACCACCACCACCATTTTCTAAGTGCTTACTCCCGGTGATGGGGAGAGGTAGTTCCTGAGGAGACGTAGGCTCTTGTTTAAAGAGTTTCCTCTCTGTGGGCACAGTGAGCACTTTGGGCACTTGCTCTGACGAACCCCTGCACGGCGAGGAGGCCTGCCGTGAGGGAACACCGAGCAGCGAGGAGGCCTGCCGTGAGGAAACACCGAGCAGTGAGGAGGCCTGCTGTGAGGGAAAAGTGAGCTGCGAGGAGGCCTGCTGTGAGGGAAAAGTGAGCAGAGAGGAGGCCTGCTGTGAGGGAAAAGTGAGCTGCGAGGAGGCCTGCTGTGAGGGAAAAGTGAGCTGCGAGGAGGCCTGCTGTGAGGGAAAAGTGAGCAGCGAGGAGGCCTGCTGTGAGGGGGAACTGAGCAGAGAGGAGGCCTGCTGTGAGGGGGAAGTGAGCAGCGAGGAGGCCTGCTGTGAGGGGGAAGTGAGCAGCGAGGAGGCCTGCTGTGAGGGGGAACTGAGCAGAGAGGAGGCCTGCTGTGAGGGGGAACTGAGCAGAGAGGAGGCCTGCTGTGAGGGGGAACTGAGCAGAGAGGAGGCCTGCTGTGAGGGAAAACTGAGCAGCGAGGAGGCCTGCTGTGAGGGGGAACTGAGCAGCGAGGAGGCCTGCTGTGAGGGGGAACTGAGCAGAGAGGAGGCCTGCTGTGAGGGGGAACTGAGCAGAGAGGAGGCCTGCTGTGAGGGAAAACTGAGCAGCGAGGAGGCCTGCTGTGAGGGGGAACTGAGCAGCGAGGAGGCCTGCTGTGAGGGGGAACTGAGCAGAGAGGAGGCCTGCTGTGAGGGGGAACTGAGCAGAGAGGAGGCCTGCTGTGAGGGAAAACTGAGCAGCGAGGAGGCCTGCTGTGAGGGGGAAGTGAGCAGCGAGGAGGCCTGCTGTGAGGGGGAAGTGAGCAGCGAGGAGGCCTGCTGTGAGGGGGAAGTGAGCAGAGAGGAGGCCTGCTGTGAGGGAAAAGTGAGCAGCGAGGTGGAGGCCTGCTGTGAGGCACTGCTCTCTATCGAGGGTGTCTGCTTCGTGGAGTCCTCAGGCACAGGAGAAGGCCCGACTTGTATTTGCTTCAGCATTGTGGCCTCTTCAGCAGCAAGCAGCTGGCACCAAAAAACCCACTTGCTGGCTTCAACGGTCTTTTTAGCCCACACAATCCGTTCCTAGAATACCCTAAATTTCAGACAGCCAGGCTCCAAGGCCAGAGGAAAACAGCACACGCAAATTTTAAAAAGGCCCCCTGAGTAACGGCCTAAAATGGCCGCCTTAGGATAAGCAGCACAAAAACTGAGACTGCTGTGCCTCTCAAACAAAAGAAGTGAATTCTTCAAACAGGGTGCTCCAGAAGAGTGGAATATGTTAGAAAAAGAAGGGAGGCCTGTGTCTGAGGGGGATCTCCTCAGAACAGGGCCGTAGGTTTTAGCATAGGTCAGTCCTAGCACTTGGAAGCCAATGGGAGTTGTAGTTTCCACTCTTCAATCATCCACCCGCCTCAGGGCCCTGGCTCCAACAAAGGGACTACATCTCCCACAGTGCACCTCTGCAGCGAAGTTGTCCTAGATGGTGTTGCGAATTTTATAGCTGATTATTGCCAAAGGCCAACATGACACAAAAGAAAAAGAGAAGAGTACATCCAAAATATACATATATAATATACACATATGAACTGTGTTAGGGTGACCCTATGAAAAGGAGGACAGGGCTCCTGTATCTTTAACAGTTGTATTGAAAAGGGAATTTCAGCAGGTGTCATTTGTATATATGGTGAAATTCCCTCTTCTTCACAACAGTTCAAGCTGCAGGAGCCCTGCCCTCTTTTAAATCTGGTCACTCTAGTATAGCTCCTGCAGCTTTAACTGCTGTGATGAAGAGGGAATTTCACCAGGTTCCCCATATATACAAATGACACCTGCTGAACTTCCCTTTTCCATGCAACTGTTAAAGATACAGGTAGGGTGACCCTATGAAAAGGAGGACAGGGCTCCTGTATCTTTAACAGTTGTATTGAAAAGGGAATTTCAGCAGGTACAAATTGTATATATGGAGAACCTGGTGAAATTCCCTCTTCATCACAGCACTTAAAGCTGCAGGTGCCCTGCCCTCTTAAATCTGGTCACTCTAGTATAGCTCCTGCAACTTTAACTGTTGTGAAGAAGAGGGAATTTCACCAGGTTCTCCATATATACAAATGACACCTGCTGAAATTCCCTTTTCTATGCAACTGTTAAAGATATAGGAGTCCTGTCCTCCTTTTCATAGGGTCACCCTACTACAGGAGCCCGGTCCTCCTTTTCATAGGGTCACCCTAAAACTGTGTACTTCCTCACAACACTTTGGCCTTCCGAGCTCCCCTCAGCCTGGAACAGGGGCCTCGCTTGAGAGGAGAAGCGACTCGGGAGGAGAAGAAGGCCCTGTGGCTCTCAGCCCCACCTTGGCTTGGGGAGAGGCTCTTGTTGTCCCCCAATCCACCCTGCCCCACACGCCAAGCGAGAGCCAGGCCAACGGAGTGGAGAAGTGAAAGAGGGCAGGATCTACACTACTAGGCTGACCGTATTTTGGAAACCAAAAAGGAGGACAATACGGCCGCTCTCAAGGAGACATGGCCACCCCAACATCATGCCCGGCCCCCAAAGGGATGGCTCACAAGTAAGACCAACCTGTTCTACAAAATACGTTAATGTTAACTTCACTGAAATAAAGAACAAGTGAGACATTCAATGTACTGAAATCAACATGTATTTTTAGTTGCTGTACATATTTCTTTACGGTAGTTCTTTTTGCTGTCCTTGTACAAGATCAGTAGAAAAGACAATTATTATTTTCCATTGTTTTAAAAGCAAAAGGTCCTGGGTTAGAAAAAGAAATAGCTAAAGAACACTGTGGATAGGAGGGGAAATGCTCCTATCCAAATGTTTAGTGCTAGACTAAACAGAAAAAATGGGAAATATGCAGTAAAGACAGATTAGACAGGGAGGCAAAAGGTGCAATTCTCTAGCCAGAAAAAAGTCCTACAACTGCCAGCTTAGGATCGTGCCCTAACCAGAAGCAAGCCTCACTGAGATTATTATTATTTACCCGCCTCTCCTTCTGGATCGAGGCAGGGCACCACACAAATAAAAACACCATAAAATACATTCAACTAATTTAAACATTCAAACTCGTACATCATTAAAAGCAGCACACCATTATTTATTCATTTAAGCATTTTTATGCTGCCATTCAGCCAAAAAAGGCTCTCACGGAGGCTTACGATCCCTGCCCACAGGCTTACAATCTAAAAGACACAACACAAAAGAAAAGGGGATTGGGAGGGAGGAGGAGGGACCATTTAAAAAGGCATCTTTTAATAATAGGAGTTACTCCCAGGTAAGGGTGGAGAAAGAAGAGAGGAATGATTGGGTTACTGAAGCAATCATTTCTCAGGCCTATTCATTATTTATTATTATTATTTATTTATATAGCACCATCAATGTACATGGTGCTGTACAGAGTAAAACAGTAAATAGCAAGACTCTGCCGCATAGGCTTACAATCTAATAAAATCCTAGTAAAACAATAAGGAGGGGAAGAGAATGCAAACAGGCACAGGGTAGGGTAAACAGGCACAGGGTAGGGTAAAACTAACAGTAGAAGTCTGCACAACATCAAGTTTTAAAAGCTTTAGGAAAAAGAAAAGTTTTTAGCTGAGCTTTAAAAGCTGCGATTGAACTTGTAGTTCTCAAATGTTCTGGAAGAGCGTTCCAGGCATAAGGGGCAGCAGAAGAAAATGGACGGAGCCGAGCAAGGGAAGTAGAGGCCCTTGGGCAGGCGAGAAACATGGCATCAGAGGAGCGAAGAGCACGAGCGGGGCAATAGTGTGAGATGAGAGAGGAGAGATAGGAAGGAGCTAGACCGTGAAAAGCTTTGAAGGTCAACAGGAGAAGTTTATAGTGGATTCTGAAGTGAATTGGAAGCCAATGAAGATTTCAGTGTGATTTAATATTAAGCAAGAAAATGCAGCTCTTTTAAAACATTGTAACACTTGAGATGTAATGTAAGGTGGCTACCAGGAGCAGGGCCTTCTCTGCTGTGGCACCCCAGCTGTGGAATGAGCTCCCTAAGGAGGTTCGCTTGGCACCTACACTATATGCTTTTAGATGCCAGGTGAAGACCTTTTTCATTCTCCCAGTATTTTAACAGTCTATAAATTAATTTTAACGTGGTGTTTTAAATTTGTATTTTTGCATTGCTGCTGTTTTTATCTTGGTTGTGCTTTTATACTGTATTTTATATTATGGTTTTATACTATTGTTTTGTTTTGAATTGCCTTAAATTTGTAAACCGCCTAGAGAGCTTCAGCTATTGGGCGGTATAGAAATGCAATAAATAAATAAATAAATAAACTAGATTTTCACAAGTCAATTTCTATTGAAGGTCTTACTCCGGGCATAGCCGTTTGCAGATTTTTATGTGTACTATTTGGAGAGCACCCACAATATGGCCTTAGTGGTGAGATTGGAACAGTTTTCACTGGGGCCTGGTCACATTTTTGGATAGAATACATCTTGATATCTCAATAAATAAAAACACTGACAATGTAACGATAAAGGTAAACTAATAATTACAATAATGTAAAAATATAAGTTATCAACCAGCAGTATAACCCTATAACCAACTAACTCAACCATTGCTGTTGTATTCAAAGTGAACCCGATTTTTTCCACTGTTCTGTTGGCCATAATAATGTAAAAGGTTTTCTTTTAATAATGCCTTGTTTAGGATTCCTAAACTGACCCATTTCCCAGTTTAACCCAGGGATATTGGGGTCATATCGTTTAGCACTGCCAAACCCCATAGCATTATGTACCATTTTAGGGTGACCATATGAAAAGGAGGACCTGGTGAGATTCCCTCTTCATCACCACAGTTGATGGTCACCCTAAATAAATGAACATGCAGGCATATGAAACTGCCTTTTTAGTCCATCCATTGGCCCCTTTAGCACAGTGCCATCTGTTTTGACTGGCAAATTCTCATCTTTCCTCTGGCTTGCTACCAGACCATTTGAATTGGACCAGACAGGAATCGAACTTGGGACTTTGTGCAGGCAAAGGTTATGCTCTGCAGCTGAGCTAAGGCTGCCGATAGTTGAGAAAGGGAGCCGCTCAGTCCCCTGCAAAGGCACTGAGAAGTGAAGTCCGCCGAAGAATGCTGCTTCCCAAGCGTATACAGGGCGGGTGTTGGAAGCACTCTGCAGACGTTCAGAGGCACTCTCATAGTTACTTCTACACCACGCGTTTGCTGGGGTTGAAAAAAGGTTCCGGGGCCGGAATGGGGGCATGTTAGGGTTGCAGAGGTGTAACGGGGGCGCAACAGGCGAGTTCTGGGGGTGCAGCATAAAAACAGCTAACGTTTAAAACAATAAAAGCACATATCTAACAGTTTGGTAAGTTTATCTATTTCTGCTACAGTTAAACTTAGTTGTACTATACCCTCCTTTATTTCCCATAAAGCATAGTTCAAAAAGAACAAGACCACCGTACTGGAACAGGGCAGCCATCTTAGTCATCGTTGGCTGCCTGGCTAAGTCTGTCTTTGTGCAGCTGGCATTTGGCTCTTGCTGGACTTTTGCCAACTCTACCAGTAGGATGAAACCTTTTTGGTTTCTGGTGAGTGGCTGGGCATTATTATGGCCCTTAAATATTTGTAGAGGGGCATGATCTGCTGGGTCTTGGGAGAAGCATTCAACTCCTGCTGTTGGCCGCTTCAGGGAGAAATCGCCTGCGTTGTCCTTGAGCGCGCCGCCTCGGTTGCTGTCTACACTTGACCAGCAAAGTCTGGGTCAATGGCCCTCTTGCAGCGTGATGTGTGGATCCGGGAAGATCTGGTAGGGACCTTTCCACCTGGGCGCCAGGGTCCTCTTGTCCACTGAAGAACCTTGATGCAGATGCAGACTTTGGCCGGTGGTCGTGGCAGGACTCGCCTGGGTGTCTTTAATCTGTGAATGAGAACCTTAAACTACCTCATTAATGCACGGCCATAGTCTTAATACTTGATCATCTGTTAGTCAGAGTTTGGTGGCCTGAATTTTATTAAGGGGAGAGTCACTGGTTTACCCATGAGGGTTCCATAAGGACTAAACTCTTGTTCATAAGTGCCACACATCATAAAGATTGCCAACTAGAGTAATTATGCATTATCAACTACATATAGCTCAGACCATACACAAGGTATGAGCTTGCCCTTCCCTGGAAACATGGTATGCCCTGATATCCTTGATACTCCCTTTTCTTAATTGCAAAAAAGGGATTTCATCAAATTCCAAGACCCCAGGTGATCAGGCTGGAAGTTTGGATTTCATGAAGAGGAATCAGGAGAAACCCGCCCCCCCCCATGCTTTGCAGCAAGGTCACAATGTATTTAGGGCATCAAGAAATGCTTCATGTGGTGAGTAAATCTTTATTACAAAATAGCTTTCTGCTTAAAGAGGAAGGACTTAACCAAAGCATGTTGGTCTGGATAGTGAGGCAGTTAGTTAAGAAACATGCCTACAACAGTTGTAATTTTTTTAGCAGACAGTGTAGCTGTAAGAAAAACTTGAAACTTTAGTGTAGATCAGCTCGTTTTTTGAGGTGTCTGCATAAGCTGGCCAGGCTTATTAGGACACTCATTTTCTAGTGACCAATTTGACCACAATAGTGGCATATTCTAGGGTGATTTTGCTTTTTGCTCACACAACGTTCTCATCCATTGCCTCTGCCCTTGAATCTACCATGGATTCTGCATTGTTATTGCTTTGTGGGCTTTTAAAAAAAATGAGATTCTTTCTTAATTGCTTGAACTCTAAATGCAATTTATCTCTTCAGAGACTGACATTTCTACTCCTACAATTCAATACTAGTGATGCATTAAAAATAATAATGTTGGAAGCTTAAATATACAACCGCCTAAAAATTCTTTCTTTGGCAGGAGAAAACTCCCTCCCCTTTCTTTCTCAGTTCTTGTCTCTAGGCTCCACAACACCTTTTGCTATGTGCCAGATTTAAACTCTTCTTCTACCTGTCTCTTTGCAAACTAAGCCACAAATCATTCAACTTCTTCCTAGCTATCTTAAACAGAATCTGAACATTTTAAACGTTCTGGAATTTGCAGGTCCTGGCCCATAAGTTTTGTACATATACACTATGGGTGTCAGCAGCAGCTCTGCTCACTTGCTTCCTCAGGTACCTGTTTTACTGACCTGTCTTTTGCACTGGACCCAGCCATGTCAAACCTCATCTGCCCCTCCAATGGACCAGGCCCACTTTTCTAAGTCTGTTTTGCTGGGTCTCACAGAAGTCTTGGGCTGGGAGTCCGGTGTGATCCAGACCCACACTGTCACCTGAAACAGGAGGCTAAGCCAATAGAGATTTCAAAAGGTCTCTTACCTTGGGTGCACGCTAGAATGGTGGTCCCCAGAGAGCTTCTGCCGGTGTGGTTCTGATGAGCGCTGTCAAATCCCAGACAAGGCTCCCCCAGGTATTGTGGATTTGCAAGACATGGACAAAGAGACCAGTGAGACACTAGCAACAGAATTATTTCCCACAGCAAAAGAGAGTTAGCACAGCGGTGGGCTGAACCCCAATAGGAGAGGGAATGCCCAGAGAACAGTTACAGCAGCCTTTTTATACTGCCATGTAAACCATCTCAGTGCAAATGTCTCTTTTCTGTGAGAACTATTTAAATACATTCTGTACTCAGCCTTCCATATTAGAAGCCTGTGTCCTGTTAATTCCAAATAACATGTTCATGAACGTGCCTGTCAGTTAAGTCAGCCATCCCCATGAAGAGATAGGCCAGACAGCTAAATCCCTGAACTTCAAGTGCAGCATTCTCCATGGAGGAGCTGCCATGCTTCCTAGGGCATCTTCACTAACCTGAGACATTCCCATGAAGGGAACATTGCCTGTGTGTAACACAGTCCCAAGTCAGCGGTCCTCGTGAAGAGGAGGCAAAGAAGTCCGCTAAGTTACAGCACTTAGACCATAAAGTTCTCCATAAAGGAGGGTCCGCCCATGCTTGGAAGGGCACCATGGCTTCCAAGGGCACCATCCCATAACGGGGATGCAGGCTGTGTCTAACACAGTTATAAGTCCAGGTCAGGCCCAAGGTGTTTTGCTGCCTGAAGCAAGCCCCCAAACTGCGCTACCCCACACAACCCAATAAAACATGACTAGGTCATGAAACAATTAGGTCGACCTGAGCCAGGTGAGGGACGTGCAAGTCTGCTTGTGTCCTTTGCCAGGAGAAGAACCTGCAACCCCGTGGACTCTCTTGGACCTCTTAGGCTATCCTTCTGGGAAGGCTGCCTTGGGTTGGGGTGTGAAGTCGCGTATTGCAACCGTTCCGCTCCGGCCTAGAATGCCCCTTAGAGAAGGTGGTGGCAGGGGATAATGGGTCTGTCCTATGGCGGTCTTGCTACAGGGTGCCTCAGGGCTGTAGTTGACCCCCAAGCTTCTCAACATCTGCATGAAACCGCCGAGAGATGTTAACCAGGAGCGTGGGCTGAGGCATGACCTATGGCACCTAGCTCCACCTCTCCTTCTCAGCTAAACAGAGGTGGGGCAGTGGGAGCTCTGAACCAGCGCAGGGGCAGAGGAGTGGGCTGGATGAGGGCACAATAAACTGAGATTCAATCGAGACAAGACAGAAATACTGTTTGTGGGTGGCTCATCTATCCGGTTAAGTGTCAGTCACCCTGTTCTGGAAGGGGGTTTCAGACTTCCTAAAGGGTGAGGTCTGCAGGTTGGGGACGATGATGGATCCGTCATCGTCCACAGAGGCACAGGCTCCCTCGGGGGCTCAGAGCACCTCCTGTTAAAGGGATGTTTTAGTTAGTTCTTTTTAGTTACTTTAAATATTATTAGACAGTAATTTTAGTACTTTTCTATCCCGCTGGTTTTACGTTTAGTATAATTATTTCTATGGTTTGAATCTCGGCTAGTTTTATTCTGTTTTTTTTTTTATTATTTTAAATGCTTGAAGAACTTTGGGATTGGGTTCAATAAAGAAAAAAATGAACTAAAGTAAAATAAAACACAACTAAAATACAAATGGAAATTAAAAAAACGGTGACCTCAGTTGTTTTGGACTACAACCCCCATCAGCTCCAGCCAGCGTCACTGATGGTAGGGGATCATGGGAGTTTTAGGCCAAAACAACTGCAGCTGTTCCTCCCTGGCCTAAGCTGATGGAAAGCTACTCTGAGCCACGGAGGGAGCCTGTGCCTCTACAGGCAACGACGGATCCATGACCATCCCCAAACTACAAATGTCACCGAATGGGAAGTCTGTAACCCCCCGCCAGAACAGGGTAAATGTCACTAAACTGGAATGATAAACCACCCGCAAACAGTATGTCTGTCTCGTCTGGACTGAATCTCAGTTTATTGGGTCCTCATCCAGTCCATTCTCCTGCCTGCACGCTGGTTCAGGGCTCCAACTGCCCCACTTCTGTTAGCTGAGAAGGGGAGGTGAAGCTGGGTGTCATGGGTGATGCCTCAGCCCGCACCCCTGGTAAACGTCTCCCAGCAGTTTCGTGTAGATGTTGAAAAGCTTGGGGGTCAAATCAAGCCCTGAGACACTCCGTAGTAAGACTGCCGTAGGACAGACCCATCATCCCCGAACACCACCACCTTCAGGATTCTTGGCAGGAGCGGGACCATCGCAATAATGGCTTCACATCCCGACTCAAGGCAGCCTTCCCAGAAGGGTGGCATGAGAGGTCCAAGGGAGCCCACGGGGTTGCAGGTCCTCTGTCCTCCTCCTGGCCCAGGTCGACCCAAGTGTGACCCACCCTTCTCTCAGGCATTTTCAAATGCCTGGACCCAGCCGTACATCCCCTTGTTAGAGGTACGCTTCCTGGCTAGGGATGTGGGTTATCAGGAAATCCAGTCCTTTAAGGGCTTGTGGGACTTCCAATAGGACGCCAGTAGAGTTACACTAAGAATTTAGGAATCGGGCGCCCCTGAGCACATCCTCAGTAGAGGAATCAAGAGTGATCAAGACCACAACTGTGCTCACATGTAGTTTTACGCAAGAATACCATTCCTAGTATTCTTCACAGTGAGCCATCATTTAAAACCCTCATAATGCATGAAGGAAGAGCTGGCCACGTTGGCTAGGGCACCTTCACTGACCTGAGGCATTCCCATAAAGGGGACGCTGGCTCTGTGTAACACAGCCCTCTAAGTCAGCCATCCTCATGAAGAGGGGGCAAAGATGTCCGCTAACTTCCTCCACTTAGAGCGCAACGTTCTCCATAAAGGAGGGGCTGGCCGGGCTTGGAAGGGCATCGGGCTGACCTGTGCCACCCCACACAACCCAATAAAGCATGACTAGATATTGAAGCAATTACTAGTAAAGAAGCAAGAGAACTAACCATGTCTTACCTGGTCAGGAGTGATGGGAGTGGGCCTGGTCCTCAAAATCTGCAAGCCAGGAAGCTAGGAAGGAATCTTGTTAAGCAGTGGTTAACCCTATCACTGCCAACCGTTGCTCCTCTAAACCACCCTTCCCCAACCTGGTGCCCTTCCATTTCACCGTTAAACACACTGGGATTTACTTCTAATTAAACACACGTAGGATTGTGTGATAAACCCTAAAAAAGGGCACTAACCAACTCTTTACAGAGAAGCACTTTGGGCAATTCATAACAGTTAAAACCACAAAATGCATGAAGGCGGAGTTGGCCATGCTTTCTAGGGCAACTTTGCTGACCTGAGGCATTCCCATAAAGGGGACGCTGGTTGTGTGAAACACAGCCCTCTAAGTATCCTCATGAAGAGGGGGCAAAGCAGTCAGCTAAGTCCTTGCACTTGGAAGGGCACCATGGCTAACCTCAGACATCCCATGAAGGGAATCCTGGCTGTGTGTAACACAGTTCTAAGTCCAGGTCTGGCCCGAGGTATTTTGCTGCCAGAAGCAATCCCCAAAATTGTGCCACCTGGCATAACCCAATAAAACATAACTAGGCTATGAAACAATTTGGTTGACCTGTGCCAGGTGAGGGACGTGCAAGTCTGCTTGTTGCTTGCGTCCTTTGCTGGGAGAAGAACCTGCAACCCCGTGGACTCTCTTGGACCTCTTAGGCTATCCTTCTGGGAAGGCTGCCTTGGGTTGGGGTGTGAAGTCGCGTATTGCAACCGTTCCGCTCCGGCCTAGAATGCCCCTTAGAGAAGGTGGTGGCAGGGGATAATGGGTCTGTCCTATGGCGGTCTTGCTACAGGGTGCCTCAGGGCTGTAGTTGACCCCCAAGCTTCTCAACATCTGCATGAAACCGCCGAGAGATGTTAACCAGGAGCGTGGGCTGAGGCATGACCTATGGCACCTAGCTCCACCTCTCCTTCTCAGCTAAACAGAGGTGGGGCAGTGGGAGCTCTGAACCAGCGCAGGGGCAGAGGAGTGGGCTGGATGAGGGCCCAATAAACTGAGATTCAATCGATACAAGACAGAAATACTGTTTGTGGATGGCTCATCTATCCGGTTAAGTGTCAGTCACCCTGTTCTGGAAGGGGGTTTCAGACTTCCTAAAGGGTGAGGTCTGCAGGTTGGGGACGATGATGGATCCGTCATCGTCCACAGAGGCACAGGCTCCCTCGGGGGCTCAGAGCACCTCCTGTTAAAGGGATGTTTTAGTTAGTTCTTTTTAGTTACTTTAAATATTATTAGACACTCAGTGATTTTAGTGATTTTCTATCCTGCTGGTTTTAAGTTTAGTATATTTATTTCTATGGTTTGAATCTCAGCTAGTTTTATTCTGTTTTAATTTTTTATTATTTTAAATGCTTGAAGAACTTTGGGATTGGGTGCAGTAAAGAAAAAAAATGAACTGAAGTAAAATAAAACACAACTAAAATACAAATGGAAATTAAAAAAACGTTGATCTCAGTTGTTTTGGACTACAACCCCTATCAGCTCCAGCCAGCATCACTTATGGCAGGGGATCATGGGAGTTTTAGGCCAAAACAACTGCAGCTGTTCCTCCCTGGCCTAAGCTGATGGAAAGCTACTCTGAGCCACGGAGGGAGCCTGTGCCTCTACAGGCAACGACGGATCCATGACCATCCCCAAACAACAAATGTCACCGAATGGGAAGTCTGTAACCCCCCGCCAGAACAGGGTGAATGTCACTAAACTGGAATGATAAACCACCCGCAAACAGTATGTCTGTCTCATCTGGATTGAATCTCAGTTTATTGGGTCCTCATCCAGTCCATTCTCCTGCCCGCACGCTGGTTCAGGGCTCCAACTGCCCCACCTCTGTTAGCTGAGAAGGGGAGGTGAAGCTGGGTGTCATGGGTGATGCCTCAGCCCGCACCCCTGGTAAACGTCTCCCAGCGGTTTCGTGTAGATGTTGAAAAGCTTGGGGGTCAAATCAAGCCCTGAGACACTCCGTAGTAAGACTGCCGTAGGACAGACCCATCATCCCCGAACACCACCACCTTCAGGATTCTTGGCAGGAGCGGGACCATCGCAATAATGGCTTCACATCCCGACTCAAGGCAGCCTTCCCAGAAGGGTGGCATGAGAGGTCCAAGGGAGCCCACGGGTTTGCAGGTCCTCTGTCCTCCTCCTGGCACAGGTCGACCCAAGTGTGACCCACCCTTCTCTCAGGCATTTTCTAACACCTGGACCCAGCCGTACATCCCTTTGTTAGAGGTACGCTTCCTGGCTAGGGATGTGGGTTATCAGGAAATCCAGTCCTTTAAGGGCTCGTGGGATTTACAATAGGAATCCTGGACATACACTAAGAATTTTGGAATAGGGCATCCCTGAGCACATCCTCAGTACAGGAATCAAGCGTGATCAAGATCACAACTGTGCTCACATGTAGTTTCACGCAATACCACCACTCTAAGTATTCCTCACAGTGAGCCAAGAAATAAAACGCAATACACAATTAAAACCCTCAAAACGCACAAAGGAGGGTCTTGCTCTGCTTCCTAGGGCACCTTCACTGACCTGGGATATCCCTGTGTAGGGGATGCAGGCTGTGTGTAACACAGTTCTAAGTCCAGGTCTGGCCCAAGGTATTTTGCTGCCTGAAGCAACCCAATTAAACATGACTAGCCAATATAACTTATGAGTAAAGAAGCAACAAAACAAAGTTGAGTTTTTGTAATTCTGCTCTCACACGTCCACATTATATACTTACGTTGTCAGAAGACATGGGACCGGGAATGGTCCTCAAAGTCTTCAACTAATGTTAATGATACTGTTGGGATGCATCATTCCTATGCACAATTACCTTGCAGAAAGGCTGATTGGGAACTGAACACTGTTAAAATTTATCACAAAGTTGGCACAAACAAACTCTTACAACCAAGTTCTGAGACCTCTATGTCTCAGAACTTCAAGCATAACTTCCTCCATGGAGGAAGGTCAGCCATGCTTGCAAGTCAGGATTGCTAACCTGAGATATCCCATGTAGGGGAAGCAGGCTGTGTGTAACCCAGTTCTAAATCCAGGTCTGGCCCAAGGTATTTTGCTGCCTGAAGCAATCCCAAAAACTGTGCCACCCCACACAACCCAATAAAACATGACTAGGTAATGAAACAATTACCAGTAAAGCAGCAAGAAAACTAACAATGAGCGGATCTACACTGCGTACTGAAGGCGCTTGCGTGCGCCTGCAGTGCGCCCCCAAAGCGATTGTGTAGACCCTGGAAGGAAGAGGCGGAGGAAGAGGCGGCAGGTGCACACAAGCGCCTTCATTACTCAGTGTAGATCCGTTCAGGGTCTCTGAGAAAAGATATACCTAGGACTGAGGGCTTTTTTATATATATATAATTCTGCTCTCACACATGTACAAATTATACACTTACCTTGACAGAAGCAATGGGATGTGTCATTCCATTGCATACTTAGCTTGCAGAAAGCCTTATTGGGAACTGAACACTGTTAGGATTTATCACAAAGTGGGCACAAACTCTTTACAATCAAGCTCTTTGGTCTACTGACAACCATGAAAAGCGCAAAATGCATTTTGAAATAAAATGCAGATAGCCAAATGTTGGAAGGGCGCAAAAGGTTTAAACTAAGGACGACGGTACAATACAGTATGGGAAATAGCATTTGCCAACTGTTGGAAGGATGCAAAAGGGTTTAAACCTAAGACGACGGTACAATACAGTATGGGAAATAGCACTTACAGAGAAACATACTCAACATTTTAGACTATTAAGAAAGCAAAAGGAGGAGACGCTTTTGCAACAGAATGCCGGTGTTTTATTACATACACACAAACAAAATAAAAGTACCAACACAGGTTTCAGATGCCTTTATTAGGTTATGGTTTCAATAGTTTCTCAGGAGAGAAAAATTAAAGTACATAATAATAAAAAACAGTCTTTCCTTTCTATTTGATACATATCCTCCCATGAATTCATCTTATTTTAAACCTGCCTAATAACTAATGTTAAATTTCTAGTGTGTATTTATAGCGTAGGACACTTTCTTTTAAATATATATAGCAATTTACTACTTATTCCTTGCTTTTAAGGTTTCTGTATTATGGTGATATTTAAGTTTATAATAAAATAATAAAATTCAATACACAACAATTGATACTACGAAATGAAAACGTGCAATTAGGAAACAAGGAAGTAATCTTGGTAAGGTATATTTAACCCCACCACTGCCAACAGTTCTTCCTCTAAACCACCTCTCCCCAAGCTGGTCCCCCGCCCCCATTTCACAGTTAAACACATTGCGATTTACTTCTGTTGACTTTGCAATAAACCCTAAAAAAAATGACAAACTAACTCTTACAACAATGTTCTTTGGGCAATTCACAACAATTAAAACCCTCAAAACACATTGCAAAATAAAATGCAATACACCAGAATTAAACCCACAAAATGTTTTGCAATATAAAATGTAAAAGCGCAGTTAGGAAGCAAGGAAGAAGTCCAGGTAAGGGGTGTGTAACCCTATCACTGACAACCATTCAACCTCTAAACCAACCTTCACCAATCTGGAGTCCTCGCATTTCAGTTAAATGCATGAGGATTTACCTCTGAATAAACACAAATAGGACTTTGCGATAAACCCTAAAAAAATGACACAAACCAACTCTTACAACTAATCTCTTTGGGCAGTACACAACAATTAAAACCACAAAATACTTTGTAAAATAAAATGCAGATAGCCAAATACACATAAACAAATTTTGGAAGGATGCAAAACATTTCAACATTAGATACATTATAGCATGAGAAATGACACTTTCAGAGAAACTTAATAAACTTTTTAGAGTATTAAGACAACAAAAGAAAAATTACACTTTTGCAACAGAATGCTTTTATTACATACACACAAGCAAAATGAATGCACACAGACAAAATAAATACACCAACTCAGGTTTCAGATGCCTTTATTAGGTTATGGTTACATTAATTTCTCAGGAGAGAGAAAAAATTCATAATAAACATATTTCTTTTGATTTAATATGCTCTAATTTATTATATTTTAAATCTGCCTAATGACTAATGTTAAATGTGTACAGTAAATGCAATACACAATAATTTAAACCTCCAAAATCCATGAAGACCATTGCTAACCTGGGACATCCCCATAAAGGGGACGCTACCTGTGTGTAACACAGTCCTAAGTCCAGGTCTGGCCCAAGGTATTTGCTGCCTGAAGCAATCCCAAAAACTGTGCCACCCCACACAACCCAATAAAACATGACTAGATATTTAAGCAATTACTAGTAAAGAAGCAACAGAACTAACAGTGTCTCTGAGAAAAGATGTACATAGGACTAAGCTAAGCTGAGTTTTTATAATTCTGCTCTCACACATGTACAAATCTTGCACTCACCTTATCAGAAGTCCTCAAAGTCTTCAACTGATGTTAATGATCCTGATGAGATGCATCATTCCTATGCACACTTACCTTGCAGAAAACCTGTGGACACAAACTCTTACAACCAGGCTTTTTGGGCAATTCACAACAATTAACCCCCATGCATAATTATGTCAAATACATCGACACCTCTGACAATTATGCCAATTAACATCAGCTGTCTGATTGTATCCTGGTGTCAGGGCCATGGTGTTATCATTTACCTTGTTTACTAATCACTGACAATAATGCAGTTGCAGCTTTTTGCAGTTAATTTTATTTTGACCTCACTGTTTACAATTATACCACTATCTGTATTGTTGTATGTTGTTTCCCGCCTCGATCCAGAGGGAGAGGCGGTTAATAAATTATTATTATTATTGAATAGAGCCTGTGAACCGCCCAGAGAGTCCCGGCTATGGGACAGTATAGAAATTTAAGAAATGAAATAAAATACAATAAAATGCAACACACACAAATTAACCCACCCACCCCAATTTGCATAGTAAAATCAAACACAATACACAACAATTAAACCCCCAAATTGCATAGTAAAATCAAACACAATACACAACAACCCCTCAAATTGCATAGTAAAATCAAACACAGTACACAACAATTTAAACATCAAAATACATAAAAAACTCGCAATACACATTAATTAAAACCACAAAATATGTAATAAAATGCGCTTTTACATATTATACTGCAATTAGGAAGCAAGGAAGGAATCTTGAGTTTACATTTTATATTGCAATTAGGAACCAATCTTGGTAAGCGGTGTCCAGCCCTGTCACTGCCAATGAAGCCCTTTGAGGAATTCACAACAATCAAAACCGCACAACAATTGAACCTCCAAAATGCATGATCAAATAACACGCAATACACAGTTAAAACCACAAAAGCCATAACAAAAAAAGCAACAATACAAACCACAAAATGCTTTATGAAATAAAATGTGCTTTTACATTTTATATTGTAATTAGGAAGCAAGGAAGGAATCTTAGTAAGGGGTGTTTAACCCTATCACTGCCAACCATTGTTTCTCTAAACCACCCTTCCCCAACCTGGTGCCCTCCCGTGTTAAACACATTATGATTTACTTCTAATTAAACACACATAGGATTGTGTGATAAACCCTAAAAAAGGGCACAAACCAACTCTTTAGAGTGAAGCACTTTGGGCAATTCACAACAATTAAAACCACAAAATGCATGAAGTAGGAGCTGGCCATGCCTGCTAGGGCATCTTCACTAACCGGAGACATTCCCATGAAGGGACCGCTGCCTATGTGTAACACAGTCCCAAGTCAGCGGTCCTCGTGAAGAGGAAGCAAAGAAGTCCGCTAAGTTATAGCACTTAGACCATAATGTTCTCCATAAAGGAGGGGCCGCAGATGCTTGGAAGGGCACCACGGCTAACCTGAGGCATCCCATAAAGGGGATGCAGGCTGTGTCTAACACAGTTCTAAGTCCAGGTCTGGCCCAAGGTGTTTTGCTGCCTGAAGCAATCCCCAGAACTGCACTACCCCACACAACCCAATAAAACATGACTAGGTCATGAAACAATTAGGTCGACCTGAGCCAGGTGAGGGACGTGCAAGCCTGCTTGTGTCCTTTGCCAGGAGAAGGACCTGCAACCCTGTGGACTCCCTTGGACCTCTTAGGCTATCCTTCTGGGAAGGCTGTCCTGGGTTGGGATGTGAAGTCACATATTGCAACTGTTCCGCTCCTGCCTGGACACAAAACCCAAAAAAACATGACTAGGTCATGAAACAATTGCTAGTAAAGAAGTAAGGGAACCCACAATGTCTTATCTTGTCAGATGTGATGGGAGCAGGCCTGGTCTCCAAGTGAGGAAGCTAGGAAGGAATCTTGTTAAGCGGTGTTTAATCCTATCCCTGCCAACCACACCATCGCTCCTCTAAACCACCCTTGCCCTGGTGCCCTTCCATTTCGCATTGGGATTTACTTCTAATTAAACACACGTAGGATTGTGTGATAAATCCTAAAAAAGGCACTAACCAACTCTTACAATTGAGCTCTGGGGGCAATTCACAACAATTCAAATCACAAAATGCATCATTAAATAAAATGAAATACACAACCATTCAAACCACAGAACACATCATCAAATAAAATACAATATAAAATGTGAAAGCACATTTAGGAAGCCAGGAAGAAATCTTGGTAAGGGGTTTAAGTTTAACCCTATTACTACCAATCAGTCTTCCTCTAAACCACCCTTCCCCAACCTGGTGCCCTCCCATTTCACAGTTGAAGACCTTGGCCCTGTTCAGAAGGCTCCTTAAACCACAGTGGTTCAGCCTTTTTTTGTTAACAAAAAAGCCTGAACCACCATAGTTTAAGGCGCCTCCTGAACAGGGTCATTGGGGTTCACTTCTGATTAAACACACATAGGATTGTGTGATAAATGCTAAAAAAGTTACACAACCCAACTGTCACAATAATAACCAACCCCAAATGCATCAGAAAATAAAATGCAACCCACAACAATGCAAAACACAAGAAACATTATAAAATGAAATCCCAGGCACTTACCTTTCTTTGACGCACGTAGATCAAGCAGACAGACAAGCTGAGAAGAGAAGTGAAAACGTACAATTACACACAAGAACAAATAAAACACTTAAGACGAATACAAACTAAACTTACTAATTGAAATATCCAAATATCCAGTTTTCAGATGTCCCTCAAACAGAAGCTGTATTTCAATAGGGTTTGTTGGCTCATTTGCTGTTCAGTACAGCCAGGAGGAGAAGGGAAGCAAAGCCAGTGGCTCAAGTAACTCTTCGACCACCCCAGCCATAACTACAGCAGACCAGCCAACAGAGCAGAACCCTATTCAGAGCAGATCCGAGAGCATCTGGATTAAAATAAATGGGGCTAGGAATAAAAAGAACATGATAATCGGAGTCTACTACCGACCACCCAATCAAGGAGAAGACGAGGACGAAACTTTTGAGAAACAAATTGCCAGTGTTTCAAGGAAGTGTGATGTAGTAGTGATGGGGGACTTCAATTACCCTGATATCTGTTGGGAGACCAATACTGCCAAAAGCGGCCCTTCCAAGAAATTCCTGACATGTGTGGGTGATAACTTTCTCCTACAGAAAGTGGAGGAAGGAACTAGAGGATCGGCAATCCTTGACTTGATATTGACCAATAGGGATAACTTAGTGGATAAAGTGGCAGTTACGGGAACTCTGGGGGAAAGTGACCATGTCATACTTGAATTCTTGATTATGAAGGAGACAAAAGTTGAGTTTAACCATACACATACTCTGGATTTTAGGAAAGCTGATTTTAATAAACTCAGAACTATGATAAGTAAGGTCCCATGGCAAATGAGCCTAATGAGGAAAGGAGTGCAGGATGGGTGGGAGAATTTAAAAAAGGAAATTTTAAAGGCACAGTTACAAACAATTCCAACAAGGAGAAAAGATAGAAGACAACAGAGGAAAGCAATGTGCTCCACAAAAAGCTTAGAGATGACCTGAAAACAAAAAGGGATACATATAGGAAGTGGAAGGAAGGCCAGGCTACAAAAGAAGAGTACAGACAAGTGGCGCAGAAGTGCCAAAATGGCGTCAGGAAGGCTAAAGCTCAGAATGAGCTGAGATTAGTGAGGGATGCTAAAAGCAATAAAAAGGCTTTCTTCAGATACGTGAGTAGTAAAAGACAGAGGAAAGAAATGGTGGTTCAATTGCTTAATGAGGATGGCAAATTGATAACAGATGACAAAGAAAAGGCTGAAGTGCTCAATTCCTACTTTGCCTCAGTCTTCTCCCAAAAGCGGGTCTATGACCCCCCTGGAAAAAGTTAAGCAGAAGTTGAGGGGGCAGGATTACAGTTTGACATTGATAAACAAATGGTCAAAGAACACCTAATTTCCTTGAATGAGTTCAAATCTCCAGGGCCCGATGAACTGCATCCAAGAGTAATGAAGGAGCTAGCGGAAGAACTCTCAGAACCCTTGTCTATTATCTTTGCAAAATCATGGAAGACGGGTGAGGTGCCGGATGACTGGAGGAGGGCTAACGTTGTCCCTATCTTCAAAAAGGGCAAAAAGGAGGAACCTGGGAACTACAGACCAGTCAGTCTGACATCCATCCCTGGGAAAATTCTCGAGCAGATTATAAAGAAGTCAATCTGTAAACACCTTGAAATCAATGCAGTGATCACTAGAAGCCAACATGGATTTGTCAAGAACAAGTCCTGTCAGACAAATTTGATCTCATTTTTTGATAAGGTAACCTCCCTTGTGGACCGTGGGAACGCTGTGGACGTCATATATCTTGACTTCAGCAAAGCTTTTGACAAAGTACCACATGACATTCTGATTAACAAACTAGCTAAAAGTGGGCTAGATGGAACAGCAATTAGGTGGATTCACAGTTGGCTATAGAATCGGACTCAAAGAGTACTTATCAATGGAACCTTCTCAAACTGGGGAGAGGCAACGAGTGGGGTGCCGCAGGGCTCAGTCCTGGGCCCAGTGCTCTTCAACATTTTTATTAATGATTTGGACAAGGAGGTGCAGGGAACGCTGATCAAATTTGCAGATGACACCAAATTGGGTGGGATAGCTAATACCCTGGAAGACAGAAACAAACTTCAAAGTGATCTTGATAGGCTGGAGTGCTGGGCTGAAAATAACAGGATGAAATTTAACAGGGATAAATGCCAAGTTCTACATTTAGGAAATAGAAACCAAAGGCACAGTTACAAGATGGGGGATACTTGGCTCAGCAATACTACAAATGAGAAGGATCTTGGAATTGTTGCAGATCGCAAGCTGAATATGAGCCAACAGTGCGATATGGCTGCAAGAAAGGCAAATGCTATTTTGGGCTGCATTAATAGAAGTATAGCTTCCAAATCACGCGAGGTACTGGTTCCTCTCTATTCGGCCCTGGTTAGGCCTCATCTAGAGTATTGCGTCCAGTTCTCGGCTCCACAATTCAAGAAGGACGCAGACAAGCTGGAGCGTGTTCAGAGGAGGGCAACCAGGATGATCAGGGGTCTGGAAACAAAGCCCTATGAAGAGAGACTGAAAGAACTGGGCAGGTTTAGCCTGGAGAAGAGAAGATTGAGGGGAGACATGATAGCACTCTTCAAATACTTAAAAGGTTGTCACACAAAGGAGGGCCAGGATCTCTTCTCGATCCTCCCAGAGTGCAGGACACGGAATAACGGGCTCAAGTTAAAGGAAGCCAGATTCCGGCTGGACATCAGGAAAAACTTCCTGACTGTTAGAGCAGTGCGACAATGGAATCAGTTACCTAGGGAGGTTGTGGGCTCTCCCACACTAGAGGCCTTCAAGAGGCAGCTGGACAACCACCTGTCAGGGATGCTTTAGGGTGGATTCCTGCCTTGAGCAGGGGGTTGGACTCGATGGCCTTGTAGGCCCCTTCCAACTCTGCTAGTCTATGATTCTATTCATTTATTATATATTTATACTACCCAAACCCCAAGGCTCTCTGGGTAGCTCACAATTAAAATCATAATACACAAAAATCAAGAATAACAATTTAAAAATGTCATATAAAACCAAAGTAAGTCATAGTCCAGGGAAAGCTTGTCTAAAACAGGTATGTGTTCAGGAGGCGTTTGAAGGATGTTACATTTCCCACCTCCCAAACAGCACAAGGGAGAGTTTTCCAGAGGGTGGGTGCTGTTACAGAGAAGGCCCCGCCGTCGAGGATCTTTGTGACGACAGTTTGTTCATCTTGGAAGAACAAGCAGGGGCCTCCTCTGATGATCGTAAATGTCGCCTGTGTGTTGAGGCTTGCCCCCAAGTGGCAGCTTGCCCCAAGGCAAGGCTAGCTGTTGTTTTTTGAATGAGCCTCTTCCAGGTGAGGCTCCGGCCCAATCCCTCCACCACACAGTCCCCAAAGGCAAACCCTTACCAGCAAAGCTGCAGATCAGCAGGCAGGCCAAGGGAGAAGGCACTCTTGCTAGCAGGTAAAACGCAACTGAGGCAGAGGGAGTCCCCAGCAGCAAACCCTTAGTGGCCAGCTGCAGGTTGAAACAGTCTCGGTAAGCAGGCAGGCCAAGCGAGAAGGCGCTATGCCCCCATGTGGTGGCTGTGCCTGGCTATGCCCCCTCGTGGCGACTGTGCTCGGCTGTGCCCCTCGTGCTGGCTGTGCCTGGCTGTGCCCAGCTATGCCCCCCTACGAGGCGGCTATGCCCCCCTACAAGGCGGCTATGCCCGGCTATGCGCCCTTTACTTGCAAAACCTTTACTTGCAAAGCTGCAAATTGAAACAGTCCAGGTCAGCAGGCAGGCCGAGCGAGAAGGCAGGTAAAATGCAGGTGAGGCCCAGGGCTGGGTGTTTCCTGTGGCCCAGTCAGCTCCACAGGGCCAGCTGGGCCTTTGTGCTACTCCTGGGAAGGCAGGCAGGCCACGGCAGGGCTGGTTCTTCGTTTGAGTCTCTCCCCTGCGCAAACTCTCCTCCTAACTGAGGTCCTGGGGAAGAAGGAGAGATTATGCGCGCTCTGGCTCTGTTGCTGCAGCTGAACGGAGTCTGGCTCGTTCACAATCACAGCTGGTCCTGCCTTCTCTTGAGTAGACTCCTTCAGTCTCCACCCGTTCGATGCTTTGCAGCACTGAAAGCAGCTATTAAAAAAAGAAGGGGAAAAGAAACTTTAAAAGGACTGGTTCTTTCTCCTCATGAGCAGGCGTTTGCTCCTGAGTAGAAATGTTCAGCCTTGAGTCTTTGTGTGGTCTGTAATGCTACAAAGTGGCATATATTTATTTATTTATTTATTTATTTGTGGGGAACTGGTTCTTCCAAAGCTGATTTTCTCACACAAACTAGGTGCTTTTACTACTGAAGCAATGCCCCTGGTCCTTAAACCCCTTTACCTCTGCATTTGGGAAGGAGGGGAATTGGGCCCCTTCTGTAACTGAAGGCTTTAGACTGAGGGAACCCAGGATTTATGCTTCTTTTCTGTTAACTTTATTATTTTATTTCATTTCTATACCGCCCCATAGCCAAAGCTCTCTGGGTGGCTTACAAAAGTTAAGCACAATGAACATTAAAAACAGATATACAAAATTTAAAACCACCAAAAGTTTAAAAACAAACAAAAAAGCACCTTTACTCTGGAGTGTGTGATTTTGAATGGGTGATTTGTCTTAAAGGGGGACATGGAAGTTTTGGGGGTGGTTTGGAAATCTCTTCATTGGCTTCCAATTCACTTCAGAATCCAATATAAACTTCTCCTGTCGACCTTCAAAGCTTTTCACGGTCTTGCTCCTTCCTATCTCTCCTCTCTCATCTCACACTATTGCCCCGCTCATGCTCTTCGCTCCTCTGATGCCATGCTTCTCGCCTGCCCAAGGGTCTCTACTTCCCTTGCTCGGCTTCGTCCATTTTCCTCTGCTGCCCCTTACGCCTGGAACGCTCTTCCAGAATATCTGAGATCCACAAGTTCAACCGCAGCTTTTAAAGCTCAGCTAAAAACTTTTCTTTTTCCTAAAGCTTTTAAAACTTGATGTTGTTTGGACTTTACACTGTTAGTTTTACCCTACCCTGTGCCTGTTTACCCTACCCAGTGCCTGTTTACATTCTCTTCCCCTCCTTATTGCTTTACTATGATTTCATTAGATTGTAAGCCTATGCGGCAAGGTCTTGCGATTTACTGTTTTACTCTGTACAGCACCATGTACATTGATGGTGCTATATAAATTAATAATAATAATAATAATAATAATAATAATAATAATAATAATAATAATGGACTGGAGAGTGGGGTGGGAGGGAAACAGTAAGAACTCCAGACCTGAGGGGACCCTAACATTTACTTTGGGGTTTTCAAGATTGCTTCGTGGCAACTCTGAAGGACTCAAGAAACACTGTTGCTGCTACAAACAGGGTGGATAAAAATCAATGATTTTTTAAAAAATGCAAAAAAAATTTGATTTTTTAAATTGGATTTTTTTATATATATATATAAAATGCTTTTTGAGGAAAAATCTTTCTAAAGATAGTTTTCTATTTAAGATACATTATAGCCCAAAGGTTATTCATCATGAGTCATTCAAGAGGCAGCTGGACAACCATCTGTCAGTGATGCTTTAGGGTGGATTCCTGCATTGAGGAGGGGGTTGGACTTGATGGCCTTATGGGACCCTTTCAACTCTGCTATTCTATGATTCTATGAAATAAGGATTAGTTTTTAACTATGTAGCCTGAGGCTGTTTAATTTATTTGGTAAATGAATTCCATTAATCCATTAGCAATGTCATGCTCTTCCAGAGGTTTCTGTAAGATTATTTTTCTCCTTCCAATAAAGTACACCACTGTCCAAATATGAATGATTAACCTATTAAACTGGAGATACTTCACCTCACAATAATTTCATAATTATCTATGATGTGTTTCTAATAGTATAACCAAATCAGTATATATATATATATATTGATAGAACTAAAACTATTCTGAAAAGTTGCTATTCTAAAACTGAAACCTTCATCTGGTTGTAAATATTAAGATTATACCACCAAGAATGAGTCTTTGGTAACTCTGAGATGTGTAAAATATAGTGAGGAAGAGTGACTTTTGTGGGGTGGAAGTCACATCTCGTGTCTTTCTGAGTAGTGACTTAAATTGTGATGTAAATCATGATTTACATCAAATCCATCCTACAAGCCTCTTAATAAATGCTTCTTTCCTTTTTTTTATCATATTCCCTAAACCTTCACCCCCACCCAGGTCCACCTCGTCTTCCTCTGGCTCCCAGCGTTTGTGAGACTGCAGCCAGCTTTTATTAATTGCATTCTGATCTATTTACAAACTGCCCTGCTAGGAGTTGTTTCTTCTGAGGGGATTTTTTCTCTCCTCAGCGCTGGGGTTTCTTTTTCGTGGTAAATGCCTCTTATTTAGGGTGACTATATGAAAAGGAGGACAGGGCTCCTGCATCTTTAACAGTTGCATAGAAAAGGGAATTCCAGCAGGTGTCATTTGTATATATGGGGAACCTGGTGAAATTCCCTCTTCATCACCACAGTTAAAGCTGCAGGAGCCATACTAGGGTGACCATATTTAAAAGAGGGCAGGACACCATCAGCTTTAACTGCTGTGATGAAGAGGGAATTTCACCAGATTACCCATATATAGGGTGACCATATGAAAAGGAGGACAGGGCTCCTGTATCTTTAACAGTTGCATAGAAAAGGGAATTCCAGCACATGTCATTTGTATATATGGGGAACCTGGTGAAATTCCCTCTTCATCACCACAGTTAAAGCTGCAGGAGCTATACTAGAGTGACCAGATTTAAAAAAGGGCTGGGCTCCTGCAGCTTTCACCTTGGTGATGAAGAGGGAATCTCACCAGGTTCTCCATACATACAAATGACACATGCTAAAATTTCCTTTTCAATACAACTGCTAAAGATACAGGAGCCCTGTCCTCCTTTTCATAGGGTCACCCTACTCTTACTTCAGGGCTTAAGGAGCTCTCTTGTTTCTAAGCAGCTCTTTTGTGAGTGAGAAGTAGCAGCTCCATTTTGTGGCAGCCCAAAAGCCAAGGTGTCTCCATCCCCCCTTGGGAGAAAAGCCCAGGGAACAGGGCTGAGAGGAATCAGGGAAGGCTGGACCAAGCAATTCAGTCCCTAACAGACCTCTTAAAAATGTATTCCCCAAAGGCAAAAGTGTGTTGTTTTATTTTAATTTTGAGCAGAATATGAAATACTGGATAGCCAGAGTGATTGTTAGTGACACACCTGGTCAGTCTGCACACCTGTATTTTAAGGCAGCCATTAGCATGTAAAGCCATCTTTTGTTAAAAGCAGCTTTCTAGCAACTACAGCAATTATTCCCTTTGGTTAGATGGGATGGAAAGGCAGCCCAGTCTTTATCTCATATCAAGTAGCATCTTTTCCAGGGCTTAGGACCCATGGCACTGCACTTCTCTGAACTGTATAAGTATCCTCGCATTTGGGAGAGTCCACACTCCCCTTCTTCCCAGAGGCATTTTATTTATTAAAACATTTACATCCCACCCTATATCACAAGGCTCTCAGGGCGATGTACAGATAAAACCATACATATAAAATAGAATAAATATACAATCCTAAAACAAATTAAAACATTGACATGTTAAAACCAATATGAAATTTTAAAACAGTAAAATCCAATTAAAACAAGACAGTGTGCCTTAACCCTCCCCCCCACTCCTCAGGGCAAGGTGCAACACTGCTGCTGAAGTCACTGAGACTCTCTTCCCAGAGGAAAGGCTCCTGCTGAAAGCACTAGGCTTCTTGCTTGCCAGAGCAAAGTGCCATTAGTGGGGGTCTTGCCTCTTCTAGTCAGGCCACACACACACACGTTTTCCTTCCCCTTCACTGGCCTGGCTCAGACCACATGCTAAACCATGCTGCTTAACAGCATGGTTTAGCATGTTGTCTGAACCAGGCCAGAGACACACAGTATCTCTCACTTTAACATTTGATTTTAGGAGTCCTGTGTTGGTAGCAGTCTTAGTTATAGGGCTGATGGAAGGGACAAGTAATAACCCAGGCCAATGTCCCAGAAGACAAGTTTCAGAAGCTCTGGCAAATGCAGGAGGGATCCAGATAACAGGCACAGGGTCAAGTCACAGGCAAGCAAGCCAAGATAATGGCCCTGTTCAGAAGACACATTAAACCATGGCTTTAACCACAGTGCTTAAGCACCATGGTTAAACCTGTGGTTTAAGGTATCTTCTGAACAGGGCCATAGAGTTAGGCAAAGCAGAAGTGGTCGAACAGAGTTAAGCAGCCCAATACATACACAATCCAGTAGCAGGGCCAAGCAGGAGTCCAGGTTCATAGCACATGGGTTCAAGATGGGCGAAAAAACCAGGAGAAGTTGGGGAGAGATCGTTTCCAGCAGCTAGCAAATGCTGACTGCTGGGCTTTTTCTAATAAAGGCTACTGAGCCACACCCAGACTCAGCTGCTGCCTATTAGAGCTGCCCGTGCCTTGGACTGCAAGAAGATCAAACCAGTCCATACTCCAGGAAATAAAGCCAGACTGCTCACTTGAGGGAATGGTATTAAAGGCAAAACTGAAGTACTTTGGCCACATAATGAGAAGACAGGAGAAGAGGCTGATGCAGTGGAAGACAAAAGGAAGAGGGGCCGACCAAGGGCAAGATGGATGGATGATATCCTGCAGGTGACAGACTTGACCTTGGGGGAGCTAGGGGTGGTGACAGCCAACAGAAAGCTTTGGTGTGGGCTGGTCCATGAAGTCACGAAGAGTCGGAAGCCACTGAACGAATAAACCACCACCACCAAAGACCACCTTTCTGGGGAAAAGTGTACACCAAGCACTCCATGCTCAGCCCTCCCTCTTCCCCTTTCCCTTTCCAAGAGGCATCGGAAACGCAGTCAGCAAGTCGCCCAAGGTACTTCTCAAGAACACAAGTGCCCTGTACTTCTCAAGAACACAAACAAAGGCCTAATCTGGCTGGTCAGATGTGGCAACTTACGACACCACAGCTTCTGAGGTTTGGATCCTGGATCCTGGACCCAAGTTGTCTTTTACTCAGACACCCTGGCGCACATGTGCTTGTTAGCTTTGCCTGCCCTTGCATGGGGGGCTTATCTGTTACAGTAAGTCGCATGAACAGGGCATAGTTGTCAAAATATTATGTGTTGTTAGCTGTTGGAAATAGTTTTGTTTTGACATCTCGCGGTGTGCACCTGCTGATAAGAGAATGTCCTCACTCAAAGTTGGGCGTGGGAAGTCATAATTCTGAGCAAACGTGACACCTGGGATATGACCTACTCTGTCCGAAGAGGAACGTGAGTTCAAAGAAGATGTCCTAGACATCAGTACTCCAATCAAGATAAGACGCCCCAATGGCAGCCATGTTTCCTGGACCCCATGACTATAAGACGTGAGATATTGGGGAGGGGGAGACGCCTAACTTCTAATTGGTGGATGGGTGGTCTAATCACTTCTTCATGGCAATTGTGATTGGTGGTCTCATCACTCGTGGACCCCCACCTTTGGGCCAGAACAAGTGTATAAAACACAAGTAGCAGAAGCGGCAACACAGATTTTTTATTATTATTATTATTATTTTAGATTTTATTTTTATTTTTCTCTTCAACTTCACCTCAGACTTTTGGATTGCTGGACCCAAGGAGTTGGGTAACTACGAATCTCTTTAACTCCTAATGTCTAAAAGCTTAAAGAGTATTTCCCTGAAAGTTGGGACTTAGAGTATTTCTAGACTTTAGGACTTAGAGTTATTTTCTGAAGCTGGAACTTGAAATTATTTCCAAGTCTTAGATGTTCTCTAACTTCTGCTTTTACTCTTCACATGCCCAGAGGAACTTAGTAATACTGCAGCATAGCTTTTAGATTCAAATAGTGTGCAAGAGGAAGAACAGGGAGGGTTAACTGCTATGTTTTAGTATAGTCGAAAGTGTTTTAGTTTAGCTTTAAACCACAAGTAACAAACAGAAGCAGATAAGGAGGAGTCATAACAATGCTAGAAGCTCAAGCCATTACCTTTTTAGCTTGTAATACCTGCTTTAGCAACTGCAATTCTTTTACTTAATCTTGTATTTGCGTTCCATTCTCTTTTCTTGTAACCACAGAGAGAGAGAGAGAGGCCTTACCTAGACCTAAGGTTTATCCTGGGATCGTCCTGGGGTCATCTTTGTGCATATAAATGACACACAGGGGATCCAGGGATCAGGCAGGGACGACCCCAGGATAAACCTTAGGTCTAGCTAAGGCCAGTGATTGTATACTTATATAACCACGATGCCACTTGTTTAATTTTGCAATTTTTACAATAAAAAGATTCTTATTTACAATTATGTCTGTGGTGATGCTTGTCAGCTGAGATCAAATGTTTGCCTGTTTAGATTAACACTGAGCCCGTCTACACTTGTCTACACTGGTTACCCACTGGGGGTTCTGAGGTTAAAAAAGACCAAATTTACAATCCATGCCATGTTCAGCCTAACAGATCTGTCGAGGGCTTTTCGGGTTCACTCAAACACCAGTGGGTTGGGAAATGAGAGCTGTTAAGGGCTGTGCAGATGGGTTATTTTGGCCTTCTGTGTGTCATATGGTGTCCTGATCTGCGATCGTTTCCAGCTTCCCAAAGACCTTGGAGGGCGATCAGGAGCAGAGCGGTGGGGCTACACTGCAGAGGTGTCTGTTCTCCAAGACAGGCACATGCACTCTGTGCCAGTGAAGCTCCCCTTCCAGGTTACAAGGGGTGGAATCAGCAGCAGCCAAAGGCTTCATCTCTTGGCACGATCTTGCAAGTTCCTGAGAATGTTGGCCTAAATACGCCTGTAAGAGCAGCAAACTCCCCCTGCTGATTACTGCAATTAATATTGAATATTGCTGAGCCAGGAGGCCTTCTCTGGTGCTCCTGCCTGATTAGAAAAATGTCATCCGTGCGATCAGTTTGTTTCCAGGTTTGAGCTAACTTCTCTAAGAGGACTCTTTGGGCCTCATTTGTGAGATTCAATGCTTTTGGGCAGACACTCCAGCCCAGCTGTGTTGCTTTGCAAGTAAAAGCTATGGGAACTTGTTCGGAAACCCCAATGCAAAAGCGGACTCAGCTTCTGCCACACTGCCCACATCGTCTTGGGACCACAATACCTGACAGAACGCCTCTCCCGACATGAACCTACCCGTACACTGTGCTCAACATGGCAACAAGGGAGAGGGCCTTTTCAGTGGTGGCCCCCCAATTGTGGAATGATCTCCCCGACAAGGCTCACTTGGCACCAGCTTTGTTATCTTTTCGAAACCAGGTCAAGACTTTTCCATTCTCTCAAGCAGTTAACAACATGTGCTGAGTTTGTTTTTTTTCCTGACCCCCAGAATAGTTGTTTTAAATGGATATTGCTGTTTTTATGCTTTTTATGCTTTGATGGTTTAAAAATTTCATATATTTGTTTTTAATGTTCATTGTTTTTAACTTGTGTAAACCGCACAGAGAGCTTCGGCTATGGGGCGTTATATAAATGCAATAAAATAAAAAATAAATCGAACGATAGACAAAGAGCTGACAAAAGCACCCTCTTCTGGACAGGGATCGTTTGGCTACAGAGGTGCAGGCGCTAGGAACCTCATTGCTGGATGACTGCAATGCACTCCATCTGGGGCTGCCCTTAAGGCTAGAGCCAGTGCAGAAGGCAGAAGCTCGGCTGTTGTCGGGAGCTGCCCCTTTTTATCTATTTTGGATAAATATTGCAAACAAATACATAAATAAAGATTCATATTGTGACTATTCCTGCGATAATGCACATGAGCTCTGTTGTCTTAACACTGCTTTAAAGCACTTTATGACAGTTTTGACAACTGTGTATTGGGGCCCAGGACACACTCCATATACAGTTGTCAAAACTGTTGTAAAGCGCTTTAAAGCAGTAGTGTAGATCCAGCTCAGAGGCTGAGGGCAGCGCTGTTATGTTGTACACTAAGGACAACTGAGTGTACAACATATGGTTGTACCATATGTTGTACATATGTTATTATGGTTTTAATTTTTGTGAACCACCCAGAGAGCTTCGGCTTTTGGGTGGTATAAAAATGAAATAAATAAATAAATAAATAAGGATAAGGGGAGCACTTGGAGTAAGGCCTCAGTGGGAGACCTTAAAAAACAACCGTTCTCGCCACGTGCCGCCCATAATTTCCTTTATGATGTTTCAATGAGATCCAGGTTTAAAATGTAGCTCAGCCTCCCCATCTAAAGTGCTTCTTTTTTTTTTAATATAATTTTTATTTGTTTTCTACACTATATAAACATACATAAAACATTATAATAATAATAATAACAAAAAGAAAAACATCAAACAACTGCTACATACATATTGAATAAATGTTGAGTACATATATGTTGAATAACTATTACCTATACCTTATCATACTACAACAACATCATTCTTAACATAAAAGTGCACCCCCCACCTCGGGATCATTCCTGAGTCCAAAATCTAATCGTTCCTTCTGCTGGGGGTTTCCCACTTCCCTTAGTAAACACAAATATTAGGAACTGTTTCCAGATTCCCTCAAACTCATTTATTTTAGTTACGCCTTTTCTCCACTTAATATTACATGTCAATTTATCATTAATGGCTATATCCCATACTTCTTTATACCATTCTTCAATAGAATATTCCCCTTGAATCTTCCAGTTCCTAGCTACCATCAATCGCGCTGCAACCAGCAAACTCGATATCAGCTCTATAGTTTCTTTTCCACACTTTATATCTTCAAATAGTGACAGCAATGCAATCTTTGGTGTTTGTTCTATTTTCATTCCCACTATTTCTTCAATTTCTGAAAACACCATCTTCCATAATCTTTGTACATATTTGCATTGCCACCACATATGTAAATACGTTCCTTTTTCCCCACAACCTCTCCAACAATTTGCTGAATGCTGATCATTTATCTTATTCAATCTAATCGGGGTTAGGTACCACCTCCATAAAATCTTAAAATAGTTCTCCTTTATTCTCACTGATAAACTTCTCAACACTCTTTGTTTCCATAGTCCCTCCCAGCTCTGTCGCCCTATTTGTACCTTCAAATCTGATTCCCATACCATTTTCTCTGGGTTCTCTCTAAACTCCTTCTCTAACAGTAATTTATATATTTCACTCATTAACCCTTTTAAAACTATACTACCTCCTTTCCCTTTTTCCTTATTTACTATTAACTCTTCAAACTTCGTCATCTTTCTACAAACTTTATTATCTTTAATCCACTTTTTATTCCATTGCTCTAATTGCCCATATTCTAACCAAGATAATTTTTTCTCCTTTAACAATTTTTCCATATCTTCTCTTGTTTTTATATCTCTTAACCAATCCTTTAATTTCATTTTACTTTTCTCTTTTAATATTTTACATAATCTACCCTTCAGATCCTCTGGGAAATTCTTTAACATTATTATCGGCGCTAAGGGAGAGTTGCTCGGAAGCAGCTTCCCTTTAAATTTACTCCAAATTTCCCATTGAGTCCTCAGGAGTGGATCTATACTTCTTCTAAAGTGCTTCTTCACTAACTGTAAACCGGGAGTTGGGAAATTTATCTTTTCCCTTCGGGCCACATTCCTACTAGAGTAATCTGTCAGGAGCTGTGGGCCAGAAGTGGGCCAACCAATAGGGTGACCATATTTTGGAAAACAAAAAGGAGGACAACATGGTCGGCCCCCAAGGGGGCGTGTCCAGCACCAAGGGGGCGTGCCCACCCGAACATAGCCTTGGTCACATGTCTGATTTTACAGCACACATTTAAGACAAATCTCTTCTTCATAACATCTTAATGTTAAAATCACTGAAATAAAGAACAAGTGAGAGATTCAATGTATATGAAATTAACTTCACTCACTCCTATTTTTGTAGGTTTTGCTGTACTTTGAAGCTTTTGCTATACTCTTTGTGTTATTTTATTTATTTATTTATTTATTTATTTATTTATTTATTTTATTACATTTATATACCGCCCCACAGCCGACGCTCTCTGGGCGGTTTACAACAATTAAAAATAGTAAACATTAAAAGTATACAAAAATTTAAAAAACATAAAAACAGTATAAAAACAACAGTGTAAAAAGTGTTACATTCTCCCTTTCCCTCAAATATTTTTTCTGACTGTATCTTCACTCATTGCAAGCTGCTGTTGTTGTTAACAGGGTTTGCTACTGGCCCCAGATCTGTTTCAAATTTGGTATGGCTAAAGCTCTACCTAAAAGCTATCATGGTGCCAACTTTCAGCTCTTTATCTTTAAAAATGACGATTTTAAAAATAATAATTTTAAAACCTCAATTTTAAAAAAATTCCTAAAAAATCAATGGATGAACGCATCTGTTTCAAGTTTGGTGTGGCTAAAGCTCTACCTAAGTCCTTTCATGGTGCAAAGTTTCATCTCTTTATCTTTAAAAATGACGATTTAAAAAATAATAATTTTAAAACCTTAATTTTTAAAAAATTCCTAAAAAATCAGTGGATGAACAGATCTGTTTCAAATTTGGTATGACTAAAGCCCTTCCTAAGAGCTACCATTGTTCCATGTTTCATGTCTTTATCTTAAAAAATGACGGAGTTATAAGCATTTTTGTTAATTCCCGTTAGAGCTGCTCTTTGTAAAAAATCCGGATTTCCCCTTCCGGATTTGCCGGTTTGCAACAAAAAACCGGACAAATCCAGGCAAATCCGGTCATATAGTCACCCTACCAACCAAGGCTTAATCTACACCAAGCAGGATATAGCACCATGAAAGCGTTATATAAATGGCAAGAGCTACACCAAGCAGGATATAGTGCTATGAAAGCGGTCTATGGTACGTGTCCAGGGGCCCCAACAGTTGTCAGTGCACTTCAGTACCACTATAAAGCAGCAGTGTGGCTCCTACCTTTTATATACCGCTTTCATGGTGCAATATCCTGCTTGGTGTAGATTAGGCCTAGAAATAATAACTATAATTTAAACCAGAAATACAGTACGGCAGGATCTACACTACTGCTTTAAAGCACTTTAAAGCGCTTTATAACCGTTTTGACAACTGTTGGGGCCCAGGACACACTCCATATATCATTTTCAAAACTGTTATAAAGCGCTTTAAAGCAGTAGTGTAGATCCGGCCTCACCACAGTGGAGATGGACTGGTTGGGGAATTCTGGGAATTGTAAGGACTTCTTTTCTGTCTAAAAATGTGCATAGGATTATTATTATTATTTATTACATTTATATACCGCCCCATAGCCGAAGCTCTCATAGGATTGCGCCCTTAGATTGGAATAATCTTACAAAGTGTACTTAACGGACCAATCTTTATTTTAATGAATTGTAATAAATAATAATTGTAATAAATAAATTGTAATAAATTTAATGAAACGAAAACACCAGCAATAAAACACGGGCACACACAATGTCCACACCCTCGAGTCTTTCATAACGCAGAATAAGATTATCAAAAATAAAGATCTGAGATTAAAAGGAAGGAAAATGAACCCTAAACGGGCAGGAAGAGAATCTTTCCGCAAAGGCCGTATACTCTACAGTGGAGGGGAAAGAAACTGTGGGGCTGTGCCCTCTCAGGGAAACTGTCCGAAGGTCTATTTGCAAACTGGCTCGCTTGCAGCCCATGGGGCCCCTTCCTCTCCTGTCGGGCATGAGATAGGGTGACCCTATGAAAAGGAGGACAGGGCTCCTGTATCTTTAACAGTTGTATTGAAAAGGAAATTTCGGCAGGTGTCATTTGTATATATGGAGAACCTGGTGAAATCCCCTCTTCATCACAACAGTTCAAGTTGCAGTTGTCCTGCCCTATTTTGAATCTGCTCACTCTAGTATAGCTCCTGCAGCTTTAACTGTTATGATGAAGAGGGGATTTCACCAGGTTCTCCGTATATAGAAGTGACACCTGCCTGAAATTCCCTTTTCTATGCAACTATTAAAGATACAGGAGCCCGGTCCTCCTTTTCATAGGGTCACCCTACGTGAGAAGGCCCTGGCCGCTGCCTCTGGGAAGTGGCTGCAACTGCACTCCGCCCTGCCTAGGCCCAGCCTGGCCTTCTGTTGCCACTGCTCATCAGCTAAGCGTTGAGCAGGCCCAGGCCACCAGCCCCACGGCTGAGGGAGGCCCTGCCTGCAGTCTGCGCAAGCAAAGGGCCTGATGCTTCCCCAAGAGGAAGGGGTTTCAGAGCCGGGAAGCCCCTGAGGCCTCCTCCGGACTGCCTTGGACGACAGGGAGGCATCTTGGTGGCCTCCACCACTGAGACTTTGCCGAGGGCCGCTGGGAGCTTGCCCAAAGGAGGCCAAACATGCCACTGGCACCCAAGAAGAGTCTGCCCTCCTCCAGGCCAGAGGGGCAATTCCTCAAAGACCTGAGTAGGCCATCTCTAAAAATAAACCGCCGTGCACAAAACCCCACGGCGTTGAGGGAAACCATGAAAGGGCCGGCATTCTGGAGCGACACGTCGCCAAAAGTACGGAGGCAAGTGCCCGTGTCACCACCCCAATGGGAGAAACACGAAACGGAACATGAGCCCCCCAGTAAGTATTGGCTGGGCAAGGCTCTTGCACAGGCCTGGGCCGTACGCGGGTATATGTGTGTGTGTGTGTACGTGTGTTAGGAATGCTTAGCAGAGATTAAGCAGCAGCTTTTCAGCGTTTGACTCTCCTGCACGGTTTCTAAGTGCCTTCCCTCTGAAAGAATCATAGAATAGCAGAATTGGAAGGGGCCTACAAGGCCATTGAGTCCAACCCCCTGCTCAAGGCAGGAATCCACCCTAAAGCATCCCTGACAGAGGGTTGTCCAGCTGCCTCTTGAAGGCCTCTAGTGTGGGAGAGCCCACAACCTCCCTAGGCAACTGGTTCCATTGTCATACTGCTCTAACAGTCAGGAAGTTTTTCCTGATGTCCAGCTGGAATCTGGCTTCCTTTAACTTGAGCCCGTTATTCCGTGTCCTGCACTCTGGGGGGATCAAGAAGAGATCCTGGCCCTCCTCTGTGTGACAACCTTTCAAGTATTTGAAGAGTGCTCTCATGTCTCCCCTCCATCTTCTCTTCTCCAGGCTAAACATGCCCAGTTCTTTCAGTCTCTCTTCATAGGGCTTTGTTTCCAGACCCCTGATCATCCTGGTTGCCCTCCTCTGAACCCGCTCCAGCTTGTCTGCGTCCTTCTTGAATTGTGGAGCCCAGAACTGGACGCAATACTCTAGATGAGGCCTAACCGGGGCCGAATAGAGAGGAACCAGGACCTCATGTGAAAAATACTCACACCACGGAGAGTTTTCTTCAGCAAAGATTTTACTGAGGCATATACGTATAACGTTTCATACAAAACACATCCAGCATTAACAACATCAACAACCAGCATCCATCACCAATATCACATTTGTACAGCTTTATATACAATTTCATACTCAGTATTGCACACACTTCCATCATCCAATAATTCAATTAAGGGATGATGCAAGAAATTCTTTCCTGATTTTCGACCCCCACAGTTCCAACACTAATGAGCAACACCTGTGTGACGCTGAATGCCAAGTCCAGTTTTCTTTTCCATTCCAGGGCTCTTCTGTGGATAAATTTCCCCCCTGACAGTGTGTGTGTGCACCCGAGACAGAGAACCATCCCATCCACGTGCCTTATGTGGTTTGCAGAATGGCCACCCAACCCCTCTCTTTAGGTTCCACAGGCCACTCATGTAACCAGCACCCTCCTTTGCTTCTCTGTTTCCCAGTTTCAATCTTCTCTTTATAAACACGAGGCATAGAAAACCTTTTCTTTTCCCTCCAGTTAAAGGGCCTTCTGATTCTCACATGCAGGTTCTCTGGGGCCGTATGCGGCCTGGTACATTGTTTGCTTTTGAGTGCGCTGCGGTTCTCGTCTCTGACAAAGCTCTTGGAGGGTAAGGCTATCAATGGCTACTAGTCCTGATGGCTATGTGCTACCACCAGTATCAGAGGCAGTATCATAGAATCATAGAATAGCAGAGTTGGAAGGAGCCTACAAGGCCATCCAGTCCAACCCCCTGCTCAATGCAGGAATCCACCCTAAAGCATCCCTGACAGATGGTTGTCCAGCTGCCTCTTGAAGGCCTCTAGTGTGGGAGAGCCCACCACCATCCTAGGTAACTGGTTATATTGTCGTACTGCTCTAACAGCCAGGAAGTTTTTCCTGATGTCCAGCTGGAATCTGGCTTCCTTTAACTTGAGCCCGTTATTCCATGTCCTGCACTCTGGGAGGATTGAGAATGTACTGGTGTATGTACACCAGTTGCTGGGGAACATGGGCAGGAGGGTGCTGTTGCCCTCATGTTCTGCTTGTGGCTTTCCCACAGTTTGGCCACTGTGTGAACAGAACACTGGACTAGATGGTCCTTGGTCTGGTCCAGCCTGGCGCTTTTTATGTCCTTAACTCAGCAGTGATGGGAAGTCTGTATCAGCCTCACCCAACCTTGCACCCTACAGATGTTTTGCAGTCCAAAGTTGGGGAAGTCTGGTTATATATGAGGGGAATGGAGACAGGAGTGACCACTGAGAGGAGATTATTCCAGCCCTCTGCATTAGCTGCCTATTACTTTCCAAGATCAAGTTGCTGGTGATGTCAACCATAAAGTCTTAAATGGCCTGGGCCAAGGACGCTTAAGAGCCTCATCCACCCTCCGACATCTTCCCCTGCAATCCAAAACCGAGCCAGAACCCTTGTGTAAACAAATCACCTATGCATCCAAGCAGGTCCTCAAAACTGGATAGAGGAGTGCTTGGTAGTCACCCCCTTAGCGCTAAAATTCTTTCCTCTTGGGGAATCACCAGAGCCTGAGCATGTGCACCTTCCAAGTGGCGGTAGCGCTTTAGGTGCTGAGAAAGGGGGAGGATAGAATAAGTTATTGCTGCTACTGTTAAATAAGAAGCAGCTGAAGGGGAAAATGTAGGAGAAACCGTCTAGGTGCTTTCCCCAACCTGGGCAGTAACTCCTATAATTCTCATCCAGCATGACCCACGAAGTTGCACATTGCGGACGTTGCAGTCCCAACACATCTGGAGGGCATCAGTTGGGGAAGGCTGCCAGCCATACAGAGGTTTTTTCTAGCAATGGGATGGCCTCACGCAAACCTCAGGGCCAAGGTATCTTTTTGGGGGGGTTTTGTTTTGTTTGTCCTAGAGGACAGGGCCTCTCCTCACCTGGGCACCTGGACAGTTCACAGCATCTAAGCCTTTCTGGTGGCAGGTGAGTGATGAAGGCTCTTGTGTGGATGTGGTGCTGGGGAGAGGTCAGTGTCCACTCCTCAGTCCTTGGAGGTCTCTACTGGGGTGGTGGGTGGAGGCTATTCTCTCTCAAGTCACCAAGGAATCTTCAAAGGGTGGAAGCAGTGAGGACAGCCTCAGCACATTAAGGTCCAGGTCCACGTAGTGGATTTTTGCATCATTGCTCTTCAAGATGAGCATTGCTCTTCAAGAAGGAGCAGGTTCGTAGCTTGGGGGTTCTCCTAGAACCATCTCTGTCACTTGAGGCTCAGGTGGCCTCGATGGCACGGAGTGCTTTCTACCAACTCCGGTTGGTGGCCCAGCTACGCCCCTATCTGGACAGGGATAACCTAGCTTCAGTTGTCCATACTTTGGTAACTTCCAAATTAGATTACTACAATGCCCTCTACATGGGGCAGCCTTTGAAGACGGTCCGGAAGCTGCAGCTTGTGCAAAATGCGGCGGCCAGATTGATAGCTGGAATAGGGAGGTTTGAGCATATAACACCGATTCTGGCCCGCTTGCATTGGCTGCCTATATGTTTCCGAGCCCAATTCAAGGTGCTGGTTTTAACCTATAAAGCCCTACATGGCTTGGGACCGCAATACCTGATGGAACGCCTCTCCCGACATGAACCTACCCGTACACTGCGCTCGACATCTAAGGTCCTCCTCCGAGTGAAGCTCAGAGGATGGCAACAAGGGAGAGGGCCTTTTCAGTGGTTGCCCCCTGACTGTGGAACGATCTCCCCGATGAGGCTCGCCTGGTGCCAACATTGTTATCTTTTCGGCGCCAGGTCAAGACTTTTCTCTTCTCCCAGGCATTTTAACAGCATTTAACTACGTTAAGTTTGTTTTTAATGGACCCCAGAATTGTTGTTTTTAAATGGATACTGTTGTTTTTATACTGTTTTTTATGTTTTTGGTGGCTTTTAAATTTTGTATACTTTTAATGTTTACCATTTTTAATGGTTGTAAACCGCCCAGAGAGCTTCGGCTGTGGGGTGGTATATAAATGTAATAAAATAAATAAATAAATAAATGAATAAATAAATAAAGATCTGGTGGTTCAGCTAGGGTGTTCCTCAGGTTTAAAGCCCAGGGCTCTGCAGTTGCGTGGTGGTGGTGACAAATGACCACCTGAGATCAGCAGCTGATGGGGTCAGCAAGCAACTAACAGGGCTGCATCAGGCTGGGGGCCTCCTGGGATGACATTACTCAACGCAGCACCCTTCATTTTAAATATATATATTTTATAGTAGGAGGGCAGATGGGTGGGCATGTACATGGGTACAGGTGGTCACTTTATTCAATTTTACTTTAAAAATCAACTATCCTTTTCTACAACAAAAATGTGCTTATTCCCAAGCAGCAGAATAAAGCTTCATTTTATTCCTGTAGTTAGGATGCTGCTGTGGTTTAAGTGAGTTTAAAATGTGAAACTGTACATGCTCAGAGTATTTCTTCTTTTTAAAACCAGGGTTGGCAAACGGGTTTGTGTTGTTTAGTTTTGCTCCTAACATATCAAGACTGCAGAAGCAGTTGTAAAAGTGTGGCATTGTGTGTCGTGCAGCGGGGAAAGAGGAGTAGAGAAATGTCACTTGCGTGCTTCACAACTAAATTAATACCAGGGGCTTCTAAAGCCCCCCCCCTCCACCCCACTCCACTCTCCCCCCTGGTAAGACCATTAAGACCTGTATCTAAAATTACCTAACTGCAGCACAGGAATAGCCTTAATAAGTCACTGTGTCTCAACTAGAGGCTGGCAATTACCAAAGGTGCTATGGATTTTGAAGAAGAGCAAAGACAGGGTGACAGGGATAAACGAGCTAAGCAAATCCTCATCGTGACTGTCTTCCACCTGGGAACCTGTGTCCTCACGATGGGAGGCTGCACGGATCCAGGATCAGCCTCCACAGTCATCTGCAAACCCACCGTTAAAGTCTCTAACTCTGGAAGACAGTCTTACTCGGACACGAGCAATCGCCATAGATAGATTATATTCATTGCTTTTTCTTCTTATCCTAAGAGCATCATCAGATGGGGGAAATGTCGCATTTCCTTACCATCGGTTTCCTTCCCGCTTCTGTCCCTCGATAATTCCTCTTCCTTCACACAGCGGAAGAAAGAGGAAGTAAACAATGACCACGTGACCCATTCAGAGAGTGTTTTTATTGTGCTGATTCTCCTGTACACAGCAGGAAATGGCAGCATGTTTCACTTACAATATAAATAAATAAAAAAACGGATTTCCCTGGGGTCTTATTTGTTGTGGAAGGAAGGCCAGAAGGAGCAGGAGACCTGCGGGAGGCAGATGGCGTCGTCAAAAGCACCCACGAAAAACCATGAGTGGGCAGTAACAAGCGTGCGATAAGACGCTCGTCTGGTGACGCTCTTGGGCAGGATAGAAATATCTAAAATAAATATTCTTTTTTCTCCACTAGGCCTTTTCGGCATTGTCGGCTGGTGGCCCATATCTTCATTTGCTCTAGCGGCTGCAGCGCTGCTCATGTTCTTCATTCTGGTTAGTTTTATTGGTGCCTGTAAGTATATGTGGTGTGAGCCAAATAGATTTTAAAAAAACCCACCCTCACCCTCCACACCCACCTTCCCATGGCCTCTTTTCCTCCAGTCTCTAGTTGTTCCTGTAGTCCCAGGAGGGGGCATCCCTTGTCCTGTTCGACATGGAAATCAGCACAGAAGTTATGGCTGGGTTGCAATATAGGGACTTACGTCCAACTCTCTCAAGACCCGTGCCATCACATGAGTATTTTCTAGCCTTTGTCAAGGGCTAAATTTCTGGAGTCCAACAAGCGAAGTACGCGAACATTCAGGCAATTGGGTAAGGATTCACAAACAGGTAGTTTGATGGCGAACGCTGCCCTCCTCAGCCAATGGCTACATAGGAGATGCAGCTGTATAGCACGTCAGCTTGCCCCTCAGGGATGACCGAAGAGCCAAGCCAGAGTCAGCAGCTTTATAGGACTAAGTGGAAACCTATCAGAATCCCCTAAAGAATCCAGAAATAGAAGCCTCAGTAAAGTGGTGGGTTAAAAGCCTCGTGTAGAAAAGCCCTTAACTTCCAAAGCTCAGGTGTCAAATTTGGGGATCTAATGTAGACCTCAAAATCTGAATTGCGCGACTGAAAATTCCCCAACCAGTTAGAGGAAGCAGGGCGTAGATTCTACCTGCCCTTCTGGGTTTGGGAAGCAAGACAGGGGGCTTATTTACACCAAGCAGGATATTCCACTATGAAAGTGGTATGAAAGTGGTATGTAAAAGGCAGGAGCCACACCACTGATTTAGGGCTTCATCCCACGTACCCGTTTCCCTCAAATTATCCCCTACAGTGCTAAGCTGTCACTGTTGTTGTTGTTGTTAACTAAATCACACCCCGGGCGGCAGCGCTCCTAAGATCCTTTGCTTACCAGTAAAAGGGTTTAAGGGGGAGAAATGTAAAAAAAAAAAAATCATTACAAATCAAAGGACGGCCCAATCTGATTCAAATTTGGTATGCTTAAAGCCTTCCTTAATATCTATTACTGTGCCAATTTTGATGTCTTTATCTTTAAAACTTACGCAGATGTAAGCATTTCTTTAATTTGTACTTTAAACATATCATTCTCCGGCGCCCCCAGTAGCTGCTCAGAGAACAACAAAAGATTCGCTCCTAAAGAGGTAGTTAAATAGGTCAGTTCTTTTATATGTGAAGCACAATTCAAGCAGGATGCCTGGGAGTGCTTCACAGTCAAAGCAGATTGTAAACTGGGAAACTTCAGAGTCCTTTGCACGCAATTTGCAGTGATTGCACAGTATAACCCTGGTGTGATGAAGCTCTTATGGTGGTACTGATGTGCACTGACAATTGTTGGGGCCCATGATGCATCTACACCAAGCAGGATCTAGCACTATGAAAGCGGTATGAAAGCGGTATATGGCATGTGTCAATGGGCCCCAAAAGTTGTCAGTGCACTTCAATACCACTATAAAGCAGCAGTGTGGCTCCTGCCTCTTATATCCTGCTTTCATACCGCTTCCATAGTGGAATATCCTGCTTGGTGTAGATGAGCCCAGGGAGTATCCTCTGGCCACCTTTGCCCTGTAAACAGCTGGACTATGCAGGGAGGGCTCCTTCCTGCAGAAACATCTCTTCGATCCACAAGAGCACCTCTTGGTTAACCACTCCTTATTTGTTTCAGTCATCAGGGAGGTGAATTACATGAACGTTGCGATTTCTCGTATGCAACGCTGGGAGAACAGGCTGAAGAGGGCTGTGAGGCACGAAGCGGGAAACCGAAGTGAGTGTCCAAGGAGCCCGAGAGATGTACAGCGCCTTCCCCTCTGTTCCCCCCTCACCCCTGGGCCACCACGGGCACCAATTGGGAATATCCTCCAAGAGGAATATAAGTTCCCCCCATCTCAAACACACACATGATTTCCCCATTATTGGCCTTTTCACTTATAGGGAGCAGGGGAAAGCAACCCTCAACGAGAAAATACAGTTCTTCCCCCACAACAACGAAGCGAAAGGGGAGCAAAATTGTTATTTTCGCCTGGGGCAACCCAACGGCTTCAGCTGGCCCTGCTTTTCACTGAGGAGTCCCTCATAGAATCATAGAATCATAGAATAGCAGAGTTGGAAGGGGCCTACAAGGCCATAGAGTCCAACCCCCTGCTCAATGCAGGAATCCATCCTAAACCGTCCCTGACAGAGGGTTGTCCAGCTGCCTCTTGAAGGCCTCTAGTGTGGGAGAGCCCACAACCTCCCTAGGTCACTGGTTCCATTGTCATACTGCTCTAACAGTCAGGAAGTTTTTCCTGATGTCCAGGTGGAATCTGGCTTCCTTTAACTTGAGCCCGTTATTCCGTGTCCTGCATTCTGGGAGGATGGAGAAGAGATCCTGGCCCTCCTCTGTGTGACAACCTTTTAAGTCTTTGAAGAGTGCTCTCATGTCTCCCCTCCATCTTCAATGGATAATTGAAGGCTAAACATGCTAAACATGCCCAGTTCTTTCAGGCTAAACATGCCCAGTTCTTTCAGTCTCTCTTCATAGGGCTTTGTTTGCAGACCCCTGATCATCCCTGTTGCCTTGTAAGCTTATGAGGAACCTTAGGCCGTTTCTACACCTGCCCCAAAATCCGGGCTGGTCACAGCCGAGTCCCTGTGCGTCCAAATGATGCACAGGGACTCCTGGGAGGGAGGGAGGACGAGAACGGGTTTTTCCAGGGATAAATAATCCCTAAGAAAATCCGATACTTCACACAGTCTCGAGATTGTCCCGGGACTGCGGGAGGTGTGGCCTCCCGTCTTGGCTTCTTCTCTCCTCTCTGCGAGTAGCGGGTATCAGTAGAGGGAAGGAACTGAGCTGGGGGAATCGGGGGTTGGGGGGAGAGGGGTCAGGGCTTTATTATTTTTAGGGGTGTGCACGGACCCCCCGCTCCGCTTCACTTGCAGATCCGTGATTTTCGGAGCGGGCCGCTTCGCCCCGCCCCCGCTCCGCCCACTTCCGCTCCGCTCCGTTCGGAGCTCCGGATCCAGATTGGAGCTCCGTTTCCCCCCCCCCCATAGGCTTGCATTGAAAGCTAAAAAATTATACAACTTTTTTTTTTGTTCAAGTTAGAAACCTCACGTTTGGCACCATGACACCTCATGGGGGTATACACACGCACGCCAAGTTTCAAAGCAATCCCATCATCCCCTGATTTTTGGGGAATTTTTGAAAATCGGGCACCCCATTCACACCCCTTTCCATAGCTCCGTCAATTTGCACGTTAGAAACCTCAAACTCGCCACCATGAAAGCTTATCCAGGGATACATACGCACGCCGAGACTCAAGCAAATCCCATCATCCCCTGATTTTTGGGGAATTTTTGAAAATCCAACACCCATTCACACCCCTTTCCATAGCTCCGTCAATTTGCACGTTAGAAACCTCAAACTCGCCACCATGAAAGCTTATCCAGGGATACATACGCACACCGAGACTCAAGGCAGTCCCATCATCCCCTGATTTTTGGGGAATTTATGAAAATCCAACACCCCTTTCCATAGCTCCGTCAATTTTGCACGTTAAAAAAAAACCTCAAACTCACCACCATGACAGCTTATCCAGGGATACATACGCACGCCGAGACTCAAGGCAGTCCCATCATCCCCTGTTTTTTGGCGGGGCTTAAACCTGCAAAATTTGGAACTTCCAAAACTCCAAGTGAGCGCAGGAAGGACTTCTCCCCTGAGTCAAAGCCACACACACACAACATCCCTGCGAGGTGGGCAGGGGAGGAGGGAGGGAAGGCAGGCAGGCATGCAGCTGGCACTTCTGGGGGCATAAGGAAGTGAGCTAAGGATAAGCCAGTAATGCATATAAAATGGAATAAATAAACAAATAAACAAAGGAGGGGTGGAATTAAAAGCAGCAGTGTTGCTCAATAAACAGCAAGAAGAATTTTTTAAAAAAGGCTATATCTGTCTTTTACCAGCAATAGGGGGACGTGCCCGGGGGAGGGGGAAGCAGCTGCCAGTTCAGCTCAAGAAAGCCATTGCTTCACCAACAGCTCTGAGATTGAGAAGTAAACGCTCACTTCAACTCATAACAGGCATCGCTCCACCACTAAGAAGTAAACGCTCACTTCGACTCATGATAGGCATTGCTCCACCGTTTTACTCTCTTTGGAAGGCTCTGATGGCCTTCCAGTACAGGAGAGAGTGGGGGCACGTCCACGATGAGATGCCCTAGGGGAGCTCATCCCCTTGCACCGCATCTTTTCAGTTGTTCCCCAAAGTTAGGGTGGGTAGCAGTGCTGTGTTTCTATCTCTTATTCTTGGCTTAGTATATGATTTCAGGTTGTGTTTGTGCATTTGGTGGGGCTACTGTGTTAAAAAACACTGGGAAAAGTCCATTCAGATTAAGAAAGAGAAGTTTCCCAGAATCCCAAGTTACCCGTTTTGCCTATGCCCTCCTCCAGCTTTGGGATCATCATGACCGGGAGCTGACTCTGCCCCTCAGCCCTTTGAAAAAGGTATTTTTCCCGCCGATTTTTAAAAAAATTCTAGCGCGCGACCCGCACCACGCAGAGAGGTGAGAGTAGTCTCAAAATGACCCCCATCCACGACTCTCTGTGCACAAGAATTTTCAGAACGATAGCTTAAAAATCAACCCAGTTATCCCCGATTGTTTTCCGCAATGCAATCCTATGGGTGAAATGTTTCAAGATGGCGATCGGAGCGCTCCGCCTGAACTAGGAGCTCTGAAAAATGGCCGCTTCTCTTCGCCTTGCTTCTAGGGGTTTGCGGTCCACTTCTACTCCGCCTCTGGGTAAGGCGGAGCAGGCCAATCCACTACTGCTTCTCCGCTCCTAATCGGAGCTGAGCACATGCCTAATTATTTTAACTTACATTTTGGTTGGAGTGCATGAGTGTTGGGGAAGGGGAGCATTCTGGACCGTTGCTGGGGGTTGGGGTGGAGCAGAGCAGCCAGCCTCACCCCCTGCCCTTTCTCTCCCCAGCTTTGAGTTGTAAAGCGTGCGAAGAGCCTTGGATCCAGTGGGGACACGCGTGCTACCTGCGCATCTCTGCAGCCATACCCTGGGGAAAATGCATGGCCCACTGCCAGGAGTACAAAGCCGGTCTTTTAATTGGGAGCTCAGAAGGAGAACTGGTGAAAGCTCCTTGGTTTTTTTTTTTTCCCCTGCGGTTTGGGTGGGTTGTAGAGCTGGGGTGGGGGGATCACGCTTGCCTACCGTCGCTGTCGTTGCTCGATACTTCCTCTTTCTCTCAGAGAGGTGAAAGAGGAAGTAAAAAAGTGCACGTGGCCCGTTCAGTGGGCTGTCTTTATCGCAACACTTCTCCTACACAGAGCAGGAGATAGTGGCAACTTCCGCCTTTAAAAATAATATGGACTTACCGGGGGCCTTTTTGTCATGTGAAGAAGACCGAAAGGGGCGGGAGGCACACAGGAGGCAGACGATGTCGGGAGAGGGACCTGAGAAAACCCGTGAGTGCCCAATAACGAGCGTGCAATAAAACACTCGTCTGATGATGCCCGTAGTATTGGGGAGCTGGACAGAATCATAGAATAGCAGAGTTGGAAGGGGCCTACAAGGCCATCGAGTCCAACCCCCTGCTCAATGCAGGAATCCACCCTAAAGCATCCCTGACAGGTGGTGGTCCAGCTGCCTCTTGAAGGCCTCCACAACCTTCCTAGGTCACTGGTTCCATTGTCGTACTGCTCTAACAGTCAGGAAGTTTTTCCTGATGTCCAGCCGGAATCTGGCTTCCTTTAACTTGAGCCCGTTATTCCATGTCCTGCGCTCTAGGAGGATCGAGAAGAGCTCCTGGCCCTCCTCTGTGTGACAACATTTTAAGTATTTGAAGAGTGCTCTCATGTCTCCCCTCCATCGTCTCTTCTCCAGGCTCAACATGCCCAGTTCTTTCAGTCTCTCTTCATAGGGCTTTGTTTCCAGACACCTGATCATCCTGGTTGCCCAGGATGATCAGTAAAGTTGTAAAACTTGTAAAGATGCACCTGTTAACCCATGTATTTATTGACTCAGGTGACTTTACTCAGGTAACAATCCTGAAGCCTTGGAGCTTGTAACAATAGCAAACATGGTCTACGTCCCCCGCCCCCTCTTCCACAGGAATTCCTGATGATGGAGTCTCGTAAATGGTTCGTCATAGAGGCCAGCGGGCGCATACCTGAACATTACTGGATTGGTTTGAAGTACAACGTGACTCAGAAAATCTGGCACTGGGAAGATGGAGAGAACCTGCACCTGAGATTGTGAGGCTTCCCGCCCCCGCCCCTGCCACCCCACCCCTAGGCCCCACCTGACCCTATTATGAGGCAATGGGAGGCAATTGCTTTAGGCAGCAGGTTCCAGAAAGGACTCCATTTCAATATCTCCACCCCTTTCTGTTGTTTAGGAAGAAATGAGCTCCATGCTATGGCTGGGATAGGATGGGCATCATTCAAACTTTGCACGAATCCTGTTTTTCTGCTTCTACGGTTAACCCTCGTGGTCTGAGCTTCTGCACCTGCCGCCTCTGTCTCTTCAAGGCCTTCAGATAATCAGTTGTGCTCGAAGCAAGCCCCACTGACTATACGTGCGCTCCACAGGGGCTGAGCGTAAGCAGGGCCCTTTCTGCAGGGCCGGTGCCAGACTGTTTCGCGCCCTAGGCAAGTACTTGCCCACACCCACCCCAAATTGCCAACTTCGATTCAGCTGTTCAAGAAGAGTTCCTGAACTATTATATTTTCCTTTTATTGTGTTTTTCTTTCTTAAAACAGCTAATTTGTTTAAAACTGTGACCCTTAAAGGGCAGTGCTGCGCCCCTCTGAGGTCTGCACCCTAGGCGGCTGCCTAGCTGGCCTAACGGTAGCGCCGGCCCTGCCTTTCTGCTACATCTCCTTACAGTGATTGTAGCACTGAGGATAGAGATATGGAAATAGAGACCTTTCTGGAATCTGCTGCCGAAAGCACCCATCCCACTGCCTTTCCCCATTCAGTCCTGAGGACACTCGGCCTTCTGCCTGGAGGATTTGGCCAGGCAAAAATATGTGAAGGGACAGGGCCTCTTTGGTTCCTTTTAGAGAGCGGTATAGAAGGAGGGCATTTCGGAAGAGAGTAGTGATGTGTTTTTTCTGGTAAATTTTGCATTGGAAAATCTTCTGACGCCCTAAATGAAAAGGGATCGCATTTAGCACGTTTGACCTGCATGTACTAACCAAAGCTAAAAAGCCACACAGCTTATTTACATGCGCTTTACATTTGTTTGGCAGTTTTCTCAGTGGGTGGTGGTGGTGGGGAATAGCTGTGGAATTCCCATCCTGGGGTGGGGTGGGTGGATCCCACAGGCTCTCTGGGGATGCTTGCAGAATGTGCAGCGCCCCATCCAGGGACATGCGCGTCCTGAAGCACATGGGCGGCTGGGTGATCCCTGCGGCGGCTGGCTGGCTGCTTGCTGCGGTGCCCGGATGATCGCAGCAGTGGCGATCGCAGTGACGAAGACACGGCCATGCGCCGTTCCTGGGACCCCAGTAGGTCCCTCCCTCCCAGGCAGTGCATCCTGGGAGTTGTAGGACTTTACTACAGTACTGGGTCCCGTGAGCTGTGCAGGGGAAATGGCGGATCCATCATAAAATGGTGGGTCGCTCTTAAAGTGGCCAACAGGCTTCGACTTTCCGAAGCCAAATCTCCAAGCTTGTACAGCCCTGTTATGTATAACTTGGCTTGCTCATAAATTTGTCATGTTTGGTATCTGAAATTTAAAAGCATAGTTTATTCAGACAATAATTACAATTTTGCTATCTGAATTTACTGTCAATGTTTGTTTGTTTTTAATATACAATGATTATTTTTGGAGGAAGTTAAGTTCTACATGATGTAACTTTAGGAACCGAAAGGCAACTGCTGACCTTGAGTGTGTTGGGCTGCAGTGGCAGTGCCCAGAATTCATGTCCTTTGGCCAGGCTGCCTGAACCCAATGAGGCTGAAATCCAAAATATCCGGAGGATATCAGGTTGGGGAAAGCTGCCTTAAAGTAACAAAGTGACTTTAGATCTGTGAAGAACGCTTAAAAAATAAGTCCCCCCTATTTCCCCCTGAAATGTCTGTGGGGGGAAGAGTTTTCCCCCCATGGCTTCAAAATTTCTGGAAATTTTATCTCCAGTATTTGAGGCAGTAAGCCCGGGTGCACCAGTTGCTGGGGAACATGGGCGGGAGGGTGCTGTTTCACCATGTCCTGTCTTGTTGGTCCCTGGCTGACAGCTGCTTGGCCACTGTGTGAACAGAGTGCTGGACTAGATGGACCCTGGGTCTGATCCAGTATCAGGGCACTCCTGATGTTCTTATTTATATCACATGTGGTTAATTGTTTGAAATTAGAATCTAAAGTCTCACATTTTGACGTTTTAACATCTCAACATTTTAATGTAATCTACACCAAGCAGGATCTAGCACTATGAAAGCGGTATGAAATTGGTCTATGGTCTGTGTCAGTGGGCCCCAAACAGACATCAGAGCACTTCAATACCGCTATAAAGCAGTCGTGTGGCTCCTGCCTTTTATATACCGCTTCCATACCGCAATATCCTTCTTGGTGTAGATCTGGCCTTAGTTTTCCGAGACAAACTAGATCAACAAAAAGAAATGGGGGCTGCAGTTACTTTGGAGTATGTCTCGTTGAATTCAAGGGGGGGGGCTTTATAAATAAATACATAAATAAATAATTCAAGGGGGGCTTTCACCTGGGTAGACATGTGTGCTAGGCTTGCAGCCAAGCAAGAATTGACTTGTCAAATTCCATCTATCTTAATCCCTGAATCCAACAGTATGTATAACTGAACCATCATTTAAATGCAAATAGAGTGCAATAATTTAAAATAAGACACCCCCACACCCACACACCCACACACACACACTGGAAAATTCAAGATAGGAGAATTTGGCTGATATTGCTCTCCCCACCCCCACTACAGCAGTGTGGTGTAGTGGCAAGAGTGTCAGACTGGGAGTCGGGGGATCCGGGTTCGAGTCCCCACTCAGCCATGGAAACCCACTGGGTGACTTTGGGCCAGGCACAGACTCGCAGGCCAGCCTATTCTTATTTATTTATTATTTATTTATTACATTTTTATTCCGCCCAATAGTCAAAGCTCTCTGGGCGGTTCACAAAAATTAAAACCGTAATAAAACAACCAACAGGTTAAAAGCACAAATACAAAATATTTGTATTTGTTGTGAGGATAAAATAGAGAGGAGGAAGAGGGTTATGTACGCCGCTGCCTTGGGTTCCTTAAGGAGGAAAAAAGCGGGATATAAATGTAATAATAAATAAGTAACATAAATAATAAATTATCTTTTATCTCTGCCTTGCAACAAGTACTTGCTATTTGTTGTTGCTGCTGATGGATTAGGTAAGAGGAAACTTCTAGTTGCCAAGGCTGCATTTTATAGGCAAGTCTTTTCCTTTCCCCGGCAGGCCTGAACTACAGGACTGGCCTTCTTTTCCAGTGGCCGTTTGTGTCTTAATGGGCAGTGGCTCTGTGGTCGCCAAGGATTGTAAGGAGGCAAACCACTGTCTCTGCAAGAGAGTGCTCGAATGAGCCCCTGCCAGGCACCCTTCGCCCCTCCTCTGCTGCAGCCCTCGCTCTTCCGTTCACTTAGTGGCCTCTTTCACCTCATGGGAACCTTCAGCGGACATCTCTGTACATGCAAGTAATAAAGGAGGTGTCGTATTCTCTGAAGGCTCGTGGTGTGTGTGTGAGAGTGTGTGTGTGTGTATTCTTGCACTGCTCTTGTCTTCACGGCGTTTGCCATGGCTGCATACTTTCCATAACAGCTTGAGTCACTGGCCAGTGTTGTGCCAGCTCCTTGGTTTATACTGCCATGACTCTCTCTTGGGCTGTCTTTCCCATGGTTCAGGAGCTATACTGGAGTGACCAGATACAAAAGAGGGCAGGGCTCCTGCAGCCTTAACTGTTGCGATGAAGAGGGAATGTCACCAGGTGCTGCCTGCATACAAAGCACACCTGCTAAACTTCCCTTTTCTATGCAACTGTTAAAGGTAAAGGAGCTCCATCCTCTTTTCCGTGTGGTCACCCTACCCAACTTCCTCCGAGCCTCTAGCCCAGCCTTCCTCAACCTGGGGCGCGCCAGATGTGTTGAACTGCATCTCCCAGAATGCCCCAGCTGGGGCATTCTGGGAGATGCAGTCCAACACATCTGGAGCGCCCCAGGTTGAGGAAGGCTGCTCTACCCGGACTGTTTCTCTTCCCCACCGTCACTACCACTTTAGCTTCATGGGATGGTCACATCTGAACTGCCCCACCAGGGTGACATTTCTTGTTCTCTCCTTTGCTGCTCCAAGGTCTCTTCCCTCAACCCCACCCTACCCCACCGGCCCAGTTGAGTTCAGGCACCCGGAAAAAGCCCCGCTGAGAAGGCAACAGCCTTTAGGGGTAGGGTGACCATACGAAAAGGAGGACAGGGCTCCTGTATCTTTAACAGTTGCATAGAAAAGGGAATTTCAGCAGGTGTCATTGGTATGCATGTTGCACCTGGTGAAATTTCCTCTTCATCACAACAGTTAAAGTTGCAGGAGCTATACTGCAGCTATACTGTGACCAGATTTAAAAGAGGGCAGGGCACCTGCAGCTTGAACTGTTGTGATGAAGAGGAAAATTCACCAGCAGGTTTTCCATATATACAAACGACACCTGCTGAAATTCCCTTTTCAGTACAACTGTTAAAGATACAGGAGCCCTGTCCTCCTTTTCATACGGTCACCCTATTTAGGGGGGCACTGGCAGGGAAGAATTGGCAGGTACAGGAGGGGTTAAGTGCCCCCCCTCCATATTTATTTATTTATTTATTTATTTAGAATATTTTTATCCCGCACCTCAGCCAAAAAGGCTCTCGGAGCGGCTTACAATTGATCAGTAAAGAAGACAGTCCCTGCCCTCAGGCTTACATTCTAAAAAAGACATGACACACAAGGAAAAGGGGATGGGGAGGGAAGAGGGAGTATTGTTTCCTGATTCCCTTCCCCCTTTCAAACACCCCCTCTGCTTCTGGGTGCATGCTATCTTGGCAACTCACATTATGGAACAGACAAAAGGCTTCTGAGATAGCATTTAATTCCACCTGTTTATGGGCAAGTCACCCTGCTTAATGGGCTCAGTAAAAAAAAGAACAAAATAGTGCCTGGCCCATGGGTGTGGGAAACCTGGAAGGGGGGGTCAAGAAAAGAGGGGATCCTGAAATGATTGAGGACAGGTGTGTCTTCAGCCCCCCTACCCCCATGCCAAGTGCCTATCCCTGCCCCCAGCTAAACGGAGGTGCTTTGGTGCCGGGAGGCGCCTTGCACCCGCATTTGCTTTCCTTCCCGGTATCTGCTCGGGAAGGAAGGCAAGTGCGAATTTTCCTTCCCGGCGCCTCTGAAAAGTTTTTTTAAAAAAAGAAATGGTGGGTGGTGGTGCAAAGGAATGGGGTCGTTCATCCCTGGGGGGAGGGAGGAAAGAAACGGGGCTCTCCCCCCTTTTTTAAATTAAAATTAATTTAGGGTGGATTCCTGCATTGAGCAGGGGGTTGGACTCGATGTAGGCCCCTTCCAACTTTGCTATTCTATGATTCTATGAATATGCGGAGCACCGCATATTCAGATTGGAGGTTGCCCAGACCTCCGCTTGAAATGTTATATTAAAAAAAAAGGAAATGGGGGGAGGGAGGAAAGGAACGGGGCCATTTCTACCCGGGCGGGGGGGGAGGGAGAAGGAAAGTAACGAAGCTGCCCCCCCTTTTCTAATTTAAAGACCACAATATGCAGAGGTCCGCATATTCAGAATGGAGGTTGCCTGGTCCTCCAAAAATTTGTTAATGCAGAGCTCCATATGTTTAAATCATAACATTAAAAAAAGGGGGGGGGAGAAACGGCACTGTTGTTCTCCCCCCCCCCCCATTTTAATCTTTTTCTTTTACTGTTTTATAGCCGCAAAGCCTCCTTCACTGCCCAAAAAAGTCGGGGTAAATGCCTGACTTCTTTGGAGTGGATTTTCCAGGGTTTGCCCCTGGATGGCTTCGCATTTGCGGCTGCGTCATCTGTCCGAAAATGGAAAGATGCGCGTTTACGGCGGTGTAACCCGCTGTATGGGCAAGCCCCCTGCCGCCTGCCATCCAAGGGCTGAGGCCAGGCCCCAACCGGAGCTTCTCTGTGTAGTCCTCCGAGCTGTGCTGCTGCTCGGGAAGCCGTCATTTCCGCCTCGCCATCTCCGGATGTGTTTGCGGGAGAATCGTCTTCACCACCTTCAAGCTGGGAGCAAAAGGTTCCGAGTCTTCCAGAATCAAGGCTCCTTGCAAGCTGTGTCGGTCAGCGTCACTCAGCGCAGGGCTTTCGTAGTGGATCCTGATCCATGGGGATCCTAGAAGAGAGGAGGAAGGGATCAGTTTGCTGTGATCTACCTTCCCCCCTCTGAGAACTATGCGTGGGGAAATGGGTGGGGAAGTGAAGGGAAGGTGGTTCTTGAGGGATGGGGAGGCTGCGTTCCTCCCCTGATTTTAGAAGTCAAAGGTATTTATTTTAGGGTGACCATATTTTGGAAACCAAAAAAGGAGGACAACATGGTCGCCATGTTAGAATTATTAAAAAAAAATAACTTTAAAACTTCAAACTTTAAAAAAAAATCCTAAAACTCATTGGATGGATAGATCTGTTTCAAACTTGGAATAGCTTAAGTCCTTGTTAAGAGCAATCATGGTGCCAAGTTTCATCTCTTTATTTTTAAAAATGACAAATTAAAAAATAATAATTTTAAAACCTCAATTTTTTAAAAAAAACTAAAAAATCAATGGATGAACAGATCTGTTTCAAATTTGGTATGACTAAAGCCCTTCCTAAGAGCTACCATTGTGCCAAGTTTCATGTCTTTATCTTAAAAAATGACGGACATATAAGCATTTTTGTTAATTCCCATTAGAGCTGCTCTTTGGAAAAATCCTGATTTCCCCTCCCCCTCCCGGATTTGTCATCAAAACGCCGGACAAATCTTGGCAAATCCGGTCATATGGTCACCCTAATTTATTTATGTATTTATTTATTTATTTATTTATTACATCTTTATACCGCCCAACAGCCGAAGCTCTCTGGGCAGTTCACAAAAATTAAAACCATAGAATCATAGAATAGCAGAGTTGGAAGGGGCTTCTAAGGCCATCCAGTCCAACCTCCTGCTCAATGCAGGAATCCACCCTAAAGCATCCCTGACAGATGGTTGTCCAGCTGCCTCTTGAAGGCCTCTAATGTGGGAGAGCCCACAACCTCCCTAGGTAATAAATTATAAAACAACCAACAGTCTAAAAACAGAAATACAAAATACAATAAAAAAAGTACAACCAGGATAAAGCCACGCAGCAGAAATTGATATAAGATTAAAATACAGCGTTAGAACAGTAAAATTTAAATTTAAGTTAAAATTAAGTGTTTAAATACTGAGAGAATAAAAAGGTCTTCAGCTGGCGACGAAAGGAGTACAGTGTAGGCGCCAGGCGGACCTTTCTGGGGAGATCGTTCCACAGCCAGGATGCCACTGCAGGAGCCCTGCCCTCCTGACCAGATACAAAAGAGGGCACGGCTCCTGTATCTTTAACAGTTGTGATGAATAGGGAATTTGACCTGGTGCTGCATGAATACAAAGGACACCCTAGAATTTCCCTGTTCAATACAACCGTTAGAGATACAGGAGCCCTGTCCTCCTTTCCATAGGGTCACCCTACCGAAGGAAATGGTGAGCTTAACTTTGTTCCCTCTGCCATTTTGTGGGAGCTCAGAGGCAAGACAAACTCATTTAGCCTATTTAGGAATTGCAGTGATGGTGGCTGGTTGGCTTCTGCGGCTTTGAAATGGCTGCCAGCCAAGAATGCCGCCACGTCGCCCAACCACCACTACCACGCGACCTGCAAACTGAGCTCCCTTCAGGCTTATCCAACATAACTCTGAAGGGCCACTAAAATGATCCAGGGTCTGGAGCATCTCCCCTATGAGGGAAGGTTACAACGGCTGGGATTGTTCAGCTTGGAACAATAAAGGAACAATGGAACCAGTTCCTTAGGGAGGTGGTGGCCTCTCCCACACTAGAGGCCTTCAAGAGGCAGCTGGACAACCATCTGCCAGGGATGCTTTAGGGTGGATTCCTGCATTGAGCAGGGGGTTGGACTCGATGGCCTTGTAGGCCCCTTCCGACTCTGCTATTCTGTGATTCTATGAAATTCCCTTTTCAATACAACTGTTAAAGATACAGGAGCCCTGTCCTCCTCTCCAAATAGTCACCCTAGCCGGTTGCTGAAATTTGCACTCCTTGGCTTGGAACATGAACCTAAGCGCTACAGCGTCATAGTTCTTCTCTGGCTTGGATTTTATCTGAATGAGCGAAGAAACCGTCCCTCCCCACCCTGAGCTTACAAGCCCGATCCCTCCCATGCTCTTCCTTCCCTACTGCTCTGGCATCAGGCAGGTGGGAGTGAGTGAGTGAGTTTCCCTTCATCCCCGGCGTCCGGAGTGCTGCTATACAGTGACCCAGGTGCTGGAGGGAGAGAGAGACCTGCTTGCTTTCAAATGAGCAGGTGGGTTGGGAATAGGAAGTCATTTGCAGGCTCACAGGGGAGGGGGTCAGAGCCGGTTGCGCTCCCAATGATGCCATCAGGGCCCAATCAGATACACGCTGCAGGCCTGGGCTTCAGGAGACGAGAAACACTGGTGCAGCACTTCTGGCCCTGCTCAGTCACACCAAAAAGAAAAGGGAGTCGCCCTCACGTAGAGAAGGTAAGAAAGAGGACCTAAGAAATAGGGTTCAATTTCCTATATTGACATTATCAAGGAGTACCCAAAAATTGTTGTTCAATAGTGTGTATTTACACATTAATCAGTGCATGTAATAACTCTCAACCATAGTCCAATTGACAGACAACAGTAAAGGTCAAGATTACAGATATTCCGGAACATTTGAGAACTACAAGTTCAATCGCAGCTTTTAAAGCTCAGCTAAAAACTTTTCTTTTTCCTAAAGCTTTTAAAACTTGATTTTGTTCTGACTTTTATACTGTTTTACTCTACCCTGTGCCTGTTTGGTGCATTCTCTTCCCCTTCTTATTGTTTTATTATGATTTTATTAGAATGTAAGCCTATGCAGTAGGGTCTTGCTATTTTATTGTTTTACTCTGTACAGCACCAGGTACATTGATGGCGCTATATAAATAAATAAATAAATAAATAAATAAATAATAATATGAATATACAATCAAAATCTCAATAGGGATAAGAAATAAATGATAATGCAGGCCAAATATACATAGTAGTGACACAACAACATCCATCAAATAAAAACAGACATTCCGGATTGTGTATTCCGTTTCAATGCCCGTCTTCTTCAGTTGTAAATCACTGTTCGTCACTTCAAACAGTCCCCGGGGGATGCGGCCCTGTAACAATAATATACAGGCTAACCATCACATAAATCGCAACAACGTAGTGCATGCATGCCATTAAAACACAATGTGTAAATACACACTATTGAACAACATTTTTGAGGTACTCCTTGTTAATGTCAATATAGGAAATTGAACCCTATTTCTTAGGTCCTCTTTCTTACCTGCTCAGAAGGGCCATCAGGGCTGGGCTGGGCTGGGCTGGGCATTTTAGACTCAGCAGCAGTCGTGTTTTGGGCCCTGAAAAGTTTGCAAAACCCCTCCTGGCCTCCTGGTGGATCGCAGTTAACCTTCCCCCCACCCCCAAGGACTGCAGGGTGTTACCTTTCCTCACCCGTTGCCCCACGGAGACCAGCAGCTCAGCACCCACACGGTGGTTGATGGCTTGCCCCTTCTGGGTGCGGCCGGCTCCCAAACCATGTAGCGTCCGAGCAAGGGGCAGAGCAAGAATCTGCTGGACGGTCCCTGTGGAGAAAGGTCAGGAGCACAGTTGGCCAAATGTCACTGCTACCTCCAAGCCAACCTGGGCAGGTAGAGCAGGGCAGCAAGATGTCTTGAGGCAGAGAAGCGTGGGCCGGTGGATCTGTAGGGACGGGTGCGCAACCCCTCTTCCTTGGAAGCCTCTGCCACTGGTGGCAGAAGGCAGCACCCATGCCGCCACCGCCACCACCCCACTCTCTGAAGAGACGTGGGGCTGACTCCTCGTTTCTCAATAACGGTTGCTCCTTTTCCTGAATGGCCAGCGGACCTGAGAAGGTGTGGGCTCTGGGACCCAGGTTCTGCCGAGCCATTGTGGGCTAGTTTCAGAACTTGAATGCCGAGAGAATTGGGACCAAAGTAGACATGGTAATGGGGGCGGCAGCTGTGTGCAAGAGGAGAAGGGTTCAGCGGGGGACAAGGTGAGTTTCACCCTTTCCTTACACACCAAATCAATTCCCCAGAGAAAATCAACTTCCTGCCAAAGATGTTTCTCCTACCAAGGCCCCGTTAGGAAAAACCAACCAACCACATGTGTGACGAGGGGTCAACCCCCCTCTCCCTTGCCAGAGTCCTGATACAAACTATGCACACACACCCTCGCTCCACCCCCATGGCTGCTACCTGCAGGTGTTTAAAGGGAGCAGAGGTGCTATGAATTGGCTGAAGCAGCTACCTAGGGTGACCCTATCGAAAGGAGGACCGGCTCCTGTATCTTTAACAGCTGCATAGAAAAGGGAATTTCAGCAGGTGTCATTGGTATATATGGGGAACCTGGTGAAATTCCATCACAATAGTGAAAGCTGCAGGAGCCCTGTCCTGAGGGATACAAAAGAGGGCAGGGCTCCTGCAGCTTTCATTGTTGTGATGAAGAAGGAATTTCACCCGGTGCTGCATGCATGCAAAGGACACCTGCTGAAATTCCCTTTTCTATGCAAGTGTTACAGATACAGGAGCCCTGTCCTCCTTTCCATAGGGTCACCCTAGACTACGCCCTTCGCCTGCAATTGCTGTCTTTGGAGAGGGATGCGCCACCTGCTTAGAAGAGCGCTCTTTGCCTCAGCTGGCAGAAATATGACAAAGAGACCACCTGTAGATCTCCGTCGTTCCCCGTGAGCCGCAGGAAACAACCCCGGTAGTGCTGCCCCGGATCTTCTCATTCTTCGGAGAAGCAGGGAGCGCCACGCACTCCCTCCCCACGGCCACCCGCTCCTTACCACCACGCTGAGCCACCAGCTCCTCCTGGGCCTGGGCCCGCCTCAGCACCTGCAAGCGCTGCTCCTCCGTCCCCGCGCACAGTGCGCGGGCCACGTCGGCCTCCACCCCTTGCGCCTGCAGCATGGCCTGGAAGGTGCGCAGGGCGGTGCCGTTGTCCAGGGCTCTGGCGATGTGGGCCGTGCCCTCGGGCAGCGATCCGGCTCTCCCGCACTGCCACAGCAAGGTTCCTCCTGCAGAGATGGAGGGAGAAGCCGTGAGGCCAAACGAGGCTGGGAGCCCTCGGCCTCTGTTTCCTGGGTGCACCGATACCAGGGCTGCCAGAGAGGCCTTTGCAGGGGAGCATCCTGGCCCTTCCGGACAAGGTGTTTATTACACTGTGGCCTGGCCTCCATCATGCACTTTTTAAAGGGTTCCACAGGATGTTTTCCCATCACTTCCTACTGTGGAAAACACATTAGGGAAAAAAGACAGAATAGCTGCATGAGGCTAGGGTGACCCTATGCGAAGGAGGACCGGGCTCCTGTATCTTTAACAGTTGCATAGAAAAGAGAAATTCAGCAGGTGTCATTTGTATGCATGCAGCACCTGGGGAAATTCCCTCTTCATCACAATAGTTAGAGCTGCAGGAGCCCTGCCTAGCATAAGAAAGGAAAGGAACCTCTCGTGCAAAGCACTTGAGTCATTACTGACTCCTAGAGGGACACCTGCTTTTGCCGATGTTTTCTTGGCAGGCTTTGTAGCGGGGTGGTTTGCCATTGCCTTCCCCAGTCGTGGCTACCTTTCCCCCAGCTAGCTGGGTACTCATTTTACCGACCTCGGAAGGATGGAAGGCTAAGTCGACCTGAGCCAGCTGCCTGAGAACCAGCTTCCGCTGGGATCGAACTCAGGCCGTGGGGAGAGTTTCGGCTGCAGTAACTGCCGCTTACTTGCTGCCACGCAGAAGAAGATGAACAAATCCAGGGGGCCCTTGCAAGCCAGCCCCTGCTGGGGTGTGCCCCCCTCGGCTGTTGCCCAACCATGCCTATGCTTGATGCTGCCCATACACACACACACACACACTCGCACACACACACTCGCAGGTGTCACAATGGGAAGCAATTGTCCGAAGAGCAGGACAGAAGTCCCAAGCATCTGGAAAGAATGCCGCTCAGGCACCCGTCGGGGCAGACCTAGTGTGGTCACCAGTTCACGGAGATCCTCAGGGCCTCGTCCTTCCAGGCACTCCAAGGATTCGAGCACCTCCAAGGAGTGACCCACTCGACGTCCCAAGGGCCCGTCCATCCTGCTGAGCACTGCAGCTGTGTTGATCTTGAGCTGGGTCCCAACCGACACCTGAGAGAGAGAAGGAGGGAGGGAGGGAGAGAGAGAGAGAGAGAGAGAGAGAGAGAGAGAGAGAGAGAGAGAGAATTTCAGGGGAACCATCCATGCTTGGTGCAAGAAGAGGACACGGAATAATGGGCTCAAGTTAAAGCAAGCCAGATTCCAGCTGGACATCAGGTAAAACTTCCTGACTGTTAGAGCAGTACAACAATGGAATCAGTTACCTAGGGAGGTTGTGGGCTCTCCCACACTAGAGGCATTCAAGAGGCAGCTGGACAACCATCTGTCAGGGATGCTTTAGCAGGAATGCTTTAGCATTCCTGCATTGAGCAGGGGGTTGGACTCGATGGCCTTGTAGGCCCCTTCCAACTCTGCTATTCTATGATTCAACCCTCCCACTGGTAGCAAGGTTGAGGGAGTGGGGCATTTAGAGCTTTATCACACCAGCGTTATACTGTGCAATCACTGCGAATTGCATGCAAAGGACTCCGAAGTTTTCCAGTTTATAATCTGCTTTTATTGTGAAGTATTCCCAGGCATCCTGCCTTAATTGTGCCATAAAAGCAAAAGACTCGCCGTATTTTGATACTAGTTTTCGAGCGTATCATCCAAGCGGCCACTGGGGCGCAGGAGCAGGATTTGAAGAAAAATTAAACAAATGCTTACATCTGCATAAGCTTTAAAGATAAAGACATCAAAACTGGAACAGTAATAGAAATTAAGGAGAGCTTTAAGCACACCAAATTTGAATTGGATTGGGTCATCCGTTGATTTTTTATGATTTTTTTCACATTTTCTCCCTAAAACGCAATTTCTGATATGCAAAGGATCTTAGGAGTGCTGCTGCCCAGGGTGTGATTTAGCTAACAACAACAACAACAACAACAACAACAACAACAACAACAACAACAACAGGTTAGTGCTGTAGGGGATAATTCGAGGGAAACAGGAAGGTGGGATGAAGCTTTTTGTCAGGGGGCATGGAGATGGTAGACACCACATTTGTGGAAAGCTAGGTTAGGCCATGCTAACAAAGATCTCCCGGCCATTGCAGCAAGGTCCGCCAGCCCTAGGCGTCCTGTGGATCAATGGAAGCATCCGACCTGCCTCTTGCACGAAGCAGAACGCAGGGTTCCACCAAGGGAGAGCCTGACACAGCCACACTCTTTTTTGGATGTCGCGTGATCCAGAACTCCCCCTTCACCTGAGCGTTTGGCCCCACCACCCAGGCGCGCACAGAGCTGAGAGCGCTGCGGATCTGCCCTGGCTGACTCACCAGGCTTTGTGCCAACTGCTGGGCACTCTCCAGGGTGGGGTAGAGGGCAGCGCTGCCAAACTTCACGTCCAGCACCAGCGCAGAGATGTTCTCTGCAACCTTCTTACTCATGATGGAGCCTGCGGACCAAGAGAGAGGAAGCTGCTTTGGTGAGATGGAGCCTTGGTAGGAAATGCATGGATTGAAAAGGATGGATCCTGTTTGGTGGACCCCTGCCTTCATGGTCTCCCTTGGTCCACATACAGTACAGGAGAAGTTAGCTGTTATTGACCAGGTTCACATGATCACAACAGCCCACCATGGGCTTATTTAAGCCATGGTGGGTCATGGTGCATGTTGGTGGCCATTTTGAATATTCAAGCCACAGTGGGCAGCTATCCTAAGGACGCAGACAAGCTGGAGCATGTTCAGAGGAGGGCAACCAGGATGATCAGGGGTCTGGAAACAAAGCCCTATAAAGAGAGACTGAAAGAACTGGGCCTGTTTAGCCTGGAGAAGAGAAGATTGAGGGGAGACATGATAGCACTCTTCAAATACTTGAAAGGTTGTCACACAGAGGAGGGCCAGGATCTCTTCTCCATCCTCCCAGGATGGAGGACACGGAATAATGGGCTCAAGTTACAGGAAGCCAGATTCCAGCTAGACATCAGGAAAAACTTCCTGACTGTTAGAGCACTACGACAATGGAATCAGTTCCCTAGGGAGATTGTGGGCTCTCCCACACTAGAGGCCTTCAAGAGGCAGCTGGACAACCCTCTGTCATGGATGCTTTAGGGTGGATTTCTGCATTGAGCAGGGGGTTGGACTCAATGGCCTTGTAGGTCCCTTCCAACTCTACTATTCTATGATTCTATGACTTGGCAAAGCCCATCATGTCCGTCTAGAAAAACCGCTATGAGTGATAAAGAATAATAATAATAATAATAATAATAATAATAATAATAATAATAATAATAATAATAATAGATGAGGCAGGATGATTGCACCATACCAGCCTTGTCCGGAAGCATCTCAGAAAATACAGCAGGCAGATCAAATATGCTAGGCACATATAAACAGTATGGGCTGTTTCAGTAGAAGGGCTCCGAAGGGCTCAGCCTCAGCAATTCTATGACAGGACCTGCCCCCGTACCTGTGATGAGGGGCAGGCTGTCCACAGTAGCCGTGACATCTCTCAGGGCATAGAGGACCTTGTCGGCTGGGACCAGCTCTTGACTTTGCTCCACGATGCAGCAGCCAACCGCCTCTAGGATGTGCTTCATCTGCAGGGGAACAAGGCCTGCGCTATTTATTTATTTATTGCCTTTCTATACCGCCCAATAGCCGGAGCTCTCTGGGCAGGTCACAAAAATTAAAAACATTCAAAGTATAAAACAACAGTATGAAACCATAATATAAAATACAATATAAAAGCTCAACCAGATAAAAACAGCAGCAATGCAAAATTACAACTTTAAAACACCAAGTTAAAATTTATTTATAGACTGTTAAAATGCTGGGAGAATAAAAAGGTCTTCACCTGGCATCTAAAAGCATATAATGTAGGTGCCAAGCGAACCTCCTTAGGGAGCTCATTCCACAGCCGGGGTGCCACAGCAGAGAAGGCCCTGCTCCTGGTAGCCACCTGCCTCACTTCCTTTGGCAGGGGCTCGCAGAGAAGGACCCCCTCAGGATCACCTTAAGGTCCAGGCAGGTATGTATGGGAGGAGGCGTTGCTTCAGGTAACATGGCCCCAAGCCGTTTAGGGCTTTGAATGTCAATACCAGCACTTTGAATCCGGCCCGGACCTGGACTGGCAGCCAATGAAGTTGTAAAAGGACTGGCGTAATGTGATCTCGCCGGCCAGTCCCTGTTAGTAAACGGGCTGCCCTGTTTTGTACCAGCTGAAGCTTCTGGACCGTTTTCAAAGGCAGCCCCACGTATAACGCATTGCAGTAATCCAAGCGAGAGGTTATCAGAGCATGGATCACTGTAGCTAGGCTCTCTCCGTCCAAGATCCTCCGTCCTGCCCATGGAGCAAAGCATCCCCATGACCTGCCTTCATTGCCAAGGCAAAGCTTGAGTTCTGAGGAGAAATCTCTACGTCAGCCTTCCCCCAAATTGGTGTCCTCCAGACGTGTAGGATGAAAACTCCCAGCATCCCCCTGGCTGGGGCATGCTGGGAGTTTTCATCCAGTACATCAGGGGGTCACTAGATTGGAGAAGACGACGCCAAGTACAGAGGGAAAAGAGAGTCCATTTCCCATGAGCCTCTCTGCTAAGGCTGGGCCGGCACTTCCAGCTCCAGGAGCTTGGCGCCAACCCGGAGTCCAACCGTCCTGCAACCATCATGCCCTGCTCCCGTGTAATGCAATACAACCACGTTAAGGAACTGCAACAGGACAGCAGCCACAGAACTAGCTTGTGGAATGTCTTGCTTGGAGGGTTTCGGGAAGAAATCTTGAGAAGAGGCACCACCAGTCCTCAGTCACAGACCACACATTTCGGCAGGAGCTTACCCCAGTGCCACCAATGATGCCTGTCCCCCCGCAACAACCCGTAACTAATGCTCAGCTGGAATTGTGTGACCCACCAAGCAAAGCACAGCCAGCCTCGGAGCGGATCTGAGAAGTTTCCGTCGCAGAAGACGTGGAGCTGCCTTGCGTTGAGCCAGATCCTTGGTCCAGATCCTGGCAGTGGCTCGCCAAGGTCTGTGCCAGTCCTAATATCTGAGACCCTTTCAGCTGGAGACACGTGCGAATGGAAGTTATCGCTTTCATTGTTGCATTTCTAATTGTCCTCAGCATTTATTATTATTATTATTATTATTATTATTATTATTATTATTATTATTATTAGTTTTATTTTTGGTATTTTAACTTTTAGCCAACTTGGGCACCATTTTGGGTGGGAACGTGAGATATAAATCAAATACATGTGCCCCACCAAGGTGCCTCAGCCCCTCCTGCCTGGGATGGCAGACATCACCCTGGTCAGACACCATCCAGAGATCCCCAGTTCTGCTGGCTTGACTGCAAGGGACTTCCCTGCTCTTTCCCCAGGGGCCTGCTCCTTGCCTCACCCACCTCTGAGCACCACATCTGGAGGTACTGACCATTCTTCCCCCCCACTCCTTCCAGAGAGCAGTGCACTCCCAACAAAGTCTCCAGGCCCCTTGGAGCATCTCTGCATTAAGGGGCAATCACATTGCTTACCCGGAACTTTTGCGTGATTGTTATGTGCTGCATTACATGGGCGAAAAATTGAATATCCCCTCCCTCCACTTCTTTTGAGACAGTGCCATCTTGTGGCAGAAGATCCCACTTTCTCCCAGACATTACTAGATTAAAACTGGTTCTTTTCATTGAGGGCTTTCCAGGTGATACTACGGGAGATGTCCTGGTTGTTCGACGACGTCATGTAATGGACCGAATACTTCTGTGAGTGGCTAATCAGGAGTGTGCGATAAATTGCTCGTTTAGAGAAGCCCTTTATTGGGGTCCATCACGATGCGGGGTAGCTCACCTGCTCTGGGCTCTGGGAGACCACAAAGCCAGGCACAGACTCCAGCTTGTCCAGCGTGCCGCCGGTGTAGCCCAGGCCTCGGCCACTGATCATGGGCACCTGGTTCAAAGAAAGAGGAAAATCTTGCCACTAACTTGGTTGGGAAGCGGAGGAGAAGCGGTCCGCTTGGAAACTGACAGTTTAAGAAGAACAGAGTGTTATTCTTGAAGAAGGAAGCGCCCTCTGCTCATGCCGCCAGGGCCACGAAGGCCACAGTCTTCTGGCTGCTGCTCTTTTGCTTTGAACATTAATGACTCCATGTGAGAAGCCAAAGGAGAGAGAGTTAAACCCCACCCCTTAACACAAAATCTGAAGAGCAGGTTTAAGCCCCCGACCCCCTCCAACCCCACCACCACCCTTCTCTCTTTGTTTAAGCTGCTTATGCTTCTAGTGCCCACCCCTGTACCCTGGGAAACTGAACCTCCCTCCCAGGCATGGGGCTTATATCAAGTGCAAACTCATTTGTAGTTGTGGGAAGGAGGGGGAGGTTTCTTGGGTCATCTTTGTAGGCAGCCTATCAGCACCCAGCGTAGCCTTGGAGTTCAGCTTCCAACTTTCAGAATTGCTCACCCACCTTGGCCCCAGCTAAGCCCTGGAGATCATAGAATCATAGAATAGCAGAGTTGGAAGGGGCCTACAAGGCCATCAAGTCCAACCCCCTGCTCAATGCAGGAATCCACCCTAAAGCATCCCTGACAGGTGGTTGTCCAGCTGCCTCTTGAAGGCTTCTAGTGTGGGAGAGCCCACAACCTCCCTAGGGAACTGGTTCCATTGTCGTACTGCTCTAACAGTCAGGACGTTTTTCCTGATGTCCAGCTGGAATCTGGCTTCCTGTGACTTTAGGGCAACCATATGAAAAGGAGGACAGGGCTCCTCTATCTCTAACAGCTGTATTTAAAGGGGAATTTCAGCAGGTGTCATTTGTATATATGAAGAACCTGGTGAAATTTCCTCTTCATCACAACAGTGAAACCTGCAGGTGCCCTGCCGTCTTTAAAATCTGGTCAGTCTAGTATAGCTCCTGCAGCTATAACTGTTGTGATGAAGAGGGAATTTCACTAGCTTCTCCATATATACTAATGACACCTGCTGAAATTCCCTTTTCTGTGAAATTGTTAAAGATACAGGAGCCCTGTCCTCCTTTTCATATGGTCACCCTATGTGACTTGAGCCCGTTATTCCGTGTCCTGCACTCTGAGAGGATGGAGAAGAGATCCTGGCCCTCCTCTGGGTGACAACCTTTGAAGTATTTGAAGAGTGCTATCATGTCTCCCCTCAATCTTCTCTTCTCCAGGCTAAACATGCCCAGTTCTTTCAGTCTCTCCTCATAGGGCTTTGTTTGCAGACCCACCCACCCCGATCATCCTGGTTGCCCTCCTCTGAACACGCTCCAGCTTGTCTGCGTCCTTCTTGAATTGTGGAGCCCAGAACTGGATGCAATATTCAAGATGAGGCCTAACCAGGGCCGAATAGAGAGGAACCAGTACCTCCCGTGATTTGGAAACTATACTTCTATTCATGCAGCCCAAAATAGCATTTGCCTTTCTTGCAGCCATATCGCACTGTTGGCTCATATTCAGCTTGTGATCTACAACAATTCCAATGTCCTTCTCGTTTGTAGTATTGCTGAGCCAAGTATCCCCCATCTTGTAACTGTACATTTGGTTTCTATTTCCTAGATGTAGAACTTGGCATTTATCCCTATTAAATTTCATTCTGTTGTTTTCATCCCAGCACTCCAACCTATCAAGATTACTTTGAAGTTTGTTTCTGTCTTCCAGGGTATTCGCTATCCCACCCAATTTTGTGTCATCTGCAAATTTGATCAGCGTTCCCTGCACCTCCTCATCCAAATCATTAATAAAAATGTTGAAGAGCACTGGGCCCAGGACTGAGCCCTGCGGCACCCCACTCGTTGCCTCTCCCCAGTTTGAGAAGGTTCCATTGATAAGTACTCTTTGAGTCCGATTCTGTAGCCAACTGTGAATCCACCTAATAGTTGTTCCATCTAGCCCACTTTTAGCAAGTTTGTTGATCAGAATGTCATGTGGCACTTTGTCAAAAGCTTTGCTGAAGTCAAGAGATGGGGAGGCACATTTGAACTGACCACAGCGAGGGCTGCTTCCCTTCCCCACCCCCTCTGAAAATGTGGTGTTTGGCTTCACTCTTTGTTGTTCCAATCGGTTTGTTTGTTGCAAGACCTTAGATATGATCTGTCTAGCAGCTCTGGTTTCGCAAAGCGCACCTTGGTTTGCAGAGCAGCTGCACCATCTGTCAGGGATGCTTTAGGGTGGGTTCCTGCATTGAGCAGGGGGTTGGACTCGATGGTCTTGTAGGCCCCTTCCAACTCTGCTATTCTATGATTCTATGATTCCTCTTCAACCTGAATTCGAAGGTGAAGAAGGAGAGGGTTCTTGAGCAATGTCCCTTGCAATCCAGTGTGCCTCACGTGAAGCAGGAGAGCCAGTGTGGCTTGGGAACAGGGATCTGGCCGCCTGTAACCTTGGCCAGGACCTGGGGAGGCTGGTGGCTTTCTGGACCCACTCACCTTGCAGTCGCATGCCACGAGGGCCGGCACCAGAGGCAGGCTGACTTTGTCGCCCACCCCGCCAGTGGAGTGCTTGTCCACCAGAAGCCCCCGCCACTTCTCCGGCCACTCAAGGATCCTCCCGGATGTGGCCATCTCCCGGGTCAGCGCCAGAATCTCATTGGGCTCCATGCCTTGCAATCGGATGGCCATCAGCATGGCTCCTAGAAGACAGGGATTCGCTGAAGTGAGCTGCTTAACTCGGAAGCAAAGGGAACCCACAGCTCAGCTTGGGCCAGCAAGCAACCATGCAGCTCCCGCGGGCTGAATCCAGTGTGGTCAAGAAGCTGTAAAGGGTTTTGTAGTGTTTGAAAAACCTGCAAAACCTGTTTGGCCAGAGGCCAAAGTAGAACTCCCAAGTAAGTGGGTAAAGGATTGCAGCCTGAGAGTTCAGTATCTTCTTCAACAAAAGACTACTAATATTCCTTAATGCCTAGGACTCTCTCTCTAGCTTTGGAATGTAATAGCCATCAGAGTTAGGGTTTCTCTACATTAGGGGGGCGGGAACCTGCACCCTTACCAGGGTGTCTTCTTCTGAAGTCTTTCTGCATTTACAACAGGCTTCTTTAGACAGTGGCCACACGATTTTGAATTGAAAACTTCCCTTCTCGGTAATGCTATTATGTTCAATGAAACAGCTCCATCTACTGGCAGAATTATAATGCTACAATGACTTTACACACTGAAGACTTCCTGCAATAACTTTAAATACTGCATTATCTCCATTAAAAAAAAAAAAAGCAAGATTACTTGGGAAAAGCAAGAGAGAGATTTTGGAGGTTGGTGAAGTCTTGTAAACTATCAGCAAACATCCATGAGCGTGCAATAAATCATTCATGTAGAGAAGCTCTTAGAGAGCGTGACACTTCTCCTGTAAGAAAAAGAGCCAGAGGAACCGTCTGGAGGCGACCTGGATCTGGAGGGAGCCTGCCTCTTCAGCCTGCTGTCCAAGTGCGAATTATGGGTGGGCCGCAGTTTTTATGGTCCTTTATCTTTAACCCAGAATTGGACAGGACAGCCATTTCAAATAGAGGATGGTCCTGTATAAAAAAGGCACACGACCACCTTCCTTTCTAGTTCTAAGGAAATGAAAGCCTAGAGGGAAACGAGTAATGTTTACATACATTACAAATAACTTGAGGCTTCTTCCACCCCCCGTAAGGTTCGATTGCTTTGATTGGGCCTGAAGCACAACACTTCTCCCCCGCTTCCAGAGTTCTTCCTCCCACCCCCCATGCCCGACCCTCTGCCCTTTGCGATCCTCCTCACCGATCTGCCCGTCCTGCAAGGCCCTCCTGGTCACAGCCTGCACAAAGTAGCGGATCTCGTCCTGCTGCAAGTTCTCTCCATCCCGCTTCTTACGGATTATTTCCGGAATGCTGAGCCTGCCGCTTGGATTGGGGGCCGCAGAGCTGGTGGGGCCAGGCGCTGCCAAAGCAAGGCAAAGCCAACATGTCAGCTGTGAAAGGGACGGTGAGAAATAACCCCCCCTCCCAGGTGGAAGAAAGAAAGGATGTTTTCAGCAGAGACCCTTGCACCTCCTTAGAGTCATAGAATAGTAGAGTTGGAAGGCGCCTACAAGGCCATCTAGTCCAACCCCCTGCTCAATGCAAGAATCCACCCTAAGGCATCCCTGACAGATGGTTGTCCAGCTGCCTCTTGAAGGCCTCTTGTGTGGGAGAGCCCACCACCTCCCTAGGTCATTGGTTCCATTGTCGTACTGCTCTAACAGTCAGGAAGTTTTTCCTGATGTCCAGCCGGAACCTGGCTTCCTGTAACTTGAGCCCATTATTCCTTGCCTGTGGTCTTCCTTCCTCCAGCTCCTCCACCATCTTAAGGTGAAGTGCAAAACCCTCCTCTGCTTGTCCCTCGCTGCCTTCCAGACGCCTTGTGAAGCAGCGCCTGTCTTGCTTCCTTTAACTCCCTCCTCAAAAGCCCACCTTTCCCAGAAAGCCTTTTGGCCCAACCACCCCGGTTCACTGGCCCTATTGCAGCCTTCCCCAACCCGGTGTTCTCGAGGAGTGTTGGATTACTCCTTCCGTCATCCTCGGCCAGCGTGGCCAACGGTCAGGAATGCTGGGAGTTGCAGACCAAAACATCTGGAGGGTACCAGACTGGGTAATCTGATTACTAACACGGACTGGCCTTTTCCAGCTTCATTGGCTGCCAGTCCAGGTCTGGGCCCGATTCAAAGTGCTGGTATCGACATTTAAAGCCCTAAACGGCTTGGGGCCAGGCTACCTGAAGGAACGCCTCCTCCCGTATGTACCTGCCTGGACCCTAAGGTCATCCTCAGGGGTCCATCTCCGTGAGCCGCTGCCAAAGGAAGTGAGGCAGGTGGCTACCAGGAGGAGGGCCTTCTCTGCTGTGGCACCCCGGCGGTGGAATGAGCTCCCTAAGGAGGTTCTCTTGGCACCTACACTATATGCTTTTAGACGCCAGGTGAAGACCTTTTTATTCTCCCAGCATTTTAACAGTCTATAAATAAATTTTAACTCAGTGTTTTAAATTCGTAAATTTTGCATTGCTGCTGTTTTTATCTGGGTGAGCTTTTATATTGTATTTTATATTATGGTTTTATACTGTTGTTTTATACTTTGAATGGTTTTAATTTTTGTGAACCGCCCAGAGAGCTCCGGCTATTGGGCGGTATAGAAATGTAATAAATAAATAATAAATAAATAAATAATCCAGGTGCACATTGTACCTGAGCCTTTAACTAACCCTAGTTGGGTGTAACTGGAAGGATGGCAACCTGTTGCACCCCCACCTCCCCACTCTGCTTTCCTCCATTAATGCCCTTGTGTTAGATTGTAAGCTCCTTGAGGCAGGGACCTGTCCTCTTATACTCTGTGTCAAGCCTACAGTTGGCTCTATATTCATTCATTTCATCTCTACCACCCCATAGCCAAAGTTCTCCGGTGGTTCACAAAAATGAAAAACCATTAAAATGCACTGCATAAAGTACAAGAAAGCATTTGCGTAAAAACATATTCACAGATAATATATACCTAAAAATGTTTTTTTAAACCATCAGCCCAAGGCAGCTCATTAAAACTGCACTCTTCAAATACTTAAAAGGTTGTCACACAGAGGAGGGCCAGGATCTCTTCTCGATCCTCCCAGAGTGCAGGACACGGAATAACAGGCTCAAGTTAAAGGAAGCCAGATTCCAGCTGGACATCAGGAAAAACTTCCTGACTGTTAGAGCAGTACGACAATGGAACCAGTTACCTAGGGAGGTTGTGGGCTCTCCCACACTAGAGGCCTTCAAGAGGCAGCTGGACAACCCTCTGTCAGGGATGCTTTAGGGTGGATTCCTGCATTGAGCAGGGGGTTGGACTCCATGGCCTTGTAGGCCCCTTCCAACTCTGCTAGTCTATGATTCTATGATTCTATGAAAACTCATTATAAGCTGCTGAATGCTTGGGAGAAGAAGAGGGCAGTTTTTATATAAAAGTCAACTCATGATGATTATACGGATAAAGAGAGATAAGTACAAGCAATAAAAGTGGAAGAGTCCATCGATAGAGGCAGCTACAGGGGTGCTCTGGCTTCTGCACAGGCTCTACTTTTGCCACCTTTTCTTCTGTCAGGCTCTCATGCCTCTAACAGATGCGCAGCAGACAGATATTCAACTGGTGGAGTCTTCCCCATTGCTCCATCTTCATGAGAAGAAGAGCTGGCCCCGCTGAATTTCTAGCTTCTGTGTACCTGTTCACAAGGCACAGGAGCCCTAATGGAAATAAAAAGGTGGCAACCATCACTGAGCCTGTACCTGGAAGAGGAAGAGATGCTTGGCGGGACGGCTCCGAGCCCACATTTGCTCCTGGGCCATCCCGAGTGAGCAGGCAGAACAAATGGGCTGTGCTGACAGCGGCTAATTCCTAACACAAAAGCTGCTGTTCTCTGCCCTTCTGGCAACCCTACCACCCTCCCGGACAGGAAGCGGGTTGCGTGTGTGCAAAGCTCGGCTACAAAGTGCCTAGAGCTCACATGGGATCAGCCCTGGCTCAAGCCAAGAACAAGGAGTGCTTCAGAGCATGTGCAAAGTGCATATTTCCCTTCTCGAGGTGGGCAAGGCTAGTATACCATACGCAACAGTGTCGGAAGGTGGATCTCAGCAGGGGCAGAATGAGAAGCTGCACTTGCTAAAATTCCCTCCTCCACCCAACTGTTCAAGGTACAGGAGCCCCACCCTCGTTAGGAGGGGAAATGTACTCTGCACGTGCTCAGAGATCCTTTAACACGCTGTCATTATTATTATTATTATTATTATTAATATTATTAATATTATTATTTATTTATATAGCACCATCAATGTACATGGTGCTGTACAGAGTAAAACAGTAAATAGCAAGACTCTGCCGCATAGGCTTACAATCTAATAAAATCATAGTAAAACGATAAGGAGGGGAAGAGAATGCAAACAGGCACAGGGTAGGGCTGAGGCTGAGCATTTGAAACAGGCTCCATGACACTTCTCAAGCGAGTCCTGACTTGGATGAAGCTCCGCCCAGGAGAGCAAGAAGCTTCCACAATGGTGCCACACCCATGACCACTGCATGAGGGCTTTTTCTTTGCTCACTGTGGTAACAGAATAGTAATAGATCTCTGCACGCACGCACACAACTGAGCTGACCCTGAAGCCACGTGGAGAAATCACCTGAGTCACTGATGCCTTCTGAGAATGACATCACCTGAAAAAAAAAGATGGCGACATGGTCAATGGCTACATCATCATCATCATCATCTCTCTCTCTCTCTCTCTCTCTCTCTCTCTCTCTCTCTCTCTCTCTCTCTCTCATCCACCGGCTCCCTGATGACCTTTCTATGCACCATTAACTTGCAAGTCAACCAATCTCTGCACCAGGAATAAGCCAGACCCGAGCCCTGCAATTCTGCAATGCAGAGTTGCCTGAACCACAGAGTGTATACTGTGGGAACTACCCAGCACCCCAATATCATCCAGCTGCAACGTCCTTTTTTTAAAAGTAAGCGCCTTGAGCTCACTGCTGCAGAGAAACACTTGGGAACCAGGATAGTCCAGTAGATAGAAATATGAACATGGATTCCGATGATCTAGTTTTAGATCTCATTTAACCAGAGAGTCTTGGGTGGCTGCTACCACAGAGGCCTTCGGGGTCGCTTTTCGACAGTTACCTGGAAGTGAATTAAAACTGTGGTCTCACATAGGGTGATATTTTCCAGGAGTGCCCTCCCTGATGACCAAGATCCTTCCATAAAGTTTACTCACAAGTAGGCCCAATTCAGCAAAGGTCCCTTGCCGTGTTAATTAAAAGCTTTCTGCTTGCAGGTTCTGCCCATTTAATTTCTTCCAGTTCAGAGCGGCAGGTGGGGTGTGGAGGGAGGTGGGGCAGGTCAGGCGGGCTAGTGATTACTCAGCTTTTGTTCCTGATAGGGAAAGCCTTTAATTATTGGTTTCACTGCATTTTTTTTCTTTTTTTAGTGAAACAAGTATCTCCTATCCCCCATTGACTCTTAAGAAAATAAGAAGATCCCTGCTGGATCAGACCAAAAGGCTTATAGTTCAGCATCTGGTTTCTGATCTGGTTTCAGTCCAGGAAACCGGCTAGCAAGGTGTGACAATAGCAGGCTGCTGAACCTGAATTTTGAGGTTCAACACGGTCATCCTGACTAACAGCTGCTGACAGATCCCTGTTCGTCCATGATCTTTGTCTAATCCTTTTTAACAACTCCCAGCATTCTCTAGCCAACCATGCTAGCTGGGAAATGCTGGCTGTTGGGCTACTGTCTGTCTAAACACACATCGGATTGCACCCTAATTCTAGCATTAGCTATTTATTTATTTATTTATTTATTTATTTATTTATTCCGTTTCTATACTGCCCAATAGCCGGAGCTCTCTGGGCGGTTCACAAAGTGTCTTTTGTGGACACTTGTGTATTTCATCAGTTTTTAAACTGCCACAAGCCCCTTGGCTGGTGTTGCTGCAACAGAAGAACAGGGCTACGCCTCTGGCAATACATTTCCAGTGTTGCAAAAATGTGTGTGTGTGTGTGTGTGTGTGTGTGTGTGAGAGAGAGAGAGAGAGAGAGAGAGAGAGAGAGAGAGAGAGAGGGTGGGGGGAATTTCTTCACATTTCCAAGTGAGTAGGAGACATTCCAAATGAAGTGTTTCAGGGGACAGCACTCATATATTTAATAGGGTGACCCTATGAAAAGGAGGACAGGGCTCCTGTATCTTTAACAGTTGCATAGAAAAGGGAATTTCAGCAGGTGTCATTTGTATATATGGAGAACCTAGTGAAATTCCCTCTTCATCACCACAGTTAAAGCTGCAGGAGCCCTGCCTTCTTTTAAATCTGGTCACTCTAGTATAGCTCCTGCAGCTTTAACTGTTGTGATGAAAACAGAATTTTACCAGGTTCTCCATATATACAAATGACACCTGCTGAAATTCCCTTTTCTATGCAATTGTTTAAGATACAGGAGCCCTGTCCTCCTTTTCATAGGGTCACCCTACTTTAACAGTTGCGTAGAAAAGGGAATTTCAGCAGATCTCATTTGTATATATGGAGAACCTGGTGAAACTCCCTCTTCATCACAACAGTTAAAGTGCAGGAGCTATACTAGAGTGACCGGATTTCAAAGAGGGCAGGGCACCTGCAGCTTTTTTTTATTATTATTATTTTCTACAATACTTAAACATACACATTACATTCACATAAAAACAACAACCACAACAACATACTGCATAATGTTCAATTTTGAATACAAAATATCTTATCTTAATAACATAATCAAATAAAACCTACAAGTGCACCCCCCCACCCGGGATCTCATTCCTGATTCCAAAATCTCATACTTTCTTCTGCTGGTGGTTTCCCACTTCCCTTAGAAAACACAAACACTAGGAACTGTTTCCAAATTCCTTCAAAATCATTTGATTTAGCTATACCTCTTCTCCATTTAATATTACTTGTTAATTTATCATTAATAGCTATATCCCATACTTCTTTATACCATTCTTCAATAGAATATCCCCCTTGAATCTTCCAGTTCCTAGCTACAATTAATCTTGCTGCAATCAACAAATTCGTTATCAGTTTCTTAATTTCCTTTTTACATTTAAAATCTTCTTCAAATAGTGATAGCAATGCAACTTTTGGTGTTCTTTCTATCTTCATTTCCACAATTTCTTCAATCTCCAAAAACACCATCTTCCACAATTTCTGAACATAGTTACATTCCCACCACATATGCAAATACGTTCCTTTAACTCCACAACCTCTCCAACAATTTTCTGATTGCTGATTGTTTATCTTATTCAATCTAACCGGAGTTAGGTACCACCTCCATACAATTTTATAATAATTCTCTTTTATTCTTACTGACATATTTCTCAACGCTCTTTGTTTCCATAATCCCTCCCAACCCTGTTGTCCTATTTGTACCTTCAAATCTGTCTCCCAAACCATTTTACCCGATTTATCCACCGTCCCTTCCTCCACCAATATTCTATATATTTCACTCATCAACCCTTTTAAGACTGTTCTTTTCTCCCTTTCCTTATCTTTCTTAACTATTAATTCTTCAAACTTTGTTAATTCTCTACACTCTCCATTATCTCTAACCCACTTTTTAGTCCATTGTTCTAATTGCCTATAATTTAACCACCTGCAGCTTTAACTGTGCTGATGAAGAGGGAATTTCACCAGGTTCCCCATATATACAAATGACACCTGCTGAAATTCTCTCTTCAATACAACTGTTAAAGATACAGGAGCCCTGTCTGATGACGCTCTCGCTGTCCCTCCAGCAGGGACACTGTAAAGTCCTCCTTGGAAGCCCTCCCATAATGCTGCAGGAGCAGCATTGAGTTTGGACGTCTTTTATATTCAAATTCGGAGAGGAAGAGGAAGGGGGAGAACTCAGTGCTGCCAGTGATGGGGCTGAAATGGAGCTGCAGGCAGATCAGCATGGGCCAAGGAGGAGGAGAAATCCAAAAGGGGGAATGATGGCATGGACCCAGGATGAGGCAGCCAGACAGGGACCCCGGCCATTTCAAGGTGGCATCAGCCAACCGCCCTTCCCACCCAAAGGGGTCTCCTCCGAGGCTGCTCAGCATGCCTGGGTCCACCGTCCACACTTGGAGCACTTGCCTGTCAGTGCTGAGATCTTTCCTGTGGTACGAAAGCCAGGAGCTGAATTCCTGGAGCTCCCTCTGGAGATGTCCAGAACGTCTTCTCAGCTGAAGAGGAGGAGAGAAGAGGAGGGTTTAAGAGAGGTTCTGGAGGAAGAAGAGGAGGAGGAAGAGGAGGAGGACCTCAACGAAGACTACGCCCATGAACATTTTTTGACAGACAATATTACTGTACATAAAAAAAAAGGAAAGGACGTCAGTGGCCCACATGGGAAAGTAAAGTTTACAAAGAAACAGGGGTTACGTAATTTCCTTGCTCGACCTATCTGCACCCACCACCCAGCTCTTTGGGGGCCTTGTTGAGCTCCTCTACTGGGATGTCTCCAGGTCTTCTCTACTGCAAGTCCTACTGCAAGAGAACAGAAAAGGCACTTGGACACTGCAAGGCGTTTGCGATATCAGTCATGTTCTTTGGTAGAAAAAAAATGCTGCGGCTAACCATTGGTGGGGCCAAGGAGACCTGAATGCAACACAATCCAACGGATTACTGTTCAGATTCATCACCCATTTGAACGTTTTGGTTTAGCTAAGCGTGCCAGGGCTCGACTTCTGGGCACAAAGCCTGAAACCACAAAGCCCAGCCTGGGCTCGCTCTCCTTAAATGCCCTTCCCTCCGTAGCCCAGGGTGGGCAAACTTCAGGCTTGTGAATCTGTTTTGCTTTTTAGTAGATGCACTAACTGGAGCCCAGTGTAAAAGGCAATGGATTAAAGGTTTCTGGGACCACGGATGTGTGTTTGAGCACCAGGGGGATGTCTTGACGTCTTCTTTGTGGCTCCAAATCTCTGCAGCACTGGTTAGGTGACTTGACTTTTCCAGACAGAATGAGGGCAGCCCAGCTCTTCCACTGGTCTGTCCTTACTCGGAGCCACTCCGGGGGCATTAGATGACCACTGGAATGCCCCGCGCTACCTCCAACATGGGGAGAAAGGTTTCCTTTTTGAAGAGGAGCCTTTTGTATTTTACAGGCCAGATCTACACCAACAGGATACGATGTGGATGATAGGGGGTTCGTCTCCCCTGTCAGGAGGATGTCCCTTGTGGAGGTTGGAATCGGCGACCCGAGTGGTCCGGCGTCCCAGGAGGAAATCACTCTGCGGCTAGCCTGATGAGGGACCCCGGACGGGTCCGGCGGCCGACCTTCCTCGGTCGGACTTTGTCCTCCTGGCTGGCTCGCCAATTGATGTGGATGATGGGGGTTCGTGTCCAACCGGACAATCAAACAGGAGAGACGAAACTTAATCCAATTAAGTTGGTGTTTATTGTATCAATACAAGGTTAGGCAAAACGCACACAAGCAGTGAGTACACGGAACCGAATAACGCCCTACAAGATGTAGCCGATGTATATATACTATGTACATAAGGTGCGCGCGCAAATAGCCAATGCCTATTGGCCCTTTGCCAGCTAAGCATAGTGTTCGTATGCCTTGAGCAAGCGTTGACCATATAAGGCTTGAGGCAAAATACTTGGGGCGGATTAGTTTACAGCAACAAGGAAAGAAAAGCCCTTTATTATCACTTACATCAGATATTGTGCCATGAAAGCGATATGAAAGCAGTATAGCGATATTGAAGTGCACTGACAACTGTTGGGGCCTCTTGACACAGACCACAGACCGCTTTCAGACTACTTTCATAGTGCAATATCCTGCTTGGTGTAGATTAGGCCATGGCCAGTTTTGCTGAAGACACCAAATTATTTAGAATGGTTAAAACAAAAGGGGGGAATTGCGGAAAAGTTCCGAAAGGATCTCTTCAAAGTGGGAGAATGGGCATCTAAATGGCAAATGGCATCTAAACCGCCCAGAGAGCTTTGGCTATTGGGCGGTATAAAAATGTAATAAATAAATAAATAAATAAATAAATGTGATGCATTGTAATTATAATATAGGAGCAAAAAATACCACCTTCATATTTAAACTGATATGGTCTGAGTTGGTGACGTCTGTTCAAAGAAAAATATCTTGGGGTTTTGGTGGTTAGTCCAGTGTAAACACTGGGCCATGCAGCTGTGAAAGAGGCAGGTTTCATGTTGGGGGTCATGAGAAATAGAATGGAATGATATAAAATGAATGAAAAACAGCAAATCATTTCACATGGGATAGAGGCAGAAAGTCAAGTCATGTGGAGGGTGGGGGTACTTTTCCCAAACAATGAAGGGCTTTAAAATTGGAGGGGTGTTTTGGCTTGATTTTCAATATTGGATTATGGAGACAGCAGGGTTCATGCTGGTCCTGTGATCTTTGCCCTTCTGCCCTAGGTGTTGGCAGAGGACCAAAGCCGGCTCAGCTCAAACTTCATCTAGCGATAACGGGAGGTGGGACAACTTGGACAATAAGGTGTCTGTCACTGAAATTTTGCACATATCAAAGTTTGAAATGAATTTGCAGGTAGCCCCGGAGATGAAAGAGAAATTTCAATGAACTATATAATAAGATGACGAAATTTCTTTGAAGGATTTTGAGCGTCATCACACAGGGGGAAATCGCATTTCCTTACCGTTGCTTCCCCGCCCCCACTTTTGCCCTTCATTATAGAATCATAGAATCATAGAATATTAGAGTTGGAAGGGGCCTACAAGGCCATTGAGTCCAACCCCTGCTCAATGCAGGAATCCACCCTAAAGCATCCCTGACAGATGCTTGTCCAGCTGCCTCTTGAATGCCTCTAGTGTGGGAGAGCTCACAACCTCCCTAGGTCACTGGTTCCATTGCCTGGAGGGGAAAGAGGAAGCAGCAATGACCACGTGGCCCATTCACGGGGCGTTTTTTATCACGCCGCTTTTCCTGCACACAGCAAGTGTGCAAGTGTACATTGATGGTGCTATATAAATAAATAAATAATAATACTAATACTAATAATAATAATAAGGGATCGCGGCACATTCCATTAAAAAAAAAGTCAGATTAAAAGGGGTCTATTTTGCGATGGAAAAATGAGTGAAAGGAGCAGGAAGCGGATGTCATTGACTAAAGGACACACGAACATCTGTAAGTTGGATAGTAGCGAGTGTTCAATAAATCACTCATCTGATGAAGCCCTGAGCTCACCCGGTTGGCTAAAATGGAACTAGAATCATAGAATCATAGAATCGCAGAGTTGGAAGTGGCCTACAAGGCCATCGAGTCCAACCCCCTGCTCAATGCAGGAATCCACCCTAAAGCATCCCCGACAGAGGGTTGTCCAGCTGCCTCTTGAAGGCCTCTAGTGTGGGAGAGCCCACAACCTCCCTAGGTAACTGATTCCATTGTCATACTACTCTAACAGTCAGGAAGTTTTTCCTGATGTCCAGCCAGAATCTGGCTTCCTTTAACTTGAGCCCGTTATTCCGTGTCCTGCACTCTGGGAGGATCGAGAAGAGATCCTGGCCCTCCTCTGTGTGACAACCTTTTAAGTATTTGAAGAGTGCTCTCATGTCTCCCCTCAATCTTCTCTTCTCCAGGCTAAACCTGCCCAGTTCTTTCAGTCTCTCCTCATAGGGCTTTGTTTCCAGACCCAACGTGCAAAGCCAACGTGCATAACTGGCAGTATTGGTGGTGGTGCGGAACAGGGGCTGTTTCAGGAGCACATGCGTTTGATTTGTACAGGCTACTCTTGAGTTCCCAAAAATCCCCCGGAGCCTCATCTCTCTCCCCAGCTCATCGCTGTCCCAACACCCTGGCTCTTACCACAGTCGTCTGATCACAATATTCAAGATCCTTTTCCCCCTGCAAGCCAAAAACCCTCTACTCCGGCTCCAGCTGGTAGTACTGAAGCACGAGCGATCCAGAAGCCAGCGACGATGAGGATTGGCCCTCTGCCGCTTCCCCGGCTGAATCCCAGCCGTCCGTCCGTGTCCTCTGCTCACCTTTCCTTTCCCGCTGCTGTTGTACTTTGCAGTGGACTCTGCAAAGCTCTTTACATGGGCAGCAGTTCAAAGTCTCCTGCACCACCCAGCCGAGGCAAACGAGGGGCTTCCACGGTGCTCTTGGCAAACCATCTCCGTTCAGCTCCACAGGGGCTGGCTTGCTGCTGGTGCCTCCCTGTGTCGCAAGTGGCTGCTTGGGAAAGACGAAGCGCCCTGGTTACCCAAATGACATTTTGGAATGGGAGGAGTGAGGCCCTAGGGCTCCGTCCAAGTCGGGCACGCTGGCGCTGGGTGCATGTGGCCTCCTGGTGCGGCTTGGTGCCAACTTGCAAGGACACCACCACCACCCTGCTCCCTGTGACCCTTTCAGGTTTGAGCAAGCGACGAATTCTCCCCGAGATTCCTCTCTCTCATCACAAGGCCCCAAACAGAGAGACATCCCAAGCGTGGGGATAGAGACCATGTTGCAGAGGGCAGCGCCTCTTTCCCCCTCTCTTTTAAAAATCTAGAGTCGCCCAAATTTATTTATTTATTTATTTATTACATTTTTATACTGCCCACTAGCCGAAGCTCTCTGGGCAGTTCACAAAAGTTAAAACCATCATAAAACAACCAACATGTTAAAAGCACAATTACAAAATACAGTATAAAAAGCACAACCAGGATAAAAACCACGCAGCAAAATTGATATAAGATTAAAACACAGAGTTAATACAGTAAAATTTAAATTTAAGTTAAAATTAAGTGTTAAAATATTGAGAGAATAAAAAGGTCTTCAGCTGGCGACGAAAGGAGTACAGTGTAGGCGCCAGGCGGACCTCTCTGGGGAGCTCATTCCACAACCGGGGTGCCACAGTGGAGAAGGCCCTCCTCCTAGTAGCCACCTGCCTCACTTCGAGTCAAAACACTTTGGGGGAGCACATTCTTCTGGATCAGCCTGCCTGGTCACTGAGGTCATCAGAACAGGCACCCCTGGTGGGTCTTCTACATGGACCTCTGGTCCATCTGGAGTCCATTTGGGGGAGACCCCCTGGTGTTTTGGCTCCCCCTCTATGGAACTCCCAGCTAATTGAAGTCAGGCAAGCAATTACTTTGCTTTGTTTTCCGTACCTGCTGACGAGAGTTTAATTCGAACAAGCCTTCTTTGACTGACCGTGCGTTTGCGTGGTTGTTTGTCACAATCTGAGAGCGTCATCAGATGGGGGGAAATCGTGGTTCCCTACTGTCGTTTCTCCACCCCTGCTCCTGTCACACAATACTTCCTCTTTCTACCAGGAGAAGAACGAGGAATTAAACAAAAATCACGTGGACCATTCAGGGGTGCTTATCGTGCAAACAGCAGGAGATGGCAGCACATTCCGTGTTTTTTTTTAAAGTCAGATTAAAAGGGGGGTGTTTTGTGATGGAAAACAGGCAGGAAGGACTGGGAGGCATGCAGGAAGCGGACAAGGTTGTCTAAAGGATACAGAAACATCCATAAGTGGGCAGTAGCTTGCGTGCAATAAAATGCTGGTCTGATGACACTCTGATTTTAAATATGATTATTTTGTGTTTCATAGAGTCATAGAATCATAGGATAGCAGAGTTGGAAGGGGCCTACAAGGCCATCGAGTCCAACCCCCTGCTCAAGGCAGGAATCCATCCCTGACAGATGCTTGTCCAGCTGCCTCTTGAAGGCCTCTAGTGTGGGAGAGCCCACCACCTCCCTAGGTCACTGGTTCCATTGTCGTACTGCTCTAACAGTCAGGAAGTTTTTCCTGATGTCCAGCTGGAATCTGGCTTCCTTTAACTTGAGCCCATTATTCCGTGTCCTGCACTCTGGGAGGATCGAGAAGAGATCCTGGCCCTCCTCTGTGTGACAACCTTTTAAGTATTTAAAGAGTGCTGTCATGTCTCCCCTCAACCTTCTCTTCTCCAGTTCTTTCAGTTTCTCTTCATAGGGCTTTGTTTCCAGACCCCTCATCATCCTGGTTGCCCGCCTCTGGACTTCAATCCCTTTTTCTTTTTTTTGCTCAGGAATGTTGTTAGAGAGAGAGAGCAGTATATGAAAATCTGTAAATGAGCCAGTGACACACTGCTCTGTGAGCCAGGGGAGCCACAAGGCGGAAAAGAGAAGGCAGCAGCATTTGTGGGGCTCCCTTTGCTTCTGCCTCTCTTCTCAGCTGGCCAGGAAGAATTGTGTGCTACCTCCAGTATTTGAGGCAGTAAGCCAGTGTGCATCAGTTGCTGGGGAACATGGGCGGGAGGGTGCTGTTGCCCCGTGTCCTGCTTGTGGGTCCCTGGCCGATGGCTGGTTGGCCCCTGTGTGAACACAGTGCTGGACTAGATGGACCCTTGGTCTGATCCAGCCTCAGGGCTCTTCTGATGTTCTTAATGTTTCTAGCTTGGCTACTTCGTTTGCCCTCACCTCGTTGGCTCAAAACGTTCCAGAGTGACTGTCCCCGTTCCTCTCCTTCCTCAGTGGGGGTTGCCAGCTTCTTTTTGGTACTAGCTCTGCTCCTGTGCCTTGAAGAGCAACCTGCCCCCACCTAGGGTGACCATATGAAAAGGAGGACAGGGCTCCTGTATCTTTAACAGTAATGTAGGAAAGGGAATTTCAGCAGGTGTCAGTTGAAGAGGGTGAAATTCCCTCTTCATCACAACAGTTAAAGCTGCAGAAGCCCTGCCTTCCTTTGTATCTGGCCACTCTACTATAGCTAGTGTAGCTTTATCTGTTGTGATGAAGAGAGAATTTCACTCACTTCAATTGACACCTGCTGAAATTCCCTTTCCTACATTAGTGTTAAAGATACAGGAGCCCTGTCCTCCTTTTCATATGGTCACCCTACCCCCACCCCCACCCCAGGGCCTTTACTCACATGCAGATGGGGAAACCTGATCAGCAAGAGCTGCATAGGCCAGGCAGGCTGCTGTTAAAGGGACAGAAAGAGGGCCAGTCAAAGGGGGACGTGCTCCACTTAGGGCTACAGAGCAAGCCAACCTGCGCCCTCCAGACGTTTAGGCCCACGGCTGCCTGGCTGTCCTGGCTAGCAGCCCTGGCGGCAAAAGTGAGCCGTCGCGCTCTGCTTTTCTTTCTGGTGGTTTCCTCTTCATAAGCTCCACGTCTTTCCAGACTAGTCAACTGGGAGGCTTAAGGGTTAATAAAACCTCTGTTTCCCAAGCCCTCCCCGCCCCACCCGGGGAGCTGCTTCTCTCCTTCACCCTTGCAACCTGCTCGTTCACCTGCCTCCTGCTCCCACCTGGACAGCGGTGGTGCTTGTCTTGTCCCCCCCCCACCACCACCAAGGGAGCATCTCCTTTGCCCAGTGCCCTGGCTATGATCTCCTGCCCTGATCAGCCTCTGGCTTCTAATCCCTTAGGCCCGTGCTTGGATCGCCTTGGGTTTGGGCTGCTGATTAATCTGCCCCATCAATGATTACACCGGCCCCGGTTGTTGATTTCCGAGGGGGAGAGGCTGAAGGTCAGTGGCGGGGCACCAGCTTTGAACGGGCATTTCCAGTTAGCATCAGGATGGGGGAGGCCACTGTCTGTTCCAGGGCCGGCGCTACCATAGAGGCCACTCAGGCGGCCACCTAGCGCGCCAAAGTAAGGAGGCGCCGAACGCCGGACCTGGAAGCCGCTCTCCCACAGCAGCTCTGAGAGGGCGGCTTCCGGGTGCACCGTTCCGAAGCTGCCCGCCCGCCCCAGCATCCTGGCTTCGCTTTGGCTGGGCACCCACCCAGCTGAAGCAAAGCCACGCCCGCCCTCCCCCCACTCCAGCATTCTGGCTTCACTTCGGCTGGGTGGGCACCGAAGTGAAGCCAGAACGCTGGGGTACGGGGGTGGGCGGGTGGCTTCGGAACGGCGCGCCCGGAAGTTGCTCTATCAGAGTGGCTTCCGGCTGGGTGCATCGTTCTGAAGTTGCCTGCCCGCCAGCCCCCCCCCCCCCAGCATCCTGGCTTCGCTTCGGCTGGGCGGGGGATATGGCACCCCGTGCCCAGGTACATGGGGGTGGGTGGGTGAAAGCAGCTCACCTGCCTAGGGTGCAAAATAGTCTAGCACCGGTCCTGGTGTGTTCCAGACGTTACTCAATAGTAGTCCATATGGGGAGAGGCACGTATGGTTGGCTTGGTCAGCTCCAGCACTGCATTGCACAAATGGGCCCGTGAGGCAGAGGGACAAGCTTGGAGCCCAAAGAAGTGTCTATACAGTCTGCTTACCCTATCGGGGCTGCGCAGTTTATATGACGCTGCCCCCATCTCGCAGCCACATTGGGCTTCTACCCGAAAAACTGCTCTCTCTTTTTTTGCAGCGTGATTTTACCATGATTTTGTTGCTGTTGCTCCAAGCTCAGTGCTGTTCCTCTGTCTGCCAGTGGTGGCCTCAGTGCAGGTTCAGTCACTGGGTGTTGCTGGGGGTGGGTGAAAGTCCCAGGGTAAATTCAGGTAAGCACGGGAAGGCAGGGCAGGGGGCGGAGGGTGGGCTTGCTGAGCTGACTGGCCACTGGTGCTGCAGTTACTTGGCCAGACAGCCCATGCTCCCTCCTGCCATTTGAATGTATTATTCCTGCCCCACAGCTGCGATGCTGCAGGGGTTTGAGGGAATCATAGAACAGCAGAGTTGGAAGGGGCCTCCAAGGCCATCGAGTCCAACCCCCTGCTCAGTGCAGGAATCCACCCTAAAGCATCCCTGACAGATGGTTCTCCAGCTGCCTCTTGAAGGCCTCTAGGGTGGGAGAGCCCACCACCTCTATACCACATCAGCTGCAAAGTTTAATTGTTGTAAACCGCCCAGAGAGCTTTGGCTGTGGGGCGGTATATAAATGTAATAAATAAATAAAAAGTGATGTGGTATAGAGATACCCACCCCTAGGTCTGGGGCAGGGGTTTTGGGGCTGCTCCAAAAGAGAGCTCAGTCCTTTCTTATTTCAAGGAAATGGTGCTGATGGGTTCTGCCCCACACTCTCCAAAGATGCCTTCCTTTGACTCCTGGGACTGCTGGGACTGGAAATAGCTTTGGAGATTGATTATAGGCAGGATGGCTCCTTATAGAATCATAGAATAGCAGAGTTGGAAGGGGCCTACAAGGCCATCGAGTCCAACCCCTGCTCAACGCAGGAATCCACCCTACAGCATCCTTGACAGATGCTTGTCCAGCTGCCTCTTGAAGGCCTCTAGTGTGGGAGAGCCTGCAACCTCACCAGGCAACTGGTTCCATTGTCGTACTGCTCTAACAGTCAGGACGTTTTTCCTGATGTCCAGCCGGAATCTGGCTTCCTTTAACTTGAGCCCGTTATTCCGTGTCCTGCACTCTGGGAGGATCGAGAAGAGATCCCGGCCCTCCTCTGTGTGGCAACATTTTCAGTATTTGAAGAGTGCTCTCATGTCTCCCCTTGTTTACAGCTGACTGTGGGGTGGCAGACCGGGGTGGGTGGGTGGTCGCTTGACCTGTTCTTGTAGTTTTAGCAGCCACCTGATGAGCAGAAAAAAGCTGGTGGAACTTTTCACAGCATGTCAATTTGCCAGGGGGAGGGGGAAGGGTTGTGTGTGCATACCACTCCATTCAAAGGACAGTTGTGAAGGTCAGCGAAGAAATTGGCAAAGTTAACACTGTACTTTCCTTCCAGAGTCAGAGCCAAATTTCAACAACTTCTGAATAAGAATAATCCTGGACACTGGATGCCCTGGAAACGCTGTGCAAAGTGTGCAGCCCTGGCCGGTAGCCTCACCTTCCCAAGTGTTGAGCTTGCATGCCAAAGCACAGCCAGGTAGGGTTGCCTTCTTTTCTTACAGCCCAGGTGCTGCGTCTGTAACACGCATGCAAAGGGGGCCGCCCCCGTGCCTATTGAGGGGACGGAGAGGGGAGCAGGATGTGCCTGTGGGGTTGCAAGAACAAAGTGGGTCTGGACTCTCCTTTGCAAGCAGAGCCTGGCAGCCCCCAAAGCACTTGTGGTGTCTTTGGGAGAGGAGGGGGTGGGATCCGGGAGAGGGAGAGGGGGAGAGAAGGAGAAGGAAACACCTCCACCGGCCAGGATGTGTGTAATGAGCCCGTGGGCCAGCAATAACCCACAAACAGCCGAGAGGTTTTTTTGTTTATTTCCCACTTTGCAAAGTGCTTTGCAGGCATCACTCCTTTTTAATCGGTGAAGGGAGAATGATACATCAAACCAACAGCAACTTGTGCACAGTCTTTGGGGCAGGAGGTAAGATACAGCACCGACACACACACACACACACACACACACACACACACACACACACACACACACACACGGCAAACCGCCACCAGCTTCAGGATGGTTGCAAGCATCGGAGTGGGTGGGGCTGGGACCCGTCACCCTATCCAGGGGATGTGAACTCTCCAGGCAGGATGGATCCTGGCCCCTTTAGCCCAGAGGGGGATCTGACATGTCACTTGGCTAGCACAAGCCAGCCTTCCCCATCTGGGTGCCTGCCAGATGTGTTGGACTGCAACTCCCATCATGCAGGAATGATGAGGGGACTGTAGTCCAGCACATCTGGAGGGGCTGGTTGGAGAGAAAGGAGAGGCAGGCGCCGGGGCTGTGGCTGATGTACAATTAACTTTTTATTGTTTCCAAATTTAAAATGAACCATTTTAAATTTCGAAACAATAAAATAGTTCATTGTACATCAGCCACAGCCCCGGCGCCTGCCTCTCCTTTCTCTCCAACTTCCATTGGTGCTATTCCCTCTCACTCAGCCACATCTGGAGGGGCGCCAGGCGGGAAAGGCTGACGGAGGCTATTTGGGCTGGAGAGGTTCATCTAGATCGCTTCTGGGCTGGTCGGCGCACAGATGGTGGCCTCTACATTCAAACGGCGCCTTTCAAAATTCACGTTTGGGGGGATAAATACTCTCAGAACACAGACATCATGTCTTGCAAAAGGAATAATATGAAGCGTCGACTTGTTCAATCAATACCTTTACACCTTGGGCTGCAATGATCCCACTCCATGCACCATGCATCTCTCTCTGTGCAATCTAGAGCAGGGCTACGCGCACTTAAGGCCGGTGGTCCCCAGGTGGAGAGGTGGGGCGCGCGCTCCGCTCTCCTGTTGCATCTGCTGCAGAGGGGGCTGCAGTGCAGGCACGAGATGGGAGGGGGAGGGAAGAGGGAGCGCCCTTAAGCCGTAGGCTGAGCAGCTGTACCCGCATAGGAATGGACCCTAAATTTATTTTTCACGTCCTTAAATGAAAAGACCTCCATAACTGGGCATATTAGGAGAAAAAACGTTACATTGGGTGAATACAAATCCTCACTTTTGGAAATCTATCTATATATAACGCTTAGGTATGTTTCCGTAAAGGTTTCAGCTGATACAGGTTGCTAAGCCCCTCGCCTGACTCCTCTGGGCTTTCCAAGGTAATCCTACCCCCTCCTTTCTGCCTCTTTGCTCCCCCCGCCCCCCCATGAAGGGGGCAGCGCCACAGTCCGGAGCATGAGCGAGGCACGGCCAGGGCCCTTGGTGGCCAGGTGGGTGGCCGCTCACCTGCTGCGAGCCCCGGCCCCGGCCTAATCTCATGCGAGCTGGGCGGGCGGCCCAAGGCTGACAGGAACCCTGGGGAGAGGGGGACACCTGCTCCCCTGCCCCCCAGGTCTGCCAGACGGCACTGTATCGGCGGTGTCCAAGCAGCCCACACCCCCACAATGATATTTAATCAATAAACTTTTAGATATGCGACATCGGCGTATGTTACGCCGGGTACAGCTAGTAATTACGAAAATGCCTTTGAGATACCCCTCCCTGCGAACCAAATTCATTTCCGCTCTTGGATGGAAGGGGTGGGGTGGGGTTGAGAGAGAGAGGAGAAATGTTGGAGGAGAGATGTTTTTTTTAAAAAGAAAGATCTCCATAACAAAAAGGGACTTGGAATAGCTGTTCACTGTTTCCAATGAGGATGGGAAGAGACGCAATGGTTGCAAAGTGACGGACGCAGACTTCTCTTTTATACAGCAGAAAAAACACCAGCCCAGACCGGGAGTCAATGGAATCCAGCTGGCTTGACACGAGACAAGCCCAGCTGGATCAGACCAGAGGCCTGGCTAGTCCAGGGGCGGATCCGCACGTCGGCCCCAGAGCGCATTTATGCGACCCCAGGGCACCCCGAAAACGATAGTCTGTACTTGCCTGTAAAAAGAAACGAGGAAGAGATGACGATGATGACGCCGCCGACGCCACCCAGCTTCCTGCTCCCCGGCCGGCTCAGAGAGCTCTTTTTGAAGGAGGCGAGGTAGAGAGCTTTTTCCGCTCTCCACCCAGCTCTCCGTCCCAGCCGGGGAGCAGGAAGCTGGGTGGCGTCGGCATCTCTTCCTCGTTTCTTTTTACAGGCAAGTACAGACTATCGTTTTCGGGGTGCCCTGGGGTCGCATAAATGCGCTCTGGGGCCGACGTGCGGATCTGCCCCAGGACTCTGTTCACATAGTAGCCAACCAGGTGTCTCTGGGAAGCTCACAAGCAGGACGGGTGAGCAACAGCACTCTCCTGGGTGTATTCCCAGCAACTGCCATGCAGAGGCCAACTGCCTTCATAGAATCCTAGAATCCTAGAATAGCAGAGTTGGAAGGGGCCTACAAGGCCATCGAGTCCAACCCCCTGCTCAATGCAGGAATCCACCCTAAAGCATCCCTGACAGAGGGTTGTCCAGCTGCCTCTTGAAGGCCTCTAGTGTGGGAGAGCGCACCACCTCCCTAGGGAACTGGTTCCATTGTCGTACTGCTCTAACAGTCAGGAAGTTTTTCCTGATGTCCAGCCGGAATCTGGCTTCCTGTAACTTGAGCCCGTTATTCCGTGTCCTGCACTCTGGGAGGATCGAGAAGAGATCCTGGCCCTCCTCTGTGTGACAACCTTTCGAGTATTTGAAGAGTGCTCTCATGTCTCCCCTCAATTTTACCTAGCATTTGTCTCCCATCGAAAGCAGGAGCCTTCTAAGAAACACAACAGCAACTTCAGGGACTCCTAGGATGAGCAGACTGGGCTATAACAGGCAGGAAGCCCCAGGTCCTGCATGGCACAGCCAGCAAGATTGCTGATGCCTCCAGGACCCCACCAGGTTCTATTACTTTTGCCAAAATCTGATTCTAGATTGCTGCCAGTCCCCAAAATGAGCAAAACCCACAGGCAAGATCCGGCTCATTGCTAACTCCCCTTCCCCCCACCACCACTCAAGCAGGTCCACCCCATCCCAGCTGCAAAGAATGGAAGGTAAATTTAGGCTGAACATCAGAAAGCTCTCCTCCTCAGGAAGAACACCTCAGCATCTGATGAAGAGGACAGTGTCTGCGAAAGCTCCTGGCAGAATAAATGTGTGAGCCTTACAGGTGCCACAAGACTCTTTGCTGGTTTTGCTGCAACACACCAGTGCGGATACTTCTCTGCCCATCATCAATGGAATCAGCCTCTCAGCAGGATTGCAAAATTTCCTCTGTCGAAAGCTTGCAAGGAAAACGTCAGCCAACGGAGATGTTTCAGTAGAACCTTAATGCCGCAGGCTGAACGAGACCGGAACGCCTTCTAGCTCCAGCTCTGCAAACTCTGTTGTCTAATATGCAGTGACAACTGCACAGTGGGACCAGATTTCTAGCCAGAGCCCTGTGCCGGCTGCGATTGTGCACAGGCACAGTCAAAGTGCAGCGTTTGGTCTTGGGCACAGACTTTAGCGTCCGAAGAATCTCAGTTTCCATTTGGAAAAAGTGCCAAGCTCCTAGCCATGATGGTTGTGAAAGTATCTGAAGACTGGAGGATTAGGGGTCCTGGATGCCAGAGGGTGGGGCTACTGACTGACAGAAGCAGAATAAATTATGCAACTTGGAAAGTGTATGTAAATTTGCTTAGTTTGCATAATTTATACAGGTTGCAGAATCCAGCATTTCTGGGTGCAGAGAACGCAAAACCCTGATAATAGCTCTGGGATATCAATAGGGGAAATCCTCGCCTCCTTGGACCTCATTCCACCCACTGTCGCTCGATCCTCTTTCCCTAGAGCAGCCCACCCTGGCTCAGCCCACCTGCCCCTACTCTCTTTTAGCCCCAGGGCAATCTAGCCAAAGGATCCGGGGGAAAGGAGACGCAAACCTCCTGCATTGAGCAGGGGGGTTGGACTCGATGGCCTTATAGGCCCCTTCCAACTCTACTATTCTATGATTCTATGATTCTAAGGAGGCTGCAGGAGACTGAGGCGGGTGGTCCTTGAGCCCCCGGCTGGGAGGAGCCTCCCAAGCCTTCGATGCTGCCAACCCTCCCCAGCCCCGCCAGCAACAACCACACAAAGCGTGGAGAGATGTGAGTGTTTCCAAATGAACATTTCTTGCCCAACCCGTCCCAGCCAATTGGGCCGGCTTATTCCACCACATCCACGATGAGAGGAGCTACGTAGTCCGAGTGGCGGATCCCGAAGGTCAAACCACGATTCTGGGCGTACTGCAAGGGAGAGGAGAGGAGAAAAGCAGGTCACCGCCATGCAGAGAAGAGCCGGTTCAGTCCCACCGAGAGACTTCCGATGAAAGATCCCAGGATGAGCAAAGCAAGGCCACATTCTGCTCCAAGGAGCTCAAGGGGGGTTGCAGATTCCCTGGCCTAACCTGCCCCCCTTCATGTAGTTAGTCCTGTGGTGGGGACACCTAGGTGCCAGGGAGCCTTGCTTGGGACCCAGCCTAAGCGCAACTTTCAGATGACTCAGGCTTGACATCTGAGCAACTTGGACCGTTGGCTTATCCCAGCGCCTTCTATAACAGCTGTGGCGTCTGCCAAGAAACCGGAGGCAAGGGAGTTGCTGAGCATGGGAGGAGGCCCACAGCACTGGCTTGGCCCACGGGGCGCCTGGATCCAAGCCCTCCTGGAGCCGTGTCAGCAATGCCACCAAGGTCATGTGTGGATTAGTCTTTACCGAGAGCACCGCTGGGTGGCTGGGAGGAATTTCACGGGTTCGCTAAAGTTGTCGGCACGTGTGTGAATGCTTGCAGAGGTAAGGGTCACTGCTGGGTCCTCCAAAGAAGGGAAGCTAATGAAGCTAAAGAGACTCACTCCAGTTCTGATGCAAGGGGAGACCCTTCTTCTACCACCACCAGCCCATAATCGTCACATCTTTGCTGCAAGACATCCCCTCCTACACACACACACACACACACACACACACACACGTGTGCTACAGATGCCCCTCCCCTTCTCACCTTCTCAGGACTGTACGCTCCTGGGCCCGGTTTCACCGTGTTGTCCCCGGGGGGCATGTTGCGAGCCAGCATGCTGAACTGAGGCTGGCGGTACTTGTAGATGCTGGGGTCCACCAGGCGGTAGTTGCAGGGTCCAGGAGTCTGCCGTACAAGAAAGGCCAAGGGTCACCAGCAGTGCGTTCCCAGGAGGAGCTGCTGCACCTCCAGGCTGGGACCTCTGCCCCCGCCCCAGCCCCAGCCCCCTGGGGTGCCTCTCTGCCGCTGTCTTTCCTAAAGCCCTCTGAACACGTGGAGGCCAGGAATAGGGACAGCGTTACTCAGTGTTACTCAGGCCTGGTTGGGGGTCCAAGTGCTGGAAACAGAAAGCTTAGAAGGAAGCCATGGAATGGGATGAGGGTGGAACTCCGGTATGCAAGCCGGCCCGTCTTTCCTTGAGGGCACGAAGTTTTGCTGCCTGGGATCTGAGATGCAGGCAAATCGGCCCAGGGCTTGGTGGTTGGCTTAAAGAATCATAGAATCATGGAATAGTAGAGTTGGAAGGGACCTATAAGGCCATCTAGTCCAACCCCCCATCCTAGGTGTCAAAAACTCGCCAGGGCTGCTGCTCACCTTGCTGAGGTCCTCGTAGAAGCTGCCGATTGTGCTGCGTCCAAAAATTGAATAATTGGGGGCTGAGTTCTTGTTGACCACCCTGGGCCCAAGCATGGGAGGGAGCCCATAGGCTGCAGGCCCTAGAGGAGGGGAGAGAAGGGGAGGGGCTCAGAGAAAAATCGGGACTCCACATGGGATGGCCCAAACCAGCCTTCCCCTGCCTGGCAGCGCCCAGATGTGTTGAAATACAAATCCCATAACCCCCAGCTAGCGTACAGAGGTTTGGTAGTGGGGGAGTTGGGAGAAGCTCCATGCAAACCCAGCAGAGGCCTCTGGCTCCCCAAACCCTGGAAAGAAGCGCCGTGGGCGAGAGAGGCGGAGACGAGGCCTCCAGCATCCGGGGAGCTAAGGAACGTCCTGAAAGGGCATCAGTGAGACCAAGAGGCAGGAGGTTCCCCTAGGGCAGCCTTCCTCAACCTGGGGCGCTCCAGATGTGTTGGACTGATGCAGTCCAACACATCTGGAGCGCCCCAGGTTGAGGAAGGCTGCCCTAGGGGGAGGGGGAGGAGGAGGGGTCCGCAAATCCCATAGGAACCCTATCGGAAGCTGCCTCATTACCAAAACCAGAGCCATGGTCCATCCGGCGCAGTATTGTCAACTCTAGCTGGCAGCGATGGCTCTCCAGGGGATCAGGTAGATTTTCCCAGCTCCACCTGGAGATGTCGGGTATCGAACCTGGGGCCTTCTGCATGCGGAGCAGGGGCCCTTCTGCCCTACTGAGCTATAGCCAGGCCCCCGCCCCTCCAGGCAGCTCTCCTTCGGCCAGGTCAGCCTTCCCCCAACCTGATGCCCTCCAGTTGCGTTAGACTGCAATTTCTATCCCCCTGCCCAACTAGCATGGTGATTGGCATATTCATACTACACCCTAAAGATGATGATGATGATGATTCATACTACACCCAAAAGATTATTATTATTATTATTTCTATACCGCTCAATATCTAAAAAAGATTCCAGAGCAGCGAAGATAAAAAGAAAGACGATAAAGAGCAAATTAAAATTGTTCAATTTAAAATAAAGGACCAGAAAAGAAGGTGGCTGGTCAGCTGGAGAAGGCTTCTTCAAACAGAGTGGTTTTCAGGAGGCACCTGAAGCAGCCTAGTCTTGGCGCCTGCCTGACCTCCAGGGGCAGGGAGTTCCACAGAGAAGGGGCCACCACACTCAAGGCTCTTCTCCTGGTGGATTCCAATTGGGCCACAGGTCCACTTGGAACCACCAGGAGCCTGCCCTCTGACAACCTCAGTGATTGGGCAGGTTGGTAGGGGAGAAGGCGCTCTCTCCCGGGTATCCTGGTCCCAAGTTGTTTAGGGCTTCGTACACTAGTACCAAAACCTTAAACCTAGCCAATAGGCAGCCAGTGCAGTTCCCTCAGCAAAGGAGTCACATGATGAAAGGGTGTGACATGAGGGACGGTTGACAGACAGGAGTGCTGTTGGAGAGAGGCCTTCTCCGTCCCATCTCCCTGTCGTTCTTGAATGGTGCCTTGGCCACCAAGCTGTGGCAGCTGTTCCACAGCACACGCAGACCCACACCCAAGGCAGCAGCAGCAGCAGGAGATGCAGTGATCTTGCTCTGGCCGGAACCATTTCACCACTCGGCTCGTATTCAATGCTCACCCTGGGTGGGATTCTCACTGAGGGATAAGGCTGCCCCCCACTGATGACACGAGGCTGCCGCTATCAACCTAACATGATCCATGCAACAACATGGCAAGATCTAGAAATACGCACAGAGCCAATAACTCAAGTGCACGACCTCCTCCACAGAACACCCCCCACCCCATCAAGTGACAAAACATTTAACACACGCATCTCTGCATCGTATTATCAAGTGCTTTTTTATTTTGTATGGATGGAATTCTCTAGCGACATTGATGGCACCTTCCCTTTAGACACAAAAGTCCTGCTATTCCCACCATCCCCCCAGCCAGCCATGAAGGACTGGATTCAAACCTCTGGAGGTCCAAGGGCCGAATTCAATTTCAGAGGAGCACTGGTGAGCTGACATTCCAGGGGTGGGCGGGGCCAAGGCAAAAGGGGGAGGAGCAAAAACACCAGCACATTTTTGCCAGTAACTAAGGCCTAGGAGAGGCATTTCAGTCTTTTAGAATGTGGGCAGGTGGTGGCTGCACAAAGACCAGGAAGCCACCAAACAATCAGCCATCAGGGAAAAGGGGGTGTGGCTTTCTGGGGAACCCTAGAAGGCCAGAATTAGGGTGACCCTATGGAAAGGAGGACCAGGCTCCTGTATCTTTAACAGTGGTATTAAAAAGGGAATTTCAGCAGGTGTCATTTGTATGCAGGCAGCACCTGGTGAAATTCCCTCTTCATCACAACAGTTAGAGCTGCAGGAGCCCTGCCCTCTTTTGTATCTGGTCAAGAGGGCAGGGCTCCTGCAGTTTTAACTGCTATGATGAAGAGGGAATTTCACCCGCTGAATTTCTCTTTTCAATACAACTGTTAAAGATACAGGAGCCCAGTCCTCCTTTACACATGGTCATCTTAGCTGGGGTGCTACCCCCAGGTGGCCCGCATTTGGCCCACAGACCTGAGGTTCCACGCCCCTGCTTTAAAAGACTAGGTAGCCTGACTTGACCTGAATCCCACCCTGGATTCCCACCCACATCATAACCTGTCAGCCTGCAGTGGCAAGTTATACATGGACCACAAAGGCCCGGGTTGTGTCCTTGACTGCTAGCCTGGACTTGCTTTCAGAGCTGGCATGGGTACAAATGACTGGGCAATGCTCCTGTCGGGAAAAGGTTTCAGCAAGCCCGTTGAGGGCCATGTTCAGACAGGGTGGCACTGCTCAGCCCACCAAGATGACGCTACTATTATTATTATTTATTTATTTATATAGCACCATCAGTGTACACGGTGCTGTACAGGAGCGACTGAAGGAGCGACTCCTTCAGCAACAACCCTCCCCCTGCCTTTCTAAACACTTTATCCATTTCCCAGAGAAGTCTTACAATCTCAAGGCTGGGGGAGGTAGGTGAATCTTTCTCCTGATGTTCACGATCGTATCTCGGCATGTCTCTCAGATATCTCAGCTTGGTTGCTTCATCGTCGTTTGAAACTTAATATGGCAAAGACTGAATTGCTTGTTTTTCCTCCTAAACCTTCTCCTCATCTCCCATTCTCTCTTACTGTCAATAATGTTACGCTTACTCCAGTCAAGGAAGCTCGTAGTCTTGGCTTTATATTTGATTCCTCGCTCTCCTTTATTCCTCATATTGAGACAGTAGCTAAATCCTGTCGTTTTTTCCTGTATAATATTGCCAGGATTCGATCATTTTTGTCTGTCTCTTCTGCCAAGACGCTTGTTCATGCACTGGTTATTTCTCGGTTGGACTACTGCAACCTTCTTCTCACATCAATCCGTTGGTTTCTGTTCACCACTCGGCTGCTAAGATCATCTTCTTGGCTCGCCACTCTGACCATGTTACTCCACTTCTGAAATCTCTTCATTGGCTTCCAATTCACTTCAGAATCCAATATAAACTTCTGTTGACCTACAAAGCTTTTCACTGTCTAGCTCCTTCCTATCTCTCCTCTCGCATCTCACACTATTGCCCACTCGTGCTCTTCGCTCCTCTGATGCCATGTTTCTCACCTGCCCAAGGGTCTCTACTTCCCTTGCTCGGCTTCATCCATTTTCTTCCGCTGCCCCTTACGCCTGGAACGCTCTTCCAGAACATTTGAGAACTACAAGTTCAATCACAGCTTTTAAAGCTCAGCTAAAAACCTTTCATTTTCCTAAAGCTTTTAAAACTTGATTTTGCTCTGACTTTATACTGTTAGTTTTACTCTACCCTGTGCCTGTTTGGTGCATTCTCTTCCCCTCCTTATTGTTTTATTATGATTTTATTAGATTGTAAGCCTATGCGGCAGGGTCTTGCTATTTACTGTTTTACTCTGTACAGCACCATGTACATTGATGGTGCTATATAAATAAATAAATAAATAATAATAATAATAATAATAATAATAATAATAATAATAATAATCTTTCCCTGAGAATGCTGACGGAGAGAAGTTTGCACAGCATCTGACGTTCCAAACTAGTTCTAACTTGCAAGGTCTCAACGGGCTTGCTGAAACCTCTACGTGACACAGCATCGCGGTGTAGCGTTAGAAAGGGCTTTTGCCACATGTTGGCTCTTGCTGAGGGCAACTCTGGACAAGGGATACAAACGCTGCCTTCATTCACGAGAGACCAGCAGGACCTCCCTAGCCAAGCCCTGCAACCGGTTGGAAATGGCCTTCTTCCTCTTTCTAGACCATTTAGAAAGGGGATAAGCTGCACAAATGGAAAACCACCAAATGGCCAATAGTTTGGGGAAAGGTGGGGTTGGAGGAAGGTGGTTTGATCAACTGGGGAGCCCCGGAGGGTCGGATTTGGACCCGGGACTGAGGTACTGGATCCCTGACTTAGTGGGAAAGGAGCGTAGAGATAGAAGTACGGAAGCCACACTTGGGATCCTGTTGCGCCTTTGTCTCTCTCTCTCTCTTTTTCTCACCTGGCGTCTGGTCATTCTCAAAGTCCTTCGTCCGCGAAGCAAGTGAGTAGTTGGGGGCGGAGGGGTAGGCCCACCTCCCGGCCTTCTCTGGGGAATAGCGACCTGTGGAAAGCAATGAGAGTCAGGGTGAATTCACCGACTCACCAAGCATTTTCAGACACAAGACTTTGACACTTTCTCCACACCAGGCTTTTATCCTGCCATCAAGATTGGTTACTCATGGATGTTTGCAAGTCCTTTACATGACATCGTCAACCTCCAGGGCCTCTCCCGTGCTAACTGACCTTTATCTCATTTTTTTTTTAAGATCTGAGAAAATTCAGCAAGGAACTTTAATCTGCTATATCAGCTTTGTGTAATAGTCCTGTTCCGCCATACTACAGCACCATCTAGTGGCTGTATAATGAAACATATAGAACTTGCAGACGAAGGAAGTCCCTGAATCAAAGCATGGTGGAGTAAAGGGAGCCGCTCCAAAATTGGGGCAGAAAATTGCCTCAACAGAGCTCTGTCCTGAATTTCGGAGTGGAGAAGACCCACTCTGCGCACCCCTACTTGTTGGTACCCCTTTATTTTCAGAGGAAAAATGGGGAGACCAGTCTTTTAGCTCCCTCTGAATGGCATCCTGGAGGTGCGTCATAGAATCGTACAATAGCAGAGTTGGAAGGGGCCTACAAGGCCATCGAGTCCAACCCCCTGCTCAGCCCCTGCTCATATCAAAATGCCCAAGTCTGACCTGGCCCGGGAGTCATAAAAGGCGTAATGTCCCGGGGGCGTCCGTAGATGGAGTACGCAGGAATCCCGTCCCGGCCCCTCATGGTCATGTTGGGTGGGACCAGGTAGCCCGGACCGGGAGAGCAGCTCTCTTGCTCCTGGAACCGGCGGGTGCCAAAGCTGTACGCGGGTGCACGGTACCGAGAAGGGTCATGTTGTGGATAGCCTGCAAGGAGGAAGAGGAGAGAGCGTCTTGAGTTGCAAACAGGATGAAGAGGCGTTCCGTAAGGCAGCCTTCTGCGAGATGGCACCTTCTGTGCTGGCTGGGAAGGACGGGGGTTGTAGTCCGGTGGAGAGAGCTGCTCTTTGTAAGGTGTGAATGCCTCCTCCGTGGTGAAAGCATGGCACACGCTGGGGCTAGGGCAGGGAATATGGGTTCTTGCGCCCCTCTCACAGGAACGGGCCCGTGCCCAGAGCCCAACTCTCGGTATTCGCTCACCGACATTCGTTGGGAGCCCGTATTTGGGCCCCGGGCTGCTGTAGAGGGCAGCGATAGGTCCCCGGGGACGGTGGGGTCGCCAGCTTCCCACCCATACATCTGTGGACATGTCCAATTCTTAACGCTATCCTTCTACTTGATCTGAAAGGAAACAGGAGGAGACAGAATTCAGCCAATTGTCCAGCACAGGAAAGGCTCAGAGTCTAAGCCATGGGTGCAGAACCTGGCTCTCTTGGGGTCCCAAGTCCAGCCCTTTGGGGTTCCCCAGATGGCCTCACCTGTATCTCCCCGCCCTCCAATCGTTGGATTGTCTCCCCCACCCCACCCCGCTGCCATTCTAAACAGTTGAAATCCAAAGCCTTAGTTACCAGCAGGAAGAACTTTAAGCTGAAATAGGCTAGAGTATAGACATGCATTAATTAATTAATTAATTGATTGATTAATTAAACACTCACCAAAACCTGAGCTCAACGAAATAACTGCTGTTGCTGTTGTTTTAAAAAGGCATCGCACAACATTTTAATACCGGCTGGCATTTGCTGGCGGAAAGCGGGGATGGTGGTTAGGGGTAGAATTAGTCGTACTTTCCATTTGTACGTACTTCCTTCGATAAGTGCTTTACGTTTCTATATAATGCATCGATCCCCTTTAGCAACAGGGGTGGGTGGGTGTAAATGAATTCAGGAGGCCTGATTTTGCCACAGGACTTGGACGCCATTTGTTTCGTATACATTAACTGTTCCCCAAAACTGGTGCCAGAAGAAGAAGAAAAATAGTGCTCGTAAACCGTGCTAGGGACCCCCACAGATCTCGGGGTGGGTGGGGGAACCTGCTCCCTAGGAAAATGTAACTAAGACAGGGGGCTTTTGGTGGGTGGGTGCTGCCTAGCTAGTCTGTTGAATAACTCTCAAAGGAAACGAAACACACAGAGAGACGCCAGAGGGCAGCGGCTTCGGGACTCCTCTCTGTGCCCTGGTTGCTAGGTCTTCAGGGACAACAAAACAGAACAGGCACTTGGTCATGAGCACTTCCCTTGCATAGGAACAGCAGAAGAGCCCTCCTGATGCTGGATCAGGCCCAGGGTCCATCTGGTCAAGCCCTCTGCTCACACAGGGGCTGCCCAGCTGCCCGTGAGCAGCACCATGGCCTTTGTATAACACACACACCCCTTTGCAAAGCCACCCTTCTTATTCTGTGAACCGCCCAGAGAGCTTCAGCTATTGGGCGGTATAAAAAGTGCAATAAATCAATTCTTCTTAGTATTCCTGCCTTCCCCCCGCCCTCTTGCAACAAGGAGCCCAAAGGGACCTACTTGGTCCTTCTCCTCCCCATTTTCTCCTCACAACAACCCTGTGAGGTAGGTTAGGCTGAGAGTCAGTGACTGGCCCAAAGTCACCCTGTGAGCCTCCTGGCCGAGCAGGGACTAGAACCCGGCTCTCCAACATGCTCGCCGCCACCGGACCACACCGGCGGCAATAATGACAGTTTGTGGCAGCAGCAGGGAAGATGGAGGCTGGGCACAGGGACTTGTGCTGTCCGGCGCCTGGCACAGGTGTGCAAGTCTGGAAGTGATACCGCACTCCTGGAGGAGGGGGGGAGAGGAGCCCCGGGATTACCTGTCCCCCCCCTCGCCAGGCAGGCCCCAAGGGAGTCGGTCATGAACGAGAGGCCGCCAAAGGGTTCGGGGGCGGAGGGCTGTGTGCGCGCCCCCGGCTCTCCTCGGCACCAGCGGGCTGGGATCGGCACCCGCAGCGCTCTGCGCCCCCGCGCCACACTCCCACCCCCGCAGACCGCGTTCGGGACCAGGAGAGGAGGAGGGGAGACCCTCGAGGCGCGGAGGGGGGCCTTTTGGAAAAGGGATCCCCGTTGGGACGGATCGGGCGGCGGGGGGGCGGGGGCGGGGGCGGGAGGCACCCCTTTCAAAATCTTTCAGCTAACTAAAAAAAAAAAAAAAAATGGGGGTGTGGGTGGTGGAATCCACCGTGCGCGAAAACGGCTTGGGATCCGGCGAGGCTGGAACACCGACCTGGAGGCGGACCGCAGAGAGAGCCGCCGCGCGGCGAGACGGACCGCAGAGACGCCTGTGGAGCAACAGCGGAGGCCGCAGCACTGAGCCGGGCGGCGGGGCCGGAGCTCGCCCGGCCCCCATTGTGTACCTCGTCTCCGGGCAACCGGCCCCGCCGCCGCCGCCGCCGCCTCCTCCCCCGGGGCCAGGGCTGGCGCAAGAGCTCCGCCGCCCGGTGCCATAATCGGGGAACAGGGCGCTCTGCCCATGCTCAGGGAACCCTTTCCGTTCCATGACAGACGACGTACTAAAGACACTCGCCCGCCCCGCCCTGTTGTTGCTGCTGCTGCTGCTGCCCCAAAGCGCCCGGGCCCTGATGCCTGCATAGTGCATACCCGGGGGGGGGGGGGCACCTGGCTGCGGGACTTTGGTCTGATCCAGAGGTGGTTCTTAGGGCTGGATCCTGAGGCCCCAGAAAGCAGCGGGTGTTGAGGGCAGCAGCAGAAGCGCCACTGAGTCCTGGAGTCACGGTGTTGCTCAGATTTAAGCGAGTTTATGATGGAAAAACTCTGCACATGCTCAGAGTCTTCCACCTGGATCCTGAGGCCCCAGAAAGCAGCGGGTGTTGAGGGCAGCAGCAGAAGCGCCACTGAGTCCTGGAGTCACGGTGCTGCTGAGATTTAAGCGAGTTTATAATGGAAAAACTCTGCACATGCTCAGAGTCTTCCATCTTCCAGACTTGGCAGACATTCTACCTTATCAGGAATGTGCGTGGTGTGTGTGTGTGTGTGTGTAAGTTGTGTGCTTCACAACTGAAGTCCTGCCCATGGCCATCTCATGCCCCCCGCCCCCCCCCCACACCAGCCAGGCCGCTGTGGGGCAGACAAAGGGGTGGGCCAAGTATTGTCCAGGGGTCATTGGGGAAAGCAAGCCGTTAAATCAACATGTGACCATTTGCTCCTGGTTTGCACAGCCGGCATCTGACGTGTGATAAAAGCAGCACCGGAGTACCGCAGATTTATCTATTTTAAAAGTGTTTGCATGCTGTCCTTTGACCATAAAAAGGCCCTCCTCAAAAAAGTTCTCTTGTATTGAAATAACACAAATATAAGGCATTTTTTATTTATTTTTTATGCTGCATTTTATTTTGGGAATTGTTGTGAACCAGCCAGAGAGCTTCGGCTATTGGGCGGTATAGAAATGAAATAAATAAATGATATATAAGGATGGTTGGCATTGGATGTAGAAGCTGCATGCCTATAAAAAAATAACCTTTAGAATTTAAAAATTAACCTTTTCCACGAAGGCTTTGGCACCTGAGACCCCTCCACCCCCGGCCAGCCGTCGCAGCTTCTGCAATTACGTGTAACAGAAATGGCTGCATGTTCTGTCCCTGTCTACAGGGCTGGTGCCAGACTATTTTGTGCCCTAGGCAAGTGAGCTGCTTTCACCCACCCACCCCCACCCCCACCCCAGCGTACCTGGGCGCAGGGCGCCATCTCGCCCAACCAGCCAAAGCAAAGCTGGGGGGTGGGGGGTGCGGCTTCGGAACAGTGCGCCCAGCCGTAAGCCACTCTGGGAGACCGACTTCTGGGTGCACCATTCCAAAGCCGCCCACCCGCTCCCCTACCCCAGCGTTCTGGCTTCGCTTCAGCGCCCACCCAGCCAAAGCGAAGCCAGGATGCTGGAGTGGGAGGGGGCGTGGCTTCGCTTCGGCTGGGTGGGCACCCAGCCGAAGCGAAGCCAGGATGCTGGAGTGGGGAGGGTGGGGCGGGGCTTCGCTTCAGCTGGGTGGGTGCCCAGCCGAAGCGAAGCCAGGACGCTGGAGTGGGGAGGGCGGCTTCGCTTCAGTTGGGTGGGCGCCCAGCCGAAGTGAAGCCAGGATGCTGGGGCTTCAGAATGGTGCGCCCAGAAGCCGCCCTCTTAGAGCCTCTGTGGGAGAGCAGCTTCTGGGTGCGGCGTTTGGTGCCCCCCCCTTACCTTGGCACTCTAGGCAGCCGCCTGAGTGGCCTCTATGGTAGCGCCGGCCCTGCCTGTCATCCCTTTGGCCTTTGTCTCTCTGTCTCTCAATCCCCTTCCTTTGTTGTTATTCCCCTTTTGAATGTCAGACTGTAAACTTCTCAGGGCAGTTCTTTTGTGGTCTGTAAAGCACCATATCTATAGATCTATATCTGTTTAGATAGATCTTATGAGAAACGTTATTACTAGCGCCTCTCCCCATATCCGCCTGCCCGAGACCTGAGATCTGTTGGAGGAGCCCTTCTCCGTGTCCCACCAACACGAGACATACGCTATGGTGGGATGTGGCAGAGGGCTTTCTCTGTGGTGGCACCCTGGCTGTGGAATGCCCTCCCCCTGGAGGCCCGACTGGCGCTGACACTGGCTTCATTTCGGCACCAGGTTAAGACATGGCTTTTTAACAAAGCCTTTGATGGCTAAATCCACCAGCCTGCACACACTGTCTTGGTTTAATTGGATTGTACTGTTTTAAAATTTCATACTGATCTTAACATATTAATGGTTTAATCTGTTTTAGAATTGTATATTTATTGTTCTGTTTTATATGTATGGTTTTCTCTGTATGCCATCCTGAGATCCTTGTGATGTAGGGCGGGATATAAAAATTTAAATAAATATATAAATAAGAACAACAACAACAATAATAAAATCCCACATCCTATCTCATTCTCTGAACTAGAGACAATGCTTTGATATATAGAACAATTTCTCAGGGGCATTTTGCCAGGTCATTTGGGGATACAAGTCCAGCTAGCCATGAGGAATCCTGGCTGGAGTTCAAGGCTTTTGTCTTTGCCAAGCCATTATACTGCAGTTTTTGTGGGAGAGAAAGCAGCGTGATGTCAGCTGTTGCACGGGCGTGATTCTGTTGTTCTAAAAATATGCACCTGGGCATGGACAAGAAAGAACCAGGAACAAGGAAGTGGTCCCACATCAGGGCTTCCTTGCATTGCATCACTGAGTGCATTTTAACAGTCTATAAATTAAGTTTAACTTTGCTGTTTTAAATTTGTATTTTAAATTTGTATTTTTGCATTGCTGCTGTTGGCTGTGCTTTTATATTGTATTTCATATTATGGTTTTATACTATTGTTTTGTTTTGAATTGTCTTAAATTTGTAAACCACCCAGACAGCTTCGGCTATTGGGTGGTATAGAAATGCAATAAATAAATAAATAAATAAATAAATAAATTTAATGCTAATTCCCAAGCCCTGGTGGCAGAAATATCCGGAAGATGGACAAAGGTTACATATGCAGGGTATCATTTGAATGCTGGAGCTCAGAACCTGATCTGAATGCCAGGAGGCGGCCCCAAAAAGGGATGTACCCTGATGAGAAAAATAATACCCTTTAAGAAAAATTAGTAGGTAGATGTTGTTGCACATTCTACCTATTTCAGTCTGGGAATGCAACCTTCTCCCAGGGCCGACGGTCACAGCCCACGAGATTGATCCACACGTGGCAGTTACATAACTCTAGACCCATTTTCAGGCACAGAAAGGAGGTTGTGGAGCACAACACTGATCCCCAGGGATGGTCACTGGGCACTTAAAAGATACAGGACCCAGGCCCACAGGACGTAAAGCCACATAAAATTTGCATATGTTGATTTATATCTATATATGCAAATGTAGAAAGTAGGGGTGTGCACGGACCCCCCGCTCCGCTTCACTTGCAGATCCGCCATTTTTCGGAGCGGGTCGCTCCGCCCCGCCCCCGCTCCGCCCACTTCCGCTCCGCTCCGCTCGGAGCTCCGGATCCGGATCCGGAGCTCCGTTTTTGCCCCCCCATAGGGTTGCATTGAAAGCTAAAAAAGTAAACAACTTTTTTTCCGTTGAAGTTAGAAACCTCACGTTTGGCACCATGACACCTCATGGGCGTATACACACACACGCCAAGTTTCAAGGCAATCCCATCATCCCCTGATTTTTGGCGAATTTTTGAAAATCGGGCACCCCATTCACACCCCTTGGGATAGCTCCGTCAATTTGCATGTTAGAAACCTCAAACTCGGCACCAGGGCAGCTTATCCATGTGTCCACATGCACGCCAAGTTGCAAGCAAATCCCATCATCCCCTGATTTTTGGCGCGGCTCTACCCTCTAACGCACCTCCCATAACCCTAATTCACACCCCTTTAGATAGCTCCGTCAATTTGCACGTTAGAAACCTCAAACTCAGCACCATGATAGCTTATCCACGTGTCCACATGCACGCCAAGTTTCAAGGCAATCCCATCATCCCCTGATTTTTGGGGAATTTATGAAAATCGGGCACCCCATTCACACCCCTTGGGATAGCTCCGTCAATTTGCATGTTAGAAACCTCAAACTCGGCACCAGGGCAGCTTATCCATGTGTCCACATGCACGCCAAGTTGCAAGCAAATCCCATCATCCCCTGATTTTTGGCATGGCTTAACTCACCCCAAATTGTCCCATTCTACAACTACGTCAATTTGCACGTTAGAAACCTCAAACTCAGCACCATGATAGCTTATCCACGTGTCCACATGCACGCCAAGTTTCAAGGCAATCCCATCATCCCCTGATTTTTGGGGAATTTATGAAAATCGGGCACCCCATTCACACCCCTTGGGATAGCTCCGTCAATTTGCATGTTAGAAACCTCAAACTCGGCACCATGAGAGCTTATCCATGTGTCCACATGCACGCCAAGTTGCAAGCAAATCCCATCATCCCCTGATTTTTGGCGCGGCTTAAACTTTTTAACTCACCCCAAATCAAGTCCCATTCTACAACTACGTCAATTTGCACGTTAGAAACCTATCCTTTGGTCCCATGACAGCTTACCCATGTGTCCCCATGGACACCAAGTTTCAAGGCAATCCCATCATCCCCTGATGTTAGGGGAACTTTTGAAATTTGAACACTCCAGTATGTCAGGGATTTAAAGTTGCAATTGCAGACAGCTCAATGGGGCCAGTTCCAAGGCAATCCCAACATGCCACGAGATAACCCTAAATCTTCTGGCACATTTGAAAAAGGGATTATTGAATTTGATAAAGTCTAAGTGAGCGCAGGAAGGACTTCTCCCCTTAGTCAAAGCAAGACACATACACCATCGCTGCAAGGCGGGAAGGGGAGAAGGGAGGGAAAGCAGGCAGGCAGCATGCATTGTAGTGCCGCAAGGATGGCTTGAGCACTAACGCATAGCAAACCAACCCATAAGTGGGCGCAAAGTGAGGCAAAGATGGCTGGTTCTTTCTTTCTAAGCCAGCAGTTACGCCTTGAGGGGCACAGAGGAGGACGATTGGGAGCAAACCAGGCACCAGGCGGGCAGAGAGGCAGGCAGAGTAGGCGAGGAGTCAGTCCTGGCAGATGCCCCACCACAGCAGCACCCCGGGGGAGGCGGGCAGACAGGCAGGCAGGCATGGGTTGGCGGGCCCAGAAAAGCTGGTACCTTGCACAAGTAAGCCATAGATCTGTGGGGGAGTCAGTCCCAGCAGATCCAGCTACCTCACAAGGATGGCTCCCAGGCAGGCGGGCAGGCGCCTCCACTGTAGTGGCTGTGCTCAACTCGGCGGGCGCACTACAAGACGAGTTGAAGTGAGAGCTCACTTCTCAGGAAACGTAGTGGCTGTGCTACGGGAGATCGGTGGACTGCTGGAGCTTAGCTTTTTCTCTGAGGGGAAGTCCATGAGTTGAAGTGACAGCTTGCTTCTCAAAGACAGGGTTACAGCGGAAGAGGGGTGGGACGAGACCGGGGAGACAAGCTCGACCAGTGACTACTACTAATCCCCACATCCTGGAGGACCACAGCATCCCACACAAAGTGGCTGTGGTGAAGTCAATGGCTGTCATGAGTCGAAGTGAGTGCTGACTTCTCAGGAGGAAACTTAAACTGTCCCTAGTATGCACTAAGTGGCTGTGCTATGGGAGTTCGGTGGACTGTTGGAGTACCAGCCGCAATTGGGGAAGTGAATGAGTTTCAGTGAAAGGTTGCTTCTCAAAATCAGCACACAGATCAAGGACTCCATTTGATCCCCGAGCTATCTAAAGGGTGACCCGTGGACTGCTGGAGTTTTCCTCCGGTTCCCGGTGGCTGGGATGGGTCTCGGCTTCTCAAAGCCATGGCACTGCTGCATATGCAGTGCAGCTTCTCGAAAGAGAGCTGTCCCACGGAAAAACGGTGCATTACTGGAGCTTAGCTTTTTCTCAAAGGGGAAGTCAATGAGTTGAAGTGAAAGGTTGCTTCGGAAGTCTATGGCTTTCATGAGTTTCAGTGACAGCTTGCTTCTCAAAGAGGGCGTTACAGCGGAAGAGGGGTGGGACGAGACCAGGGAGAGGAGCTCGACCAGCTGCTGCGACTAATCCTCACCCACATCCTGGAGGACCACAGCATCCGCAGTAGTGGCTGTGGTGAAGTCAATGGCTGTCATGAGTTGAAGTGAGTGCTCACTTCTCAGGAGGAAACTTAAACTGTCCCTATGCACTAAGTGGCTGTGCTATGGGAGTTCGGTGGACTACTGGAGTACCAGCCGCAATTGGGGAAGTGAATGAGTTTCAGTGAAAGGTTGCTTCTCAAAATCAGCACACTGATCGGGTCACCCAGAGGTCCACAGCCTCTACGTAGTGGCTGTGCTGAAGTCAATGACTTCCATGAGTTTAAGTGAAAGGTTGCTTCTCAAAGGCGAGGACTTGCCTGTTTCATTTTCGCAGCGAGACAGGCAGCTGCAGTAACACTCACAACCACACACACAAGGACAGCTTTTGCACAGAGGCTCATGAGTTCAAGTGACAGCTTACTTCTCAAAACCATACTTCGGGATCAGGGAGTACGTCTTCCACTCCCAGGGCACTCCAAAGGGCGACCCGTGGACTGCTGGACTTTACCTCCCTCAGTTGGGGAAGTGAATGATGAGTTTAAGTGAAAGCTTGCTTCTCAAAGACGGGTTACAGCAGAAGGGGAAGAGGAAGAGGATGAGACTGAGGAGAGAGAGGTTGCTTCGGAAGTCTATGGCTTTCATGAGTTTCATGAGTTGAAGTGAGTGCTCACTTCTCAGGAAAATTAAACTGTCCGTACACACTAAGTGGCTGTTCTATGGGCGATCGGTCGACTGCTGGAGTACCTCCCACACATAGGGGAAGTCCATGAGTCGAAGTGAAAGCTCACTTCTCAGATAACTTGAATTGCGAGACTGGGGAGAGACGCTCGGCCAGCTGCTGCAACTAATCCTCCTCACCCACATCCTGGTGGAACAAAGCATCCACCGAGAAGTGGCTGTGGTGAAGTCAATGGCTGTCATGAGTCGAAGTGAAAGCTCACTTCTCAGGAGGAAACTTAAACTGTCCCTATGCACTAAGTGGCTGTGATATGGGCGTTCGGTGGACTGTTGGAGTACCAGCCGCAATTGGGGAAGTCCATGAGTTGAAGTGAGTGCTCACTTCTCAGGAAAATTAAACTGTCCGTACACACAAAGTGGCTGTGGTATGGGCGATCGGTGGACACCTGGAGTACCACCCGCACATAGGGGAAGTCCATGAGTTGAAGTGACAGCTTGCTTCTCAGGAGGAAACTTAAACTGTCCCTATGCAGTCAGTAGTTGGGGAGAGAGGCACGGCCAGCTGCTGCAACTAATCCTCCTCACCCACATCGTGGTGGAACAAAGTATCCACCAGGAAGTGGCTGTGGTAAAGTCAACGGCTGTCATGAGTCGAAGTGAGTGCTCACTTCTCAGGAGGAAACTTAAACTGTCCCTGTGCAGTCAGTGGTTGGGGAGAGAGGCACGGCCAGCTGTGCCTCCACCGTAGGGGCTGTGCTCAAGTGTCTGAACTTGAAGTCGAAGTGAGAGCTCAAAATTGCTCCATATGAGACTGGGGAGAGAAGCTCGACCAGCGACTGCTACTTATCCCCACATCCTGGAGGACCACAGCATCCGCAGTAGTGGCTGTGGTGAAGTCAATGGCTGTCATGAGTTGAAGTGAGTGCTCACTTCTCAGGAGGAAACTTAAACTGTCCCTGTGCAGTCAGTGGTTGGGGAGAGAGGCACGGCCAGCTGTGCCTCCACCGTAGGGGCTGTGCTCAAGTGTCTGAACTTGAAGTCGAAGTGAGAGCTCAAAATTGCTCCATATGAGACTGGGGAGAGAAGCTCGACCAGCGACTGCTACTTATCCCCACATCCTGGAGGACCACAGCATCCGCAGTAGTGGCTGTGGTGAAGTCAATGGCTGTCATGAGTTGAAGTGAGTGCTCACTTCTCAGGAGGAAACTTAAACTGTCCCTGTGCAGTCAGTGGTTGGGGAGAGAGGCACGGCCAGCTGTGCCTCCACCGTAGGGGCTGTGCTCAAGTGTCTGAACTTGAAGTCGAAGTGAGAGCTCAAAATTGCTCCATATGAGACTGGGGAGAGAAGCTCGACCAGCGACTGCTACTTATCCCCACATCCTGGAGGACCACAGCATCCGCAGTAGTGGCTGTGGTGAAGTCAATGGCTGTCATGAGTTGAAGTGAGTGCTCACTTCTCAGGAGGAAACTTAAACTGTCCCTGTGCAGTCAGTGGTTGGGGAGAGAGGCACGGCCAGCTGTGCCTCCACCGTAGGGGCTGTGCTCAAGTGTCTGAACTTGAAGTCGAAGTGAGAGCTCAAAATTGCTCCATATGAGACTGGGGAGAGAAGCTCGACCAGCGACTGCTACTTATCCCCACATCCTGGAGGACCACAGCATCCGCAGTAGTGGCTGTGGTGAAGTCAATGGCTGTCATGAGTTGAAGTGAGTGCTCACTTCTCAGGAGGAAACTTAAACTGTCCCTATGCACTAAGTGGCTGTGCTATGGGCGTTCGGTGGACTGTTGGAGTACCAGCCGCAATTGGGGAAGTGAATGAGTTTCAGTGAAAGGTTGCTTCTCAAAATCAGCACACAGATCAAGGACTCCATTTGATCCCCGAGCTATCTAAAGGGCGACCCGTGGACTGCTGGAGTGTAACCTCCCTCACCCTCAATTGGGGAAGTGAATGAGTTTCAGTGAAAGGTTGCTTCTCAAAATCAGCACACTGATGGAGTCACCCAGAGGTCCACAGCCTCTATGTAGTGGCTGTGCTGAAGTCAATGACTTCCATGAGTTCAAGTGAAAGGTTGCTTCTCAAAGGCGAGGACTCGCCTGTTTGCTTCTCAAAAAACCATACTTCTGGATCAGGGAGTACGTCTTCCACTCCCAGGGCACTCCAAAGGGCGACCCGTGGACTGCTGGAGAGAGGCAGCCTGGCTAGTGGTGGTGGTGGTGCCAGGCATTGCCTTGCCCCCTGCTTGCACCTCACCTAAACGTGCAGTCAATCATGGACAAACGGTTGTAAACCGCCCAGAGAGCTTTGGCTGTGGGGCGGTATATAAATGTAATTAATTAAATAAATAAATAAATAAATAAATAAATAAATGGAGTCTTTTGGAACTGGGTGGAAAAATATCCGGATGAGTTGACTAAGCTGTACCGGACGCCACAGAAATGAAATGAACTCAAGTGCGGTGCTTTGCCCTCACAGTCAGTCACACACACGCACGGTGACAAACTCTGCCTAGTGCCTACAGAGAAAAAACCAGCCTGCCTGAACTGTAGTGTGCCTGCCAACCCAAGGAGGGGTGGAATTAAAGGGAGCCTGCCTGTCACTCCCACGAGGGCTTGAGGGTGGGGTATCCCAGCAGGGGCAGATTGCCCTTCAGAAAGACCAGCTGCTCCACCAAGTCCGGCTCCAAGCGAGAGCGGTGAGGGGTCACTATGTCGCCCGCCATAGAGAACACCCTCTCGCTTGGAACACTGGTGGGTGGGCAGCTGAGTCGATCCATGGCCACCCGCGCCAGGTCCGGCCAAATCTGAAAACGGGATGACCAGTAGGCCAGGGGGTCCATGGAGGAGTCCTCGATGGGCTCTGACAGGTAACGCTGCACGGTGGTTGCAGCGTCATCCTGGCTGGTGGCTGGGGAGGGTCTCTGCCCAAACACGGTGTGCAGAGCCTCTTCCCAATACCCCTCGCCTGTGCTGCTGCTGGGAGGGATGCAGGTGAGGCTGCTGCTGGTGCTGCTGGTGCTGCTGCGGGGAGGGGTGGCCTGCTCCTCTGCCTCACTCTGCCCCACCCTCTTGGCCCATGCCGCCCGCACTTCGCCCACCAGCGTTTCCACCCAGTGCTGCCTGCTATTTGGCCCACAAAGCCCATCCTTCACACGAGGGTCGCACATGGCTGCCAACATGTGGACCCTGTCGGTTTGGATGGGCTCCAGCCTCCGCGTCACGCCGTCCCTCAGCCTAGTCACCGCTTCGCGGACCTCGGGCTCAAAGCGCCTGCCGGTGACGGGATCCCTGTACTCCAGAAAGTCGCCCATCTGTTTCTGGAGATGCCTGCATACAGGGATCACCTGGCTGAGGAGGGCAGAGCTTTTGCTCAGGGTCTCGGTGGCGTTCAGGAACGGCTTGAGGACCGCCACCAGCTGGGACATGGCGTCCCACTGCTGCTTGCCCAGGTGGTGGACGCCCATGTCCCTGACCCTGAACAAGTCGTGGATGGCACGCTGTTGCTCCACCATCCGCTCCAGCATCAGGTAGGTGGAGTTCCAGCGTGTCACCACATCCTGCACTAGCCTGTGCTGCGGGAGATTCAACTCCTCCTGCTTCTCCCGCAGCAAGCGACTGCCCTTGACGCTGTGGTGGAAATGGCCTGCCACCTTTCTGCAGCTCTCCAGGAGGTTACGGATCCCGGACAGGGGACCGAGGTTGGGCTTGCTGCTGCCCATCCCAAGGCCATCCCTCACCACCAGGTTCAAGACGTGCGCGATGCAGCGGACGCCCTCGAATCCGCCGTCGCGCACCGCCTTCACCATGTTGGCTCCCCCGTCCGTGACCATGTAACCGCGGGTGACCTTCTGCCCAGCTAGCCACCCATCCACCATGCGGTTCATGGCCTCCGTAATCTCCCCTGCCGTGTGGGACTGGTCCATCACTTGCGTGTGGAGGAGGGCCCAGCAGTAGCCCTCCTTGCCAGTCCCTGTAGTGCTGGATCCTTCCTGCCCCACGGCTGCCCACCAGTGTGCCGTCAGGGACAGGTAAGCGTGCACTCCGCCCTCGCTGGACCAAATGTCCGAGGTGAAGTGCACCATCCGTGCCTCTGCCTGGCACAGACGACCCAGCACTAACTCCCTGCAGGAACGGTACAGGGAAGGCACCACCCGCCTGCTCAGGGTGGTGCGACACGGCAGCTTGTAGTATGGCACCACAAGCGCCATCAGCCTCTTGAAGCCTGCGTTGTCGACGAGGCTGAATGGCTGGTCGTCCAACGCCACCATCTCACCGATTGACGTGGTGATCTGGGAGGGCGTTGGAAAACGCCATCTTGTGGTTCCATACTTCCCCCACCCCATTTCCGGCAGGGTTGCCTGCCTAACCCTTGTGGGGATGGGAGATGGAGAGCTGAGACTGGAAGTGCCAGCAGCAGCAGCAGCAGCAGCAGCAGCAGCAGCCGCCGCCTTCGGCTTTCCCCTGGAACCAGTCGCCTTGCCCGCCTCTTTCCCCAGCAAGACCGACTGGTGCTGCCTCTTAAGATGCATCTTCATGCTGCTGGTTCCATAATGCCCTGTCGATGAACCCCTGCTTAGGCTGAGTTTGCAGTGGCGACAGACAGCAAAGCGGGGATCCGCTCCCAACTCAAAGTGGTCCCACACGATGCTTGTCTTTCGTTTCCGTGGTGACACCACCAATTGCCCGCCTGAGCTCTCTGGTGTTGCCACAGAAACAGGGGTGTGGGATGAGACTGGGGAGAGAGCCTCGGCCTGCTGCTGCTCCTCCTCAGCCCCCACATCCTGGAGGCCCACCGCCTCCTCCTCCTCCTCCCCCCCCTCCACTGTGCTGAGGACCTCGTCTAGGTCCATCATCGGGCTCGTGGGCTGAAAGGAGAATGAAGGAGTTGGGGATACTCCTCCTCCTCTAATGGCACTGCTGCCACGTGCCTCTTGCAAACGGGCACTTTTCCCATTCCCACCCTCAAAAAGAGAACGCCGGGCACAAGTTGCAGAAGAGAGTGGCTCTGCCTGCTGCTTGTCCTGCTTCTGTTTTGGAGCAGTCAGCCAAGGAGTTGCCCGTTTGAGTTTCACAGGAGGAGAGGAAGCCTGCTTACTGCTGGCAGACTGAGCCTTGCTGCTTTCAGCACGCCTGCTTCCTCTTTTCATGATGACTAACAAAATATTAATACTACTAATACTATGTATAAGGTACTACTAAGAATATGTATAAGAAGATATAATATGTTTAAATGTAGGGAAATGGGACAAGAACAATAAAATATACTACTACTAATATGTATGAGAATATACTAATATATATATATATATATCTACTACTAAGAATATCTACAAGAATATAATAATATGTTTAAGAATATTACTAATAAATGTAGGGAAATGGGACAAGAAATGGGACAACCACTACTATAACAAGAACAAAATATGAATACTACTACTACTAATATGTATGAGAATGTATACTAATAGACTACTAAGACTATGTCAAAGAATATAATATAATATGTTTAAGAATAGGGAAATGGTGTGCGTATGCTTTCCCCAAAATGCTCAATCTGTGGCTGCCTGTTGAACTTGACAAAAGCAGCCCACTCCGTCGAAGTTACACAGAGAAGAAAAAGAGAATCCAATTTTTTTGGTATATTTGGTATATAGAAGATAGAAGGAAACACAATCAGGATTTAAGAGAGGGGAGGGGGGAAAAGAACCAACCACTACTATAATATGTATGAGAATGTATACTAATAGACTACTAAGACTATGTCAAAGAATATAATAATAATATGTTTAAGAATAGGGAAATGGTGTGCGTATGCTTTCCCCAAAATGCTCAATCTGTGGCTGCCTGTTGAACTTGACAAAAGCAGCCCACTCCGTCGAAGTTACACAGAGAAGAAAAAGAGAATCCAATTTTTTTGGTATATTTGGTATATAGAAGATAGAAGGAAACACAATCAGGATTTAAGAGAGGGGAGGGGGGAAAAGAACCAACCACTACTATAAGAAGAACAAAATATGAATACTAATATAATATGTATGAGAATATATACTAATGGACTATGTGAAAGAATATAATAAAATATGTTTAAGAATATAAATGTAGGGAAATGGGACAAAAAGTGTGTGTATGCTTTCAAAAGAAAGCTTTCACAAAAGCAGAACAGTCAGGCTTTAATACAGGGAAGGGGGGGGCAACCAACCCAACCACACACTCCAAAATTCAAAAATAAAGTTTATATTAAATCAAAGTAAGGGGAAAACACAGGGCAAACTAAGCTACAAGTCAGAAAGAAGCAAACAAACACACACACGCGCCAAACTAAACCTATATTAAATTAATCTATCTCCAAAGCAGGAGCACTAGCTAAGTAAGTGTTCCCTCCACGAACGCCAACCCACAAAGAGACACAAAACAGAAAGTTCTCAGGGTGGGTCTGCCTTAGTCCCCCCTCCAACGCTGGGATTGGAGGAGGATGCTTTCTGAGGAGATCAATTCTCATCAGGATTGGGAGTTGAATGTGCCTGTCATCGCTTCCAAAAAAATAAAAAAAAAAAATAAAAAAAACCCAAACCCCGATTTTTAAAAAAATATTGCACGTGAACCACAGCACGCAGAAAGTTGAGAGTGGTCTCAAAATGACCCCCATCCACGACTCTCTGTGCACAAGAATTTTCAGAACGATAGCTTAAACCCCCCCCCAGTTATCCCCGATTCTTTCCCTCAATGCAATCCTATGGGCGAAAAGCCGAAACGGAGCCCCGCGGTTGACCCGATTTTTAAAAAAATATTGCACGTGAACCACAGCACGCAGAAAGTTGAGAGTGGTCTCAAAATGACCCCCATCCACGACTCTCTGTGCACAAGAATTTTCAGAACGATAGCTTAAACCCCCCCCCAGTTATCCCCGATTCTTTCCCTCAATGCAATCCTATGGGCGAAAAGCCGAAACGCAGTTTGAGCCCCGCGGTTGACCCGATTTTTAAAAAAATATTGCACGTGAACCACAGCACGCAGAGAGGTGAGAGTGGTCTCAAAATGACCCCCATCCACGACTCTCTGTGCACAAGAATTTCCAGAACGATAGCTTCAAAAACAACGTAGTTATGCGCGATTATTTGCCGCAATGCAATCCTATGGCGAAATGTTTTCAAGATGGCGACCGGAGCGCTCCGCCTGAACTCGGAGCTCCGAAAAATGGTCGCTTCTCTTCGCCTTGCTTCTAGGGGGTCCGCGGTCCGCTCCTACTCCGCCTCTGGGTAAGGCGGAGCAGGCCAATCCGCTACTGCTTCTACGCTCCTAATCGGAGCGGAGCACATCCCTAGTAGAAAGGATTACCAGGATTTATTTACGTTTGCCAAAGGCAGCTCATTGATTTCTCACCCATGTAATCCCAAATAAAATAATCCTCAATTAGTTTGCATCCTGCCCCACACCATCCCAATCAGTGAGGATCCCTGCCCCTGAGCTTAATTGCTATGCAGAAAAAGATTTTTCCAGGGTGGGGGAGAGTTAACCCTTTCCTTCCCAGCTGCAATCATCACCCTTGAAAATCGCCCCCTGCATGGCAAATAAGCTAAGGCAATAACTTCCTGTTGGCACCAATGGGCACTCAGGGCTCTGGGGAAGAGATCCAGGGCCTTAGGGAATGGGTTCGGGGCTGAAGACCCATGGTCTAGCAACGCCCCTGCTGATCACTGTGATTGGGAAGCAGGATGAGGCCTCGGGATTCACTAGGCTGAGTGCCTTTGCAGGGCTGGATCTACACTACTGCTTTAAAGTGCTTTATAACAGTTTTGAACAGCATCGAGCAGGGGGTTGGACTCGATGGCCTTATAGGCCCCTTCCAGCTCTACTATTCTATGATTCTATGAAAACGGTATGGAGTGTGTCCTGGGCCCCAACAGTTGTCAAACCTGTTATAAGGCGCTTTAAAGTGCTTTAAAGCAGTAGTGTAGATCCTATCCTGGTCAACAGAGGAGATACTGCTTTTGGCTGCCTCTTCACTTCCAACCCCAGAGCCAGGTTCTTGCTCCAGGTGAAGCCCCCACCCTGCCTGAGCCAGAGTCCACTTCTGTGGATTCACATGGTCCATTTACGACATGGTAGGAGATTCATAGAATCATAGAATCATAGAATAGCAGAGTTGGAAGGGGCCTACAAGGCCATCGAGTCCAACCCCCTGCTCAATGCAGGAATCCACCTTCAGGCATCCCTGACAGACGGCTGTCCAGCTGCTTCTTGAAGGCCTCTAGTGTGGGAGAGCCCACAACCTCCCTAGGTCACGGGTTCCATTGTCGTATAGAATAGTAGAGTTGGAAGGGGCCTACAAGGCCATCAAGTCCAACCCCCTGCTCAATGCAGGAATCCATCCCTGACAGGTGGTTGTCCAGCTGCCTCTTGAAGGCCTCTAGTGTGGGAGAGCCCACAACCTCCCTAGGGAACTGGTTCCTCACATATCTCTCGGAAACCAATAGCAGTAACCCTGGCAATGGCTTGCATTTTCTTTGCCACGTGGCCCAAGATGACCTCAGTCCAGCAGCCCTGGACACCAAACTTTTCTCATGACCTCATGGCCACCCCGCCACCTGATCCCAAGTTCCTGGATTTTTTGTGTGTGCCCAATTTCCTGGGAAATCTGCCAAACTGGATGGGGTGGTTCCTCCGATCACTTTTTGTCTGGGATCAGGTGGATGCCTTGCTTTGTTCGCTTAGCATCTCTTTCCCTATAAATAGACGAAGGAAGCGTGCACGGTCACCCTGCGTTGGTTTGTCCTGGGGCACCGACCCCTCTGGAGCAGCCTTCTAAGAACAGACAGGCAAGCAGGTGAGTCTCTGCAAGTCTGCCCACCACCACCCCGCTCTCCAACCCCCTGCCGGTCAAGAAAATAAGACCCGAGCTGGATCACGGGAAGGATCGATCAAGTCCAGGATCCTGTTTGCCACAGCAGGCCAGCAGTTGCCCCTGGGAAGCCCACAAGCAGGGCACGGGCACAAGAGCCCCTTCCTGCTGTGGGTCCCCAGGCGCTGGAAGTGGAGAGTCCTGCTGCTGCTGATCCAGGAGGTGGGCTAGAGGCCATCGTGACTAATAGCCAGGGATGTGCACTGGGTTTGGACCGAGCAGACTCCGGCAGCTTCAGCCCGGTTCTGTTGGGTCCCAAGATGAAGTGGGCTTCCCTGTGAATAATACTACTATTAATAATAATATACGGTGACATATGAAAAGGAGGACAGGGCCCCTGTATCTTTAACACTTGCATAGAAAAGGGTAATAATAATAATAATAATAATAATAATAATAATAATAATAATAATGATGATGATGGGTGACCATATGAAAAGGAGGACAGGGCCCCTGTATCTTTAACACTTGCATAGAAAAGGGAATTTCAACAGGTGTAATTTGCATATATGGAGAACCTGGTTAAATTCCCTCTTCATCACAACAGTTAAACCTGCAGGTGCCGCGCCCTCCTTTAAATCTGGTCACTCTAGTACAGTTCCTGCACCTTTAACTGTTGTGATGAAGAGGGAATTCCACCAGGTTCTCCATATATACAAATGACACCTGCTGAATTTCCCCTTTCTATGCAACTGTTAAAGACACAGGTGCCCTGTTCTGTTCATATGGTCACCCTAAATAATAATAATAATAATAATAATAATAATAATAATAATAATAATAATAATAATAATATATTTCTTACCCACCTCTCTGATTAGATCGAGGTGGGGAACTACAGCAAGCATAAAATACATAAAATACTGATTAAAAACATAGTACATACTGTTAAAAAAAAACATCCTAAAAGCATACTAAAAGCATACTAAAATTCCATGGGATAGGCCTGCCGGAAGAGATCAGTCTTGATAGCTTTCTTGAATGCTGAAAGACTGTCAGGCTGATGAGTCTCCTACGGCAGGCCATTCCACAGTCTGGGAGCAGCAGAAGAGAAGGTCCCCTGGGTAACGGTTGTCAGCCTAGTCTTTGAAGCCTGTGATGCTAACAGAACTGAAGCCGCTCCAGAATGAGACTTTGGGGCTATTTTGATAAGGCATTTTGGTGCCTCAAGCCCCCACCCCGAACCTCATGCTTGCGCTCATTTGGGTTGTCCCCACCTAAGGAGTGAGCGCAGAGTTTGCATGTGAGGCGGAGCGGCCGTCCCATGTACCATCACCCATGCACCTGGGTGCCCACGCCTCCTGGTAGCCCTCCAGATTTTTTATTTGTTTTTAACTTTTTTTGGGGGGGGGGCAAGCATCCTATGGCAAACACAGCCCTATGAGGAGAGGCTGAAAGAACTGGGCATGTTTAGCCTGGAGAAGAGAAGATGGAGGGGAGACATGATAGCACTCTTCAAATACTTGAAAGGTTGTCACACAGAGGAGGGCCAGGATCTCTTCTCGATCCTCCCAGAGTGCAGGACATGGAATAATGGGCTCAAGTTAAAGGAAGCCAGATTCCAGCTGGACATCAGGAAAAAGTTCCTGACTGTTAGAGCAGTACGACAGTGGAACCAGTGACCTAGGGAGGTTGTGGGCTCTCCCACAGTAGAGGCCTTCAAGAGGCAGCTGGACGACCATCTTCCAGGGATGCTTTAGGGTGGAGTCCTGCATTAATTATTTCATTTTATTTATTTATTACATTTCTATACCGCCCAATAGCCAGAGCTCTCTGGGCGGTTCAGGGGGTTGGACTCAATGGCCTTGTAGGCCCCTTCCAACTCTACTATTCTATGATTCTATATGACAATGGAACCCATGGCCTAGGGAGGTGGTGGGCTCTCCCACACTAGAGGCCTTCAAGAGGCGGCTGGACAACCATCTGCCAGGGATGCTTTAGAGTGGATTCCTGCATTAAGCAGGAGGTTGGACTCCATGGTCTATTCTATGATTCTCCCCACACTGGAGAAGCCCAGAGGCATTCCAGCAGCCATCTGGCTCACTGGCCTGTCCCCTCCTCCCTGTCCGGTCAGATGGTGACAAATCAGGGGCCGCCATCTGACCGGACACACCTCCGATGCCACCCTGGAGCAAGGCGGCATTACCTTGCTGCATGCGAAAAACCTCAGGGTAAGTACCCAACTTTTTTTTAATTTCGGGTCCTCAGGGGAAAGCCCTGGGATGGCTCCGCACTGGCGGCTGCATCGTATAAACAACCTGGAGCCACCCCGGGGCTTTCCTCTCGTCAAGACAAGGCCTTTATTTGCAGCTCATGTATCGGATATGATACAGGTGCGCAGACTCGATGTCTCCAAATAGCACCTTTACTTTACTTTCTCTAAGCGCTGCAGGGGGAGGGAGCTCAGCTAGTGACTGACAGGTCCCCCCTTTAATTTTGGAGAACAATTTCCAAGGGCTTCATTATAGGTCAGCATCTGGAGCCCCCTGGAGGCAATTCTGGCCCCATGAACTGCCACCCCCTCCTCCTCCTTCCCCAAACTGCCCATAGGTAGCATCTGGGCAGGAGCAACTCTTGGGCAGTCAAGGCTAGAAAATAAGCAGCTGAAGAAGAGGGTGGCTGTTACAGGAAGCAAGTGGAGTGTCCCTTGCCCGCTCCTTCTTCTCCTCTTCGCTAAAGTTGCTCACCTGCTCTTTTCCCAGGAAGATGGGACAGGTCCCCTACCTTGGACTCTGCCTGCTGGGCTGCCTGATCTTTCACCCCTCGGTGGAAGGTGAGTATTTCAAGGAATCCTAAATCAAGTAGGGGGTGTTTTAATTTGTTTTAGCCTAGGACACCATTCCCCAACCGCAAGATGGGGGATACTTGGCTCAGCAATACTACAAACGAGAAGGATCTTGGAATTGTTGTAGATCACAAGCTGAATAGGAGCCAACAGTGCGATATGGCTGCAAGAAAGGCAGATGCTATTTGGGGATGCATTAATAGAAGTATAGCTTCCAATTTACTTGAGGTCCTGGTTCCTCTCTATTCAGCCCTGGTTAGGCCTCATCTAGAGTATTGCGTCCAGTTCTGGGCTCCACAATTCAAGAAGGACGCAGACAAGCTGGAGCAGGTTCAAAGGAGGGCAACCAGGATGATCAGGGGTCTGGAAACAAAGCCCTATGAAGAGATACTGAAAGAGAGCCCTATGAGGAGAGACAGGGGTGCAACACCTTCTGCTTAATTGGTCATTTTAAGAGCCGTGATCCAAGTGCGGTGGAGACTCGAATGGCAGTGGGGCGATGAATCTGCTCTGGGGTTTAGGAGTTTAGAGTTCTGACTGGGACTGAGAGTGGATTTACTGCTCCATTGTCATCACAGCCACCAGCCTCCACTGTTTGAGTGGCTTCCTGGCAACTTGGATACCTGAATGCCCGACTGCCCAGCAGGGCTCCACCTGTCCAAGACAGTTTTCTGGTCTTGAATGCCCATGTCACTGTAGGAGTTTGGGGTGCTCGCTCCGGTCCCAAAGAGTTCTGTGTCTCTCCCAGGTGCCAGCAATTCCACCGTGGCCTCTCGGTCTCTGTGCGGCGATGGGGTGCTCTACTACAAACGGCACTGCTATGAGCTGCTGGGCCGTTCTGTCTCCTGGGCAACAGCAGAGGTACGTGCAGCTCTGGTGGGAGAAGGTCGTTGTTTTCTGGGGAGGTGGCGTGGCGAGGAGGAGGGGAGGGAGGAAGAGGAGGAGGAGGAGGAGGAGGGACAGCAAGAGCAGCGGTGAGGGCAAAGAAACGGACTGGACACATAATCGGACAGGACAAGACATGAGGCATCTCTGGGAACAGGCTGGCAGGTTTGTGTGGCATTCTTCCCCACTTTGTGGGAGATAAAAAAAAAGGTTCGGCCTCATCTAGAGTATTGCATTCACTTCTGGGCATCATACTTCAAGAAGGATGCAGACAAGCTGGAGTGTGTTCAGAGAAGGGCAACCAGAATGATCAGGGGAAACAAAGCCCTATGAAGAGAGACTGAAAGAACTGGGCATGTTTAGCCTGGAGAAGAGAAGATGGAGGGGAGACATGATAGCACTCTTCAAATCCTTGAAAGGTTGTCACACAGAGGAGGGCCAGGATCTCTTCTCGATCCTCCCAGAGGGCAGGATATGGAACAATGGGCTCAAGTTACAGGAAGCCACATTCCGGCTGGACATCAGGAAAAACTTCCTAACAGTTAGAGCAGTGCGACAGTGGAATCAGTTACCTAGGGAGGTTGTGGGCTCTCCCACACTAGAGGCATTCAAGAGGCAGCTGGACAACCCTCTGTCAGGGATGCTTTAGGGTGAATTCCTGCATTGAGCAGGGGGTTGGACTTGATGGCCTTATAGGCCCCTTCCAACTCTACTATTCTATGATTCTATAAAGATAATTCTCGGGGTCTGAGATATTTCAGCCCTGCTTGCTGCACAGTGTTGATAATGCTGCTATTTGTTTCTTTTCTCTTCTCTGCAGATCAAGTGCCAGGAGCGGAATTCTGGGTCTCAGCTGGCTTCCATTCTTTCTGCAAACGAGGGAGAAATAATTTGCGACTACCTGAAAAACTTTTCATTCAACAGCGTCTGGATTGGCCTGCAGGCGACACACAGCAGCATGGTGGGCGCCCACTTTCAGGTGTACCCATTTGATCTCTCTTCACTCTGAGTCAATGTCTTTTCACGCCCCCTTCATCTTTAGCCCTTCACGTCGAGGGTTTATGCATGGGGAGGGCACAGAATTGAACTCCCAGTCCTGGCCCTGTGCTTGACCTCACCGCCTCCCATGCTCTGTTTTCTGCAACCTCCAGCCTCTGCGTGTTGGGCAGAGGTCTGGCGGGGGGGGGACCTTTTGTAGGTTCATCCACATGACCAGGAGCCCCACACGATTGAGCTCCGGATTGTGTGGAGGATTCTCTGCAAAGATCCATCAAAACCTTCAAACTTTGCCTAATACGTGGGGGGGTGCTGAGGGGGGGAATTAAGGACACTGTATTCTTTGGGAGAGGAGATTATTGCTTTGGTTATCTGTGGGAAGTTTCTGAAACTGGTTCCTCAAATGTCATTTAGTAAAGTGTTTGTGGGAGAGACTTGCAGACTCCGTCCTGTTAGTTGCCAGGGAGCTCTCCAGGGTGCTGAACCATAGCCCTAAAATAGGTTCATCACTCTGGATAGCTGCTTTAAGAACGTAAGAGCCCTGATGCTGGATCAGACCATCTAGTCCAGCACTCTGTTCACACAGTGGCCAACCAGCCGTCGGCCAGGGATGAACAAACAGGACATGGTGCAACAGCACCCTCCCACCCATGTTCCCCAGCAACCGGTGCACACAGACTTACTGCCTCGAATACTAGAGATAGCTCACAACCATCAGGGCTAGTAGCCATGGATAGCCTTCGCCTCCAGGAATTTATCCAACCCCCTTTGAAAGTCAGAATCTGCAATCTCCCTGCCCTCCTTTAGTCCTCCCTTAACTCCATTGTCATCCAACGGTCCAACTCAGCCTTCAGAGCTGGCTGGGGCATTCTGGGAGTTGTAGTCCAACACATCTGGAGTGCCCCAGGTTGAGGAAGGCTGGTCCAACTGTTTCCCTAGCTGGTTTCCTGCTTCCGATATATTTAAAGAATCCTTTATTGTTGGACTTGATATTATTAGTGATGTGCTCTTCAAAATGCTTTTTTGCATCTCTTATTGTTTGCTTTAGAGTTCTGGCTCACAGCCCCAATGAAATCAGTCACCAGCCTCCACTGAGTCCTGGGCTACACGGACGAGTGGCCTGGCTCACCGTAGGGCAGCGCCAGATGTTCATGGTTTTGCCTTAACAACCCTCTTTGTGCCCTTCGTTTGTTGTTTTTGCAAATCTTCGCTGCACGTCTTTCCCCCGCCCAGGGCATGGTCACACTTCAGTTCATAGAATCATCAAATCATAGAATAGCAGAGTTGGAAGGGCCCTACAAGGCCATCGAGTCCAACCCCCTGCTCAATGCAGGAATCCACCCTAAAGCATCCCTGACAGGTGGCTGTCCAGCTGCCTCTTGAAGGCCTCTAGGGTGGGAGAGCCCACAAACTCCCTAGGTTACTGGTTCCATTGTCATACTGCTCTAACAGCCAGGAAGTTTTTCCTGTTGTCCAGCTGGAATCTGGCTTCCTTTAACTTGAGCCCATTATTCCGTGTCCTGCACTCTGGTAGGATCGAGAAGAGATCTTTAACGCAGCCTTCCCCATGCTGACTGAAATGATGGGAGTTGCAGTCCAACACCACTGGAGGGCACGGCATCGGAGGAGGTTATTTTAACCAAGACAACCCCAACCACGGCATGTTTTATCTCTGGGAAGGTGCTCCGGAGCCTTGACCATGTTAGCTCTGCTGGTTGCCTGCCGCTTGCTCCAGGGAGCAATTCCTCAAGTTCTGCTTTCCTTAAAGAAGCGTCTTTCTGCTTCTCTCTTGGCAGCATCTGATCTGGCAGTGGAGTGATGGATCCTTGTACAGTTGGCCTCTCTGGGATGGATTCGGCCCCAGCACTTCCAACTCCGCGAACAAGTGCATCTCCCTGAACAACCTCCAGAACTCAAGTAGGCAGGAGTGCACCATGTACACTGATGGTGCTATATAAATAAATAATAATAATAATAATAATGGTTTCGGCAGGAAAAAATGATGGTATTGTTTGGGGGCCAAAGGTGGGGAGATACGCCCAGGGAGAGCAATGCCTTGGCTCCCACACGGCTATCCATGCATTCCAGGGAGAGAAAGGAGTGAATCTCTGGTGCTTTGGGGCCCTGTGTACTCTGCACAGGGCCGGTGCCAGACTATTTTGCGCCCTAGGCAAGGTGAGCTACTTTCACACACACACACACACACACACACACACACACACACACACACCAAAAATGCCAACTTTGATTTTTAAGAACAGATATTTCCTGGAAAAAATAAGAAGCACAAAACTTTAAACTGCTAAATTTATTTTAAAGTACAAGAAATACGTCATGCCAATTATAGCAAACAAATTGGAAAGGAACGTCTATGGGTCTAAAATGCATTATTTAATAGGAATATCACCTCCAAATCATCCCCCCCAACTCACACATGCGCACACACACACACACTCAGCATCACTCACTCCAAACAAACACACACATGAACACATGCATTCACTCAAAGACCCCATGATGCACCCCATTCACCCATACATTCTCTCTCTCTCTCTTCCGGGCGCGTTCCGGAAGTCCGAATGTGGAGCCGCCCCACCCTCACTCCAGCGTCCCTGGCTTCGCTTCAGCTGGGTGGGCACGGGGCACCATCTCGCCTACCCAGGCCCAGCTGAAACCTTGGGCTGGGTCGGCTCACAGCCAACGCGCGTGAGTGCTGCGCTGTGCCTGGCGCCCCTCTTAGCTTGGCGCTCTAGGCAGCTGCCTGAGTGGCCTCTATGGTAGCACTGGCCCTAACTCTGCATGCCCGTGATAGTACCATGAAAAGGTGGAAAGCCCAAAAGAAAAACCACACCAAGGTCTTCAAAGTAAAGATTGAAAATAAGGACCCCAGGCTCATCTACACGGGCACTTTACCCGGGGTAGCTTCTGAGTGGCGGCAGGTGATCTACTTGATGCAGCCGCCACTCCAAAGTAATCCAGGAGCAAGGCCCCAAAGCTCCATGCTATTACCCTGACTTTTTTAGGTTGAAGTCAGGCTCAGCACATCTGCGGAGCCTTTTTAAGGGGGGGAATTAAAGGGGGTGTTGGAAAGGGGTGGACAGGGATCTCCGGGCTCCACACCGCAAAGAAATAAATGACGAGGCCATCAAGACAGGGGCCTGGTAAAACCTCAGAAGCCATAAGAAAGCCATGGGTCAGGCAGGCAGCAGGGTAGCTCTGCATTACTTGATGTCCCTCCGCCACAGCTGGCCAAACGAGAATGGATGATTCAAGATCCCCAGCCAGGGACAGCCCGGTGGAGCAAAGCCCACGGAGGCACCAATTCCGGTCTTTCCATTGCCTTCCTGGTGCAGGGAAGATGGGGGAGCGAAGTAGCTGAGATACGGCTCAGCTGCGCTTCCTTCTGAAAGGGTGGGGCTTCAGGGAGGAAGGCTTTGGTGAGGGGCTCTCGTTTGAAACCTCATGGGCGAGAGGCTCCCCATCCCTGATTTATGCCATCCACAGAAGAACAAGATTTTGGCTGCAGGACATCCCCAGTGAGTCTCCCGGCCTCCTGCACACGCTGCTAGTCCCTAACATCTACTCTTACTCCTCTGTTCTCTAGGTACCCACAAATGGTCGCAGCGCTCTTGCTCAGACAGTTTGCCATACCTGTGCAAATATAGGGCCAAGTTTTAGGTCTGCGGTAGGTGCCCAGCACCCAGGACCTGAACGGATCTTCCCAGGGACCAGGATGGATCCAGCAGTTTTGGGCAATGCCGCAGATCCTGGGTTGCTGCAATGCCAAGGGATCGATTGCTGCCCCCTTTCTTGAAAGACCTACGCCCAGACTTCAGCTGCAATGTCCCTTTCACCTGTCTCCTGCTTCAAAAATGTGCATAAAACCAACCCTCTTTTTCAGTTTTATTCCTTTGAGCATCATAGAAATCGTGGATCACTCAGTCCAGCTCTGTGAAGGTCTAGGAAATGCCCCTTTCTGCACTGAACTGTGAGAGAAAGACGTATCATCTTGTGAGCTGTGCACTGAAAACGTACGACCTTGGTTCATTTTCAGAAGTGCCCTTGGGAGTACAATGCATGATGTTTGCTTACCTTTGTCCAGTTTCTGCCTCTCCCCACCACTATCTCAGCCAGTTATATTACAATAAACTCTCTTCTCAGCATGAAGCTCTTGGATGTGTCACCTTTGTCCTGAGCCAGCTCATTTTATTAGTTTCTTTATTATTATTATTTTTTCTAGACTGCCTTTCAAGGCAGAAGCCCTCCCAAGGCAGCCCACAACAAATACAGGAATGAAACAGCAAAAAACAATAAAACCATTAATAAAACATCTGACCTAAACAGAACTAAAACCCTACATGGCGAGAGCAGCTACAGTTCAATACGCCAACCCACACTCAGGCCCTGTTTAGATGCACATGGAGGGGGGGTGAGCAGGGAAAACACGTGGGGCAGAGGGGGACACTGCCCACTGCAAGGGGGCACACGAATGAGAACCACACCATGCTGGTTACTTCACCGGGCATCAAGGCTCTTCAGCCTATCCGAATGATAAGAACAGAGTGCGTAGCACACAACGAAAGTTTTGGCTGCAAAGTCCTTGCACTTTACCTTGAGAGACTCGTTGAGGCAAATAAATAATACTCACAGGCCTTACTCATCAGTAAAGTTCTTTTACTGAGGCTTTCTCATCAGTTTAGGATAAACTTTCATTACACGCATGGTCATCATAATCATCATCAACACGGTTCTTCAATCACCTAATCACCTAACAACCTAAACCTAACAAGATCCCATTAAACACTGTGCATCTTAAATACATGTCACCACTAGTATTGCAACATTGTCCAATTAGCCAATTCTCATCTGTCCATGTCAGACACGTAGGCCACGTCCTCCATGCTCCAGCTGCAATCTTGCCATGTCCAGAAACATGATTACGAAGCTTTTAACCCTTTACAGTCATTTAACCCACTGTATGTAAAATTTTTACTCAACACAGCCCGCTTAGCTGCTGATGGAGGAGAAGGAGGTGGAGGGAGGGGGGCACAGGCAGAAGCTCCTCCTTATGAGGGGGGGAGTGGGCAGTTCACTGCTCATCCTACTCCATCGTCTGAGCTGGGGGAATTTAGCCCAGCTCACCAGAGGACCAGTCAAGTCCATCTAGCTTAGCAGACCCTGGACTCATCAGACTCAGACAGCATTGCCTGCACTGACTGGCAGCAGCTCTCTATGGCTTCAGTCAGAGGCTTGCCCCAGTCTTACCTGGAGGTGCCCGGGATTAAATCTGGGGTCTTTCCATGCGAAGCAAAGGCTCCCCGCCCCAGCTCCAGCTCTTTCTTGAAAGGTGAGTGGGTCCGGTTACCACGTTTCTTCGGTCACAAGGTACATCTGATATGTATGTATAATACAACCTCTCCTTTTGTGGGTCTTAAGGGCCTAATTGGAATAAAACTTGCAAAGATATAACTGAACAAACATGTCTTTAGTAAGAGTTAAAATGATGCAAAGCATGCCACAATTCCCCAGCAGGGAGTTCCATGTGCAAAATAATATACTAGAAGTTCTACATCACAAAGGGTGCCGTGTGTAAGCATCGGGTGGAGGTTCTTGTTGTGAATGCCTGCACCCGCCTGCTCATGTGCACACCCACTGAGCTGGCGCACTCATCCATGTAGCCCAGGACTCAGTGGAGGCTGGTGAATAATATACAAGAAGTTCTACATCACAAAGGGTGCCGTGTGTAAGCATCGGGTAGACATCCTTGTTGTGAATGCCTGCACCTGCCTGCTCATGTGCACACCCACTGAGCCGGCGCACTCATCCGTGTAGCCCAGGACTCAGTGGAGGCTGGTGACTTCACTGTGATTTCATTGGGGCTGTGATAGGTATAACTGAAACTTGGTGGGATGACTCCCATGACTGGAATATAGCAATTGAAGGATATAACTTGTTCAAAAAGAACAGAAGAAATAGAAAGGGAGGCGGAGTTGCACTATACGTTAAAAATACCTGTCCCTGCACAGAAATACAGGAGGATGAGCCTGGGAGCCCCATCGAGAGCACCTGGATCAAAATAAATGGGGCAAGGAATAAAAAGAACATGATAATTGGAGCCTACTACCAACCACCCATTAAGGATGGGTGGAGCAGACAGACACTCTCAGGGCTCAGCCTCCAACACTACACTTCATCTGCAACAGCCCTCCCCTCCATTTCTTCAGATTTGTAATCATAGTTTTAATAAGGGGGGCATAATTTATTTTAAATAGCATGTTAATTTTCCTGGGAATATAAATTTCCAGGTATCTAAAAGAAGTTCTGGTTAGGCCTCATCTTGAGTATTGCATCCAGTTCTGGGCACCACACTTCAAGAAGGATGCAGAGAAGCTGGAGCGTGGCAACCACGATGATCAGGGCTCTGGAAACAAAGCCCTATGAAGAGAGGCTGAAAGAACTGGGCATGTTTAGCCTGATGAAGAGAAGACTGAGGGGAGACATGATAGCACTCTGCAAATACTTAAAAGGTTGTCACACAGAGGAGGGAATAATGGGCTCAAGTTACAGGAAGCCAGATTCTGGCAGGACATCAGGAAAAGCTTCCTGACTGTTAGAGCAGCACGACCATGGAATCAGTTACCTAGGGAGGTTGTGGGCTCTCCCACCCTAGAGGCCTTCAAGAGGGAGCTGGACAGCCATCTGTCAGGGATGCTGTAGGGTGGATTCCTGCACTGAGCAGGGGGTTGGACTCGATGGCCTTGTAGGCCCCTTCCAACTCTACTCTTCTATGATTCTATGATTCTAACTGACATTTCCAAGGTATGGCTAATATAATGTTGATGGTTAGGATGCATATTGTATGATATTATGGCAGATTTTTCATAATTAACTTTTAATCCTGCCAGTTGTCAAAAATTTTTAAGTTCTTCCTTTAGATTGGAAACTGATTGGTGTGGATCTTCTAGCATAATTATTATGTCATCCACATACATATTGTGTAGTGGCTAGAGTGTCGAACTGGGAGTCAGGAGATCCAGCTTCTAGTCCCCCCTTGGCCATGGAAACCCACCAGGTGACTTTGGGCCAGTCACAGACTCTCAGCCCAACCCGCCTCACAGGGTTGTTGTTGTGAGGATAAAATGGAGAGGAGGAGGATTATGTACGCTGCCTTGGGTTCCTTGGAGGAAAAAAGGTGGGATATAAATGCAATAATAAATAAATTAAAAATAAAAATAAAATAAATGTTCTTCACCCCCTCTTCTATATCCGATACTACCTGGGTGTTGACATATCATATTAGCCAATGGTTCCAGGCAGAGGGCGACGAACAAAGGTGACAAAAGGACAGCCTTGTTTTGCTCCCCGTTCCAAATGAATAAGTGGAGAGTCTATATTGTTAGTATGCACTGTTGCAGTATTAGCAACATATAATTTGGAGATTGCAGTCACAAATTTGGTTCTTAGCTGATAATAATGTAAAACTCTTAACAGATATTGCCATTCCAAACAGTCAAAGGCCTTGAATACATGAAGTGAAATGAATGTCAGTGGGTGACCCGTTCTAGTAGCATCATGGATAATATTTTGGACCCGTCCTATCGGGTCCGATATATGTCTTTGGGGAATAGCCCTATCTGGCTCGGGTCCCTGTTATCTGAAAGACCGTATTCTCCCTTATGAGCCTGCCCGTGCTTTGAGATCTTCTGGAGAAGCCCTTCTCTCAGTCCCACCATCTTCACAGGCACGCTTGGTGGGAACATGGGAGAGGGCCTTCTCGGTGGCTGCTCCGGAGCTCTGGAACTCTCTTCCCGGGGAAGCTAGGCTGGCTCCCTCCTTGATGGGCTTTCGGAAGCAGGCTAAAACTTTTTTGTTCTAGCAGGCCTTTGGAGAATAGTCTGGCCCTCCATCTATGTTAATGTCTTACAATTTTGTTGTGTATTTTAAATGTTTATGGTTTTGTTTCTCTCCTCCCCCCCCCCATGTATATTTTAAACTTTGTAAGGCCACCTTGAGGCCCAGCATTGGGCAAAAGGCGGGATACAAATATAATAATAATAATAATAATAATAATAATAATAATAATAATAATAATAATAATCTGATCCACATGAATTAGGTTCATCTGGAGCATGAATGAATCATCAACAGCTGGGGACGTTAAGGCTCCACCTGGCAACACCCCAGATCCGTGAACACTGCAGTGTAGAGAGAGCAAACCCTCTACCCCCAACATCCCTTTTTCCTATGCAGTATCTCCTCCTTTTTGTAACTCTGGCAGTGTGTCAATCTAGAATAGAAACAGAGATCATGTTTCTAGTTGTATCTTGCGATCTTGTTGTAGATCGCAAGTTGAATATGAGCCAACCGTGCGATATGGCTGGCTCATTCTAACAACAGAATGAAATTTAATAGGGACAAATGCCAAGTTCTACATTTAGGGAATAGAAACCAAAGGCACAGTTACAAGATGGGGGACACTTGGCTCAGCAATACTACAAACGAGAAAGATCTTGGAATTGTTGTAGATCACAAGCTGAATATGAGCCAACAGTGTGATATGGCTGCAAGAAAGGCAAATGCTATTTTGGGCTGCATTAATAGAAGTATAGCTTCCAAATCACGTGAGGTACTGGTTCCTCTCTATTCGGCCCTGGTTAGGCCTCATCTAGAGTATTGCGTCCAGTTCTGGGCTCCACAATTCAAGAAGGACGCAGACAAGCTGGAGCGTGTTCAGAAGAGGGCAACCAGGATGATCAGAGGTCTAGAAACAAAGCCCTATGAAGAGAGACTGAAAGAACTGGGCATGTTTAGCCTGGAGAAGAGAAGATTGAGGGGAGACATGATAGCAGTCTTCAAATACTTAAAAGGTTGTCACACAGAGGAGGGCCAGGATCTCCTCTCGATCCTCCCAGAGTGCAGGACACGGAATAACGGGCTCAAGCTAAAGGAAGCCAGATTCCGGCTGGACATCAGGAAAAACTTCCTGACTGTTAGAGCAGTGCGACGGTGGAATCAGCTACCTAGGGAGGCGGTGGGCTCTCCCACACTTGAGGCATTCAAGAGGCAGCTGGACAACCATCTGTCAGGGATGCTTTAGGGTGGATTCCTGCATTGAGCAGGGGGTTGGACTCGATGGCCTTGTAGGCCCCTTCCAACTCTGCTATTCTATGATTCTATGATTCTATGATTCTATGACACAGAATAACGGGCTCAAGTTAAAGGACGCCAGATTCCAGCTGGACATCAGGAAAAACTTCCTTACTGTTAGAGCAGTGCGACAATGGAATCAGTTGCCTGGTGAGGTTGTGGCCTCTCCCACCCTAGAGGCCTTCAAGAGGCACCTGGACAAGCATCTGTCGGGGATGCTTTAGGGTGGATTCCTGCATTGAGCAGGGGGTTGGACTCGATGACCTTGTAGGCCCCTTCCAACTCTGCTATTCTATGATTCTAGTCTAAAGCCAGCTTGGGTTTTAATTCTAAAAGAGCAAATTCAAACATCCCTTTTTGTCCAATGTGGGGGCAGGGGGGACCTTGCTGCTTGTTTTGAAGACCATCCCATTTTTTCTTGGTAGGAAATGCATCCTGAGTGGTGAAACATAAAATGTTCTTGCAGAGGACATTCCACCTGGCTCAGTTCGAGCTCAACCTAAACTGTGAGATCTTTCCCATTTTGCAAAGCAAGCACACCTTTCAAACCAAGGGGGATTTACTGAGGGCGCTTCCATGTGCCCCCAGGCCGCCCCCAAAGCGGTCGTGTAGCTTGCCTGTGAAGAGACGAGGAAGAGGCGTCCTTGCCGCCGCCGCCGCTGCCGCCACCCACCAACCTCCTCGCCGGCCGGGTTGGAAAGCTCGGCGGAAGAAGGCAGGGTGGAGAGCGGAAGAAGTCTCTTCTTCGTCTCTTCGAACAGGCAAGCTACACGATCGCTTTGGGGGCGGCCTGGGGGCGCATGGAAGCGCCCTCAGTACGACGTGTGGAATCCCCCCAAGTGTGTTGGTGAGGTGGGAACTAATAATAAATGATCCTGAAAATGCAGGATCCTGACCTGGTGCTGCACTCTTGCACCAGATCAGCCTAGAGAAGAATCAAGGAGGGTGTTTCCTAGGCTAAAGCCAGTTCAGACCTTTGATGCTCCTCTAAACAGATGATTCAAACATCGCTTTTGGTCCCCCGGGGGAAAGCCTTGCTACTACTTTTGAAAGCTGAATCATTGTTACATTTTTTGGGGGGTATGAAATGCATCCTGTGTTATGAAATATAAATGTTCTTCCAAAGGACATTTCACCTGTCTCAGGTCAAACTCAGCCTGAACTATGTGATCTGTTTTTGCAAAGGAAACATACCTTTTGTCTGCTGCAAGGTGTGTGTATAGCAGTGGGAGGTTTTGGGGACTGATAATAAACCATCCTGAAAAAGTATTGACTTGACTATGCACTTATATGTGGCCCTTGGAGCGTGGCTGATAAGGCACATTATGCACACTGTATGTTGTCCTCCTGACCAGCTTCCACTTTCTTTGGTGTCTCTGTTTTCCTCTGGGATAATAAATTGAGGGGAGAGATGATAGCACTCTTCAAATACTTGAAAGGTTGTCACACAGAGGAGGGCCAGGATCTCTTCCCGATCCTCCCAGAGTGCAGGACACGGAATAAAGGGCTCAAGTTAAAGGAAGCCAGATTCCAGCTGGACATCAGGAAAAACTTCCTTACTGTTAGAGCAGTGCGACAATGGAATCAGTTACCTAGGGAGGTGGTGGGCTCTCCCACACTAGAGGCCTTCAAGAGGCAGCTGGACAACCATCTGTCAGGGATGCTGTGACGTGGATTCCTGCATTGAGTAGGGGGGTTGGACTCAATGGCCTTGTAGGCCCCTTCCAACTCTACCAGTCTATGATTTTATGATTCTATGAAATCTCCATCCAAGCAGGCAGCCCTGAGTGTGTCTAGTTTCTCCTGGTCCAGCTGCCTCACGGCTGGGTGGGTGAGCTAGGAAAACCACCCACCATTGAGAGACTCGTGGTGGCCCTGCCCTCCCTGCTTTTATAGGGTGTCCCAAACACATTAACTTTGTATATGGCTTCAAAATGTAATGGTGTTTATTTAACTAGATATTCAGTTAGATGTGCCCTCGAGCTATTTTGTTGTCTCAAAAACGGGTACAGCCTATGAGCCACAAATGTTCACCATGGCGTTGAAGATGCAATTGATTTAACCTGACTTCTGCAGGGGAGCTGGCAGGAAACCATCTGAGTCAGGACAAGTTGTCCACCATTTCTTCTCTCAGCTAATGCCCACGGCAGAGGATTTAGGGTCCACGTGTCACATTCAAACTTTCCTCTCAGCTAATGTAGGGTGACCATATTTTGGAAACCAAAAAGGAGGACAACATGGTCGGCACCCAAGGGGGCATGTCTAGCACCAAGGGGGCGTGCCCACCCAAACATAGCCTTGGTCACATGTCTGATTTTACAGCACACATTTAAGACAAATCTGTTCTACAAAATAATTTTAAAACCTCAATTTTTAAAAAATTCCTAAAAAATCAATGGATGAATGAATCTGTTTCAAATTTGGTATGGCTAAAGCTCTACCTAAAACCTATCATGGTGTGAAGTTTCATCTCTTTATCTTTAAAAATGATGATTTTAAAAATAATAATTTTAAAACCTCAATTATTAAAAAAATCCTAAAAAATCAATGGATAAACAGATCTGTTTCAAATTTGGAATGACTAAAGCCCTTCCTAAGTGCTACTATTGTGCCAAGTTTCATGTCTTTATCTTTAAAAATGACAGAATTATAAGCATTTTTGTTAATTCTCATTAGAGCTGCTCTTTGGCTGGGGAAGATTGGAAAAATCCGGATTTCCCCTCCCCCTCCTGGATTTGTCACCAAAAACCTGGACAAATCTGGGCAAATCTAGTCATATAGTCACCCTAGCTAATGCCCAAGAACTTCACCCACAAGTTCCACGGAAAAATCAGAGAAGGAGGCAGTTGATTAGCCTCTAAAAATGGAACGGGGAACTTCCGGACTGCATGCCTAATATGACCTGTGTGGGTTCCTCTTCTGCCCCACTCCCACCAGTTTTCTTTGGACCATAAAGACAATAATAAATCAAATCCCTTTAATCTTATTCAATTAACAAAGAAATGAGGACGGGGGGGTGGGTGTTAAGCTAATCTACTGTCAAGAGACATAAACAAACTAACCCACAGCCAACCTAAACAGAGAGAGTGGGGGATTCCACACGTCGTACTCAGGCCGCTTCCATCCGCCCCCAGTGCACCCCGAAAACGATCGTGTAACTTGCCTGTAAAAGAGACGAGGAAGAGGCGTCCTTGCCGGCCCGCCTTCTTCTGCTGAGCTCTCCCTCCCACCACTCTGCCGCTAAGATCATCTTCTTGGCTCGCCGCTCTGACCATGTTACTCCACTTCTGAAATCTCTTCATTGGCTTCCAATTCACCTCAGAATCCAATATAAACTTCTCCTGTCGACCTTCAAAGCTTTTCATGGTCTAGCTCCTTCCTATCTCTCCTCTCTCATCTCACACTATTGCCCCACTCGTGCTCTTCGCTCCTCTGATGCCATGTTTCTCGCCTGCCCTAGGGTCTCTACTTCCCTTGCTCGGCTTCGTCCATTTTCCTCTGCTGCCCCTTACGCCTGGAACGCTCTTCCAGAACATCTGAGATCCACAAGTTCAACCGCAGCTTTTAAAGCTCAGCTAAAAACTTTTCTTTTTCCTAAAGCTTTTAAAACTTGATGTTGCTTGGACTTTATACTGTTAGTTTTACCCTACCCTGTGCCTGTTTACCCTACCCAGTGCTTGTTTGCATTCTCTTCCCCTCCTTATTGCTTTACTATGATTTTATTAGATTGTAAGCCTATGCGGCAGGGTCTTGCGATTTTCTGTTTTACTCTGTACAGCACCATGTACATTGATGGTGCTATATAAATAATAATAATAATAATAATAATAATAATAATAATAATAATAATAAGGTGGGTAGCGGCAGCGGCACCAGCAAGGACGCCTCTTCCTCGTCTCTTTTACAGGCAAGTTACACGATCGTTTTCGGGGTGCACTGGGGGCGGATGGAAGCGGACTGAGTACGATGTGTGGATGGGCCCTATGTTAAAACACAACAGCGTACATTGGGGTTCTTGGCAGGAAGGCATCCTTTCCTTGTGCAGAGACCCCCTTGCCTGTTGAATCCGTCATAGAATCATAGAATAGCAGAGTTGGAAGGGGCCTACAAGACCATCGAGTCCAACCCCCTGATGGCCCCTCCTCAGATGCTGAACAGCCTCTGGAGATGAGAAGTAGCTGCCTTCACTGAAGTTTGTACTTGCAGAGGAACGCACGTTTAATGTTTACTATTAAATAGTTAATGCTGCTTTCCCTCTGATACTCTAATAAACTGGCTCCATCATCCTATAGAATGAACAGAGCTTGTGCCATTCGTGTGGGCTGCAATTTGGACCATAAAGAGGCTAATATTAGAATCAGATTTAATTTTATTCAATTAACAAAGAAATGAGGGCAGCGTTTAACTGGTGTTAACGCTAATCTACAGTCAAGAGACATAAACAAACTAACCCACAGCCAACCAACACAGACAGTACGTTAAAACACAAGGGTGTAGATCTGGGTTCTTGGCAGGAAGGCATCCTCTCCTTGTGCAGAGACCCCATTGCCTGTTGGGTCTGTCATCTTCGTGGCCCCTCCTCAAATGCTTAACAGGTGAAGCAGTTCCCTGTCCTAGAGTTTGTACCTGCAGAGGAAAGCACGCTCCGATTTGCAGCTCTCATCGTTCCAGAGCATATACCCTAGAAAGCAGAAGAAAAACAGCAGCTGATGCCCCATTCTGAGATTGAATCCAGCAGCTTTTAAGAGGTGCTGAGTCCCAGATGAGCTGTAAAAATGTATCTTGCCCTGGAGGTGGGGCTAATTCAACGGGCTTAGAAGGAACCAAAAAAGCTTAACCTCAACTCAGCAAAGATGTCTGGAAGCAGATTTTTCAATACAATTAAATAGTGCTTAGAATGAAACATTTAGAATTGCAAGATATAACAAAAATGTTTTATGAAGACTGATGGTGCAATCCTGTACTGGAGATCCTGCACTTGTACTATTTGTTCCAGGATCCAGTTTCCCACAGTGGCCCAGGAGATGTCTCTGGAAAACTCATGGGAAGCACACGAGTGCAACAACACCCTCCCACTTATATCTCCCAGCAACTGGTGTACAAAGGCATACTGCCTCTAATATTGGAGGTGGAACATAGCAGCCATCAGGACTAGTAGCCATTGATCACATGATTCCCCATGGATTTGTCTAATATACTTCTACAGCCATCTATGTTCATGGGCATCGTAGAATCATAGAATCATAGAATAGTAGAGTTGGAAGGTGCCAGAAGGCCATCTAGTCCACCCCCTGCTCAATGCAGGACTCCACCCTAAAGCATCCCTGACAGATGGTTGTCCAGCTGCCTCTTGAAGGCCTCTAGTGTGGGAGAGCCCACCACCTCCCTAGGTCACCGGTTCCATTGTCGTACTGCTCTAACAGTCAGGAAGTTTTTCCTGATGTCCAGCTGGAATCTGCCTTCCTTTAACTTGAGCCCGTTATTCCGTGTCCTGCACTCTGGGAGGATCGAGAAGAGATCCTGGCCCTCCTCTGTGTGACGACCTTTTAAGTATTTGAAGAGTGCTCTCATGTCTCCCCTCCATCTTCAATGGATAATTGAAGGCTAAACATGCTAAACATGCCCAGTTCTTTCAGGCTGAACATGCCCAGTTCTTTCAGTCTCTCTTCATAGGGCTTTGTTTGCAGACCCCTGATCATCCCGGTTGCCTCGTAAGCTTATGAGGAACCTTAGGCCGTTTCTACACCTGCCCCCAAATCCGGGCTGGTCACAGCCGAGTCCCTGTGCGTCCAAATGATGCACAGGGACTCCTGGGAGGGAGGGAGGACGAGAACGGGTTTTTCCAGGGATAAATAATCCCTAAGAAAATCCGATACTTCACACAGTCTCGAGATTGTCCCGAGACTGCGGGAGGTGTGGCCTCCAGTCTTGGCTTCTTCTCTCCTCCCTGCAAGTAGCGGGTATCAGTAGAGGGAAGGAACTGAGCTGGGAGGAATCGGGGGTTGGGGAGAGAGGGGTCAGGGCTTTATTATTTTAACTTACATTTTGGTTGGAGTGCATGAGTGTTGGGGAAGGGGAGCATTCTGGACCGTTGCTGGGGGTTGGGGTGGAGCAGAGCAGCCAGCCTCACCCCCTGCCCTTTCTCTCCCCAGCTTTGAGTTGTAAAGTGTGCGAAGAGCCTTGGATCCAGTGGGGACACGCGTGCTACCTGCGCATCTCTGCAGCCATGCCCTGGGGAAAATGCACGGCCCACTGCCAGGAGTACAAAGCCAGTCTTTTAATTGGGAGCTCGGAAGGAGAACTGGTGAAAGCTCCTTGGGTTTTTTTTTCCCCTGCGGTTTGGGTGGGTTGTAGAGCTGGGGTGGGGGGATCACGCTTGCCTACCGTCGCTGTCATTGCTCGATACTTCCTCTTTCTCTCAGAGAGGTGAAAGAGGAAGTAAAAAAGTGCACGTGGCCCGTTCAGTGGGCTGTCTTTATCGCAACACTTCTCCTACACAGAGCATCCCATCTGTCAGGGATGCTTTAAGATGGATTCTTGCATTGAGCAGGAGTTGCACTCGATGGCCTTAGAGACACCTTCCAACTCCATGATTCTATGATTCTATGACTGACCGCCAACATCTCTGTCTCCAACAAAGCTCACCTGAGGGAGACCAAATCTCGACACAGTTCTCCTCATTCCTTAGATTGTTTGGTTCTCCAACATTCCAGGCCTTATAGCTGGTTGACGATCGATCAGTCCAGCTCCACACTCGATTCTGTATTGACAGCAAAGCGCTTTGGTTGACAAAGGAAGATGAACCACACAGTAAGGCCTTAGCTAGACCTAAGGATTATCCCAGGCAAATGGAAGGTCATCCCTGCTTGCTCCTGGGATCCCCAGTGTGTCATTTGGATGCACAGGGATGACCCTGGGACAAGACCAGGATATAGGCCTGGTCTAGCCATGGCCTCAGTCAAGGCTCATGTTAGGCGGTTTCAGACTTCAAGGGGGCATGTGTGATGGATGGGTTCACTAATTTCGTTATCGTATGCAGTATCCAAAGCCCTCTTAGCCCTTCACCATGCCCTGAAAAGTGGGAGGGGTATTTAGACCAGCCCAAGAGCCACTCCAAATGCTCACAATGGGAAGGAAATGAAAATGGGGGTGGGTGAGATGAATGGCCAGGACTTAGGAGCCTGCCAGGGTTTAGGGAGTGTTGGAGTGCTCTGACCTTGGAGGGATCAACATGAACCAGAGGATTGGTTTGCCCATGTGTGGATTTGACTACTGGATTTATAAACTTCTCACACACCTTCAAGTCATTCCCTGCATGCGTGTGAGAGGCACCAAAGAGCAGCTAAGAGGGACAGGAAGATAATACACTGTGTTTGGATAGCAACCTATCGTCTGCGAGGAAGCACATCAAAACACTCCCTCCCCAGGACTGGAGAATATTGTGTGCTTCTCCTACTTTAAGGGACTCTTGTGACATTGGCAGCTATTACGCCAATCCTCAAGCTCATCTCAGATCAATTTCCATGGCTAGCAATGAGAAATGAAGTTGCATAATTTTGGTATTGGATTTAATGCATTATGAAATATTTGCATATTTTATTCCAGCTTTGTTAGTTGTTGAGAGGGGTCAGGAGCTGCATGTGACCCTGAAACAAAACCTCTAACTTCTGGTGATCAAATGACAGCTCTGTGGCTTCAGAATGAAATGTTTTTACTCCTGTACTGTAATTGGAATGTTCTATCATTTTAAGTTAATGTTACTTCTTGAATTTTACATTCTTATTGTTAGACACCTCAGAAATGTTTAGCTGGAAAACAAAGGATCAATCTTTTAAATAAATAAATGCAATCAAATTGTTTTATTGATTTCAAGGTTTTTTAAATGTTGTACCATGACTCTGATGTGGATTAAAGTGTCAAAAAGCACCTTAGAAATGATAAAAATAAATAAAAAGCAAGACAGGAACCAGGGCTGGTACCCACCTTCCTGGTGTCTCGTAGTCCAATCCAGACATTACCGCCATCTTTACGATACTTGACAATGTAGTTGGCCAGCTCAGATGCCTCTGTGTTACTATGGATGGAGGCCAGGTGGGATCCAGGCATGAAAGATTGGCAGATTAACTGAGAGGGGGCGAGGGAAAGAAAAGGCACGTTTACCCAAGTGGGATGGGAGTCAGGGAAAGGGGGATTTAGTGGTCCTCTAAGGTGTGCACCCCCCAAAAAAATGCCATTTATTGTACCAAAGGTGGAAATGATTATGCCCAAATACAAATAAAGGGGAAATATAAATACAAATGGGGATTCACTGGGAAATGTGCAAATCCGAGACAGCAGAGACGTGCGTCTGCTAGAATGCCTATTTCAACAATCTTCATCAGAAATCATGAAAGTAATTAACAAGGCCAAACATGACAGATGATTTTCACCCTCATACTACTTGCTAGGGGTGTGCACGGACCCCCCCAATCCGCTTCGATCCGGAAAATCCGGATCGGGCCCAATCCACTTCGCACCGCTTCGCCCGTCTCCGGCTTCGCCGCCGTCGCTATATGGACGGCGGCAGCAGCGGCGCAAGATAAGCCACACACCCCGCCCCCTTACCTGCCTCCGTCACGGGGTTCAATTGAGGCCCCGGTTGAAGCCAGAAGAGGCCTCAGCCTTCACTTCCACCTTCAACCAGGGCCTCAATTGAAGCCCGCAACGGAGGCAGGTAAGCATCCCTCCTCCCTGCTCCCTTACCTGGCACCACCGCCGCCACCTCCGCATGGATGGTGGCGCCGGCAGCGCCAGATGAGTCCCCCTCCCCCCCACTTACCTGCAGGCAAAGCTCCGGATTGAGGCGATCCTCTTCACCTCGATCCGCAGCCCCCTTGACTCTCTTCGCCTCCGCCTTTTCTGGAGGCGAATTAGGCCGCCTCGCTCCTGCTTCTCTGAAACAAAGAGAAGCGGAGCACATCCCTACTACTTGCCAGTTGCTTCCTTTTTACATGCCTATCTTTGGACAATAATAAATGTTGCTGGTAGCCCTGTGTTTTGGTCAAACAGGTGAGTGACTCGCCTGTGGAAAGGTCTCTTTATCGGATGCCCACCTGTGCATTCTCAGCTTTTTGCACAACTTCCAGTTAATCTCCATTTGTCTTTGCATTTCATCCTTGCTTTGTATATGGGCTTTGTATAATTAGTTTCAGCTTTAGTGCAATAATTGGGCCTTGATGGTTGTATAAGAAGGACGCTGCTTTGGACTGCTTTTAGTGATGTATTGGTTTTAAACGTGTTAATTAGTTGTATGATGTTGCATTTGTGTTGCGCCCCACCTGGATCCAAAGGGAGAGGTGGGTAACAAATAAAATAATAATAATAATAATAATAATAATAATAATAATAATAATAATAATAATAGGACTCTGTCACATCCACTCCAGTCCAGATAACCCTTGAGTTTCCCAGGTTATGCAAAGGCCGGTGTTATCAAGCTGCCTGCGAACTGGCTATCCAGACATGGCCCTCTGCTGCTTCCAGCTGGCTATAGGTTGCCCTTGGACCAAGCCAAACCCACCCCCATCTTCACAAGCACAGGAAGAAAGTGCATTGCTCTTATTCTTCGCAGTATAATGAAATCAGCTCTGCCCCATCAATGTTACACAGCGGAGCCAGCCAGCCCTAAAACACCAGCTTTTCAGTGCTGGGAAAAAACATTCTTTTGGGTAGGTGTGGGGTGGGGAAGAGGCCATAGCTCAGTGTGATGGAGCACATGCTTTGTATGAAAAAGGTTCCCGATTTGATCCCCAGGTTCTTCAGAACATAAGTGCCCTGAGGCTGGATCAGACCAAGGGTCCATCTAGTCCAGGGCTCTGTTCACACAGTGGCCAACCAGCCATTGGCCAGGGACCAACAAGGCAGGACATGGTGCAGCAGCACACACACACCCATGTTCCCCAGCAACTGGTGCACACAGGCTGACTGCCTCGAATACTGGAGATAGCACACAACTATCAGGGCTAGTAGCCATGGATAGCCTTCTCCTCCTCCAGGAATTGATCCAACCCCCTTTTAAAGCCATCCAGATTGGTGGCCATCATTACATCTTGGGGTAGTGAGTTCCATAATTTAACTATGTGCTGTGTGAAGAAGTACTTCTTTTTATTTGTCCAGAATCTCCCACCAATCAGCTTCATGGAATGATCCCCCTTGGGTTCTAGTATTTTGTAAGAGCAAATTTAGAAATTAACATAATTTGAATAGAAATACAGTGCATCTCACTATAATATGAAAGACTGTAAATCAGATGAGTTGTGCCTGCCTCCTCGGTCTGCTGCCCAGGTGCAAACACATGACGATCAGCAGTTTTTGTGGCTCTTTATCTTTCAACTGGACTTGGACAGGGCAGAGCGCAAAAGAGAGGAGGGTCCTCTGGCAGCACTTCAAATGCAGGGCTGCTCTTCATAGAAGGAGCAGGACACACGCCGTTTTAAGACTGATTACACGGAGAAATCTCCCGTGCTTTGGGAGAGGGGTGCCCAGAGGAGCCACGGAGCAGCACTCACCTCTGCATCAGACCAGCTCACTTTTTCATGGAAGAGCTTGTAGCAATAACCCTGGTAGGGCAGCCATTCCATGGGGCAGCAGCTGGCTTCGGCACCTGAGCAGGGGGTCAGAGGGAAAGTCCAGTCAGAGGCCGGCCAGGGCTTGCAACGGTGGGGGGATGGGGTGCACACTGAATGACTCTCTGAATTTGTGCAGCAGCTGGATGGAGGGGAGGGGAATTTGCAGCTGGGGAATGGGCAAAGAATGGTCCTGTTGTCAGGAGTCCCCTGAACAATATCACAAGGAGAAACCTGATGTATCAGACCAAAGGCCTCTCCAGTCCAGGGTTCTGCTCCCACACAGGGGCAACCAGATCCCCCAATAGGAAGCCCACAGGTAGGACATGAGTGCCATAGCAAACACACACACACACACACACCGCTCATCTCCCCCAGCAGTTGGCAAAGATGCCTCTGCTTCTGGAAGAGACACTTAGCCATCAGGACTAGTAGCGTCTGGTAGCCTTCTCCTCCAAGCATTTCTCCATGAGCCAAGAATCACTTGCAGTCGAAGTGTTTCGTCCACAGATTACTGTTTTGAATGGCTCCTTTAGTAACACACACCTGGAGAAGAAGGTAGCTCTTGAACAATATGGAATTTTGCCTGTGTGGGAATTGTTCCAGAGTATTCTGTGCAAAGCACAACTGAGCTTAGGAACTGCAGCTCCGAGGAACTCTGCCAGCACTCACCTTTTAGGAGAAAGGCAACAGCCAGAAAGCCAAGACTGGAGTAGGGGGGAAGCCCCATCTTTGCTTCTTCTTTTCCTGCAGAGAGCAAGAGAGGGCAGTGGAGGAGATGGGGCTGAGGGAGGGAGCCTGTGTGGTGGGACCCGAAAGGGCAGGTCCCCGTGGTTCGCTGAGTGGTGGTCACAGACTCTCAAGACACAATTTCTCTCTCTTTAGAACAGCCTTCCTCAACCTGGGGCGTAGAGGAATCGTAGAGTTGGAAGGGGCCTACAAGGCCATCGAGTCCAACCCCCTGCTCAATGCAGGAATCTACCCTAAAGCATCCCTGACAGGTGGTTGTCCAGCTGCCTCTTGAAGGCCTCTAGGGTGGGAGAGCCCACAACCTCCCTAGGTTACGGATTCCATTGTCGTACTGCTCTAACAGTCAGGAAGTTTTTCCTGATGTCCAGCCAGAATCTGGCTTCCTGTCACTTGAGCCCATGATTCTGTGTCCTGCACTCTGGGAGGATCGAGAAGAGATTCTGGCCCTCCTCTGTGTCACAACGTTTCAAGTATTTGAAGAGTGCTATCATGTCTCCCCTCAATCTTCTCTTCTCCAGGCTAAACATGCCCAGTTCTCTCCTCATAGGGCTTAGTTTCCAGATCCCTAATCATCGTCGTTGCCCACCTCTGAACATGCTCCAGCTTGTCTGCGTCCTTCTTGAAGTGTGGAGCCCAGAACTGGACACAATACTCAAGATGAGGCCCAACCAGTGCTGAATAGAGGGGAACCAGTACCTCATGCAATTTGGAAGCTCTACTTCTATTAATGCATCCCAAAATAGCATTTGCTTTTTTGCAGCCACATCACAGTGTTGGCTCCTATTCAGCTTGTGGTCTACAACAATTCCAAGACCCTTCTCGCTTGTATTATTGCTGAGCCAAGTGTCTCCCATCTTGTAACTGTGCATTTGGTTTCTTTTTCCCAGGTGTAGAACTTGGCATTGATCCCTCTTAATCCTACCCCTCTCACTTGGCTGCATGGTTTGAAAACCAGGCAACTTCTAGACCTAAGATTTATCCCGGGATCGTCCCAGGGTCATCCCCGTTCATGTAAATGACACACAGGGGATCCCTGGAGCAGGCAGGGACGACCCCGGGATGATCCCGGGATAAACCTGAGGTCTAGCTAAGGCCTGGATCTCAGGAACTGGGCAGAAAGAGAGTACCACCTACAGTCATTTTGGAAAATGATACTCCTGTAGTTCTCCAGCGCCCACCTGACTCAAACCTTAATTTCGTGGAACTGACTTTGCTCCCGTCCACCCCTTTTGACCTACTGGCCTCTTTATTCTCCCTCCACTCTTCTCCCTTGGTTTGCATTTTTAATCTTCATGTGAGCCATCTTTACTGCCTAATATTACTGACATAAAATGACATGGTCTGAATGGATTGATTAAGTCCCCTATAGACAGAAAGCTCCTCACAGATTAAACCCGTCCTTTTGATGTCTGTGTAATGTGTCGTGTACATTATTGGTGCTGTATAATAAATGACCGACAGACAGACAGCTGCATCTTTTACCCAAAGATTTCTGGTGATAGTGATCGATATTTATGACCTAGAGAAAATGATAAATACAGGTTATTCATGACATGTTTTTTTCTTGAATGAAACCCCTGTTTTGATCTCCAGCATCTAGTTAGATGTCACCATGAAGAAAAGAACGATGAAGCCCATTGGTCTCACCTTTGAGGCAATGTTCACTCCAAGGAAGACACGTTCTGCACAGCCCAGGGCGCACTGTTTTTATGCTTGCAGAAGTAGTGGGAGGGAGCCATATGTCTGCCCCACACCCCCATCCCCACCCTCCAGCAGGAACAGAGCATGTGGAGATGCAAGATCAGCTGAACAGAAATGTGGAGAGAAGGTCAAGGAAAGTGGGACGTTTGAAGGGCTGGGAAACTGATAAAGTGGTGCAGCTGCTGCTGCTGCCTTTCCTGGAAACTGCAGAATTAACTCCATTCCCTGTGACAGGTCCTGACCCCAAGGGGCCCACATTCTGGATCATTATGGTGCTAGAAGACCACTGTTCAACCCCTTCACCATTGGCCTTTGGGTGCTCTCTGTACAGCCAGCTGGCCCTGGGGGTCCTGCCCAGTTTTCCCAGCTGAGTGTTGAGGAACAGAGAACTGTTTCTCTGTTGCTAGTAGTAGTAGTAGTAGTAGTAGTAGTAGTAGGCAAATAGCAATTTCAGTTAGGATCACTGAGAGGGGGGCAAAGTGAAAGTCTTTCCTCCCCCAGAAGTCTTACTGGGGAGGAGAGGAAGATAATGTGTGTGGGGGGGAGAGAGAAGAATGGCTCCGTGTGTATTGGACCGACCCACTGCTGCCCCACAGACCAACAGCACTGCCCAGTCATGCAGCCCCTAAACCCAAAATGGTGGTCCACTCCTAGCCTGTAGTGTTCCTTGGGGTTCTGCTTTAGCCTGCATGCCATTTAACTAGAGCGACCAGAAAGCCCTGAGTGAGGTGGTCCAGGGGTTTGGGACTGGGTGCCATGGATATGCTGGTGACCCCCAGCTCTATCTCTCTTCTCCATGTAATGTCAAGGAGGTTGCGAAGATTATGCATCAGTGTCCACATGCAGTGATGGATTGGGTGTCAACTAACACACTGATGCTAATCCAGGCAAGCCACAGGATGTGGTGATGGCCACCAATTTGGATGGCTTTAAAAGGGGGTTGGATCAATTCCTGGAGGTGAAGGCTAATGATGGCAACTAGCCCTGATGGTTGTGTGCTATCTCCAGTATTCGAAGCAATAAGCCTGTGTGCACCAGTTGCTGGGGAACATGGGTGGGAGGGTGCTGTTGCACTCTATCCTGCTTGTTGGTCCCTGGCCGATGGCTGGTTGACCACTGTGTGAACAGAATGCTGGACTAGATGGACCCTCGGTCTGATCCAGCATCAGGGCTCTTCTTACGTTCTTATGTTCTTATGGGATTAATGTTGACCTTCAGGAAAGCTGACCTGAAGTTGGGCATACAGCCCTGTTCTGGCCAGAATTCCTCTCCCTCTCTGAAGAACCAAGTTAGAAGTTTGGAGATGCATTGTCACACATATTCATCCTAACTAAATATTTTGTTCTCTACATGTCTCAGAAAAATACAAACTCTTAGATAGACTATCAGATTACACTTGCATCATTTTGATTCAAGCAAATGCATTGACTTTGACATACTGTAATGATTCACTGTGTTTTTCTTCTGACCTCCATTTATTAAACCAAATGACAAGTGAAAAACAAGATTGAATTTTCGTGAACCTAAACTCAGGAAAAAATAACATCTGGTTCAGATAAGGAGGTTGAAGGAAAGGGTTACTGGTTGGGTAGTAAAGACAGTAGTGTAAATATTTTCTGCTTATGGTGGAAATTAGTGAAGGTGATATGAAATATTTTGGGAGGTGAATAGAAAACACTTCACCGCTAAGATATAATCCAAAGACAACAGAGTTTGAGGAAGAGAACTCAGATGTGAATTATAATTTAAGTGTCCTGTTTTGGGAAATTTTAAAAAATAATCATTTTGCTATTGTAAATTTCAACAAAACAAAATAACACCATATAAAAAGAAGAGAAAAAAACGATGACTCCATAATTTGAATATATCAATTTCCATTGGTGCATATGAAACGTGTATGTATGAGTGTGTGTGTGTGTGTGTATAGATATATAGATACATTAACTTCAACAAAGAACAATCAAATATCTATATACCTATCCATTCATGACTACTATTTATTACCCATTCGAGGTATTGTTAAGTCCTCAATACATTGCATTATTGACTGTGAGCATTATTGTAATATTAGTCTTTTTGCTGTAAAAAGGATGTGGAGAATCCACATAGACGCTTCAGATGCAGACACTAAAGCCCTGATCCATTGATTAGGCATTGATTAGGCAGTTCCTTATTCCATTCCTGCTTAAGACCCACCGTATCATATTCATTTACCGAAAATTGCTGGAACAGCAGAGAGGATGGGTCTGTTTGCATGATCAAACAACCCACTCAAGCTTAAATAAGCCACAGTGGGTTTTTAAATAAGCCACAGTGGGTTGTGGTGCATGCGGGCGGGTATTTGGGATACTCAAGTCATCTGGGGTGGGTTGTGTGAGGATTAAACAACCCTCCCAGAAACCATGGGCTGTTTTAGGATTATGTAAGGGTTGTTTAATCCTCGTGCCACCTACGACCGCTGGGGTTGGATGACATGATAAGTCACACAGGCACAGATCGTGCTACCCCGGTCCATGTCCTCGTCCTGCTCCACGGACCGTGATCTGTCCTATTCAAGCAGATCGATACATTGCTACAGGCTGCAGCTTTGAGAAACATCAATATCACCTTTAATCAATCTCAGTTCCAATTACTAAGATGTTGCCGTTTCAATCGAGGGATTGTTTTCTATATATGGGAACTGCATATCATGAACTAGATTCATAGTATAGACAGACTAATTATAGATTTCAGTGGCATTGCTAGTTATTTGAAGGCAGAGTTAAATGTTGCATGGAGGCCAAGATGCACTTAGAAGCCCTATTGATTTGGAAGCCTGATCCACTCAGGGCCCAGTCAAAACAGATTCTGGTGATACCTAGATGAAACCAGACCACAGCATTAAAAAGCCCCGATATACCGTTTATCGAATACACGGTTCTACATTTGAATACATTTTTGCCTCCCCAGACCCCCTTGCATGGTATGCTTCTGCTGCCATCAAGCACGGTAATGGACTGGATGAGGGCTAACAAACTGAGACTCAGTCCAGACAAGACGGAGGTACTGTTAGCGGGTGGTTCATCTGTCCAGATAAGGGTGCAGTTGGTATATCAACCTAAGCTGATAAAAAGTGTTCTTTGCCACTGAGTTCACCTGTGCCTCAAGTGATAGTTCTGGATCCAGGAGCACCCCCAAACTACGGACCTGATCCTTTAGGGAGAGTGCAATCCTGTCCAGGACAGGGTAAACTTCACAGATAAACCGGACAGTGCGCCCCGAAACTCATTGCGTAGATCCTGCCCTATCCTGGCCAGAAGAGGAGGAGGAGGAGGAGGAGGAGGAGGAGGAGGAGGAGGTGGCAGCGGCCCCGCATCGCCCCTCGCAGGGATGGGGCAAAAAGTTTCCGGGCTCGGCGGCTTCACTGGGGAATCCGCCGCCGCCGCCCACCTCCCCACCGGCCTCCTGCTGCCGGCGAAAGAGCCAACCGGGTCAGAGAGCTTGGCGGAAGAAGGTGGGGCGGCGGCTTCTTCCGCCGAGCTCTCCGACCCGGGTGGCTCTTTCACCGGCAGCAGGAGGCCGGCTGGGAGGTGGGTGGCGGCGGCGGCAAGGACGTGGCCGGAATCCCCAGCGAAGCCACCGAGCCTGGAAACTTTTCGCCCTGTCCCGGCAAGGGGCGATGCGGGGCTGCTGCCTCCTCCTCCTCCTCCTCCTCTTCTGGCCAGGATAGGGGAGGATCTACAAGATGAGTTTCAGGGCACACTGCAGGCGCACTCAAGCGCCTTCACGACAATGTGTAGATCCCCTCCTGGAAGAAGAAAAAATGGACTTTGGCACAATCTTTGGACCCTCAATTCTCTACAGGTGTTACACATCATTACTGGACTGTAAAATGTCAAGGCCTCCTGACTCAACTGTTGATTGAATAATTGGCTGAGGAAACTGTGTGCAATACCATGTATGAAATGTATATAAAGTTGTACAGATGTAATGGTGGTGTGGGTGGATGCTGGTTGGTGATATCGTGTATGCTGGGTGTATTTTGTACAGAAGACGTTATATGCCTCAGTAAAATCTTTGCTGAATAAAAGCTGTACGTGTTGTGAGTATATTTTCTTCCTGGAGGGACAGTGCTCAGTAACCAAGCAGAAGAATCAAATGCTGAAGCTGCTGTGTTGCTGCTTAATCTCTGCTAAGTCAATTCCTGACAGAATTAATGCAGCATCAAAGAACACAACCCTGTCCTCTGCCTGGCTTCTGGCAACCAATCAGGGCTGCCATCCACACACCCTGCTCGACCCTGGAGCAAGGACACACATCAGAAGGGCTGTGGTGGCCTCGCTTTGAAGAAAAAAGTTGGGGGTAAGTTCATAGAATCATAGAATAGCAGAGCTAGAAGGGGCCTACAAGGCCATCGAGTCCAACCCCCTGCTCAATGCAGGAATCCACCCTAAAGTAGGGTGACCCTATGAAAAGGAGGACAGGGGTCCTGTATCTTTAGTAGTTGTATTGAAAAGGGAATTTCAGCAGGTGTCATTTTATATATATGGGGAACCTGGTGAAATTTCCTCTTCATCACCAAAGTTAAAGCTGCAGGTGCCCTGCCCTCTTTTAAATCTGGTCACTCTAGTATAGCTCCTGCACCTTTAACTGTGGTGATGAAGAGGGAATTTCACCAGGTTCTCCATATATACAAATGACACCTGCTGAAATTCCTTTTTCTATGCAACTGTTAAAGATACAGGAGCCCTGTCCTCCTTTTCATAGGGTCACCCTACCTAAAGCATCCCTGACAGATGGTTGTCCAGCTGCCTCTTGAATGCCTCTAGCGTGGGAGAGTTCCCAACTTTCTGACCATGCAACTTTGACAAAAAGCCCCTCAGTGGCTGCAAGTCTGTGGGTGCATTGTATAAATAACCCAGCGCCATTGTGCAGCCACTTTGGAGCTTAGAAGACATATAGACAGCAGCCCCCGGGACTTACTCGGTTACCTGCATGGGCTTCTTAATCTATTTGGATGTTTGAACATTGAGCCTTGTCCCCAAAGCTGTGGGTTTTGTCCTAACCCTGGTAAGCCAAACCTGCATCTTTATCATCCTAATAGCCCGGGGTGGGCAACACACAGCCCCCCCACCTCCTCCCATTCCAGCCTCTGCCCCCAGCTGTTGCCCCTGGAAGAAAGGTGGGATGGGTCATGGATTGCCATCAAAATTTGGCAGCAAACCACTATAGAGGCTTAGAATTGGTAGGATTAGCTTGTATAAAAATGAAAACGGTCCATTCTATGCCTTGGTATTAGCTATGGAGGCCCTTATAACAGAAATCCCCTCCCATTTTTTATTTTTTTATTTTTGTCACAGCAGTGGTGGCAGGAGTGTGGCCCACATCTGCGAAGAGCCACATTCTGTTCCAGTTATCTCTAATAGTTTTGAATATTCATTGTCCAATACATAATGTTCCTTTCCCCCCCCCCCCAATACAACATTCCCCAATCTGGTGCAGTCCAGGTGCTTTGGAATCCAAATCCCATCATCCCTTGCCTGCATGGCCAAGAATCAGGAATTCTGGGAGTTGTAATCCAAAACATCCGGAGGGCTCTAGGTTGGCCTTACAGACCAGCTCCATGGCCCTATGAAAGGAACAGGGTTTGTGCTGTTCTTGTGGACTGTCATTTGGACCATAACAACACAAAATAATTAGAATCCTTTTTAACCTTATTCAGTTAACAAAGTGATAAGGACAGAGTTTATTTGGTGTTACACTAATCTACAATCAAGAGACAGAAACAAATTAACCCACAGCCAATCCATAGAGAGAGCATATTAAAGCAGAGGAGGGGCAATTTGGGTTCTTGTCAGGAAATACTCTTTCCCTGCCCAGAGACTCCCTTGCTTGTTGAGTCTATCATCTTGGTAGCCCCTCCTCAGATGCTGAACAACCACTCCTTCACTGGAGTCTGTACTTGCAGAGGAACGCACGCTCTGATTTGCAGCTCTTGTCATTCCAGCACATATACCCTAGAAAGCAAAACAGAATTAGCGTCTGATGTTCCACTCTAAAATGGACCCCAGCAGTGTTTAAGAGGTGCTGAGTCCCTGATTGGCTGAGGAAATGAGTTGCCCTAGGCGCTCAGACAACAAGAAATACAAAGCTTGGAGTCAAAAGGAGCAAAACCCGATAACTTTTCCCATCAGCAAAGATGTTTGGAAGCCTGATAATGCATTCAGAAGCTGGAATGTTTTAGATAAGTCACTGAGGGTGTGTTGGGATGTTTGGACCATCGGTTTTCTAAGGGGCTTTCTGAGTCCTAATAAGTAAGACACTCCTTTTTTATTATTCAGACAGCTCTTGATGTAAAGAAATTGGAATTGCTGCTGCGTTTGGCACCACTGTAGGGTATCAAATAAATATTACTCAGACGGACAGTTTAATCCTATCCCGAAGATCCTACTGATAAAAAACCATAAGATTTATTCTATATAGTACCATGCACTGCTGGAATCATCACTGTGCCTGCTGGGAGACTTTAGGATACAGCAGAAGTCCTACGACAGCTTATCACAAGATGAAAACTTCAGAAGATTCCCTGCTAGCATCAGACTAAAGGCCAATCATATCCAGCATCCTGTTTCTCACAGTGGCCAATCAGATGCCTCTTGGAAGCTCACAAGCAGGACATGAGTGAAACAGCACCCTCCTGCCCAAGTTCCCCACTGACTCATTTACATAGGCATACTGCCTCCGATACTGGAGGTAACATAGAATCATAGAATCATAGAAGAGCAGAGTTGGAAGGGGCCTACAAGGCCATCAAGTCCAACCCCGTGCTCAATGCAGGAATCCACCCTAAAGCATCCCTGACAGATGGTTGTCCAGCTGCACTGTAGTCATCAGGACTAGCAGCCTTTGCCAGCCTTCTCCTTCATGAATGTGTCCAGTCCCCTGTTTAAAGCCATCCAAACTGGTGGCCATCTCTGCATCTTATGGTAGCAAATTCCATAGTTTAACTATGCCCTGTGTGAAGAACTCTTTTCTTTTAACTGTCCTGAACCTCCTACCATTCAGCATTTTTGGATGACCCCATTCTAGTATTGTGACAGAATACTCTATCCACTTTCTCCACATGATGCATAATTCTGTACACCTCACTCATGCTCCTTTACTCAGCTCTTATTTAAATGAAATAGCTGCAAATTAAATAGCTCTGCTGTTGGTGTAATAGTGGAGTTGCTCCAGCCCCCAGGTCACTGTGGTTGCCCTTTCACTCTTCACTTTCTCAGCACTACAATATTCTGTTTGAAGTGTAGTGACCAGAACGGTGCAACTCCAAGTCTGGGTCCACTGTAGCTTTGTACACAACAGCCTCACAACATTGACAGTTTTCATTTCAATCCCTTTCCTAAAGAATCCTTAACATGAAATTTGCTTTTTCTTTTCACAGCAGCTGCACACGGGGTCAACGTTTAATTGAGTTATCCACCACAACCTCAAGATCCCTCCGTAAAAAGTCAGCTCCAGCTCAGACTCCTTCACCACATATGTGGTTACGGACTTTTGCCCCAATGTGCATCACTTTAGCCTCGCTGACATTGAACTGCATTTGCCATTTAAATGCATTCTTCCAGTTTGGAGAGATCTTTTCGAACCTCTTCAATGCCCCTTTTTGTTTTAACCACCTTAAATAGAATCATAGAATCATAGAATAGCAGAGCTGGGAGGGGCCTACAAGGCCATCGAGTCCAACCCCCTGCTCAATGCAGGGATCCACCCTAAAGCATCCCTGACAGATGGTTGTCCAGATGCCTCTTGAAGGCCTCTAGTGTGGGAGAGCCTTCCATTGTCGTACTGCTCTAACAGTCAAGAAGTTTTTCCTGATGTCCAGCTGGAATCTGGCTTCCTTTAACTTGAGCCCGTTTTTCCATGTCCTGCACTCTGGGAGGATCAAGAAGAGATCCTAGCTCTCCTCTGTGTGACAACCTTTTAAGTATTTGGTGATGACACCAAATAATTTGGTGTCATCAGCAAACATGGCCACCTCACCGCTCACCCCTAACTCCAGATCATTTACAAACAAGTTAAAAAGCACCAATCCCAAAACAGATCCTTGGGAGAGACTCCTGGTTACACCCTCCCGTTGGGAGCACTGACTGTGGGCGTTACTAGACGAGGCTCTAGCGCGCGTTACCTTCCGCAGTCACGTCGAGGCTTCCAGATGACGTTCACGAGGATCCGCCGTTATCCCGCGGTGAAGCCTCTTTCTCCCGACTTTAAAAAAGTGAGTTTTAGGGCGCCTTTTCCTGCTGTCCCGCGGTAATTCGGAGTACGTGTGGGAGGATGTGAGGTCACTGCGGTCGGCACTGGTCAGGAAAAGGCGTGCTAAGGGGGAGTGGTCAGCGGCTTCGGTCAAGCCGCCTCCGCCATTTGCGCGCAGTCCGCCAGCTGGGGCAGCGTGGCGGAGCGGCTTTTTTTTTTTATTTCCCCAGTGACAGTTTGCGCAGGAACGGAGGAACGGAAAAGTGGCTGGTGACTCCTTGCGGTGGGCAGCTACCGTGGCCGCATAATGGCGGTGCTGTACGCTGCCTGTTAGTGTGGGTACCAGGCTGGCAGAGGGCAGAGCTGTTTGTGGGCTGCTGCCATGGCTACGGCCAGATGTGGGTTGGCTCCTTGGGATGGGGCACAGGGCACAGAGGCGATCATCGCCGCCGACACCTCAGAGGCATGATGGGAGATGTAGGCACAGAGTGGCCATGCAGACGATTGACCTCGGGTCATATGACACCCGCCACGACCCCCATCAGGAAGTGAGCGCATCAATGTTGACCCTCAACAGCACCAGCAGCACTTCAGCTGGCACTGGCACTGCCGCCGCTGCCGCCGCCAGGGCCGGCGGCGGCATCGCTGACGGCTGCGCAAGTTTGCGGTCTTTCGGACGTGCGCAAACCGTGCAGCGAGCGAAAAAAAAAGCCGCGGCAATCAGGCCGGTGTGGCTGCGCAACCGTTCTCGCGGCGGCAGCAGCACAACCGGCGCAAACTTCCGCCACAAATCGAAGGCAGGTGTGGAGCATGAGGCGTCACGGCTGAACGGGAAAAGCCGCTTTCACCGCTCCTCAACGACGGAACACCCGGTAGGTCTAGCAACGCCCTATGTTTTCCTGACTATGTAGCAAAGTGTTCTGCGGACCTGTTGATTTGCCAGGTCTATACAAAATGCAAACCACTGCTATTAGAGCAGCTATAAAGCATGACAGAAAATTCTGGAAGGGTTAACTAATATCACTCCTGATTACAAATGGTCTAGTAAGTCACAGGACACACCAAACGAATGGTACAGCAACCAATACTAGGGTGGGGTTCAAAACTGCACTCTCATTGTGTGAAAACACTCCCATTCCTGGAAGACCGACAGTTGGTTCATCCTGTTTGTTGACCGCCAAAGTCTCTGTCTGCAACATGTCACTTGGGCTGACCTGAGAAAGACCAAAGCTCCACACAGCTCTCTTGACTTCTTTGATTGTTGGGTTCTCCAATATTCCAGGCTGTATAGTTAGACGGGGAGTTGTCAGTCCAGCTCCACACTCCATTCTGCATTGACAGCAAAGCAAAGCACGTTGGTTAGCCAAGAAAGACACCGCCACACTTAGTGGTCCAGATGCCAAGTCAAAGCTGTTGTTAGGCAGTGGGCAGGGGCGATGGAGGGGCTTGGTGTTTTTGTTACTAATTTCATTTTAAAATAGTTCTGCACTGCTCTTCGTGCATGTGTGTGTGTGTGTGTGTGTGTGTGTGTGTGTGTATCACAGTGGTTTACGATTAAAAACCCAACAATAAAATAAGGCCTTAGCTAGACCGAAGGATTATCCCAGGCAAATGGAGGAGTCGTCCCTGCCTGCTCCCGGGATCCCCTGTGTGTCATTTGGATGTACAGGGATGATACCGGGACAATCCCGGGATATAGGCCTGGTCTAGCCATGGCCTAAGAAAAAATTAAAGCATATGAAAAAACAGAAAAGAAAAACATCAGCAAATAAAGAAACAAACACAACAGCAATATCAGGCAAGGACTTATGGTGTAGTCAGTTCTTAGTGTTTAGTTCCCAATTTTTAATTCCAAAAGCCAGTGGGAACATACATGCCTTCAAAGGGCCAGAAGTGGGGAGAGGCAGTATCAGCCTTCTTCAGAACAGAGTTCCATGGGATCTTATTGGGGCTGCTGCAGAAAAGGCCCTGCTCCTACTGGAGCCTTGACCTCCCCGTAGGTTTAAAATGCATATTAATTTGATTATAGAGTAAATTGCTTTGTGGGGAGTATTTGTCTAGAAAAGTGGGAAACAAATACTTCCATGGTGTATCAACATCCCACACATCTGGAAATCTTTCTGTCCATGTTTTGCTCATGAACCTTATTACCTGTGTGGGTGGGAGAGACACCAAAGGAAAGGTAAGTAGGAAAGTAATGCACTGTATTTGGAAAAACTGCAACCCATCATCTGGGAATGAGCCCACCAAAACAAAACCCCAGAATTGCACGGGTGATTATAGAGTGTTTCTCCTGCTTTAGGGACCCACTGTTTCCTTTGTGACACGCGTAGACATTACGCCAATCCCCAACCTCAGCTCAGATCTATTTGCCTGATTAGTAACCACATTTCACACAAAGGAAATAAAGTTACATCATTTCTGTCATTTGATATAATTTATCCTGCAACATTGACTGCTTTGCATAATGTATTCTATCTTTCTTAGTAGTGATGTGTGTGTGTGTGTGTGTGTGTGTGTGTGTGTGTGTGTGTGTGTGTGTGTAGCTGTACATTCCATTGAATTCACCCCACCCCACCCCACCCCAAACTCTGGTCAGCCAGTGCCACCTCCTCTCTGACTTCTGAGGTTCAGCAGCTGCAGATTTATTTTAATGTATTGCGTTTTAAGTGATTTGAATGCCTTAATTTAATTATCATGGTTAAATTTTCCCAGGGCAGGGAGGGAGGACACCGGGGAGTGGGGTGAGGAAATGCAAGATTTCCCCAGCAGTCCCCAGCTGCCTTCCCTCCCCCTTCTGGAAGCCTCCACTAGATGGGCGAAATTGCCTGTTTAGCTAAAATGCAGAGTAGGGGATGCAAAGCGCCTCCCGCTCTGCCTAGGATACTCGTCATCGGTCTCCGAGTTCGGAGGCTTATGAGTAGCCAGGCTGCATCTCAATGTACGTGGTGCTGGACATAGTAAAAGAATAAAACAGCAACACCCTGCCACATAGGCTTACATTCCACTAAAATGTTTAGCCTGGAGAAGAGAAGATTGAAGGGAGACATGAGAGCACTCTTCAAATACTTGAAAGGTTGTCAGACAGAGAAGGGCCAGGATCTCTTCTCGATCCTCCCAGAGTGCAGGACACGGAATAACGGGCTCAAGTTAAAGGAAGCCAGATTCCAGCTGGACATCAGGAAAAACTTCCTGACTGTTAGAGCAGTACAACAATGGAACCAGTTACCTAGGGAGGTAGTGGCCTCTCCCACACTAGAGGCCTTCAAGTGGCAGCTGGACAGCCATCTGTCAGGGATGCTTTAGGGTGGATTCCTGCCTTGAGCAGGGGGTTGGACTCCATGGCCTTGTAGGCCCCTTCCAACTCTGCTATTCTATGATTCTATGAAAATCATAATAAAACAATAAGAGAGGTAAGAGAATGCACCAATTAGGCACAGGGGACAATGAAACTGTTGGGTGTTTTACTGTGGTTTTAATTTTTGTGAACCGCCCAGAGAGCTTCGGCTATTGGGCGGTATAAAAATGTAATAAATAAATAAATAAATAAATAAATGAAACTAACAGTGTAAAAGTAAGAACAAAGTCAAGTTCTAAAAGCCGTAGAAAAAAGGAAAGTTTTCAATTGAGCTTTAAAAACAGTAGTTGAAGTGGTGTTCCACAAATGCTCTGGAAGAGAATTCCAAGCATAAGTTGTGTTATTGATTGCAGGAACTTTTCAAGGGCTGCCCGTACGCCACCTTGGATACAATTGTCGAAAAGCACCTTAGAAAAGGTTGAAGAAAAATAAGCAAGCAATCAGAGCAGGCACCCACCTTCCACATGTCCCGCAGTCCAATCCAGACATGATCGAACCACTTGAGATGGTTGCCAACGTAGCCGGCCACCTGGACTCCCTCTTCTTTGCTATGGATGGAGGCCAGGTGGGAGTTGAAGCTTTGGCAGGCTAGCTGAGAGAGGGTGATAGAGAAAGACTTTTTTTACCTGGGAAGGACAGAAACCAGGGAATTGGAGGGCAGGTGTTCAGTGTCCCTCTACGGTGTGCCCCATTTTCTTAGGCAATGGAGATCCTTTTACGTAGGCTAAGCAGTGAGTCTTACAGCAATTCAGTTGCCAGTGCTTTGACTACGCTGCTCCACCCTAACGGGCTTGCTTGAAACTAAAGATTATCCCACAGAGGAGGGCCAGGATCTCTTCTCGATCCTCCCAGAGTGCAGGACACGGAATAACAGGCTCAAGTTAAAGGAAGCCAGGTTCCAGCTGGACATCAGGAAAAACTTCCTGACTGCTAGAGCAGTACGACAATGGAACCAGTTACCTAGGGAGGTTGTGGGCTCTCCCACACTAGAGGCCTTCAAGAGGCAGCTGGACAACCCTCTGTCAGGGATGCTTTAGGGTGGATTCCTGCATTGAGCAGGGGGTTGGACTCGATGGCCTCGTAGGCCCCATCCAACTCTGCTTTTCTATGATTCTACGATTCTATGAAACTCTCTCGGATAGACGCAGTATGGCAGGTTAGAGAGTTGCTGCAATCCTAACATTACGCCTCAGCACAGAACCTAAGAAGAGCCCTGCTGGGTCAGACCCAGGGTCCATCTAGTCCAGCACCCTATTCACACAGTGGCCAACAAGACATCGGCCAGGGATGAACAAGCAGGACATGGTGCAACAGCACCCTCCCACCCATGTTCCCCAGCAACTGGGGCACTCAGGCTTACTGCATCAAATACTGGAGATAGCACACAACCATCAGGGCTAGTAGCCGCTGATAGCCTTTGCCTCCAGGAACCTGACAGGCTTTTTCAGGAGCTTCCCCTAAAGACTTATTGTGTTAGGTCAATCAGGCTGACCACCTTCTTCCCTTCATTTGTTCAGCCCTTTTAGTTCTACGTCTGCTCCACGCATCTGCTGCACCCACCCCCTCCCCTTCTGCTGGTTGCTGAGTTTCCGCAGAAGGAGACGTGGTGTCTGTGTCTGGCTCTAGCTGGCTCGCTTTCCCTTGAGAAGATCCCTCCTTGTCTCCTGGGTCTCTTGGAGGCGTTTCCTCCCCCACCTCCTGGCCCATCTCATCCTCTGACTCTGATAACCATGGTCTCTGGAGGGAGTCAAGGTCCAATCCTGACATCTTTACTCTATGCATTGGTTAGCTCACTTGAGCAAAAATCTCAGAATACCCATTACTTGGGTAGTAGACTCCAACCACAAGCCAAAGCAACACCTCTTTGAATTCCCCAGTAGAACATCATGAATGGGTCTTGATGGGCTTACAAGGAGGACTCACCAGAGCTTTGGCGTCTGTCAGATCCACTCCAGTCCAGATGACGCTTGGGTTTCCCAGGTTCTGCAGTGCCCAGCTCTCTCCAGCTGCCTGCAAACTTGCCCTTCTGCTGCCTTTGACTGCTTCTAGTTGACCTTGGACCATACCCACAGGCCACCAGCCCAGCCAGAGCAGGACACAGGCACGCTAGGACAGGTTCTGCAGGACAGTGAGCCGTGCCTTGGGAGTGAGCGGTCGAGAGCCACAAAACAGCACTCACCTCTGCATCAGGCCAGCTCATCCTAACGGTGAAGAGCTTGTAGCAGAAGGTCTCGAAGGGAAACCATCCCACAGGGCAGCTGTCGGCATCAGCACCTGGGCAGGGAGGCAGAGGGAAAGCCCAGTCAGAGGCTGGCTATGGTGGGGGGAAGGGCAGGGGGCACACATTGAATGTCTCTGGATTTGGGCAGCAGCTGGATGGAGGAGATGGGGATTCCTCGCAGGGAAACTGGCAAAAAACCAAGCGTGGCTTCCAGGATAACAGTTTTGCTCAGTGGTTCACTCAGTGACCTTCGCCTGGAGAAAAAGGCAGCTCAGAAACATGGACATTTCTGGCAGCACCTTGTAAGCGGGAGAGGACAGAGTCCTGCTTATGAGTAGCGGCGGATAAATCTGCCGATTCCAGACGCTTTTTTGTTTCTAGTTTCTCCAGTCTTGAGTTTGTTTCATCTCACTCTTACAGCATTTCTCCTGTCTTAAGAAAGCTTCATCGCAAACTTTGAGGTGTTCTTTTTCCCAAGCTCGCAGGAGCATTTTGGTCCATATTTCTCCAAATTTTGTCCATATTTCTCATTTTTGTATACACTTTTGCCAAATATACACAATTTTTCCAAGCAATTTTTCTAAGATAATACTGCTTTCAATGTTATTTCCCCCTAAGATATGAAACTTTGTATGTAATTTCTGATTGGAGAACTCCACTGAAAAATTTGGAAAAGTGCAAATTTCAAAGGATAACAATTTTGGTTTGCATCATAATTCAAAGGTGCGAAATTAAGTAAATTTGTGTTAAAATACAACCTGCATGACTTTTTCTACCAGCCCTACTTGTGGGATTTTCCCACAATAATCAGGATGGATGTGCAGACATAAGGTTCGCCATGTACACACCTTTGTGGGAATCCTTAAAAAAAAGGTTCTGTGTAAATCCAACCGTGCCTAATCTGAATAATAGCTGCAAGTCTGAGGTTCCTTGCAGGAACTCACCTCTTAGGAAAAGTCCAGAAATCAGGAAGCCAAAACTGAAGTAGGCGAAAAGCCCCATCTTTTTTCTTCCTTCCCTGTGGAGAGCAAGAGAGGGCAGTGGAGGAGAGGGGGCAGAGAGAAATGCCAACGTTTTTGGAGTGGCCTCCATCAGCAATGGCGTGCTGTGACCACACTTGCCAAGTGCAAATATTCTTGGGACCTTTGCTATATGAAAAGAGCTCCAGCCAGTCCAGCTTCTCCCATGAAGGAAACTGTGGCTTCAAAAAGAGACAGGCAGAATAGGTCGATCCTGTTGTCCGGGTTAGCCTGGCCAACTCCAGATCTTAGATCACAGAATCATAGAATAGCAGAGTTGGAAGGGGCCTACAAGGCCATCGAGTCCAACCCCACCCTAAAGCATCCCTGACAGGTGGTTGTCCAGCTGCCTCTTGAAGGCCTCTAGTGTGGGAGAGCCCACAACCTCCCTAGGTAACTGGTTCCATTGTCGTACTGCTCTAACAGTCAGGAAGTTTTTCCTGATGTCCAGCTGGAATCTGGCTTCCTTTAACTTGAGCCCGTTATTCCGTGTCCTGCACTCTGGGAGGATCGAGAAGAGATCCTGGCCCTCCTCTGGGTGACAACCTTTTAAGTCTTTGAAGAATGCTATCATGTCTCCCCTCAGTCTTCCCTTCTCCAGGCTAAACATGCCCAGTTCTCTCAGTCTCTCTTCATAGGGCTTTGTTTCCAGACCCCTGATCATCCTGGTTGCCCTCCTCTGAACATGCTCCAGCTTGTCTGCATCCTTCTTGAATTGTGGAGCCCAGAACTGGACACAATACTCTAGATGAGGCATAACCACGGCCAAATAGAGAGGAACCAGTACCTCACGCGATTCGGAAGCTATACTTCTATTAATGCAGCACAAAATAGCATTTGCCTTTCTTGCAGCCATATCGCACTGTTGGCTCCTATTCAGCTTGCGATCTACAACAATTCCAAGATCCTTCTCGTTTGTAGTATTGCTGAGTCAAGTATCCCCCATCTTGTAACTGTGCTTCTTGGTTTCTATTTCCTAAATGTAGAACTTGGCATTTATCCCTATTAAATTTCATTCTGTTATTTTCAGCCCAGCACTCCAGCCTATCAAGATCACTTTGAAGTTTGTTTCTGTCTTCCCGGGTATTAGCTATCCCACCCAATTTTGTGTCATCTGCAAATTGGATCAGCGTTCCCTGCACCTCCTCGTCCAAATCATTAATAAAAATGTTGAAGAGCACTGAGCCCAGGACTGAGCCCTGCGGCACCCCACTCGTTGCCTCTCCCCAGTTTGAGAAGGTTCCATTGATAAGGACTCTTTGAGTCTGATTCTGTAGCCAACTATGAATCCACCTAATAGTTGTTCCATCTAGCCCATGGGAGGCGACCCACCCCAAGGAAACTTTCAGTTGAACCTAAGGTAAGTACATAGAAAGCAGGTGGGTTAGCAAGCAATTAGTGCTGGAACAAGGTCTGGAAAGAAGTCAGAAAGATGACTCTGTAGGAAATCCTGCGGAAACAGACACACACCCCAGGGAGTTCCGGCTAATGAGCAATGCAGCAATCAAATGAAATGAATGAATGAATGAATGAATGAGGGCTCCTCTAGGCATCTGATGGGAACAAGAATCTGCTGGAGTGCTAATGCTGTGAAACCAAGGCCATAGCTAGACCTAAGGTTTCTCCTGGGGTCATCCAGGGTTCGCCCCTGCCTGAGCACTGGATCCCCTGTGTGTCACCTAGATGAACAGGTTTGACCCCTGGACGATCCAGGGATAAACCTTAGGTCTAGCTATGGCCTAAGTGTGTGTGTGTGTGTGTGTGTGTGTGTGTGTGTGTGTGTGTGTGTGTGTGTAAAGGTTACATCATAAAATGCAATTTGTCCCCAGTGTTCCCTCTTTGGGGAAATTGAAGGCTGGAGGGCAGGGGCTGTACCTCTAGAACTTCTTACCACTCAGAAGTTTTAAAGCTCAACTTAAAACTTTTCTTTTTCCTAAAGCTTTTAAAACTTGATGTTGTGCAGACTTCTACTGTTACTTTCTACTGTTAGTTTTACCTAGGGTGACCATATTTGGGAAACCAAAAAAGAGGACACCTAACGTGTGTGTGGGGAAGCAGCTTTCTGAGTCATGCAGAAAGTACGTTATTCCCCCGCCACCTTAAAGAACCCGATTGGAGCGGAGGAGGGGAAAGGATTTCATTCTGCACCACCACCATCCACTCCAATTGGGGCCTTTTCTATAATGTCCACGAATGACCCACTTTCCCCTTTAAGACCTCAATTGGAGCTCGGGGTGGGGGAATGATGTGCCTCAAGAAAGCCTGTCATTCCCTCCTGCCATGCTAATGGCAGCCTTAAAGGGGAAGGTGTGTCATTCCAGGACATTATTGAAAATTATAGAAAATCCCCCCTGACACCATGGAAAGAACAAAAACCAGGACAAATCCGGGGAAATCCTGACAGTTGGTCACCCTAGTTTTACCTTACCCTGTGCCTGCTTACCCTACCCTGTACCTGTTTGCATTCTCTTCCCCTCCTTATTGTTTTACTATGATTTTATTAGATTGTAAGCCTATGCGGCAGGGTCTTGCTATTTACTGTTTTACTCTGTACAGCACCATGTACATTGATGGTGCTATATAAATAAATAATAATAATAATAATAATAATAATAATAATAATAATAAGTGGGGTCCACGTACATAACACTGTCACAGATGGAACCTGGCAATCCTACCTAGGTCAGAAACCACCATGGGGCAGTTCTAGGCTTTACCACAGGTCCTGGGGTCTACTTTCAGTGCCACGTCCCTCCAGCTCCAGGCAAGAACAACAACCAAGAAAAGGTTCCTGGAAGCATCTGCAGACCACGTCTTCGGCCTTAGCTAGACCTAAGTTTCATCCCGGGATTGTCCAGGGCTCGTCCTTGCCTGCTCCCGGGATATCCTGTGTGTCATTTACATGAACAGGGATGATCCCGGGATAAACCTTAGGTCTAGCTAAGGCCTATCTCATATCATGAGTTTACCACAATGGTCTTTTGGTGCTACACAATTGCTCAATCTAGTACCTAAGTGGCCGGTGTCTACCCCAACAGCTCTGTCTTCTGCAGAGGTCCGGCATTCATTCCCCGTTGATCAATTAGAAGAGTGACTCTGTCCCTCTCACCCATACAGAAAGATGCACATGCATGCATACATACATACATACACACATGCACACACCCATATGCAAGCTTAGACCCCGATAGACAGAGAGTGTCCTGATCATGTCTTGGAAACCATCTCTCATCCCCCCTTGAAATATCACTGCTGCTTCTCTTCTTGCCCTCTGTTTTGATGGCAGCTGCGGCTGAGATCATTGGGGTGTCCAGAAGACTAAAAAGACACCGCGGGATTCATCTGCACTCTTCTTCCAGGGACCTGGCTGCTACGGAGCCCTCAGGGCAGTTGTCCCACAGCTGGACCAAGTGGTCCATTAGGTACTCACCTCTTTATCTCTCTGTTTGGTTAGCTACTCCGGCGTGGCAGCAATTCACGCTCCACCTGTGCAAAATGCTACGCCAACGGTGCCATTTAAAGGGGCTGCATCAGAGGCAGAGAGGATGGGGACGGTCTCAGGTGCTACTTATGAAAACAAACACAGAACGTTGGCTCAGCCACCAGGAAGTGTTTTGCTTGCATGAATGCAATGAAGACAGGTTTCACATTGTACAAGAACATTGGGCAATCCTTTGGTTGGGGTGGGGAGGTGGCTTTGGAAAGAGGCATTTTGCTGCTGTGGTTTGGTCTGGGGGAAGACTGGGTTGGGGAGGGACAAGTATGGGGCAAGCTATGAATGTGAATGGATGGGCAAACCTTGGCCCGTGGGCACCCCCTCCCTTCTGTCTCAGTGCCCACCAGGAGCTCTCGCAAGCGAGGGTGTTCCTGGCCTGCCCGAAAAGCAGGCACTGCTCCTAGAGGTGCCCTTCATCCAAAATCCAACTATGGGGAGCACGCATAGGCACCTGGTGGCCCCCAGGCCCCATATGCCACTTGGCCAACTTCAGCTGCTTTGTGTGCCTCCATTGTGCCCAGCTGGTTGGCACCAGTTGGCAGATGAGGAGGAGAGCACTGATTGGCTCCCCAGCAACTTTTAGAATTTATCATCTAGGTATCCACATGCACTGAGATGGGGGAGGGTGTGTGTAGCCTATGGGGTCCCATTAGGGATGACCATCACTGTGTCGTGTTTCCCAAAACCTCCCGCCTTATTGGGAGACAATACAGAGGTCTGCCACGTAATCCACAAAGCTTTTTTCAGGCAATAAACATCTCTTCCCACCTGAAGAGAGTCTAACCCTTAGGGACTGTCTTCTAGGCAAAACTATGCATACTAAGCGAGACCTTTCAAGAAAAACGGAAGGCCTTTTCCCAGAAGTTTTTAACTTTCAAGAAGACTGGTTCTGAAGAAGCCTTTGGTGAGAAGCTAGCTGGTCCAACCTTCTCTCGCCTTCCTTTTACTCTGCCTGTTTGAGTCTGCGGCGTACTCTAGGATCAGCTAGCCCTGAAGTGCCCTCCCCTTCTGAAGTCTTTCCCACAGACTGTGTGTTGTTAACGTTTTCAGAGATAAGGTCTGGGGAAGGTTCATTCCCACCTGGTGAAGAGCCTGTGAGAGTCACCTCCGCTACTCCCCATGTGTAGGCTGGCACGTTTCTGGTGCTGTCTCTTCTGCTTCAGGGTCTGATTCCGATTGATTGCCTGAAACTCCTTCCCCTATCCCAGCCTTCCTCAACCTGGGGCGTTCCAGATGTGTTGGACTACAACTCCCAGAACGCCCCAGCTGGAACGCCCCAGGTAGAGGAAGGCTGCCCTAGCCTAAGGGGAACAGGCCTAGACATGACATACAGCTTAACCCAAGATCCATTTACCCTGGGGTCTTCTGCCTTGGGACTTAACAAGTCCAAAGGATGTGGGGGCTGGGGTCTCAATGCCAGTGGCTTAGGCCAGACTTCCCACTCTGCAAATGCCCTGGGGACCCCAACTCATAGTGCTTCACTGGAGAGGGGGACACAAGCCAGGAGGGGAACTTCAAAGGCCTGAAGAAACACAAACACCCAACTTAGGACATGCAGAAAGATTTCTGAAATGCTGACTCTGTGAAGCATTTTGCCCTCTTTTGGAAAGTACTGGGGAAATAGACTTGAAGCGGTCCAGTAATTCCTTGGCGTGGGGATTATCCAGCGCAGCCCTGCAGGGGTGAAACCGTGGGTTTCGGGGGAATGTGGTGTGGTGGTGCAAATGTGTTACCATCAAGGCACCCCCTGGACTTTGACTACATCAAATCCTCAAGCCTCCCACCTTGCTGTCTCCATATATGGTCTGGCTGCTAACATCCAGTCTTGTCCATCCTCCAAATGGTCATGGTGCCCTTGCTCCAACACCTTGCCATATGTTTGCAAGGAGAAAACCTCGTACTAGGCGTGGACTCTGGCATGGGCACCCAGCATTTGGGGCATGAATGGATGATGCCCTCAGTGACTGGGGAGGTTAAGACTCCACCTGGCAACACCCCAGATCCTTGAACGCAGCAGTGCCATGAGACCAAACGCCTACCCCCTTCTTGAGATTCTCTCCCCAAATGCCAGTTGCAACATCCCTTTTCCCTGGGGGCTCCTGTGCATAATCTCCTCCTTTATAATGGTATTGGTGCACTGACAACTGTTGGGGCCCATGACACATACCATAAAATGCTTCCATACTGCTATATGTTGCTTGGTGTGGTTCCTGCCTTTTATATAATGCTTTCATACCACTGTCATGGTGGAACATCCTGCTTGGTGTAGATGAGCCCAGAGAGTGGAGATTGACAACGGTCCTCATCGAACGTGGAAGCCAAGCCAGGAAAACTGCAGCTGGAATTCCTTAGTTGCTCGGGGCGCCAGCAGAGTTGAATAACCCAGTCCCCAAGTAGGGCTTTAGAGGCAGGCAGAGTTGGGGTTGCAGTCCAAGGGGTCTAGGTTCACCAGGGAGTCCAAACACATGGAGAGCCGAATGGGCCGAGCGCTGGGCGTTACACGCTGCTTCCAGCATCTTCCCTGGGCTGCTCAGAACCTTTTAACTCCTAACAACCTGGCACCAGGTGCTGGCAATTAGCTCCATTGCTTCTGAGCTCTGGCAGTCTGCTGACACTGGTCCCTCACTCTCAGGAGCCTGCACAGCCTCACAATCCCCGTCATCACTGTCGGACTGTGTTCAAGGGGCTTCAGCCAGGTCTAATACCCTAATAAACTGGCTCCATCATCCTATAGAATGAACAGAGGTTGTCCCATATGTGTGGGCTGTAATTTGGACCATAAAGAGGCTAATAATAGAATCTGATTTAATTTTATTCAATTAACAAAGAAATGAGGGCAGCATTTAATTGGTGGTAACGTTAATCTACAGTCAAGAGACAATGGCCTCATCTACACCAAGCAGGATATTGCAGTATGAAAGTGGTATAAATCATACAATCATAGAATAGCAGAGTTGGAAGGGGCCTACAAGGCCATCCAGTCCAACCCCTTGCTCAATGCAGGAATCCACCCTAAAGCATCCCTGACAGAGGGTTGTCCAGCTGCCTCTTGGAGGCCTCTAGGGTGGGAGAGACCACAACCTCCCTGGGTAACTGATTCCATTGCCGTACTGCTCTAACAGTCAGGAAGTTTTTCCTGATGTCCAGCCGGAATCTGGCTTCCTTTAACTTGAGCCCGTTATTCCGTGTCCTGCACTCTGGGAGGACAGCGATATATAAGAGGCAGGAGCTACACGACTGCTTTATAGTGCTATTGAAGTGCACTGACAACTGTTGGGACCCATTGACACAGACCATAGACCAATTTCATATGCCTATATGCTGCTTGGTGTGGCTCCTGCCTTTTATATACCGCTTTCATACAGCAATATCCTGCTTGGTGTAGATAAGGCCATAAACAAACTAACCCACAGCCACACAGAGAGTACGTTAAAACACAAGGGTGTAGATCGGGGTTCTTGGCAGGAAGGCATCCTCTCCTTGTGCAGAGACCTCCTTGCCTGTTGGGTCTGTCATCTTCGTGGCCCCTCCTCAGATGCTGAACAGGTGAAGCAGTTGCCTGTCCTAGAGTTTGTACTTGCAGAGAAACGCACGCTCCGATTTGCAGCTCTCATCGTTCCAGAGCATATACCCTAGAAATCAAAACAGAATCAGCAGCTGATGTTCTATTCTGAGCTACATCACACCTACTTCCCCCTCACACACAGTTTCTGCGGTTTCCCCCTCCATTTCCTTAGTGAGTCAAGCGCTGGGCACTTTCATCTCTGTGTGTCGTTGCGCTATTTCAGCTCATGTACCTTTTCACCTGTATCGCTACTGTGCCAGCGAAATCTCCCACCCCAGCCCCTACGTTCTCCTTCCACCTGCAATGTGTGTGTGTGTGTGTCTGTCTGTCTGTCTGTCTATCTATTCTATGTTTTTATTTTGGGGCAAATACAATAGTACGGCAGCCTGAAACTGCGCAATTACTGTGCCCAATCAGAGCTTCTATTGTCCCCAAAATTATCTGACAGTCTTTCAGGCATCAATGCAGTGTGTGTGTCTTTCTTAATTGCAAAATTCCACCTGTTTGCATTTGTGGAGGATCTGTTTTCCTTTACTTTGATAATGTGCAGCTATGCATCTCCAGTTCATAAAAATAGAGAGCTGCTGGAATTTGCCTTTTTCAGGCCACACTGGCTTGTGATTTTTATTGAGCTGTCCACCACAACCCCAACATCTGTTTCTTGGTCAGTCATTGCTACCTCAAATCTCATCAGAGTACACACAGTTAGGATTTTTGGCCCCAGCATCCATCACTTTACACTTGCTTACACCCCATTTGCCATTTTATGCCCATTCTCCCATTTGGAGAGATCATTTTGGAACTCTTTGCAATCCCTTTTGTTTTGGCCACTCTAAATAATTTGGTGTTATCAACAAATGAGACTACCTCACTTTGCATCACTAACTCCAGGTAATTTTTGAATGCGCTAAAAAATACTGACCCCAACATAGATCCTCAGCCCTTCTGATTCAATGTACAAAAACCAACTGCATTAGTAATTGAATATTTCTTTATTTTTATTTATTTATTTATTACATTTTTATACCGCCCAATAGCCGAAGCTCTCTGGGCGGTTCACAAAAATTAAACACTTCAACACTGGAAATGGGATGTCATCCTCCTCCACCACATCTGAAGGCAGCAGGCTTGCTTATGAGGGACAAGGCAGGCCAGGGGGCCCACAGCTCTCTCCTCCAACACCATGTGGCCACTTTCCAGCATCTGTTGCCTGAAGTGTATGCCTCACTCTGCCCAATGGTAGGGCCAGCCCTGCATCTCTACTAGATATGCCGATATGGAGATGACTGTTGTGCTTCCCAAAACCTCCTGCCTTACTGGGAGACAATACAGAGGTCCGCCATGTAATCCACAAAGCTTTATTCAGGCAATAAACATCTCTTCCCACCTGAAGAGAGTCCAACCTCTAGAACTTTCCTCTAGGCAAAACTAGGCAAACTAAGCGAGACAATTGTCCTTTCAAGAAGAACGGGAACCCTTTTCCCAGAATGCTTTAACTTCAGGGAGGCTGGTTCTGAAGAAGACTTTGCGAGAAGCCAGCCAGGCCGGTCTTCTCTCATCTTCCTTTCGCTCCACCTGTTTGAGTCTGCGGCGTACTCTAGGATCAGCTAGCCTTTCAGTGCTCTCCCCCTTGGAAGAATACTGACTTCCCACGGACTGTGTTTTGTTTACACTTTCAGAGATAAGGTCTGGAGAAAGTTTGCTCCCAGCTGGCGAAGAGCCCATGAGAGTCACCTCCTCCACGCCCCGTATAGGCTGGAATGTTTCTGGCTGATCACCTAATTCTGATTGATCACCTGAAACTCCTTCCCCAAGCCTAATGGGAACAGGCCTAGAGGGGATCTACACTAGTCAAGTTAGAACGTGTCTTACCGTTTTTAAGTGTGCGTTTGGTAGTATTTCGCCACATGGCATTCAGTTTGTGACGTTTTATTGTTGCCTGTTCTCCGTTTTTTATTTTGAACTTCTCTGAAATAAGTTGTTCTATTTGGTATGATGTGGCTGATTTCATCGTATTAAATGGGTTTCCTATAGTCCTTAATTAGCCAATTGCATTCCGAGGGGGGGGCATGTTTATGTAATTTCCACACCCAAAGTTGGAGCCATTTTTTTCTTTCAAGCCTCTTTTTTGCAGACACTTCCAGTTTCACTTTTGGGGGGCTGCAGGATCGTTTGTAAGTGAGGGGTTCTCAGAGAGAAGAGGAAGTGGGAGGGGAAATCGGCAGACAGGGAAAAAGAACAAACTGATTTCTTTTCCTAGTGTGGCCAAAAGGAATGCATTCCCAGGGAAAGAGAAAAGTAAGAAAACGTTTTAAAAATTGCTACGTTTTAAATCGTTCAAAAACAAAACGTTCAATGCCTGTAAAAACAATGTTTCATACACTAGTGTAGATCCCCTCCAGGTCATGACAATGACAGAGTGTTCTGTGAGACTATTGGTTCGCCAGGTCTACAGGAAATGCAAACCACTGCTGTTAGGATTCAAACCTTTTTATTCTCCCAACATTTTAACAATCTATAAATACATTTTAACATGGTGTTTCAAATTTGTAATTTTGCATTGCTGCTGTTTTTATCTGGTTGAGCTTTTATATTGTATTTTATATTATGGTTTTATACTGTTGTTTTATACTTTGAATGGTTTTAATTTTTGTGAACCGCCCAGAGAGCTCCAGCTATTGGGCGGTATAGAAATGTAATAAACAAATAAATAAATAAATAAATAAAACTGTGCTCTGATTCTATGACACAGGAGCTCACCTGAGGGAGACCAAAGTTCAACACAGTTCTCCTCATTCCTCAGATTGTTCGGTTCTCCATCATTCCAGGCCTTATAGCTGGCTGAAGATTGATCACTCCACCTCCACACTCTATCCTGTATTGACAGCAAAGCCGTTTTGGTTAACCCATGACGAGAGCTTGGCGCTTAGTGGTCCATACGCCAAATCAAGGCTCATGGAATGGCAGTGGGGGCGGCCATGGCAGAAGGGTTTACTATCACCATGCTCCCAAAGGCGGGAGGGGTATTTAGACCAGCCCAAGAACCGCCCCAAATGCTCACAAAGGGAGGGAAATGTAAATGGGGTGGGTGGCTGGGATGATTGGCCAGGACTTAGGAGCCTGGCAGGGCATAGGAAATGTTGGAGTGCTCTGACCTTGGAGGGCTCAAAATGAACCAGAGGATTGGTTTGCCCATGTGTGGATTTGACCATTGGATTTATAAACATCTCACACACCTTGAGGTCTTTCCATCTTTTGCCCATGAACCACATTCCCTGCATGGATGTGAGAGGCACCAAAGAGCAGCTAAGAAAGAAAGGAAGATCATACACTGTGTTTGGAAAACCAGCAATCATCTGCAAGGGAGGTGGTGGGCTGTCCCACACTAGAGGCCTTCAAGAGGCAGCTGGACAGCCATCTGTCAGGGATGCTTTAGGGTGGGTTCCTGCATTGAGCAGAGGGTTGGACTCGATGGCCTTGTAGGCCCCTTCCAACTCTGCTATTCTATGATTCTATGAAAACTGCCCCCCAGAACTGCACTGGAGAATACTGTGTGTTTCTCCTGCTTTAGGAAATGATCATTGCCTTTGTGACATCAGCAACCATTACACCAATCCCCAACCTGTAGTTTTATATTCTGTAATATCTATATCTATCTATCTATCTATCTATCTATCTATCTATCTATTATTCAAAGTCAGGTGTTAGTTGGGCATCTCTTTCTGACTGCCTTCCCATTGACCAATTCTCACAAAACCTGCTTCACTGGAAACCCCTTGAGGTCCAAATTCCACAAATGACAACGGTTTTCACTGTAATTCAAACTTGGCAGTTTTTTTATGTCTACAAAGCTTCTTCTTTTTCTTTTCTTTTTTTAAGAATTAGGCTCTCAATAATGTACTATAAAGTTTTATTTTTAATTTAAAAAGTCACGTATAATTAAATAAACATAATCCATTGTAAATTAGGGCAAAATGGAATAAGAACACCTTTGTAAACATCTTTATAAGCACTGGAAGAAGGCCAAAGAACCATGATATGCCAATAATACGTGGCCTTTAAACAAATCATGAAGGGATTAAGAGACACTTAGAGGAAGTATCTAGCTGCTACATTTAACAAAAGAACATTTATACATTCCACACATTACTCACATGCCTACAGGTCACATGGTTACTGGGAACAGTATCCATAGCGTGACCATATTTGGGAACCCAAAAAAGAGGACACCTAGTATGTGTGTGGGGAAGCAGCTTTCTGAGTCCTGCAGAAAGTACGTTATTCCCCCGCCACCTTAAAGAACCCGATTGGAGTGGAAGGGGGGAAAGGATTTCATTCTGCACCACCACCATCCACTCCAATTGGGGCCTTTTCTATAATGTCCACGAATGACCCACTTTCCCCTTTAAGACCTCAATTGGAGCTCGGGGTGGGGGAATGATGTGCCTCAAGAAAGCATGTCATTCCCTCCTGCCATGCTAATGGCAGCCTTAAAGAGGAAGGTGTGTCATTCCAGGGCATTATTGAAAATTATAGAAAATCCCCCCTGACACCATGGAAAGAACAAAAAACAGGACAAATCCGGGGAAATCCTGACAGTTGGTCACCCTAAGTATCCAGCAGGTGAACCGCGAATCTACCTGCTGTGCTAATTCTACCCCTCCAGCCCCTGCCTGAATGCTGCCACACTCACCTTGCCAAGCCTGCTTCTACAAGTGACCTGTCAGCCTTTTGAAGACTGTGAAGCTCTGGCTGACCTTGGATCGGTCTTTAACTCAAACCAGCCCAGGCGTAGGAGGCAAACTGTGCCTCCTGCAACCACTATTGACAGGTTTGATGCCAGCAACCACGTCAAGTTTTGTGAGCGCTGTGATGCCTTGCTTTTCAATGGCGAATCATCCACTCTGTTCTGCTGTGGTGGAAAGGTTTGCGCCACACTAGAGGCCTTCAAGAGGCAGCTGGACAGCCATCTGTCAGGGATGCTTTAGGGTAGATTCCTGCATTGAGTAGGGGGTTGGACTCGATGGCCTTGTAGGCCCCTTCCTACTCTGCTATTCTATGATTCTATGATTCTAAGACAGTTAGCTAAGTCAAACCTTTCATTAGATTTGATTTTTCTCCACAAACTATGTTCACAGGTAACTAATTTGTTACTTTGCATAATTTATTCCAGCTTTTTTAGTTGTTGGGAGAGGTTATGAGCTGCATGTGGTATTGAAACAACATCCCTACATCTGGAGATCAAATGACAGATCTCTGGCTTCTGAAATTCAACAGCTGCGAAATTAAATGGTTTTTTACATTCTTATTGTTAGTCACCTTGGAAATGTTTGCTGGATGACAAGAGATAAATCTTTTAAATAAATAAATACAATCAAGTTGTTTTATTGATTTCAAGAGATTTTGTTCTGATATATGTACTGATCTAGTTCCCCACTCACGGGTTCTTAATGTATGTAAATATGATTTTTATCTTTATATTCCAATTGTGTTCATTATTTTAATTTAATTTTATATTATCCATTTTAACCTATTTAACTTACTTATTTTAGCTTATCTTTTTACTTGTTTTTATTATGTCGAATTGTGATGGCTTATAACTTTTAGCAATAAAGATTTCATTCATTATCAACAGCTGCAGAATTAAATGTTTTTACTGCTGTTCTGCAACTGGAAGGTTTCGTTGTTTTAAATTCATGTTAGTTATTGAATGTTGCATTCTTATTGTTATACGCCTTCGAAACATTTGCCAGAAGGCAAGAGATAAATCTTTTAAATAAATAAATACAATCATCTTTTTTATACACAGTATATATACCCTGACTCGGCTATGGATTAAACTGCCGAAAAAGCACGTCAGAAACGGTAAAAGTTTAAAAAGCAGCAAAGGAACCAGCACAGATACCCACCTTCAAGGGGGCACGTAGTCCAGTCCAGACATTACCGCCATCTTTGCGATACTTGACAATGTACTTGGCCAGCTCAGCTGACTCTGCATCACTATGGATGGAGGCCAGGTGGGAGCCACGCATGTTGTACCGGCAGGCTAACTGAGAGGGGGCGATGGAAAGAAAAGGCATTTTTACCCAGGAGGGACGGAAGACACAGACGTGCTGCATCTGGTAGAGGGCCTGTTTCAACAGTCTTCATCAGAAATAACGAAAGCTATTCCTCCACTTAAGCCACAGCTTAGAATTTAGCAAAGCCAAACCCAGTCAGATGTTTTTACTCCTGCTAAGTCTTGCCAGCTGCTTCCATTTTACATGCCCATCTTTGGACAATCATAAATGGTGCCAGCAGCCGTGCCATTTGCACAGTTAAAGCTCGTGCACCAGCTGCGCCCGTTCCTAGAGACGTCGGACCTGGCCATGGTGACACATGCCTTAGTTACGTCCTGATTGGATTACTGTAACACGCTCTACGTGGGGCTGCCTTTGAAGAGTGTTCGGAAACTCCAGCTGGTTCAAAGAGCTGCAGCCAGATTGTTGACCAAGGCTGGTTACAGGAAGCAGACAACTCCCCTGTTGAAACAGCTCCACTGGCTTCCAGTCTGTTTCCGGGCACAATTCAAAGTGCTGGTTATGACCTGTAAAGCTCTATGTGGCTCAGGTCCAGGTTATTTGAAAGAACGTATTCTCCCTTATGAGCCTGCCTGTGCTTTGAGATCTTCTGGAGAAGCCCTTCTTTCAGTCCCACCATCTTCACAGGCACGCTTGGTGGGAACATGGGAGAGGGCCTTCTCGGTGGCTGCTCCGGTGCTCTGGAACTCTCTTCCCGGGGAAGCTAGGCTGGCTCCCTCCTTGGTGGGCTTTCGGAAGCAGGCTAAAACTTTTTTGTTCTAGCAGGCCTTTGGAGAATAGTCTGGCCCTCCATCTATGTTAATGTCTTATAATTTTGTTGTGTATTTTAAATGTTTATGGTTTTGTTTCTCTCCCCCCCCCCCATGTATATTTTAAACTTTGTAAGGCCGCCTTGAGGCCCAGCATTGGGCAAAAGGTGGGATACAAATAAATATAATAATAATAATAATAATAATAATAATAATAATAATAATAATTTGGTCGAACAGGTGAATGACTCACCTGTCGAAATGGGCACTATACCAGGTGCCCATCTGTGCAAACTCACATTTCTGCATCTACGAATTACTCCTCGTTTGTCTTTGTATTTTCCTTCCTGTCTTTGTATGTGGGCTTTGTACATTTTATATCTGGGTGCCACAGTACAAAGTTCCAGGCCAAAGCAACACCCCTGCGAATTCCCCAGTCGAACGTCACCTGGGTGTCACTAGTGGAGACTAGTGACACCCAAGCTTTAGACACTGTTAAATCCACTCCAGTCCAGAAAGTCCTTGAGTATCCCAGGTCCTACAAAGCCCAGGTTTATCAAGCTACCTGACTGTAAACTGGCTATCTGGAGATGGCCCTCTGCTGCCTCCAACTGGTTCTAGCTTGCCCTTGGACCACGCTCAACCTGCTTCACAGATAGATTGGCCAAGTATGAATCTCAAAATAAGACATCAAAAGAGGACAGTGATGTGTGCAATTTTGCATATGCTGGTCTATGTGTATAAGTGCAAATTTAGTAATCTACGTTATCAGCTTTATCAGCTTTTATCAGCTTAGGCTGATATACCAACCACGCCCTGGACGTAGAGAGCCTAGATACAGTTATCCATGTTCTGATAACTTCTTGTTAGAATTACTGCAATGCGTTATACATGGGACTGCCTTTGAAAATGGTCCGGAAACTTCAGCTGGTACAAAACAGGGCAGCACGGTTACTAACAGGGACTGGCCTACGAGACCGCATCACCCCAGTCCTTTCCCAGCTTCATTGGCTGCCAGTCCAGGTCCGGCCCGATTCAAAGTGCTGGTATTAACATTTAAAGCCCTAAACGGCTTGGGGCCAGGCTATCTGAAGGAACGCCTCCTCCCATATGTACCTGCCTAAGGTCATCCTCAGGGGTCCTTCTCCGCGAGCCCCTGCCAAAGGAAGTGAGGCAGGTGGCTACCAGGAAGAGGGCCTTCTCTGCTGTGGCACCCCGGCTGTGGAATGAGCTCCCTAAGGAGGTTCATTTGGCACCTACATTATATGCTTTTAGACGCCAGGTGAAGACCTTTTTATTCTCCCAGCATTTTAACAGTCTATAAATAAATTTTAACTCAGTGTTCTAAATTTGTAATTTTGCATTACTGCTGTTTTTATCAGGTTGAGCTTTTATATTGCATGTTATATTATGGTTTTATACTGTTGTTTTATACTTTGAATGGTTTTAATTTTTGTGAACCGCCCAGAGAGCCCCGGCTATTGGGCGGTATAGAAAGGCAATAAATAAATAAATAAATAAAATTAAATAGAAATACAGTACATCTCGTTATACTGTGAAAGGCTGCTTGTTTAGCCTGCTGCCCAGGTGCAAACAATTGATGATTTATTTAACCCTAACTCTAATAAACAATATTATATGTTGGTTAACATCGTAATTATAACCTGGATGATTGTTATCCTATTAACTCTCTTTTTTGTAGCACTTTTGCTGGCTAGTGGCAAGCTCGCGGAGGGTAAGTTATTGTCTCATCTGTTTGCAAATGGCCCATGCGGCTAATATGCAATAAAGTTTAATAATAATAATATTTATTGCATTTTTTTACAGCAATAGCTGAAGGTCTCTGGGCGGTTTACAAAAATTAAAACCGTAGAAACCATTCAAAATATAAAACAAACAGTATAAAAGCATAATATAAAATACAATATAAAAACGCAGCCAGGAAAAAATCAAGCAGCAATTCAGAAATTAATACCGATTTAAAATACAAACGAAAAAGTTAAAATTAATTTGATAGACTGTTAAAATGCTGAGAAAATGCTGAGACAATAAAAAGGCGTCTGAAAGAGTATAGCGTAGGTGCCAGGCAAACCTCTTTAGGGAACACATTCCGCAGTCGGGGTGCCACAGCAGAGAAGGCCCTGCTCTTGATCAACAGTTTTCATGGCTCTTTATCTTTAAACTGGACTTGGACAGGGCAGAGCGCAAAAGAGAAGAGGGTCCTCTGGCAGCACTTCAAATGCAGGGCTGCCCTTCATAAAAGGAGCAGGACACACACCGTTTTAAGACTGATTACACGGAGAAATCTCCCGTGCTTTGGGAGAGGGGTGCCCAGAGGAGCCACAGAGCAGCACTCACCTCTGCATCAGACCAGCTCACTTTTTCATGGAAGAGCTTGTAGCAATAGCCCTGGTAGGGCAGCCATTCCATGGGGCAGCAGCTGGCTTCGGCACCTGAGCAGGGGGTCAGAGGGAAAGTCCAGTCAGAGGCCGGCCTGGGCTTGCAACGGTGGGGGGATGGGGTGCACACTGAATGACTCTCTGAATTTGTGCAGCAGCTGGATGGAGGGGAGGGGAATTTGCAGCTGGGGAATGGGCAAAGAATGGTCCTGTTGTCAGGAGTCCCCTGAACAATATCACAAAGAAAGCCCTGCTGGATCAGGCCAAAGGCCTCTCCAGTCCAGGATTCTGCTCCCACACAGGGGCCAACCAGATCCCCCAAGAGGAAGCCCACAGGTAGGACATGAGTGCCATAGCCCACACACTCTGCTCGACTCCCCCAGCAGCTGGCATAGATGCCTCTGATACTGGTGGCAGCAGATAGCCATCAGGACTAGTAGTGACTGGTAGCCTTCTCCTCCAGGAAGTTGTCCATGAGCCAAGAACCACTTGCAGTGTCACGCTTTTGTCCACAGATGACTTTTTTGAATGGCTCCTTCGCCTGGAGAAGAAGGTAGCTGTCGAGGAAATGTGTGAATGGGCTGTTTTGTCTGTGCCCACCCTGTTTGGACGTAAGCCCTTTCTATTAGAAATTAAGTTCTATAGCAATTTGACCCAAACTGTAGCTGAAAATATATTGAGCAACACTTGCTCAACCAACAAGAAGTGTTGACACATTAGTCAGAGTGTGAGCCTCCCAGCAAGTAGTAACCACAAAGGAACAGAGGTTCCAGGATTGCAGTACCCATCTACGTATTGTTTTTCTAGTCTTAGAATTATTTACACTCTGCACATGCATAAATGCCTTGTCTATCATTTGTTACTGTGTTGCAAAACTGTATTGTGATTGGTTTATAATATGAGGAAGTTCTGTTGTTGCTTCTGAGGATGTTACCCTATCAGTATCTTAGCGTTGCCTGCAACTAGTGGGCAGTCCTTCAGATCCTCTAGGGCAGCCTTCCTCAACCTGGGGCGCTCCAGATGTGTTGGACTACAACTCCCAGAGTGGGGCATTCTGGAAGTTGTAGTCCAACACATCTGGAGCGCCCCAGGTTGAGGAAGGCTGCTCTAGGGTTTGCCACCTTGCAGCACTGCAGGCTGCTCATAATAAAACTTTTCCAAGATGAGAGAAATTGTGTCTTGAGAGTCTTTGACCGCCACTCAGCGAACCAAGGGAACCCGCCCTTTCGGGTTCCTCCACAGCAGCTCACCCACATATAACTTCATTATCTGAGAGGGAGATGACAGGTCCTTTCTGGTGGGAGCTCCCCAGAAAAACCAGGAAGGATGCCCCTGCATTCATACCCCTGTGTGGGAATTGTTCCGGAATGTTCTGTGCAAGCCCCACCTGAGCTGAGGCAGTGGAGCTCTGAGGGACCCTATGGGCACTCACCTCTTGGGACGAGGCCAACGATCAGGAAGGCAAGGCTGAAGTAGGCGGAAAACCCCATCTTGTTTCTTCTCTTCCTGTGGAGAGCAAGAGAGAGCAGCGGAGGAGAGGGGGCAGAGGGAGGCAGGCGGAGGCAGGCCTTGGAATGCCCTCCCCTCAGCGATGGGGTTGCCAAAGCCAAGCTGGGACCGAGCTTGCCAAATCTAAGCAGTGTTGGGACCTTGACTAGACGAACAGAACGGAGCAGAGAGTTCCAGCTACTGCATTTTCTCCCATGAAGGAAACTCTGTGGCTGTGAAAGGAGACTGCTAGCGTGGGTAAAGCCTGTGGTTCAGGTTTAGTGTCGCCCACCCTGCATGTGTGAACGGGAGGTGGTTGCCCCCTCCCGAGGAATGTGCTAGTTGAGCCTGAGGCAATGACAAAGGAGGCAAGTGAGTGTGCTGGAAGAGGGTCTGAAAGGGAGCCAGAGAGATGACTTTGCTCTCTGCAGGTACATAACGGCATCAGGGATGGTATCTGGCAATTCCAGCCAGGTCAGACATCACCATGGGGTGCTTCTAGAATTGACCACCCTATTTTCCATGCCATGGCCCTGCAGCTCCATGGAATAATGGCTACCAAGGAAGGTTCCTAGGAGCATCTGCAGAATGTCCCCACGCCCCATATCATCAGTTTAACCACAAAGGTCTTGGGTTATTCTTTCTTTCTTTCTTTCTTTCTTTCTTTCTTTCTTTCTTTCTTTCTTTCTTCCTTCCTTCCTTCCTTCCTTCCTTCCTTCCTTCCTTCCTTCCTTCCTTCCTTCCTAACCAAAGCTCTCTGGGTGGTTCAAGAGGCAGCTGGACAACCATCTGTCAGGGATGCTTTAGGGTGGATTCCTGCATTGAGCAGGGGGTTGGACTCGATGGCCTTAGAGGCCCCTTCCAACTCTACCATTCTATGATTTTATGGTTCACAAATTGCTTGGACCAGTGACCAGTGTCCACCTCTCTGCGCCGGGCAAGGAAAGGTCTATCGACTTTCTGCAGAGGTCTGACATTCATTGCCCTTTGATCAATTGAAACAGTGACCCTGTCTCCCTCTCCATCACACACACACACACACACACACACACAGAGAGAGAGAGAGAGAGAGAGAGAGAGAGAGAGAGAGAGAGAGAGAGAGAGATGCATGCACACAAGCACATTCACATTTAGACCCTGATGGGCAGGGACCATCCCAAGTTCCCAAGTTTTGGATGCTGTTTCTCATCCCTTTGTAATATTGTAATTATTAATTAAGCACTCTTCAAATACTTAAAAGGTTGTCACACAGAGGAGGGCCAGGATCTCTTCTCGATCCTCCCAGAGTGCAGGACATGGAATAACGGAATAAGTTAAAGGAATAAGTTAAAGGAAGCCAGATTCCAGCTGGACATCAGGAAAAAACTTTCTGACTGTTAGAGCAGTACGACAATGGAATCCGTGACCTAGGGAGGTTGTGGGCTCTCCCACACTAGAGGCCTTCAAGAGGCAGCTGGACAACCATCTGTCAGGGATGCTTTAGGGTGGATTCCTGCATCGATGGCCTTGTAGGCCCCTTCCAACTCTGCTATTCTATGTGCTGGTTTTCATCTTGTCTTCTGATTGCAGCTGTGATGATTGAGGTGTCCAGCAGATTAAAGAGACTCGCCCAGGCCAAAGGGATGAATTTGCACAATGCACCGGTTCTGGGGACCTGGCTGCTACTGAGCCCCTGGCAAGGTGTCCCACAGCTGGACCAAGTGGTCCATTAGGTACTCACCTCTCTGCCTCTCTGTTTGGCTGGCTAATCTGCCGTGGTGGAAATTCACGCTCTGCTTGTGTGAAATGCAAAGCTGGCTGTGGAATTTATAGAGAAGGGGCTGTATTTGTGCAGGGAGGGGTGGGTTGATTATATGGACGTTCTCGGTTATTTACGGCCAGAGGAAATATTTGTATTTGACCCAGCAACGAGGAAATGCCTTGCTTATTAAAATGCAGTTTAGGCAGAGTTCACATTGAATAAACGCATTGGAACAATAATTGGGGTGCGGCTGGACTGGGTGAGAAGGTGCTCCTGGAGGGGGTCCCATGCTCTGGGGGAACTCTAGAGCAGAGAGGGACATTAGGTCAAGGGGGTTGAGTTTGGGCCATGCTGTGACTGTGAATGGACAGGCATACTTTGGCTCCTGGGAACTCTTCTCTCACCATCCCACTTCCTGCCAGGAGTACTCATGAGCAGGCCAGGCGCCTGGCCTGCTCAGATACCACATAGGGCTCCTGGAGGTGCCCTTAGCCCAAATCCCAAACGTGTGGAGCCCCCAAGCCTCCTTGGTGCCCAGCCGATTGGCACAAGGGACGGGTGAAGAGAGCCGTGATTGGCCAGCTCCTCAGCAACGTCTAGCATTTATCAGCCAGGCATCCCTGCACACTGAGCTGGTGGGGTGGGTGCGTCTGCACATAAGAGAGGGAGGAGAGGCCATGTAGGTGCGTATCCGTGTGAGAGAGAGGCAGTCAGAGGGGGGAAGAGGTCCGGTGTGTCTCTGTGTATGTTTCTGTGTGTGAAAGAGAGAAAGGTAGAGGAGCTCAGAGCACACCCACCCTTGGCTCTGGCCATGCCCACCACCGGTACCTGGCACTCGGCCTACCGGCCCATCACTCATACAAAGACTCAATATGAGGGAAAGGCAATGTTTAATCATCTCCTTAGCACCCAAAGGTGCCCAGCCTCCAGGCTAAGTTATGAAGAGGGTCAAGCAAGGTTAAAAAGGGGGCTCTCCCCCCTGCAAGGGGGGCCCATTATAAATGAACTTCACTGCTGTTGCCAGTGGGGTCTGCTGCCTTCAGGACATACCAAGTCCAAGGGATTTGGGGCCTGGGGGCTCAGCACGAACGGATTGGAGAGCCAATGTCCCACTCCGCAAATGCCCAGGGGACCTACACTCATATTACTTAGGGTGAACATATGACCAGATTTGCCCGGGTTCTTGATGGCAAATCCGGGAGGGGGGGGGAATCCGGATTCCCCCCCCCAAAGAGCAGCTCTAATGGGAATTAACAAAAATGCTTATAACTCTGTCATTTTTTAAGTTAAAGACATGAAACATGGCACAATGGTAGCTCTTAGGAAGGGCTTTAGTCATACCAAATTTGAAACAGATCCGGTCACCCATTGATTTTTTAGGATTTTTTTAAAAATTGAGATTTTAAAATTATTATTTTTAAAATCGTCATTTTTAAAGATAAAGAGATGAAACTTTGTACCATGATAGGATTTAGGTAGAGCGTTAGCCACACCAAATTTGAAACAGATCCGTTCATCCATTGATTTTTTAGGAATTTTTTAAAAATTGAGGTTTTAAAATTATTATTTTTAAAACTGTCTTTTTTAAAGATAAAGAGCTGGAAGTTGGCACCATGATAGCTTTTAGGTAGAGCTTTAGCCATACCAAATTTGAAACAGATCTGGGGCCAGTAGCAAAGCCTGTTAACAACAACAGCAGCTTGCAATGAGTGAAGATACAGTCAGAAAAGATATTTGAGGGAAGGGGAGAATGTAACACACAGAGTATAGCAAAAGCTTCAAAGTACAGCAAAACCTACAAAAGTAGGAGTGAGTGAAGTTAATTTCAGATACATTGAATCTCTCACTTGTTCTTTATTTCAGTGATTTTAACATTAAGTTGTTATGTAGAACAGATTTGTCTTAAATGTGTGCTGTAAAATCAGACATGTGGCAAGGCTATGTTCGGGTGGGCATGCCCCCTTGGTACTGGACACGCCCCCTTGGGGGCGACCATGTTGTCCTCCTTTTTGGTTTCCAAAATATGGTCACCCTAACCGACACTCATATTACTCCACTGCAAAATCACCGGGTTTCTCTTCTATCTTTGGGCTGCAAGATAGAAGAGAATCTTTAAAGGGTTCATAAGGTCTGGCTGAGGACATGCGCAGAGCTGTCTGAAATGTTTACTTGATAAATTTATTTGTTTATTACATTTATATACCGCCCCCTAGCCGAAGCTGTCGGGCGGTTTACAAAGAGCTTTGAGCGCTTCAGGAAATGCTAGACGAATAAAAGCTGAAGCACCGTGGTCAAGAGCAAGAGAAGCAAAATGGAACTGCTGGAAAAACAACAGCTGAACCCCCAGAGCCACCTCTTCGATGCGACCTTTGAGCTCACGCAGGGAATGCAGAGGGGCCACCACAGAACAAGGAAAGAGGAAGGAGGAAGTGTCCCTCTCTCCACCCAAAAAGGGATTCCCCACAGAAGGTTATGCAGCGGAGTTGCATGAACGCTCACACGACATTTGTGCATGCACAGACACACACAAAGCAACGGACTGTTGTAGAACAATAAGGCAAAAACAGTTTTGCTACATATTTTCGTGGAAGCATCTCCCATGCTTTCCTGGAAACAAAAGACAAATATTTGGTCCATGGCAGAGAATCAAATGCAAAGGCAAGCGTCCGCTTTTACACAATAACAGCACACAGGCACAGAAAACATAAACACACACCGAAGCTGTCTCAAGCGCATCCCTTCTTTCACTCAAGAAAGAGAGACGGGTTGACTCACGGCCTTGTTCAGACACAACAGGAGGGACACACACACACACACACACACAGAGCCAGGGTTGTCCCAAAACCTTTTGCTGCCTGAGGAGGACAAGCACAACCTTGGGCCAGGCAGCACATAGAATCATAGAATCATAGAATAGTAGAGTTGGAAGGGTCCTACAAGGCCATCGAGTCTAACCCCCTGCTCATTGCAGGAATCCACCCTAAAGCATCCCTGACAGGTGGTTGTCCAGCTGCCTCTTGAAGGCCTCTAGTGTGGGAGAGCCCACAACCTCCCTAAGTAACTGATTCCATTGTCGTACCGCTCTAACAGTCAGGAAGTTTTTCCTGATGTCCAGCTGGAATCTGGCTTCCTTTAACTTGAGCCCGTTATTCCGTGTCCTGCACTCTGGGAGGATCGAGAAGAGATCCTGACCCTCCTCTGTGTGACAAGCTTTTAAGTATTTGAAGAGTGCTATCATGTCTCCCCTCCATCTTCTCTTCTCCAGGCTAAACCTGCCCAGTTCTTTCAGTCTCTCTTCATAGGGCTTTGTTTCCAGACTCCTGATCATCCTGGTTGCCCTCCTCTGAACACGCTCCAGCTTGTCTGCGTCCTTCTTGAATTGTGGAGCCTAGAACTGGACGCAATACTCTAGATGAGGCCTAACCAGGGCCGAATAGAAAGGAACCAGAACTCCTCAGTTTTCCTGTGTTATCGATGACTGCTTTTTCCCTGTCCCCCACCCCTTGCAAAAATCCTGAGTTGCGCGGCTGGTGTGCTCTCCCCTCGTGGAGCTGCTGCTGTTCCTCACGAGTAGCAGGGCTCAGTGAACAGGCAAGCAACTGTGCAGAGAGAGACCGTGAGGAGCAGAGCATTGTCGACACGTTCTGGATGGGTCTTGGCGTGTTCCAGCACCCAGTGTTTTGGTTTTTTTTAAAAAAAAAAAATCACAGCTTTGCTCACGATCGCAGCTTCTCACTGGAATGGCTTTCTTTTATTTGCAAGGAAAGTCCGTGGTCTGTGCCCCATGAGGGATGATCGCTGAAGCAGAAAACTTTGCGATCATCACTCCCACAACACTGCTTTGGGTGGCTTTTTATAAATGAACTAACAATAAACTCTGAGCAACAGCTGAACTATGACTGGGGCATTTCTAACTATAGCTGTCTCTTTATCCCTTTATGATTTGTTTAAAGGCTCTATGGCCATAGCTAGACCTAAGGTTTATCCCTGGATCGTCCAGGAGTCAAACCTGTTCATCTAGGTGACACACAGGGGATCCAGTGCTTAGGCAGGGGCGAACCCTGGATGATCCCAGGATAAACTTTGGTCTAGCTGTGGCCTGTGTTACTGGCATAGCATTATAGGGTGACCCTATGAAAAACAGGACAGGGCTCCTGTATCTTTAACAGTTGTATTGAAAAGGAAATTTCAGCAGGTGTCGTTTGTATATATGGGGAACCTCGTGAAATTCCTTCTTCATCACAACAGTTAAAGGTGCAGGAGCTATATTAGAGTGACCAGATACAAAAGAGGGCAGCTTTAACTGTTGTGATGAAGAAGGAATTTCACCAGGTTCCCCATATATACAAATGACACCTGCTGAAATTTCCTTTTCAATACAACTGTTAAAGATACAGGAGCCCTGTCCTCTTTTTCATAGGGTCACCCTAATGGCATAGCACTGCACTTTGGCCTGCAGCTGTGTTTATAAAAGTGTACAGGGACGTTTTTCAGTTCATATTTCATTTTGTGCCAATTTGCAATTAATTATCTTTGTTTAATTATACTTGACTTTTGGGTGTTAAAAATAAAACTTCATAATCCATTGTTATAGAAGATAGCATAACATTAATAAAAAAAAAGCATCATGGACTTAAATAACCATTGTTATTCATGGAATCTCTGCATCAAGAGCTTTCCAGTGAAGGGTGTTTCAGGAGAATCAGTCAATGGGAAGGCAATCAAAAAGGAATGACCAACTAACTCCTGACTTTGAATTATATACAGTATATAAGATAATAATAATGCAGCATGAAATACACACCTTGGGCGTTGCTAGACCTACCGGGTGTTCCGTCGTTGAGGAGCGGTGAAAGCGGCTTTTCCCGTTCAGCCGTGACGCCTCATGATCCACACCTGCCTTCAATTTGTGGCGGAAGTTTGCGCCGGTTGTGCTGCTGCTGCCGCGAGAACGATTGCGCAGCCACACCGGCCTGATTGCCGCGGCTTTTTTTTTCGCTCGCTGCACGGTTTGCGCACGTCCGAAAGACCGCAAACTTGCGCAGCCGTCAGCGATGCCGCCGCCGGCCCTGGCGGCGGCAGCGGCGGCAGTGCCAGTGCCAGCTGAAGTGCTGCTGGTGCTGTTGAGGGTCAACATTGATGCGCTCACTTCCTGATGGGGGTCGTGGCGGGTGTCATATGACCCGAGGTCAATCGTCTGCATGGCCACTCTGTGCCTACATCTCCCATCATGCCTCTGAGGTGTCGGCGGCGATGACCGCCTCTGTGCCCTGTGCCCCATCCCAAGGAGCCAACCCACATCTGGCCGTAGCCATGGCAGCAGCCCACAAACAGCTCTGCCCTCTGCCAGCCTGGTACCCACACTAACAGGCAGCGTACAGCACCGCCATTATGCGGCCACGGTAGCTGCCCACCGCAAGGAGTCACCAGCCACTTTTCCGGTCCTCCGGTCCTGCGCAAACTGTCACTGGGGAAATAAAAAAAAAAAGCCGCTCCGCCGCACTGCCCCAGCTGGCGGACTGCGCGCAAATGGTGGAGGCGGCTTGACCGAAGCCGCTGACCACTCCCCCTTAGCACGCCTTTTCCTGACCAGTGCCGACCGCAGTGACCTCACATCCTCCCACACGTACTCCGAATTACCGCGGGACAGCAGGAAAAGGCGCCCTAAAACTCACTTTTTTAAAGTCGGGAGAAAGAGGCTTCACCGCGGGATAACGGCGGATCCTCGTGAACGTCATCTGGAAGCCTCGACGTGACTGCGGAAGGTAACGCGCGCTAGAGCCTCGTCTAGTAACGCCCCTTGTCTTCTTACATAAAGTGGTATAGTTTGATCTGTTAATCACATTTTGGGGATAAACCTGCTTTCTAGTAGTGTTCAACCAAAAGAACAAATGCCATCTTGGCTTTTAAACTGGTGGGAGCCAGGGTAAGGTGAAGCAAAGGGATACAAAATAGACTGACCAACTGTGTGGTTTCCCCCGGACAAGTCTGGAAAACGGGGGGGGGGGCAAACCGGGGTCCAGGGGGAAATTCCATATGTTTTTTTAAATGACCAGAAAATCACCCTAAGGCACAGCGATGCAGGACACTTTTTGACTGGCGACATTGCGCCCACGAGGCCATCAGGGGCCTCTTCTTGGCCAGTGCAAAAGCAAGCATAGGAGCAGCCTGAGGTGTGTGTGAGACTGTATTTATGCGATAGGTGATTGGGGTGCATGGTTGTTTGTCTATGAATGGATGTGTGTGTGTATTTGGGTGGGTGATCCTGAGGGAGTGTGCATAGAATCATAGAATCATAGAATAGCAGAGTTGGAAGGGGCCTACAAGGCCATCGAGTCCAAACTGCTGCTCAATGCAGGAATCCACCCTAAAGTATCCCTGACAGGTGGTTGTCCAGCTGCCTCTTGAAGGCCTCTAGTGTGGGAGTGGCCACAACCTCACCAGGCAGCTGATTCCATTGTCGTACTGCTCTAACAGTCAGGAAGTTTTTCCTGATGTCCAGCTGGAATCTGGCTTCCTTTAACTTGAGCCCGTTATTCCGTGTCCTGCACTCTGGGAGGATCGAGAAGAGATCCTGGCCCTCCTCTGTGTGACAACATTTTAAGGATTTGAAGAGTGCTCTCATGTCTCCCCTCCCTCTTCTCTTCTCCAGGCTAAACATGCCCAATTCTTTCAGTCTCTCTTCATAGGGCTTTGTTTCCAGACCCCTGATCATCCTGGTTGCCCTTCTCTGAACACGCTCCAGCTTGTCTGCATCCTTCTTGAGTTGTGGAGCCCAGAACTGGATGCAGTACTCTAGATGAGGCCTAACCAGTGCCGAATAGAGAGGAACCAGTACCTCACGTGATTTGGAAGCTATACTTCTATTAATGCAGCCCAAAATAGCGTTGGCCTTTCTTGCAGCCATATCGCATTGTTGGCTCATATTTAGCTTGCAATCTACAACAATTCCAAGATCCATCTCGTTTGTAGTATTGCTGAGCCAAGTATCCCCCATCTTGTAACTGTGCCTTTGGTTTCTATTTCTTAAATATAGAACTTAGCCTTTATCCCTATTAAATTTCATTCTACATGTTTGTGTGTGTATTGGCAGTGTGTCAGTGTATTCATACGATGGGTGAATGGGATGTGTGTGGTTGTTTGTCTATGAATGGATATGTTTGCATGTGTTTTGGGGTGGGTGATCCTGAGAACTTGTGCAAGTTTTGTGTGCGTATTGGCAGTGTGTGAGTGTATTTATGTGATGGGTGAATGCGGTGCATGTGACTGTGCTTAAAAGCATGGCTGATACATGGCCATGTTTAGGTGGGCACGCCCCCTTGGGTGACGGACATGTTGGTGGGTACGCTCCCTTGGGGGCTGGGAATATTGGTGGGCTCGCCACCATGGGGGAAAACCATGTTGTCCTCCTTTTTGGTTTCCAGAATATGGTCACCCTAAAGATACATAGCCGGTGGAACAGGGCAATGTGTGAAGGTGGGTATCTCCAGCAGTGATTATTGCTATGAGAATTGGGTTTTCCCTAGTGCAGTGTCCATCATCAAGTGACAAGGGCTCAGTTGATGTGTGCCACATGTACGTGGTCTTAATTTAGGTCCCATCAAAGTCTCTTGTTTCCACCCAAAACAGCCACTTGACCTTTCAACTTAGAGCAGAAAGGGGCCTAGTTAGAAGGGCTGCTGGATGGACTGTTTATTTATAGACATTGGGGCTTGCTTCTTCCCCATTGTAACCGGAGCAACCCACAGAGACCTGCCACGTCAACACAGAGCAGCCATCCATCAAGGCCCAGCAGCCTCAGGGGGAAAGCAGACAAAGGAGACAACTCAGCAAAGCCAGCAAGAGCACACATATGCTGCCCCAAAGCAAGGTGTCCCCTGCCCTGTGGAGAGAGAAAGAGAAAAACAAGGAAGAATACGAGGAACAAGGAAGTGATTTCTTTAAACAATCCAGGTGTTTGGGTTTCCACGTGCTGCTAGAGCCCGTCACTAGCGACGCTGCTGCAACCAGCCTTAACTAAGGCCATAGCTAGACCTAAGGTTTATCCCTGGATCGTCCAGGGGTCAAACCTGTTCTGGGCTCCACAATTCAAGAAGGACGCAGACAAGCTGGAGCGTGTTCAGAGGAGGGCAACCAGGATGATCAGGGGTCTGGAAACAAAGCCCTATGAAGAGAGACTGAAAGAACTGGGCATGTTGAGCCTGGAGAAGAGAAGACGGAGGGGAGACATGAGAGCACTCTTCAAATACTTCAAAGGTTGTCACACAGAGGAGGGCCAGGATCCCTTCTTGATCCTCCCAGAGTGCAGGACACGGAATAATGGGCTCAAGTTACAGTAAGCCAGATTCCAGCTGGACATCAGGAAAAACTTCCTGACTGTTAGAGCAGTACGACAATGGAACCAGTTACCTAGGGAGGTTGTGGGCTCTCCCACACTAGCGGCCTTCAAGAGGCAGCTGGACAAACGTCTGTCAGGGATGCTTTAGGGTGGATTCCTGCATTGAGCAGGGGGTTGGACTCGATGGCCTTGTAGGCCCCTTCCAACTCTGCTTTTCTATGATTCTATGATTCTATGATCTAGGTGACACACAGGGGATCCAGTGCTCAGGCAGGGGCAAACCCTGGATGATCCCAGGATAAACCTTATAGGTCTAGCTGTGGCCCAGGACTTTGTTTGACTCAGGTTTAGTTCCCCCGACTATCACGCAAAAGGATTTGTCTCCAGGGCAGACCATTTGCTTTGCAGGCGGAAGGTCACGGAATACCTCGCCAGCATCTCCAGTTCACAGGTAGCAGGCAATGGAGAACAGCTTCTCTGCCTGAGGCCTCAGCAATGCACTGCCAGTCAGAGTCTGGTGCTAGATGAACCAGAAGACATCTGATGGACTGGAGAATTGCCATCAGTGACATAATGGAGGACATGCATTGGGGGGCCTTCTGAGCATTTGCCCCCAAATATAGTGTTACACTCGCCCCGCTTCTCCAAGTGGCGAGAGGAGCCAAGGTGCTGGGTCTGGTTTCATTTGGAAGGAGTCACTAGAGGTGTTTTGCATTTTGCAGTATCTGAGGTTATTCACAGATATACAGGTTGAGGTACAGTGTAAACATCCAAACAGAGGCCTGAAGCCCTCAGCTCCCAAATCAGATCCGTAGGGTGTTTCAAGCACCCAGAGATGCTTTTCAGCCCTCCTGCTCTGCCCTCAGTCTCTGCTTTCTCCCAAATCTAGCTCGCCCCACTCCTACTGGCTAGTGATGAAGGGAAGGAGGAGGAGTCATCTCCGCCCAGCATGTATGGCTTCTTTGGCCATCTTAGCTCCCATGGCAACATATCACCAGGCTGTTTACCTAACAAAGGAAAATGCCAGGCAAGACCTGTTGATCATGTGAGCAGCCATTCCTTGTCCAGACCCCAATGTTAGGATCATAATCAGGGCTGGTGCTACCATAGAGGCTACTCAGGCAGCTAAGAGGGGCGCTGGGCACTCACGCACATTGGCTGTGAGCCGGCCCGGCCTGAGGATTCAGCTGGGCCTGGGTGGGTGAGATGGTGCCCCGCGTCCGCCCTGCCGAATCGAAGCCAGGGACGCTGGGGTGGGGGTGGGGCGGTTCCACGTTCAGACTTCTGGAACGCGCCCGGAAGAGAGAGAGAGAGAGAGAGAATGTATGGGTGAATGGGGTGCAGGGGGTCTTTGAGTAAATGCATGTGTTCATGCATGTGTTTGTTTGGAGTGAGTGATGCTGAGTGTGTGTGTGCGTGCGCACACGTGTGAGTTGGGGGGGATGATTTGGAGGTGATATTCCTATTAAATAATGCATTTTAGACCCATAGACGTTCCTTTCCAATTTGTTTGCTGTAATTGGCATGACGTATTTCTTGCACTTTAAAATAAATTTAGCAGTTTCAAGTTTTGTGCTTCTTATTTTTTCCAGGAAACATATGTTCTTAAAAATCAAAGTTGGCATTTGGGGGCGGGGGTGAAAATAGCTCACCTTGCCTAGGGCGCAAAATAGTCTGGCACTGGCCCTGATCATAATATTTTTGAATTGGAAGGAACCCAGGAGGTCACCCAGTCCAACACCTCCCCCCACCCCCCACCCCCGCTAAATATACAAGTTAGGATGCAATCTTATACATGTGTACTCAGAAGTAAGTCCCCCTGAGTTCAAAAGAGTTTGCTCCAGGTTAACTGCGTATACAACTGCAGCTTTAATGTATTAAACCCGATGAATTTTGATTAACACCTTCATCATAGGTACTGCAAAATATGTTTTAAAGATGACATTAAACAATATCTAACCATTTATCCTGCTGCCTGTGACATTGCCCCTGGCGAAGAGGTTTCCATCTGTCTTCCTTTTTCCTACACTCCTTTCCCCTTCAGGCTGTCGGTTGGTTCCAAAAGATTGCGTCCTGTGCTGGCTCGAGGCTCCGGGGAAGTGGAACGCAGCCGTGGCCTTACTGATTGGTCAGAGTCACGTCAGATCATGCAGAGTCATGTTATTATTATTATTATTATTATTATTATTATTATTATTATTATTATTATTTATTTATTTATTTATATAGCACCATCAGTGTACATGGTGCTGTACAGAGTAAAACAGTAAATAGCAAGGCAAAGCTGGGCAGGACAGGGTCACAGCAGGCAAGTCAGAACTAGGGCTGTGCACCCCGTCAGTCCGAACTCCAAATCCAAGCCAAAGTAGGTCAATTCGACCTGCATCAGCCCGAATGCGGAGCAGTACGGGATCGGGCAGAGGCAACCTGAAGTGGATCGGAATGGGTCCAAAAGCTGTGGGATACAGTGTGGATGCACAGGGACAATCCCGGGGACCGGGGACAACGTGAAGGAGCCACTGATGCGCCGAGGTTAAGGCAAACCTCCCCGAATGTTAAGAAACAAAGAGGCTGAAACTGTTGGCAGTAATGAATAAAGAAAGGGGAGAGAAAGGCACCAAATATACAAGAGGAAAGAAGATGCCGCCAGGTGCACAAAAGCATGCTTGTTGAACACAGAAAGGAAGGAAAGGAACCTCTCGTGCAAAGCACTTGAGTCATTGCTGACTCCTAGAGGGACTCCTGCTTTCGCTGACGTTTTCTTGGCAGGCCTTATAGCGGGGTGGTTTGCCGTTGCCTTCCCCGGCCGTGATTACCTTTCCCCCAGCTAACTGGGTACTCATTTTACCGACCTCGGGAGGATGGAAGGCTGAGTCGACCCGAGCCGGCTGCCTGAAACCAGCTTCCGCTGGGATCGAACTCAGGCCGTGGGGAGAGTTTCAGCTGCAGAAACTGCTGCTTTACCGCTCTGCGCCACACGAGGCTCTGCGCCACACAAGCTTTGTTGAACACAACAAATTTGTTTTATTTCCAAATATGGATCCTTCTTTAGAGATGCTCTTAGTCACAAATAGCACGAATCTTTAACCTCCAATTCTGTTGCAAAAAGGGTCTTTCAAAATCCATATACTACAATACCTTTATACGACCAACTCAAGGATCACAAAAATGTGCAAGCGTTCAGAATCTCCAGATCTCTTCATCAGACAAGATGTTACAAAAAGCAGGTTGGGAGGGGATATAATTGGGGGCGGGACAGGCTGACTGGATATTGTAGTTAGGATATCTGCATTGTCCTTTTTCTTTCTTTTTTTAATGGACCCCAGAACTGTTGTGTTTTAAATGGATACTGTTGTTTTATACTGTTGTTTTTATATTTTCGATGGTTTAAAATTTTGTATACTTTTTAATGTTCACTGTTTTTAACTTTTGTAAACCGCCCAGAGAGCTTCGGCTATGGGGTGGTATATATAAATGTAATAAATAAATAAATAAATAAATAAATTTCGCCCCATCTAGCTGTGACCCAAGGGTGGGGAACATGGTGCCTTGAAGATGTTTTGGTTTACAACTCCCATCAACACCAGCCAGAATGGGCAAATGGGCAGGGGTTTATGGGAGTTGTAGTCCTGGAGGTCACCGGACTGCCTGCCCTTGTTGTAGACTAGCACCCAGTTTCGTACCTTGGCCAACCAGTTGGCTTTCACTAGCAGCCACTAGCTCTGAGCCTGGAGCTCTGCATGTTCTTCGTGTACGAGCAGCTATTTGCTGCACCATGAAATCCTAATGCTACCTACCTCTTCACAGTTGTGGCTGGGATGGCACTACAAAGAATGGGGGAGGCATTGCGTTTTGGGAATCTAGCGATGCCCGTGAGCCCTGAGAGTCCATGAGATGGCACACGTACCTCTTCCTTGGGAAATTTTTGTATACTTTTTAATGTTCCCTGTTTTTAACTTTTGTAAACCGCCCAGAGAGCTTCAGCTATGGGGCGGTATATAAATGTAACAAATAAATAAAATCATGTCTAGCAGCCATGGGCAGACCTCTCGTACTCCTCCATCCAATCCCATCGAGACTTCCAGAAATGTTCCTCTTGGCAATATTGGGGCTGTGGTGGTGCTCAGAGTCTCTCTCTGCAGCAAGCCATGAGAAAGCAGGCCGTCCTACCCCATTCAAGCTGATGGCATTTGGCTAATTTCCTCAATAATAGTACTTCTGTATCCATTGACCATGAACCTCTAACCTCCTTAGAGGTTCCCCTCAAGCAGGCCTTTTGACCTCCAGCTTGGAAAAGTGCTGGAGGGGCCCAGAATCTGGAAACAGCCTCCTCTTCCGCCTCCTCCTCCTCCTCCTCCTCCACCATCACCACCTCACTCAACACGGTCTACACGCCCAACATGCCTTTTCATGCAAGGAAAACCACAGCCTTTCTCCATGGGTTGGTGACTTCTCGGCACTGCCGCCATTTACCATCTGTCATCTTTACAAAAGACCAGCCAATGTGGGCAAGTCTTTCCTTGCATCTCTGTTTGCTTTGTGGTAGGATGGATGCATTCTTGTTTGCCTCATCATCACCTCCCTTCCTATAAATCTGCGGAGATGGCCAGCATCTTGACCAAACTGCTTCAGGATCACCTTTGGCTCCAGACCTCCTAGAAAACGACCTCTTGTTCATCCGTGAGTACATATTACTGGCGAAAGCAGGTACCCAGGCTCTGCAGAGAGAAGAGCTGAGCAGGCCAGCAATGAGTTCTTTTCATAGAATCATAGAATCATAGAATAGCAGAGTTGGAAGGGGCCTACAAGGCCATCGAGTCCAACCCCCTGCTCAATGCAGGAATCCACCCTAAAGCATCCCTGACAGATGGTTGTCCAGCTGCCTCTTGAAGGCCTCTAGTGTGGGAGAGCCCACAACCTCCCTAGGTAGCTGATTCCACCGTCGCACTGCTCTAACAGTCAGGAAGTTTTTCCTGATGTCCAGCCGGAATCTGGCTTCCTTTAACTTGAGCCCGTTATTCCGTGTCCTGCACTCTGGGAGGATCGAGAAGAGATCCTGGCCCTCCTCTGTGTGACAACCTTTTAAGTACTTGAAGAGTGCTATCATGTCTCCCCTCAATCTTCTCTTCTCCAGGCTAAACATGCCCAGTTCTTTCAGTCTCTCTTCATAGGGTTTTGTTTCTAGACCTCTGATCATCCTGGTTGCCCTCTTCTGAACACGCTCCAGCTTGTCTGCGTCCTTCTTGAATTGTGGAGCCCAGAACTGGATGAAATACTCTAGATGAGGCCTAACCAGGGCCGAATAGAGAGGAACCAGTACCTCACGTGATTTGGAAGCTATACTTCTATTAATGCAGCCCAAAATAGCATTGGCCTTTCTTGCAGCCATATCGCACTGTTGGCTCATATTCAGCTTGTGATCTACAACAATTCCAAGATCTTTCTCGTTTGTAGTATTGCTGAGCCAAGTGTCCCCCATCTTGTAACTGTGCATTTGGTTTCTATTCCCTAAATGTAGAACTTGGCATTTATCCCTATTAAATTTCATTCTGTTGTTTTCAGCCCAGCACTCCAGCCTATCAAGATCACTTTGAAGTTTGTTTCCGTCTTCCAGGGTATTAGCTATACCACCCAACTTTGTGTCATCTGCAAATTTGATCAGCGTTCCCTGCACCTCCTAGTCCAAATCATTAATAAAAATGTTGAAGAGCACTGGGCCCAGGACTGAGCCCTGCGGTACCCCACTCATTGCCTCTCCACAGTTTGAGAAGGTTCCATCGATAAGCACTCTTTGAGTCCGATTCTGTAGCCAACTGTGGATCCACCTAATAGTTGTTCCATCTAGCCCACTTTTAGCTAGTTTGTTAATCAGAATGTCATGTGGTACTTTGTCAAAAGCTTTGCTGAAGTCAAGATATATGACGTCCACAGCATTCCCACAGTCCACAAGGGAGGTTATCCTATCAAAAAATGAGATCAAATTAGTCTGACAGGATTTGTTCCTGACAAATCCATGTTGGCTTCTAGTAATCACTGCATTGGTTTCAAGGTGTTTACAGATTGACTTCTTTATAATCTGCTCCAGAATTTTCCCAGGGATGGATGTCAGACTGACTGGTCTGTAGTTCCCAGGTTCCTCCTTTTTGCCCTTTTTGAAGATAGGGACAACGTTAGCCCTCCTCCAGTCGTCCGGCACCTCACCCGTCTTCCATGATTTTGCAAAGATAATAGACAAAGGTTCTGAGAGTTCTTCCGCTAGCTCCTTCATTACTCTTGGATGCAGTTCATTGGGCCCTGGGGATTTGAACTCATTCAAGGAAATTTTGAGAAGAACAAGCTACTGAGGTGGTGGGTAGAGGTGCCCATTCTAAAGAGGTGCCCAGCAGGCAGAGCCAGCTTTACCATGAAGCTGATTGGTGGGAGATTCAGGACATAGAGCAGTGCGACAATGGAACCAGTGACCTAGGCAGGTTGTGGGCTCTCCCACACTAGAGGCCTTCAAGAGGCAGCTGGACAAGCATCTGCCAGGGATGCTTTAGGGTGGATTCCTGCACTGAGCAGGGGGTTGGACTCGATGGTCTTGTAGGCCCCTTCCAACTCTGCTATTCTATGATTCTATGATTCTATGAAATAAAAGGAAGGATTTCTTCACACAGTGCATAGTTAAATTGTGGAACTCACTACCACAAGATGTAGTGATGGCCACCCATTTGGATGGCTTTAAAAGGGGGTTGGCAAGGCAGCCTCAGCTCAGCAAGGTACAGTAAGGGTTAGCTGTTAGCCTTGCCAATGCTGGGCTATTCAAGCTACCTCCGCGCTTGCTGTGGGCCAGTGCTGTCATTTTTATTGTCATTCTCCTCCTCCAGTTTCAGAGAAGGAGCCACGTGGGCTGGGCTTGTATGTGAGAGCTACCGCCCTACCACTAATATCCCCTTTGGGGGCAAAGTGCCTGAGCGTGTGGTGGCTGGGCAGCTTCAGATGTTCTCGGAGGGGAAACTGGTTATCTGAATCCATTTCAGTCTGGAGGGATTCTACACGTCGTACTGAGGGCGCTTCCATGCGCCCCCAGTGCGCCCCCAAAGCGATCGTGTAGCTTGCCTGGAAGAGACGAGGAAGAGGCGTCCTTGCCGCCGCCGCCGCCACCCACCTACCTCCTCGCCGGCCGGGTCGGAGAGCTCGGCGGAAGAAAGCACTCCCCTTCCCACAAAACAAATCCAAAAAGAGATGCCCCTCCCCCCCCCATGGCTTCAACGTTGATGGAAATTTTCTGTCTCTCCCTGGGACAGGTGTTGCTCACGTCTTGTCTTCCCAGAAGGACCAGAAGATGGGACAAGGCATCTACTTTGGACTCTGCCTGCTGGCCTGCCTGATCTTTAACCCCTTGGTGGAAGGTGAGTGTTAGGAGGGACTCTAAATCAAAGGAACTGGCTGGCTGGGGGATGCTGGGAAATGTATGTATTATTTATTTATTTAAAATATTTGTATCCCGCCCTACATCATTAAGATCTCAGGGCGGCATACAGATAAAAGCATCTATATATATAAAAGCCCAGAGGCCTCCTCCAAGCCACTTATGCAAATAGGAGAGAAGGCAGAGGCAGTGGATTGGCTTACTGGTTGGTGTTGTCACAATGACATCGCCAACCAGTAGGCCAATCCACTGCCTCTGCCTTCTCTCCTATTTGCATGATTAAAAATTCTGAGCTCACAGGGCCTTCTATGGAAGTTCCAAGAAAAATAACTGCCGTTTAGAGACGTTCCAAGATAGAAGTCCAGAGGGCTCCTCCAAGCCACTTCTAGGTTTTGCCTAGCAGAGGGCCCCAGACCCACGAACCTCCTCACCAGACTACTCCTCTACACCTGTCGTACGACGGGCTTTTTTGCTAGTACAGTATGAAAGCATAGTCCAACACATCTGGAGGTCACCAGGTAGGGGATGACCGCTTAAACCCCTACACCTGCTAGCTCTCCGCCAGTGGAGGGTGATTGCTCCGAGGTCACTGGGCGGTGAATCTGCTCCAAGTTTCAGTCGGAACCCTCAAGGGACTCTCCAACAACCAGCGCCCAGCGGCTTCTCTTCTAGGGTGGCTTAGCACGGCGTGCGAACCCGCCCTCTGTGGGCATGGCGGAGGGCGTGTAAGGCTGGATGGGATGCCATGCTTGGATGCAAAAATGCTATGTTTGTTCTGTTGTTCCTAATAAAAAGGAAGTTGTTCATCAGCCTCTCTCGGTCTGCCGTGTGCCAATCTGAGAGCCGAGGGTCCCAGGGCATAGAAGCCCTGAGCGCACAGGTACACCGCTGCGGTGACCCACAGGCCCAGAGCAAACAACATTTGTCTCTTCCGCAGGTGCTGGCAATAAGACCGTGGCCTCTCGCTCGCGGTGTGGTCCCGGCGGGTTCCCCTACAAAGAGTTCTGCTACCATTATGTTGCGAATGCCGAGACATGGGAGTATGCAGAGGTAAAATTCAGCTAAGGGAAATGTTCTTTCTGTTCAATGGCAGGGGTGAAGGGGCAGAGAGAGAGAGAGAGGTACAAGGGCTGGTACACATTGTGAACACCCCATGCGCATGCCAGTCACATGCACAGGCTGTCGTGACCTCCAAACCTAGCGAGGGTGGCTGGCTGTGGTGGTTAACAAACAATCCTGAAACCCTGGCCTGTTTTAGAGCTGCTAGCACAGCCTTCCTCAACCTGGGGCGCTCCAGATGTGTTGGACTACAACTCCCAGAATGCCCCAGCCAGCTGGCTGGGGCATTCTGGGAGGTGCAGTCCAACACATCTGGAGCGCCCCAGGTTGAGGAAGGCTGTGCTAGTGGGTTTGTTAACCACCCTCACTGGGTTCAGACATCACAACAAGGTGCGTCCAGCAAGGGTAAATTGGGTGGCACGTGACCGGCCCACGCAGGGGTGGTTAACAAGCCAGTGTGACTTATGAAGCCCCTTTCCAGCGCTTATCTCCAGGCAGCGTGCAGAACCAAGGCGGCGAGGTGAGACAGATGAAAGGCATTGAATCATAGAATTGGAAGGGACCACAGAGATCACCTAGTCCAGCCCCCTGCTCCAGGCAGGCACCGCGCTGCAGGGTGCAGCTGCAGCATCCCTGGCAGGCGGCCGTCCAGCTTCTTGACGTTCGTCCCTCTCCGCCAAACACTCCTTCCAGCACTGGTGTCTTCAAGGAGCCTTCTAGAGCTGCCTTCTAGCTTGGACTCCCACCTCAGGCGTCGCCTGCTCTCAGTGGGGAGGGAGCACAAAGCCCCTGGCAGAGGCCCACCTGTGCACACGAGCGGTGGCGCACGGCAGCTCCCTTGCCCAAACCGTGGAAAGCCGTTGTCGCGCCCCACCCTGAAGCAGCTGTGCTGCGCGACCCAAGAGCTGTGTCCTCTGGCCACATTGCAAAGGATGTTGAAGTGCGGGGTGGGGGTGGGGGACCTCCAGCCCATAGCCTCCTCTCTCCACCCCTGCCACGATTTAGGCTTTTTAAAAGCCTCCACTAGCACCATTGGCATTTCCAGTTGGGCGCTGCTAAGGAATGAAGGGCTAACATGCTACCAACTGTCTCTGGAGAGGCCACCAGTGAGGGAGGAAGCAGCAGCCAGGCACCTCTCCACCATGCCTGGGTCCAGCTCCAGCTGAGAGCCCCCCCCCTCCTGCTGTCAACTGTAACTGCTGAACTTTCCAACTAAGATTGTAGTGCCTGAATTTCCTTTCCTTTCCCCCCTCCTCCTCCTCCCTCCCAATCCTCTTTCCTTTTGTGTCATGTCTTTTAAATTGTAAGCCTGTGGGCAGGGACTATCAAGAAATGCTTTTGTAAGCTGCCGTGAGAGCCTTTTTTGGCTGAATGGCGGCAAAAAAATCCTTAAATAAATAAATAAATAAATAAAACATTGTAGTATAACTCTCAGACTGCACATGACTCTGGGCTGAGCCGCTCCCATCATGCCCAGGGGCTCCAGTGATGTCAAGGAGAAAGTGCTTTGCCTCATTGGTGCAGAAGCCTCACCAGTCCCCTGTGGCTCCATTGGGGCTCCTTGACTGACACACGGCCTGGCCTGTGCAGGTGATCAGGCACTGACACGCGCGGCCTGTTCTTCCTCCGCAGGTGAAGTGCCAGGAGCTCGCAGACTGGTCTCAGCTGGCTTCCATCCATTCTCCAAGGGAGGCTGCTGTGATCTATGCTTACCTGAACAAAGCTGGCGCTCGCAAAGTCTGGATTGGTCTGGAAGCCACACTGCGCAGATCCGTGAGTGCCTCTTTGGGCTCTTTTCATCCCGACAGACTGTGCTGTTCAGAGCGCACTGTTGGCTCACTGGTGTTCATTCGTTCGTTTGCGCTCTCCCTGCTGTGTGCCTTTCTTCTCATTCGCAACGCTCAAAGCTCATTGGACCCTTTTGGAGGAGGGGGCATTTCTTGCATGGGGGTGGGGTGGGGTGGGGTGGGAGAGGCTTTTTGAAATGTTTTCAAGCCTGGTTCCCAAAATGAAGAGCAGGGTCAGGGCAGGGGGGTCGTGCTCCCAGATTTGTGGTGCACGTGTAGCTATTGCTCGTAAGTGGTTTCTTCCCCTAACATGAGAACCTCTCAGAGTATCACCCCAATTCTCTTGCTGCATCCCGGATAACTTGCAACCACCGCCACCCCACCTCCACCTTGACATCCCAGAGATTCTGGGAGCACAGCCCTCCTCTGGGGCAGGAGACGGAGCTCCAGCGTGCACTGAGATTCTGGCCTTTGCTAGACCTACTGGTCTAGCGTGACGGAGGGGTGAAGTTCTCGCGATATGTTTATCACAAGATCTCCCCCTCTGTTTACATGTGGTGCGCGACGACCTCAGAGGGAGAGGACGTCACGCCCGCCATTTTTTAAAAAGAGGAAGCAGCGCATGAGCGCTTGTGCGCAAAAGGTGTTTTTTTTAAAAAAAAAATCCCCCACCCCCCACCCCACCCTCGAGCTCTGTGCCCCATGTGTAGGTCCTAGCTCCTCACGAGTAACCACGAGGAGCCAGGACAAACCGTGACGGTGGGCCACACGTTCCACGGTATTGGGATCAGCTCAAGACCGTGGAAAAAATGGACCTAAAGTGTAGGGCAAGATCCCGGGGCAAGGGAGGAATCATCCCTCCCTGATCCCAGGACCCCCTGGGCATCATGTGAATGCACAGGGACGATCATAGAATCATAGAATAGCAGAGTTGGAAGGGGCCTACAAGGCCATCGAGTCCAACCCCCTGCTCAATGCAGGAATCCACCCTAAAGCATCCCTGACAGAGGGTTCTCCAGCTGCCTCTTGAAGGCCTCTAGTGTGGGAGAGCCCACCACCTGCCTAGGGAACTGGTTCCATTGTCGTACTGCTCTAACAGTCAGGAAGTTCCCAGGGTTCGCCCCAGGATAAAGCCCTGTCTAGCTATGGCCTATGTCTCAAAAATCATTTGGATTTATGGGGGCTTTTTTTGTCACGTGAAGAAGGCCAGAGGGGTGGGAGGCATGCAGGACACAGATGCCCAGCTGCCTGCTTCGCGTGTGTGTGTGTGTGTGTGCAGGCCAGCACTACCATTAGGCCAACTGGGCAGCCGCCCAGGGCGCAGACCTCAGAGGGGCACCGTACTGACCTTTAAGGGTCACAGTTTTAAACAAATTAGCTGTTTTAAGGAAAAAACACAATAAAAGGAAAATATAATAGTTCATTGTTAGCTCATAACCAGTTATTGGTTTTCAACACCAACACTGATTATTACTTATTCTTGCAATTTAAAATAAATTTAGCAGTTTCAAATCTTGTGCTTTTGACTTTTTCTACAAAACATCTGCTCTTAAAAATCGAAGTTGGCACCCTAGTAGCACGCCTTGCCGAGGGTGCAAAATAGTCTGGCACCGGCCCTGTGTGAGTGTGACTGTGTGCGCACCATTCCTCAAGCTTCCTTTTTCTCACAAGAGCTTCTTTTTTCTTTCTCTGCAGAAATTGACCTGGGAATGGAGCGATGGATCCACCTTCACTGCATCCCTCTGGAAGAGCGACAGCCCCAGCACCTGCCTCAATGAAGGGCAGTGCGTTTCCCTGGACAACCTCCAAGAGACAAGTACGCAGGGTGGTTCTTGGCTGGCAGGGAAATCAGTTGGGGCTGGGGGAGGGAGACCTAGATGAGCCTGGGCGCAGGGGAGAGCCTGCACCATCTGCAGCCCACCAGTCTCCTCTCACACTCCTCCTCCTCCTCCTCCTCCTCCTTCTTCAGACTGTTTCTTGCACGTTCTTGGAGGAGAGGTGAGGCTTGCGTGGCCTCTTGGTTCAGGGCACGGCCCATTGAACTCTGTGCCATGCAAAGGTGGCGTTTGCACCAGAATTCAGTATTTCAGTATTTACAGATTTAAGTCCCTCCCTATCCCAAAAAAGCAAGTTTCTAGCCCTGGTTCATTAATCCATTAATATACTTGTATACCGCTTGATATGACAAGATCGCTAAACAATTTACACCCAAAGCATTAGAATTCAATGACCCTTTTCAGACGACACGCTCAGCCACAGTGGTTAAGCATTTTAAGCTGTCGTGTGAAGCATTCCTAACCATGGTGGCTACATAACCACGGTTTAAACACACTCAATAACCATTTGCTGCAAAAGGGTTAGCAGCCTCACCATGGCCTAGTGTGTTGTCAGAACAGGCCCACAGTGAAAATACTCAAATAAACAAACACAAGTACAGCAAGATATGCAAACAGAAACCACCTAGAGGTTCATCATGCAAGCGTTTTATCACATGCTCGCTACGGACGTTCGTGTGTCCTTTAGACGAAGACGTCCACCACCCACGTGCCTCCCGCTCCTTCCGCCTGTTTTCCCATCACAAAACAGACCCCTTTTAATCCGTTCTTTTAAAAAAACAGAATGTGCCGCAATCTCCTGCTGTGTGAAGAAAAAGCGGCAAGATACAAACGGCGCCTGAACAGGCCACGTGGTCTTTGTTTACTTCCTCTTTCCCCTCCGGGCAAAAAGAGGAAGTAATGAGAGACAAAAGCAGGGGCAGAGAAGTGATGATAAGGAGTTTCCCCCATCCCCCGGTGTGATGACGCTCTTAAACAATTTAAAATGCAAAAATAGAAAAGAGTCAACCGGAGCAGCAGCCTGACATCAGTTCCAAGCCAGGGAAAGCTTAAGTAAAGAGCTACGTTTTCAGGAGCCGTTTCTGCCTCCTGAATGGCACAGCTGCCCTCGAGGGTCGGGGCCATGAATGCAAAGGCCCCGCTGGGTAGACGTCACACAGCAACCTTCCACCGGTTGTGGAATGACCAGCAAGGTCTCCTCTGAGGATCTGAATGGGCAGCTGGACGTATATAGGGGAAGGCGGCCTGCTAGCTAGCCTTGTCCTGAGTGGTTTAGGGCCTGATACTCAAGACTAGAACCTTGAACGTGGCTCAGTAGTCCCGGGCTGCTGTTTCGCTAGCGAATAAAGCTATCTGTTTGGACAAGAACTTTGGTGTGGACTCCGGTTTCTCCGTGTGGGCTCCAGTTTTTCCGTAACATTCCTGGCGCCCAACGTGGGGCCGCTTCCTTCAACAAGGAAACCTCACGGAGTACTGGACAGCCTGCCAGGGAGATTTCCCCCACTCCAGCTTGCCTCCTCGCAGCTCCCCCCCAGGCGTCCGCCGACACTCATCGGGAGCGCGCCATCAGCTTGCCTTCGGCTTCGCTGATGCCTGGTGATCTGGAGACGGACCGACCTGAGGGGGCGGCGTGGACGCAGCTGAACCTCTGTGGAAGTTTTGCTACAGATACCTTTCTAACCGGCGCCGGAACTTCAAACAGGCAAGTAACAATGAGCTCTCTGTAATCTGTTTCTGTTCTGTTCAGCCAGCTCCCAGGAGCTGAAGGAGGGGCTGGATCAACCCCTCAGAAGCCGGAATGTTTCTCTCTGTAATCTGTTTCTGTTCTGTTCAGCCGGCTCCCAGGAGCTGAAGGAGGGGCTGGATCAACCCCTCAGAAGCCGGAAGGTTTCTCTGTTTTCTGTTTCTCTGCTGGGCTGGATTTGGGAAAGAGGGTGTTGTCTGTGTAATTGGTGTGTGAATGGCAGCCTGATTTCCATAGTTGGCCGTTGGATCCATCAGTCCTCTGGTGCCATTTGGTGCCTGGAAATTCCGGCAACGTGGGCTGGCAGCGTGTGATTGTGAACCTATTGTTTCACCAACTGACTCCCCCACTACCGATAGCCAGTTGGTTCCCCGTCTACCCACCTGATTTGTCTGTCTGTCTGGTGAATTTAGAAAGTTAGGATGGGGGGAGGTTCTTCCACTCCATTAGATCTCATGGTAGAGCATTTTGCACAAGTTTTTGATACTTCGCAGTGTAATGTTCAAACCATGACTTATGAGTACCATTGGACTTGGCCGAGCCAAGGCCCCCTTGTGGCCTGGCCGCCACAAGGCACCTTTTCTGAATCCTATATTACCAGAATATATAATTTAGCTATAGTAGAAGGGGGGCCTCTGACTCCAGAAGATATCCCATACATTGAAGGGTGGCTGAAAGTGGCTAAGCTCCCCCCACCATAGGCGAAAAAGATGGTTGAAAAGGCAGCCCTAATAATGATGAACCAGGCGAAGAAAGATAAAAGAATCCAACTCCACCGCCTGAAGCAGCTCACTTACACTGCTTCAAAGGACAAACCAATCATACCTTGTCCTCAGGAAGAACTGCCGCCGCCTTATGTTTCGCCTACGGTGCCCCAGATGAGGCCCCCACCAACAATGCCCACTGTTCAGTTCCGCTACTACAGAAAAGTTGGTGTTGTGTTAAAGTGAAAAAAAAAATTGTCAGTTTATGTTTTCCACCCGGCCCAAGTGAAAAGAGAACGTTTTTTTGTTTCCCTCCTACGGATCCCCCTTCGCCTCCTCCCTAGTGGTTTTTTTTTTGCTTCTCTATGCTTAGCAGCTAGAGATAAGCAGTTTTGTTTCAGTAAAAGTTTTGTTCTCAGTGGAAGTAGTCCAAAGATTTTGAAGACTTTGTGTATTTTGTCTTTCACTAACCTCAGATAATTAGAAATGTAGAACCCCATTTCACGGAAGAAATGTCTTCCATAGCTTTGAAGATTCACTGCCTGAGTTAAAAAGCTCCTTGTAAGCACAAATAGTTTTGCCAACCATTGTGCCAAGATGGGAGAAAGAAAAAGTATGTTGCTAAATGCCAGAAGTATGTAAAAGTATGTGAATACAAGACGTAAAGAAAGATAAGAAGTTGAAACATAGGGGAGGAAGAAAAAGAAAAAGAAAAAAAAAAAAGGAAAGTGTTTGAAGGTTAGTGTACGTGGCATGGTTTTTGACCAGAAGGAAAAGGGGGGTGAAGAAGCCCTGCCTTGAAAAAATTAGTGAATGGACAATCTTGCGTCCTCTGCTGACAAAGATTGGAAATACTGAATTGCTATATTTTTGTGTGTGTTTTGAACGTTGTGTTCTGAAAATTGCCCAGTGGCTCTTTTTTTTTGGGGGGGGGGGGCAGAGATATTCTAACTTTGGCCTAATAGAACTTTTGAAATGCTTTGAGCCCTGAGCCTGAGCCCTAAATGCAACTACAATTGAAATCTAAAAGCACCCCTGTGTTCTTGCATCAGTATCCTTTGAAATTAGAAGCCAGAAGAAGAATACAGCTATTGCTTTTTAAAAATGGACTTGTGAAATGATTAAAGCAATTAAAAACTCCAGCTTGCATTACTGTGTTTGCAATACCAGCCTCAAGTGTGCTGTGCCAAAAACGTGGCACAGACCAGTGGAGTACAGTAGAAGAAGCTTACACCTGAACCCTGCCTGCCAGTCCAGATATGAGATCAACCTCCTTGTGGACCCAAGGCTGCCCCATTGAATCCTGCCACGTTGATACCTGAACTACAAAGAAGTTCCAGAGCATGAATGCCTTGAAGTCTTGCAACTTGGCACCAAACCTCGCCCAGACCTATATGATGACCTCAAGTTGTTTACTGATGGATCCAGCTACAATTGTACAACAAGCAGCTGAACTTGTAGCATGCACAGAAGCCCTGATGCTTGTTTCAGGCAAAAGACTGTATTTACTGATTCAAAATATCACATGGATAGATTTGGAAAGAAAGAAGATTTGTGACTGCCTATAGAGCAGTGACCCATGGAGAATTAACAGTTGATCTGTTAGAAGCCCTGATGTTGCCAAAAGAATTGGCTAATTTGTCTACAAACAGCTGCCATAATTGGAGCTAGCCCATTTCTCAGTATTTGAATCCACCTTATGCAAAAGAAGACTTGGAATTAGCACAATAACTCAAAGTTTTCAAGAACCCAGAAAGATGGGATTTGTTACCCCTGATGTGCCAAGAATCATCATGACGTCCCTGTTTAAAGACCAGGTGTTTAAAGACCTCACAAGATGGACATTGATCAGACTCTTCAATGACTGAAAGACTTTTTTGAGAACCATGATCAGCCAAGGAATATAAATGCTCAGTGAATTGTTTTTACTGGCTTCATTTGTAAATGCATCAAAAGAAAAGCCCCTGCAGACATGGACTTGTTACCTTTTTTTTTTTTAAGAATCCAGAACACCATCGCCCTGCTCAGACATCTGGAGACTGCAGGTTACCGTGCTAGTCAAGCCAAAGCCCAAATCTGCAAACAAGAAGTGACATATCTGGGCTTTATCATCAAGAAGAACACTCAACTTTTAGCTGCCAGCAGGACCCAGGCAATCAATTGTATACCCCAGCCCCGGAACAAAAAGAATTATGAGTTTTCCTGGGCATGGCAGGGTACTGCCAGATCTGGATCCTGAACTACGCCGCCCTGACACAGTCCCTCTATGAACTCTTGAAACAGAAAGTCCCTGAATCCGGGACCCTAGACTGGACATCTAAAGCAAAAGAGAGCCTCCGGAATCTTAAATCAGCCCTTACCAGTCCACCCGCTCTAGGACTACCTGATATCAGCAAGCCCTTCCACCTCTATGTAGACGAAAAGAAGGGCACAGCCGTGGGCGTTCTGACCCAGAGAGTGGGTTCGTGGAATCGGCCTGTAGCATACCTAAGCAAGAATACTGATCATGTGAGCAGAGGTTGGCCAGGATGTCTCCGATGTATCGCTGCCGCATGCCTGCCCTTAACTGAAGCCATTAAACTTACCTATGGACAGCACATAGAAATCACTGCCTCGCACTCCATGAAAGCCCTGCTGGAAACCCACGGACCAAAGTGGATGACCAACTACGCCTACTGCTTTAAAGGTCCAAGGGAATTCCAGTTGGATTCATTGGAGCCGAGCAAAATTAGCCGCACCCGAGAGATGGCAGGCCACAAAAGCCGCGGGCCTAAAGCTCACCCTGAGGAAACAGCCCTCACCGCTGGACGCGACGGGAGAAGACTCCTCGGGACCGGCAACCGAGGGAGCGAAATAACTGGGGGCGCTGCATCCCCTCTCAACCTGGAAAGAAGAGGTGGACACCGCCCGAAGCATGTTTTGCCTATTTTGCTCTTCCTGCTGACCCTGAGCATATCATCCCAGAAGTCAAAACTTGATCTCTGCTCCTCTTGTATACAAACAGTGAAACTGCATAACCAAATCAAACAGACTATTATATATCAGAGTAAATTGCAGTGTACTGAGACCAAAACGTCTTGCACTTTCCGTAATGTTTCTTTCTCAGCATGTTCTCTGAATGACAAAGTCACATGTTTTGATCCCAGAGAAAATCCTGTTAAATGGCACCTAGAGGTCAGAGATGCTAACCAGCAAGGTACACTATTGCAGAAAATACCCCTTAGAACCCCAAATTCTCCAGCTTCTGTGATCACAGACCCTTGTAAGATCTCCCACTGGCCAGATCAGTGTGGGGATCTCAGTTGGGAGAAAACATACATGCACGAAGACAAATATATATGCCCCTCCACAGACCCGATGCAGACTACCATCCCCAAACAAGCCAATTGCGATAACAGCTGTCCTTATTAGAACTGTGTATGGTGGGCCACTTATCCAACAACACCCCCCCTTAGTAAAATCCACGCCTCTTTAACCAAAGTGCCAGTCCTCAGTAACTGCAAAGCACAACAGTGTAACTTAGTGAATTTTACCGTTTTTAACCCACAACAGTTCGTGACCACTTTTGGGAACCAATTCGGGCTCCGCATTCATGGACGGGGAGCAGATCCCCTGGGGCGGATTTATCTGAAGCTCACCCAGTTTGTAGAAACAGGCCACACCATACAAGAGCACTTCTTCCAAGACTTTAGAAAGAAGTCGAACAGCCTTTTGAAGTGCCAGAGATAGCGCGCAACCTTTTTGTCACTTTTGCAGAAACTGTCGCTGCGACTCTGAATGTATCTAATTGTTATGTATGCGGAGGAACCAACCTAGGAGACCAATGGCCTTAGGAAGCCCAAGAATACAATGTCAGCCAGCCGTATAATGAGACCACTGACCCCAATCCCCATGGTCAGTAAATGCTGACAAACACCCTAATTGGAAGGTGGTGCATCCAAAGAATATCTTCCGGGGCTCCCAAGATCGGAGAAACCCCGTGTCAGACCATTACCACGCTGAACCAAACTATCTTGTCCTATTGACCAAATCAAACCGTCATACCTCCTAATCGCCCATGGCCAAGCTCACTTCAGGCCAGGGCTTAGGCTCATGGTTCAATTAGTTTGGTGGGCTAAAAGAGATGATCAGTATTGTTGTTATAAGAATTATGTTATGCTTGCTGTTACCCTGTCTTATGCCAATGATTATACAAAGTTTGAAGGACATGATAGAGCAAATTGCAGATAAACGTACTGCAGTGCATCTAATGGCCTTGCAGGATTACAGGCCAGTCCCTGTCAATGATGACAATCTAGGATAATGATAGCACTCTGTGCCTTCGCTAAGAGTGTATCAAAGGGGGGAATGTGAGGGAACTGGCTGTCATTTCCGGTTATGACCTTAATGAAGGCCGTGTTCTTTGCGCATGCCTGAAGTCCGAGGCAGACATTCCTACCGAACAGGTTTGAACCGGTTGTGCTATGCTGCCAAGATGCGCACGCAATTCCTTTGTGTAAAAGTGTGGGCGTTTCCTCTGCATGAGGGGCGTGTATAAAAAGCCCCTCCTCCCAGTCCCCAGAGCAGCTGCCCGTGGACTCATCCCGGGCTGCTGTTTCGCTAGCGAATAAAGCTATCTGTTTGGACAAGAACTTTGGTGTGGACTCCGGTTTCTCCGTGTGGGCTCCAGTTTTTCCGTAACAGTAGCTAACAGGCAGCCAGTGCAGTTCTCTTACCTTCAGGGCACAGCCTGATACATAAGATGTGGAAGACTGGGAAGGCCACAGGTCGGGGACAGGGAAGGGCTCAGTCTTTCTCCCCATGGCTGCTGGGATCAGAATTAATTCTCGATTTAGAACACTGGTGCCCCACCTGCCTTCCACGATGGAACTTCAAGCAGCGTACCTGGGGTGGGATTGCCAGAGTCCACGCCTCCCATCCGGGCACTGACCAGGCCCAGAGCTGCTTAGCTCCAGCAAGGAGCCCAGGGGCCAAATTTAGGGGGATTTATTTTTTTGTGGGGTTGGCATGTCGTTTTATGACTCCTGTTGTTGATGCCTTGGCGTTTTAAAAGGATGCACAGGCACGATCCCAGGAAAAATTCAAAGTGTGGAAAGGGCCATAGCCTCAGAGCATTTTGAGGTTGGTATTCAGAATTTATCTTGCATTTATCGTTGCCATTTGGCCAAGGGCTTGGATCTTTTCAGAGCATGGTTCTAGTTCACAGATTTGGGGCACGGGCTGCATGTTAAAGGATCCTCCGGGTGCACTTAGGCCGTCTGTAGAAGAGCAAGATTCTGTTTGCAGAACATCCCTGCTACGTCTCCCGGCCTCTGCCACATGCTGCTAGTCCCTAACACCCACTCTCATTCTTCTGCCTTACAGATACCCAGAAATGGCTGCAGCGCCCTTGTTCTGACACCTTGCCATACCTGTGCAAATACAAAGCCGCCTATTAGGCCTGTGGTACATCCCCAGCATCCAGGAGCTGAAAGGATGATCCCGTGACCAGGATGGATCCAGCCACTTTGGAGCAACACCTCAGATCCTTGGGTGCTGCTGCGTCAAGGGACCGATCGCTTTGCCCTTTTCTGCATTGCAAGGTCCCTTTTCCCAGTTGCTGCTTTGGGAACCTGCATGAAATAAAATCGCTTTTTAAATTATACTCTGTCGGCCGAGAGCAGAAACAAGAAGGATTTTCTCCTGCCCACTCCCCTGCTCCATCCCTTGATTTGGGCCTTTCGTTCAGTTGATAGTGTTTGTACAAAGATACCATTTTTCACAGGGAAACTTTCAACGTGAAATGAAATCTGTATTTCCCCCCCTGCAATAATTGTGCCCTCTTGCGATGCACAGATGAAAAGAGGTAGACCAAAAAGATAAATTGCCCCCAAAGGGTAAACAGAGCCTGGAAATGATGCACAAAGGAAAATAACTTTTCTTGTACGGTGTGATATGCCCAGTTCCTTTCAGCGGGTCACCTTCTTCAGGGCAAGAAGATTTTATTCCATTATTTTGTTGTTGCAGCTCCCTTACAGCATGAAACATCTGTTTGTGCCCTGCAAAGTTTGATCCACCTTCTTGAAAGCGGCACCCATTATGGCTCCGTGCTCTGAAGGGCACCTCATCGCCTTGCATGGAAAGCTACATGATGAGCACTGTCTGTTGACAACCCTCTGGCCAACTTCTGCCTTCTTTCTAGGATGATAATAAATTCTCTGCTGAGCATGCAGCTCTGAGTGTGTCTCCTTTGTCTCGACGCAGGCCGTTTCTGCACCTGCCTTTTTTCCAGGGATCGTCTCGGGATCATCCCTGTGCATCCAAATGACACACGGGATCCCGGGAACAGGCAGGGACGATCCCTCAATTTTCCTGGGATAATCCTTGGGTGTAGAAAGGGCCACAGCCTCTGGCATCGTACTGCTTGCCAGCTATGCATGGCACCGGGGATCGGGCGGAGGGACCGGCTGCAGCCACCGAATGCCCTTTGGCCCGAATGCCCTTCACCAGTGAGTGACCATTTCCCCCTAGGAGGGACGCCATTTGCACCGCAGGACAGGGGCCGAAGGGTCAGGATCCAAGCAGTGGTGGAGCGTTGTTTTCCTCCTGCTCTGCTTGGGAGCTTCCCAGAGGCATCTGGGTGGCCACTGTGGGGAACAGGATGGTGGTGGCCTAGATGGATCTTTGGTATTGATCCAGCCCAGCTGTGTTTGTGTTCTATTGATCTGGAGCTCTAAGGTAGGGTGACCCTATGGAAAGGAGGACAGGGCCCCTGTATCTTTAACAGTTGCATAGAAAAGGGAATTTCAGCAGTTGTCATTTGTATATATGGAGAACCTGGTGAAATTTCCTCTTCATCGCCACAGTTAAAGCTGCCCTCTTTTAAATCTGGTCACTCTAGTACAGCTCCTGCAGCTTTAACTGTTGTGATGAAGAGGGAATTTCACCAGGTTCTCCATATATACAAATGACACCTGCTGAAATTCCCTTTTCTATGCAACTGTTAAAGATACAGGAGCCCGGTCCTCCTTTCCATAGGGTCACCCTACTTATCTGCCACTTCTGGTTTGTAACAAATCTTGAGGAGGCTTTCAAAAGAATACAAAAACGAACAAAATATAGAAACAAAACACACACGGACAGACAGACAATAGTATTTAAAAAGGATGGCAAACAAAAGCCACACATACACTCACAATACTATCATGAGATTGGGAAAAAGATAGTTCTTTTGGCTGGGGAAAGCAAACAGATATGTTTTCAAAAAATGCCTAAAACATGCCAGCATTGAGAGGCTAGATATAACCCAGAAGGGAGACTCTTCTGCAGGGCCCACCACCACGGGGCCACCAAACAGAAAATCCATAGCTCACTGTATGGGCAATTTGGCCTCCCATGAAGATCATAGTGGCCTGGATGATTCGTATCAAGGGAGGGGTTCCTTGAAGTCACCTGGTCCTGAGATGTCGAGGGCTTTGGATACAAATACTGCCATGCCCGCACTGAAGGAATCCTCCTCAGAGGAAGAGCTAGAGCTCCCAGAAGCCAAGGGCGGCCCAGATCGGTCACTGTCACCAGACCAGGAGGAGCCTGGGTTATCAAGGAAGACGGCTGCAGATCCATCCCTGTCAGGCAGAAGGGACTCTGCCTCTGAAGCAGAGCTGAGCAACTCCCTGGCCCCTCAGGAGCATCGTTGCCTCAAGTAACAGGCCAGTATGGCTCCCACGAGAAGGAGTGCTTGCTTGTAATGAAGGACTCCTCAAGAGAAAACAATTCCTCATCCGTAGGGCTCTGACCAGAGAGCGCTCATATACTGCAGCTGAGCCCTGGGTGGGGCTCAGCAGGCCTTGGTATTAAAAGCTTTCACTGTCTGCTAAGCTGGTGTTGGAAATAACACCTTTCTTCCAGCGCCTGTGCCTTCTATCTTACCTCCAGGACCTTAAACTGTGGTTGGTGCTCTGCGCTACTCACCCTTGGACTCCTCCTTAACCCTGCTTTTGGACAGGGTAATGCATCTGACTGTCTAACTGTGTTTTGACCTCTGCCTGCTGTCTTAGCCATTTATGCCTTAGCCTGACCCCCACTTAATCTGACTGCTTGCCTGTACTTCAGCCATTGCCTGCTATCATGCCCACTCCTGCCTTGCCTGGACCCAACTGGACTGAATCCTGCGTGCTTGAAAGTTTGGCAGCTTCGTTGCCTTGCTTCTGGGTTAGCCCTGCACTCAGGGTCTGCTGCAATCAAAGCAGAACAAATACAAACACCTCAGGCTTAGCTGGATAGCAGACTGGCAGCCAGTATAGATATTTATTTATTTATTTATTTATAATATTTATATACCACTCCCCCATTGAAAATTATTATTACATTTATATCCCGCCTTTTTTCCTCCAAGGAACCCAAGGCGGCGTACATACCGTATTTCTTCAATTGTAAGACACCATCGATTGTAAGACACACACTAATTTCAGTACCACCAAAAGAAAAAAGAAAAACCTAAGACACACCTGCAATTCTAAGACGCACCCCATTTTTAGAGATGTTTATATGGGGGGGGGGGAAGTGTGTCTTAGAATTGAAGAAATATGGTAATCCTCCTCCCTTCCCTTTTATCCTCACAACAACAACCCTGTGAGGTAGGCTGGGCTGAGAGTCTGTGACTGGCCCAAAGTCACCCAGTGAGTTTCCATGGCCGAGCGGGGACTAGAACCCAGATCTCCTGACTCCCAGTGGGGGAGTGGGGACTATAAGTGGGGACCCAGTGGGGACTAGAACCCGGATCTCCCGACTCCCAGTCCAACACTTTAGCCACTACACCACACTGGCTATGTGCTATGTCCAGTATCAGAGGCCTGTGTAAACCAGTTGCTCTTGTCCTACTTCTGGGCTTCCTATTGGGGCAAGCTGGCAGCTGCCTTGACGACATCAGTTTGCCCCCCACTTTAGGGGGAAAAAACACCTGCTGTGGGGCAATCCCGACGCAGGAGGCAGTGCAGGCATTCCGGCAGCCATTTGGCTTGCGCGGCGGCCCACCGCTCTCCCTTGCCCAGACTCTGGCAACCAACAGGAGGTCGTCGCCTTCTGCCCGGGGAATGCCCCCAACCAACGCAGCAGCGATGGAGCGAGGGCAGACGGCATAAGTGCCGTGCTGACCTCGCTCTGGCCGCAGGAAATGTTGGGACAAGTCAGCACCATGTACATTGATGGTGCTATATAAATAAATAAATACTACTAATAATAATCCCAATGCGCATCTTCTTCTCTTTGCCACATATAACCGACGCGGCGCCAGTTCGCGTCCACTGCAGGGCAAAGGCTCCGTTTAGACACTCGACAGCACCCCGTTGGCCTCTGCGTGAACGGAGTGCTGGATCTGATTTAGCTTCGGTTTTGATCCAGTGGGGCTCTTCTTACGTGCTTAGATGTGTTCGCCTGCAGCGCCCATCGTTTCCATTCCAACACACCTGGAGGGCGCCAGGTTGGGAATGATGGGAACTGCAGCTCAACGCACCTGGCCGAGAGGCGGCGCTCTTCTATGGAAGGACCGCCGCGCCGTCTTGGCACGCCCTCTGCTGGCGGTTTTGTGAAGCCGCAGCCCTCCCCGCTCCGCCCCGCCCCTCACCGTCAGAGCCCAGGAGGAGGCGTCCAAGGGTAATGCGCATGCGCCGAGCCAGGCAAGCTGCGGAGGAGGAATCCGCCTGCAGGAGGAGGGGAGAACCCGGAAGTAAGCAGCACGTGGCTGGAGGGGGCAGCAGGATGAATGGGGGGGGGGACACGTGCATCGAGGGGGGGGGGGCTGCAGTAGGTTGCAGCCTTGCAGTTTTTTTGTGAGTCATGGGGGGTGTCAGCTGAGCTGGAGGGCCCCCAGATTTGCAGGGGGGCCAGGATGGGCCTGGCGGGGGCTGATTTCTTGGGGGGGGGGGTCTCAGAGCTTGGCCTGCCCTTTTATGCCTTTCTCTGCTCAGAGTCTCCAGGGAAAGGGGATGTAGCTCATAAGGGGTTGGGGGGGGCATTTCCAGACATTAATGGGAGTTTTGTCCTCCCCCCGCCAGCCTCAGGGCTGCCCAGAGAAGGGGGGCTATGACAGATTTGAATGGGGGAGGGGGTGTCGAAGTCTGCACTGGGGGGGAGGGATAACCCAAGGCTGTGATTTCAGCTGAGGGGGGGCGTCATCTGCTAGATTGAGGGGGGGGGCATCGATTTGGGAAAGGTGGTGGGTTTGAGAATGTGATGGCAGTCAAGTCAGGGGCTGAGACTGGACGGAGAGGCTGCAGCCGCCCTGTGATTTGTGATGGTGGACTCAGGTCAAGAAAGTGTGGTTTCATAGCTCCCCGTGAAGCAGGGACTTGAACCCAGTTCTCCCAAAACAGACCCAACTCTCCAGCCCCTGCCCTGCTTTGCCCCTGCCTTGTAAGCCTTTCAGGTCACGTTGTGGATCGCAACAAAGGGAAGGTCAGTGGCGAAAGGTCCAGGTTAACACCAGCAGCATCGCCAAGTTGAGTTAGGAAAGAAACCCTGGCGAGCCGCTGCTGCCAGTCAGTGTCAACAACAATATTGCCCTGGATGGGCCAGGATGTGACTTGCTATGAGGCAGCGTCCCGTGTCCCTATATGCAGTGATCATCTCCCCGCCCCATCCACAGTACTTTGGCAGAATGCTACGTCCCCGGGGCTTCACATGGCATGTGCACATACGACTTCACCTCTGCTAGTGTCCAGTGTTTACAAAGTGGCTGGCAGGCAGAGTGCCAGGGGCTGTACAGGGGGCTGTGTGATGTGGTACCTGCCAAAGGCCCTTGCAGCCTGCATTAAATGGGTGGTAGCTAGGGCTGCTGCACAGGATTGGGGTGGCCCACGCAACATGCCCTCACTCAAAAACCCTTTCCCCCTTAAATATATATATAGGGAGAGACTGAGCCTAAAGGCTCTGTGTAACATGAAGGCTTGCATACTTGGATTGTAGTAAAGGCATTAATTTATAATAATAATTTTTAAAAAATAGTTCTTACCCGCCTCTCCATTTTGATCGAGGCGGGAAACAACAGTAAATATAAAATCCATAAAACTGAATTAAGAACATAATGTACATTGTTAAAACATCCCAAAAACATTCTAAAAGCATCCTAAAATTCCACTGGATAGGCCTGCCGGAAGAGATCAGTACTGCTCTTCTGAGTTTTGCTGCAGAAGTAGGGTTTACCAACCTGCACCTCTCCTTCCGCAATAGTGATCCACCGTAGTTCTTTTCCTTGCAGCTCTTTCTGGGATGCTTCGGTCCTTCCGCAACCTGAGCCCTCGGCGTGTGGCACCATGCACCACCCTCTGGGGGAGAGACCAGTTTGACTGCAAGCAAGCCAGCAACCGCCTCCAGCCTGCCTGCCGTAGCCAGCTGGCATATTTGGCCAGTGGTACGAGCTGGCGGCTACCTCTGTTGAATGTCTGGGATATGGGCGGCACCAGCGTTTCTGACCCTGCCCGTGCAGCAGCAGCAGCAGCAGCCCAGGGCATCCTTGCTGGAGCGAGAGCGGCTTGCTACCATAGCAGGACAGGGGGGCACGGGACTGGCCAGAGGCCTTTCTCTCAGGGGGGCTCCCCAAGTCCCAGCTCTGGCCCCCGGCTCCAGCTGAGGACTCGGCTAGCCATCACCTTTCTCTTTGGGGGTGGGGTCCTGGCGGGTTGGTTGTACCTGCGGGCGGAGAAGGTGCGGAGTGAGCAACTGAGGCGCATCGAGGAACTGAAGAAGGTGGCCATTGGACAGGGGAGCTTCCACCTGGTGGACCACACGGGGAAGCCCTGTTCCAAAGATGACTTGAAGGGCAGCTGGGTCTTGCTCTATTTCGGCTTCACCCACTGTCCCGATATCTGTCCCGATGAGCTGGAGAAAATGAGCCGCGTGGTGGAGCTGCTGGACCAAGAGGCACGGCTGCCTCGCATTCAGCCCGTCTTCATCACGGTTGATCCTGAGCGGGACGATGTGGAGGCCATGGCCAAGTATGTGCGGGAGTTCCACCCACGACTCATGGGGCTGACCGGCACCCCGGAACAGGTGCGTGAAGCCGGCCGGGCCTACCGGGTCTACTACAGCACCGGGCCCAAAGACGAGGACAACGACTACATTGTGGATCACACAGTGATCATCTACCTGCTCAGCCCAGACGGACTCTTCTTGGACTATTATAACCGAAGCAAGTCTGACACCAAGATTGCTCAGAACATCAGGGGCCACATGGAAACCTACAAGAGCCTCTTTAGCTGAGCCAAGGGGGGGGGGGGTGCAGCCTCCGTGCGGGCAAGCAGCGCTTTGAGGGTTGTATTCTACTTGAACGTGCCCTACTCTCTCGAAGGGGGGGGCAATTATGTTCAAGGACTTCTTGTGATGATGCGTTTCGAAGGCGATGCAAAAAGAAAAAAATATTATGCTTTGAATTGGCATTACAGACCAGGTGTGCCTGTGTTTATTGTGTTTCCTTATACATTTTTGGGTAAGAATATTCTTGCAAACCGTTTTTGGTATGTCTCCTACACACGCTCTAATGTGGTTACCAAATGTTTTCCAAATTTGCACCAAAGGTATCGCATTTCTACTAGAATCATAGCAGAGTTGGAAGGGGCCTCCAAGGCCGAGTCCAACCCCCTGCTCATTGCAGGAATCCACCCCAAACCATCCCTGACAGAGGGTTGTCCAGCTGCCTCTTGAAGGCCTCTAGTGTGGGAGAGCCCACAACCTCCCTAGGGAACTGATTCAAGTTGCTTTTAAAGCTGCTGCTAGTTGTGGGTGCCCCCCCCCCCCCAGAAAAAAATTTTTTAGAAAAAAAAAACTTAAGCTAAGCACACATCTGGCCATTTTACTCTACCTGAAAAAATTGGGACTGCTGCCTGCAGCTCAGAATATTCTCTTCTGTGTGTCCCCCCTCCCAAAAACCAGCTGAATCAGATCTCCCTGTAAAACTGTTCTGGAAAACTGTCTCAACTGACTTAAGGAACAAGCAAAGAAGCTCATTTGCAGTTTGAGCTACTCATCTGTTTTCTGAAACTGAACGTTTCAATTTGTGGGGGTGGCAGAGACCACTTTTTCTGCTTTTATTATTTATTTATTTATATAGCACCATCAGTGTACCTGGTGCTGTACAGAGTAAAACAATAAAATAGCAAAACCCTGCCGCATAGGCTTACATTCTAATAGAATCATACGTCTGCAAGCTGCAGCTCTCACAAGGCTCACAGCCAAGGTCCCATCTTTTTTTCCCTCTTATGGTTTGGGCAGCTGCCCAGGGGCCATGAAAGACCCCCGCCCCCATATCTCTGGCTAGACCTTACTCGTCCATTAATCTCTTCTATGGAGGGTCTCCTGCAAGTGCCCCTAATATCTGAGCTGAGAAGCTATCAGAGAGGGTTTTGCTGGTGGTAAATAGAAGAAAAGCCCTGCTCACTCCTGCTGAAATTGCCCTTGGTTGCTGGGGAGGGTACTCTTTTGGGTGAGGTGTTAGTATAAGAAGGGAAAGTTTGGAAGCACCCCCTTCCATGGCTAGGGAGCTTTGTTGTATCAGGAGTGACTGAATGCCTTCACTGCAAACAACACGGCCAGGACAGATGACCTAATGAGATGAAACAGACAGGGAGATCACCTTAGGCTCACTGGAGTCTTTTAGAGTTTGTATATTCGATAACTGCAGGCCAGGCCTTTAACTGCTCAACAAGAAATAAACGATGGAAGAAGCCAGTGTGTGGTCACATGGTTTGGGTCCAGGCCTTGCTAATCTCCAGAACCAGCAACCTTCAAGGGCTCCAGCTTCCTGGAAGGACGTTGGTAGCTGTATATCAACAGATGGCCAGCAGAGGGAGCTCCAACCCAACAGTTCTTTCCCTACCAAAACTCCCAGGGAGCTGCCTTGGAAGAATCATGTAGAATCATAGAATAGAGTTAGAAGGGGCCTACAAGGCCATCCAATCCAACCCCCTGCTCTATGCAAGAATCCACCTTCAAGCGTCCCTGACAGATGGTTGTCCAGCTGCCTCTTGAAGGCCTCTAGTGTGGGAGAGCCCACCACCTCCCTAGGGAACTGATTCCATTGGCGTACTGCTCTAACAGTCAGGAAGTTTTTCCTGATGTTCAGCTGGAATCTGGCTTCCTGTAACTTGAGCCCGTTATTCCGTGTCCTGCACTCTGGGAGGATCGAGAAGAGATCCTGGCCCTCCTCTGTGTGACCTTTCAAGTAGAATCATAGAATAGTAGAGTTGGAAGGGGCCTATAAGGCCATTGAGTCCAAGCCCCAAGTCCTTGAAGAGTGCTCTCATGTCTCCCCTCCATCTTCTCTTCTCCAGATTAAACATGCCCAGTTCTTTCAGCCTCTCCTCAGAGGCCTTTGTTTCCAGACCCCTGATCATCCGCATTCCCTGTTGCTGTCAACACCGTGGGGCTTTGTGAACTTCTGAAGTGGCTTGGGCGGCCCGAGAGACAACTTGGATTCCTTACACTGTTCCTTGTCTTTGGACCAGCATGCAAGAAGGAAAGCCAGCAGTAGTCCATCACATACAGTTTATTGCAGGAAAGCAGAGCGAGAGAAGGCGAAGGTGTCAGAGCAAACCCTCCTAATGGTTGCAAGCGGGGAGGGAGCTGAATGGCCTAGAAAAGCTGTACAGAGATCATACATATACATATATATACACACACACACACACACACACAGTAGGGAAATCTGTCATTGCTGGGTGAGCGAGGGAGCTGTGTAGGTGCGGAAGCGCTCATGGGCCTTCTCCTGAGTCAGCAGGCGCACTGCCATGGTGTCCACCGCCTCCTCCAGGCCGGGCTTCTGGGAGATTTCAATGGTATAATCATTTGCCTAAAAGAACACAAAACATTTCATGGCTGAAAGACACACGCCTGGAATGGGAGAGGGAGGGGGAGGAGGAGAGGTCCAAAGGGGACATTCCCAGGCATGCGTGCTCACGCCCAGACCATAGCTCAAGAAGTAGGGAAGTGCTCCGCTTCTCCTCGGACCAGAGAAGGAGGAGCGGATCGGGGGGCTTCGCCTCTGCTTAAGGCGGAGGCGAAGAGGATCAGGGGAGCCGTGGAGTGTTGCGGAGCAGATCAAGGTGAAGGCAGATCCTTCACCTCGATCCGGAGCTCCACAAGAAAGGGGGGTTTACTTGGCCCTGTCGCTGCCGCCGGTGCGGTGACGGCAGCAGAGCCAGGTAAGAGGGAGGGGGGTCTTATCTGCATCCGTCCATGGTCCCGTGGCTGCTTCAACGGAGCCCGAGGACTCAAACAGGGCTCTAATGAAGCTGGGATGGGCCGTGACGGACACAGGTAAGGGGGAGGAGGGCCTTACCTAGCGCCACTCCCCGCCACTGCGGAGCTCCGATACAGAGCCGGAGCTCCGCAGCGGAGCGGCCCCTAGGCGGATCGAGGTGGGGCGGGGCGGATCGGGCACGAAGAGGATCGGGGGGGGGGGGTCCGTGCACATCCCTAGCAAGAAGCCTTGCCGTGGTGGTGCATGTCCCATGCGTTTTGTTGTCATACTCACAAGCTGCAGGCAGGCCAGCAGGCAGCGACAGACCTCGAAGGCCGGCTGCCCAGCCACCAGGCTGGCGAAAGAGCGCCACTCGCCCACGCGGCCCAAGCTAGACCCCAAGCGGTCCCCGTAGCTGTGGATGTCGAAGGCTGCGTGCGCTTCCTACGCAGGAAGAAGAACGGATTAGGTACGCGACACACGCGCCCATCGCCCCCTCCCATCCCGGGCTCCACACCCAAGCCTTTACCTGGTCCTCCAGCTGCGGCCCCATCATCTCCTCCCAGTCCCGGACACGCCGGGACAGCACCGTCTCTCGGGCATACTTCTGGGAATGCGCCATGAACAGCTCCTGGCAAAAGAGGAGGGGGGGGGTTTCTCTTACATTTGGGCCCGGGGAAGGCGGAGCTCCAGTGCAGAACGAGGCCTTGGAATTCTGCTCCCAAGAGTCGTCGGTTCATTCATTGAGATTTTTAACCTCACCCTAGGCAAGTTGCCACAGCTTAATAAGCTGACAGAATACCACCCTGGAGGGCCGCTTGTGAAGCAGACAAGAGGTGGTGGGGCAACGTCACCCCCACCCCCCGAAAAGAAGAGACCCAACGGCAAGCACTGTTTCCAAATGCCACTTCCTATACCTAGGTTTGTCCCCAGCACCTGGCATTCAAGGGTACGCTGCCTCTGAACGTGGAGGGTCCATTTAAGGTGGTTCTTCTGGCCAGATGGAGGGTGTTCAACCTGTTCTGGATGGGGTTGCGCTCCCCCTGAAGGAAAAGGTTCGTACCTTGGGGGGGTTCTCCTAGAACCATCTCTGTCCCTTGAGGCTCAGGTGGCCTCAGTGGCACGGAGTGCCTTTTACAAACTCCGGTTGGTGGCCCAGCTACGCCCCTATCTGGACAGGGATAACCTAGCCTCAGTCATCCATGCTCTGGTAACCTCCAAGTTAGATGACTGCAATGCCCTCTACGAGGGGCTGCCTTTGAAGACGGTTCGAAAGCTGCAGCTTGTGCAGAATGCGGTGGCCAGATTGATAACTGGAACAAGGAGGTTCGAACATATAACACCGATTCTGGCCCACTTGCATTGGCTGCCTGTATGCTTCCGAGCCCAATTCAAGGTGCTGGTTTTGACCTATAAAGCCCTACATGGCTTGGGACCGCAATACCTGATGGAACGCCTCTCCCAACATGAACCTCCCCGTACACTGCGCTCAACATCTAAGGTCCTCCAGGTGCCTACCCCGAGGGAAGCTCGGAGGACGGCAACCAGGGAGAGGGCCTTTTCAGTGGTGGCCCCGCAATTATGGAACAAACTCCCCGATGAGGCTCGCCTGGCACCAACACTGTTATCTTTTCGGCGCCAGGTCAAGACTTTTCTCTTCTCCCAGGCATTTTAACAGCATTTAACAATGCTGTTTGTTTTTAACGGACCCCAGAACTGTTTTTAAATGGGTACTCTTGTTTTTATATTTTTGATGGTTTAAAATTTTGTATACTTTTTAACTTCTGCAAACCGCCCAGAGAGCTTCGGCTGTGGGGCGGTATATAAATGTAATAAATAAATAAATAAATATTAAGCTACCATGGCCAATAGCCACAGAGAGATCTCTCGTCCCCCTCATCTTTTACAGCACTTGCCCTGTCTCGGGCTGCTCCACAGATGGAGCCCCAACGCAGGCACCCCATTGCAGGGGCTTCAACTGCCTGCCTCAGAGCTTTGCTGCCACACCCACATACAAACAACAGCACGGGAGATTAAGAAAAAAGTCAGGCTAAGAAGAAAGCAAGGAACAGGAGGCTCAGCGAGGCCCCACCCCACCCCGCAAAGGTCGAGGGACCTGCATCCCATCCCACCCTCTCAAGAACAGGGCACGTACCACGTTCTGCCGCACCAGCTCCTCGTAGCTGAGGGAGGAGGGGACTTCACCAGGATCTGTAAGCAAATGCATTCGTTAGAAGTCTGCCTAAGCGTTTGAAACAGTTGTGCCCTGTGCATAGCCTGCCCTAAAGCACCTTCGGAAGGGCCGGAGCTGAAGTGGGATATCATTGCCTGGAAAATGAAAGGTAGGTGTGTGTGTGTGTGTGTGTTCACATGCATGACCAGTTGCTAACTAGCCCTGTTTTTTTAGCAAGCCCCATTATTGTCATTTCATATGAGTCTGTCCACGGCCATTACCAGTTCAGCATTCCGTACAGCGCCTAGCACGCTGTTGTCTCTCTTAATTCGCAGAGGGCTTTAAAGTGAGCTGGCTTGGATGTAACATTCCTAGCTTCATAGAATCATAGAATAGCAGAGTTGGAAGGGGCCTACAAGGCCATCGAGTCCAACCCCCTGCTCAATGCAGGAATCCACCCTAAAGCATCCCTGACAGATGGTTGTCCAGCTGCCTCTTGAAGGCCTCTAGTGTGGGAGAGCCCACAACCTCCCTAGGTAACAGATTCCATTGTCATACTGCTCTAACAGTCAGGAAGTTTTTCCTGATGTCCAGCTGGAATCTGGCTTCCTTTCACTTGAGCCCGTTATTCCGTGTCCTGCACTCTGGGAGGATCGAGAAGAGATCCTGGCCCTCCTCTGTGTGACAACCTTTCAAGTATTTGAAGAGTGCTCTCATGTCTCTCCTCCATCTTCTCTTCTCCAGGCTAAACAGGCCCAGTTCTTTCAGTCTCTCTTCATAGGGCTCTGTTTCCATGGTTTATTAAGCCAGGAATGAGTGTTGGGCCCATCTGTTCCCAGCGGCACACAAGCTTTGGTGCTTCAATCCTAGACTTTTTTAAACAGTTGGTTTAATGTTGGCTTATGAGCTTGAACGTGGCTTCAAAGCCTGATATTAAACCAAAGTTCCCTGTTTCGGACGCAATGACAAACTGTGGTTTAAGGAGACCAGGATCAACGTGCCACAGCCAGAGTGGAAGGAAAGGGAGAAAAGAGGGAGTTGTACAGGCCCAGCGCTCCTTCCTGGCTGCATAAAACCCTGGTCCATTAAGCGAGAGATACGACATCCCTGAATTGGCCCAAACTCTTCTTGTAAAGGCGGCTCTCTTGTGAGTGTTACGAGCTTCGTCAAAACCACCCCTTTTTGGGGAAGGCCTGGAGCATTCTCAGGATGGATTGGGGCCTGGCTTGCCTGCATCATTTAACACCCATCAATATGATGAAAGTTGCAAGAACGTTTGGAGCAGAGCTGAGGAAACTGAGGCCCTCCAGATGTTGAGGAGCCTCTGCTCCCACCAGCCTGACCAAAAGTGAGCGATGATGGGATTAGTAGTCCATCAACATCTGGACTTCAGCCCTGCTTTAGACACTGTGTATTATTAAATAGTATTTTTATTGATTTGGTTGCATCCTGCCTTTCAACACAAAAAATAGCACTCGAGGCGGCTTACAGGCGCCATTAAAAGTGATCCAAACAATATATGGCAATACAATAATTAAAGAATTGAAACAGCACCCATCCCAACAGACCCACTGACAGGCCAAAGGCTGTCTTGAATTAAGCGGTCTTTGCCTGCCGGCAGGAGGACCACCGAAAAGGAGCCAAGCTAGCCTTGCTTGAGAGGGAGTTCCACAGGCTGGGAACGGCCGCTAAAAAGGCCCTCTTCTCAGGTCACCACCATAGAATCATAGAATAGCAGAGTTGGAAGGGGCCTACAAGGCCATCGAGTCCAACCCCCTGCTCAATGCAGGAATCCACCCTAAAGCATCCCTGACAGATGGTTGTCCAGCTGCCTCTTGAAGGCCTCTAGTGTGGGAGAGCCCACCACTTCCCTAGGTAACCGGTTCCATCGTCGTACTGCTCTAACAGTCAGGAAGTTTTTCCTGATGTCCAGCTGGAATCTGGCTACCTGGAACTTCAGCCCGTTATTCCATGTCCTGCACTCTGGGAGGATCAAGAAGAGATCCTGGCCCTCCTCTGTGTGACAACCTTTTAAGTATTTGAAGAGTGCTCTCATGTCTCCCCTCCATCTTCTCTTCCCCAGGCTCAACATGCCCAGTTCTTTCAGTCTCTCTTCATAGGGCTTTGTTTCCAGACCCCTGATCATCCTGGTTGCCCTCCTCTGAACACGCTCCAGCTTGTCTGCGTCCTTCTTGAATTGTGGACCCCAGAACTGGACGCAATACTCTAGATGAGGCCTAACCAGGGCCGAATAGAGAGGAACCAGGACCTCACGTGATTTGGAAGCTATACTTCTATTAATGCAGCCCAAAATAGCATTGGCCTTTCTTGCAGCCATATCGCACTGTTCGCTCCTATTCAGCTTGAGATCTACAACAATTCCAAGATCCTTCTCATTTGCAGTATTGCTGAGCCAAGTATCCCCCATCTTGTAACTGTGCCTTTGGTTTCTATTTCCTAAATGTAGAACTTGGCATTTATCCCTATTAAATTTCATTCTGTTGTTTTCAGCCCAGCGCTCCAACCTATCAAGATCACTTTGAAGTTTGTTTCTGTCTTCCAGGGCTATCCCACCCAATTTTGCGTCATGTGCAAATTTGATAAGCGTTCCCTGCACCTCCTCGTCCAAATCATTAATAAAAATAACCAGACGCAGCTCTGGAGTTTTTAGAAGTCTCCTCACGCGCTCGCCCTCACGACTCATTTACTACACGGAGAACTGTGCTTGCGAGGGGCTACGACTTGTCCAAGGCCGCTGGGTGAACCCGTGGCCATGGCAGGATGGACTTCTGGATCTGCCCAACTTCAGATCCTTCGTCTTGGGCACTGGCCCTTCAACAGTTCACTTGCAGTGGGAGCTGATACTTCTACACAAGACGCTTGGACTCTTCGCCGCTCTCCTACTTATTTCCAAGACCCAATCAGCTGTATCCCCAAAACACAGCCTCCCTGCTTCCCTTTTCAACAACCACTGCAGGCTAAACCTTCTTTTGGTTCGTCTCTTTAGAGTGTGGTCAGGAATTATGCAAACCAAGCTCAACTGTACCCATGAGTCTCACTGATTTCCTTGGCATTGTTTTTTCCCCCTTGTGCACAAAGCTCCCAAGTCCTGGACTACGAGCCCCAACACGTGAAGCTGGCAACTCCTCGGGGCATTCTGGCTCCCGGCCTGCCTTCGACATGGGCCTCCCCCTCTGTCTAGCATTGCTGCTTCTTACCTATCACGCCCTCGGGCGCCGCCTCTGGGGCTTCGAGCTGGGGGATGTCTTCCTGCTCCAAAAAGTCACCTGTGGAGGGAGGAAGTTTTCAGTCCAAGGAAAGCCCCGCTAGGGAAACATCTGGACACACCAGCTGCATCAAAATGGGCCACCCCACAGCCATGGCCGCAAGCGAGGTTCCCCCTTCCCAAGGGGCAGCAAACAGGCCCGGGAGGCTGCCGCAAACCCACGGCTTGCTTCAAACACAGAACAAATCCCGATGTCTAGGTAAGTCAACCCACTTATCCCTTATGACATAAGCATTTTGACACAGGCTCTTGCGCTATTAAATCTCTTGGCTTAATACTGAAGGTGAGAAAGGGGAGGGTGAAGGGGGGAGAAAGGAAAACTTTTAAGTGCCTGCTGTACTTGGGGTTGGATCACCAGTCCAACTGCCACAGATCACCTGAAGGAGAATCAAGCAGTGCTGTTGACTTATTTTTTGCAAGAGAAGAAGTTCTGATTTAGCAGGCTGAATTTCAGAGCATCTGGGAGAAAAGAGGACTTTGGAGCCGCCGGTCCTGAGCAGGGAAGCGTGAGGGGCCGTTGGGTAAGGCCCAAGAGTCCCACCCCATCCACCGAGAGGTATTCCCCACCTTTTGGCCAAGCCGCAAGACAGCGCAAAGGAAATACCTGCCCCGCCGTCATCCGCGGCGTCATCCTCGCGCTCCGCCTCCTCCTCCTCCTCCTCCTCCAGGGCGTCAGGCTCCTCGAACGGCTTGGGCAGCAGCAGGCCTCGCTTCAGGGAAAGACAAGAGCCAGGCCCGTTTTTGTCATCCCTTCTGGCCCAGAGTCCATCACTTTCCGTTTGTTTACGAGGCTGCTCAGTAGCAGCCTGATGAAAACAAACGCTTGGCTTGCAAACGTTAGAGAACGGTGCGCCAGAGAATTTTTTAAAGGCGTATTTTACCAACACATCATTAGAGAAGCTCCCTTCTCAGCCCCAAATAGAAAGAGTCTATCACTTGCGGAAAACGCAGAGACTTGGGGGTCACTCTGAAGAGACAAGAGGGCCCCCAGAAGCCTCTTCCCCAGAGTGCCATGCCTGCTCCATCCCACCGAGGCCTTCATGGGCTGGACTACTTTCGCCAGGAACAGGAAAGGCTCCCAAGCCACGCGGCCCTTCCCATCTCCCCCCCCCCCCCGGCCCCCCTTTCATATCATGTCTATGAGATTCTGTGCCAGAACTTTACATTTTAGATTGGCAGGAAGGTAGTATGAGAAGGTGCCGTAGAGTGAGTCGGGCACCGCTTGGCACATCTAATCCAGTGTTGTCGATGCTGACTGGCAGCAATGGTTCTAAAGGATTCCAGGCAGTTCCCAGGCCCACCGGGAGATGCTGCCGGGGACGGAACCGGGGACCTTCCGCGGGCCAAGCGGGGGCTCTTATCCCACTGGGCCACAGCCCTTCCCACTGGAGACACAACGCAACCAACACTGCCACCACCACTACCGCCTGCTTTCCTCACCATTCTTCTCTGCTGCTTCCTCTGGGCAGCCAGGCACTCCTTCACGTGCTTCCAGTACAAGACTTCCAGATCTGCCCGGAAAAGCAAGACAGTCTGAGGGGCAGGATCTTCTACGGGGCCAGACGCCAAGCCTCCCTCTCCTGCCCCCACCCGCAAACCATCAGCAGCCGCCTCATGCGTCCATCTCTGGGTGCCTTCACACCTCACAGGAAGCGCCACTTCCCAACTTTGCTTGCAATGTGTAAAGCTGCCGTCTGCGGCTCCGGCCTTGCTGCTCTCCAGCCCCCAACGGGTTTCCCCCTCCCCTTTTTACCAGGCTGCCTCCTAGTTCATAGAATCATAGAATAGCAGAGTTGGAAGGGGCCTACAAGGCCATCGAGTCCAACCCCCTGCTCAATGCAGGAATCCACCCTAAAGCATCCCTGACAGATGCTTGTCCAGCTGCCTCTTGAAGGCCTCTAGTGTGGGAGAGCCCACAACCTCCCTAGGTAACTGGTTCCATCGTCGTACTGCTCTAACAGTCAGGAAGTTTTTCCTGATGTCCAGCCGGAATCTGGCTTCCTTTAACTTGAGCCCGTTATTCCGTGTCCTGCACTCTGGGAGGATCGAGAAGAGATCCTGGCCCTCCTCTGTGTGACAACCTTTCAAGTACTTGAAGAGTGCTATCATGTCTCCCCTCAATCTTCTCTTCTCCAGGCTGAACATGCCCAGTTCTTTCAGTCTCTGTTCATAGGGCTTTGTTTCCAGACAAAGCCTTATGAAGAGGGCTTTGTCTGGAAAGGGATTTGTCCCTTTGTTCTCGGGACAAATCTTTCCCAACCAAGCCTGACCTTGACTTCGCTCTTTTCTCAACTGACTCCCCTCCACACACATCTGCACTGCTCATGGGTCACTTCATCTCTGTCTGAAGGGTGGGATAGCGAGTAGGGTGTTGGACTGGACTCGGGAGACCCGAGTTCAAGTCCCCACTCAGCCCTGAAGCTCACTGGCCGATTTGGGGCCAGTCGCTGACTCTCAGCTTCACAGGGTTGTTGTGAGGATGACATGGAGAGGAGGAGGATCATGTATGCTGCCTTGGGCTCCTTGGAGGAAAGGTATCAATATAACGAATCAACAAATGTTGCAAAAGCCTTCAGAAAAAGGGTCTCATCACTACTGTGCTGGTGAGAAGCAGAGGCTTAGCAGGAACGGCCGTTCTGGGCACCTGCCTGCCTGTGTGGGGATGCACAGACTTTATTCGTGCAAAAGGGCAGCTGGTATCTCTCAGGCTATGGGGCCATTTGGGATCTGAGCAACCCTCAGCTCCATGAGGCAGGAGTGTACGGTCCCCGACTGCTCCGCTCCAGCCACAGCGGCTTCATAAACCTCCAAGCTTGAGGCTGACGAAGCAATGCACAGGAACTGCAAAAAGGGCCGCAAGATCCACGTTCGCCTGAAACAGGAGCCTGGACGGTGCCCAGAGTGGGGCCAGAAGCGGGGAAGCCAGCCACGGGGACCAAGGCACCGCTCACCCCCTCCGAGCTGCGTCAACTCACCAGCAAACGTTGGGCCTTTCCTCCGGCTTCTCTGGCTGCCGGCTCGGTCGTGCTCTGGGGACACAAGGCAGGCGTGTTTAGGTGGAGGGGGAACCCACAGATGCTCCTCTGGCCCCGAGGCCCGCCTTGCCCTTCCTCCTCCCCACCCTCCACGAGAGCCTGCGTTGGCACAAAGGCATTCAAAGGCCGGAGGAGGAACGCCAGTCTTCTGAGGCCAGCGGGCACTTTTGGAAGGTTGGTAAGTGTTGTAGGTGCTCTCACAAAATGGGGGTGGGGTGGGTGAGGTGCCCTTGCCCGTTCGCGAAATGGCTGCCAGTCACAAAACACCCATTTTGCAGAAGACACGGCTGAAAGAGAAGTCATTTGCCCGAGAACGAGCACAAGGCAGAGGAGGAGTCTGAGCTCCAAAACACAAGACGACTTTCGAATGCGCCGCTCTGTTCGAACAGCCACTTCGCAGAAGGCAAACGGAGGAGGCTCAGAGACAAGAAACTGAACATGTAGCCAAAGTGGGTCTGAGCCCCAAACACAAAATCACATATTTGCTCCCACAAAGCACAGAAAAATTATTATTATTATTACTATTATTATTAGCATTTGTATAACGCCCCATAGCTGAAGCTCTCTGGGCGGTTCACGAAAGATAAAACACTTAAAAACAATATATAAAGATTAAAAACCACAAAAACAAAATACACATACATTTAAAACCACTATAACAACTTTAAAAACGTTGAGCCAAAAAAACCAGACCCAGGGTCACTACATATTGCTAAATGCCTGGGAGAAGAGAAAAGTCTTGATCTGGCACCAAAAAGATTACAATGTTGGCATCAGGCAGGCCTCGTCACAGAAAATTATAGAAGATAAACGTCACAGAAGATAAACCGGTGATGCTCAGAGAAATCAAGGAATCATAGAATATTAAGAGTTGGAAGGGGCCTACAAGGCCATCGAGTCCAACCCCCTGCTCAATGCAGGAATCCACCTTAAAGCATCCCTGACAGATGGTTGTCCAGCTGCCTCTTGAAGGCCTCCAGTGTGGGAGAGCCCACAACCTCCCTAGGGAACTGATTCCATTGTCGTACTGCTCTAACAGTCAGGAAGTTTTTCCTGATGTCCAGCTGGAATCTGGCTTCCTTTAACTTGAGCCCGTTATTCCGTGTCCTGCACTCTGGGAGGATCGAGAAGAGATCCCGGCCCTCCTCTGTGTGACAACCTTTCAAGTATTTGAAGAGTGCTCTCATGTCTCCCCTCCATCTTCTCTTCTCCAGGCTAAACAGGCCCAGTTCTTTCAGTCTCTCTTCATAGGGCTTTGTTTCCATGCACACACATACATGTAAAAGACCTACCCACAAAGAGCCTGGTTGGGGAGGCTTCCACAGAGGTGTCCAGAGGCCCAGTGGTGCCCGTGGGCATCACGCTGGAAACCCCAGATCAAAGACTGAGGCTACACTCACTAAAAGGAGTGATGTCAGGAGGAACTTACTCACCCGAAGCAACAGCCTCCAACCTACACCGCCCCTACATTCACACCAGAGGACATGGTGCTCTCCTAAAAAAAGGAGCCTCTTGGATAAGCAGCAGATTACGGGGTGCCTCAAACCTCCTCCCATCGCCACTGAGCTAACAAGGCCAAGCCCAACCTTGTGCTGGTAGGACCAGGTGGTCCCATGCAGCCTTGAAATCCCACTCCACAACCGGACCCAGAAGGCACAGCTCTCACCTGTGGCTGAAAACCATGCTGTGAACTCCTGCAGTTTGCAGGACAGCCTTCTCTTCCGCTTGGTGCCGGGCAAGTCCTCCAGGCCACGTGGCACCGCGAAAGGCCTGCCTAGGCCAGAAAGAGAGACCGAGTGACGAGGGCTCTTGACTACTGCGTTTGGGACTTGGCGCAAGGAGGCAGAGACAGAGCCCCACCCGCCCGTGGCAGTCCACCCCCCATGCTCCTCTCTCACCCGTCAGGCTTCTACGTGCTTAGGAATTCTTTTCTCTATTACTCCACTCCAACATCTGTTGTGACCAGGAAGGATTCCTTCCACATACACCCTGGCAAGGCACCCAGGACTGTCACGTGATGCTGGGCCCCATACACCAACCCCCAAGAAGTTCTCATAGGGAAACCTCAGTGGATGAATTTCTCCATTTCATTCCATTGGTGCCTAACTGATCATTGGGGGGGGGGGCAGGGTCCCGCCCCCCCCAGCAGCAGCCCAACTTCCCAGCCTGCCTCCCCATCCTCCCTCCCTCCCGGTACCTTTCTTCAGAGGTTTGTCGTCTGAGGAGCTGAAGGGATCGAGGCTGCGCCAGGGGTCCAGCATCTCCTGGAATAGAAACAGAGGCCCAAGGCAGGTGTCATGTCAGGAGACAGAGCTAGGCCAAGGAAGCCCTTGGGAAGGCTGGAACTTGGCCTGGTCACATATGAAGAGGTAAGACTACTGTAACGCGCTTGATGTGGAGCTACCCTTGTGCGTGGTTCGGAAGCTGCAGCTAGTGCAGAACGCAGCAGCGAGGGTGCTCACGAGGACGCCTAGCTCTGCCCACATAAAACCAGTGTTAAAAGAACTGCACTGGCTGCTTTGAGCCATGCACAAAGTCATGCTATTATCCTATAAAGCCCTAAACAACTTGGGACCAGGATGCCTAGCAAACCGCCTCCCCGTATAGACACCCAGGGGGCATTTACGATCTTCAGAGGAGGCCCTGCTCGTCATTCCAAGATGAACAGAACGTCGCCTTGATGAACCTCAATGGCAGAGCCTTCTCTGTGGCAGCACCCACCCTCTGGGAAACCACCGTGCGGTTCAGGAGGCGGAAAATGTAACATCCTTCAAATGCCTCCTAAAAACATATCTCTTTAGACCAGCCTTCCCTGGACTGTGACTTATTCTGGTTTTATGTGACTTTTAAAGTTTTAAATTGGATTGATATATATATATATATATATAGAGAGAGAGAGAGAGAGAGAGAGAGAGAGAGAGAGAGAGAGAGAGAGAGAGGTCTTAGTTGTAGTAGTAGTAATAATAATAATAATAATAATAATAATAATAATAATAATAATAATAATAACAGCAGCAGCAGCAGCAGCAGCAGCAGGAGGAGGAGGGGCTGTAATCCTGCAGGAAACCTCAACTAAAAAAATAAATAGCGCAGGGGCGTTGTCGTTATGAGACAGTTGGCAGCAGCTGTTGCATGACTTGCGCATTTCAGTCCCTGCCTGGTCCTTACCTTGACGTGGGCAGTGGCAGCCAGGGCAGGGGGTCTCTCCCGCAGCATGTACCCTTTCCTCTGGGGGATACTCTAGAAGAAAGAGAGGCAGGGCTGTCAGGGCCCCCCCCCCAGGCCAGGTAGGCAGACTCCCGTGTGGGAATAAACAACCCCGCAGCACTTCTCACATCCCCGCCAAATACCGTGTGATGCTCCACATGCTCCTCCACTCCAGCTGGGGCGGCATCTGGGGCTCCCTCTGGCACATCCGGCAGGAAGTTGTCACCGTCGTCGTCATTGTCACAGAGAGGAACTCCTGCACCTGCTTTCGGGCAGGGGAGGGGAAGGAGAGAGAGAAGAGCAAGGTCACACTCCGACTCGGCAAAGTAACAACTTGGGGTGACCACTTGCATAGCCAGGCTACTGCCACGGTAGGTTCCAGTATGGAAATACTTTGAGAACGTAAGAAGAGCCCTGAGGCTGGATCAGACCAAGGGTCCATCCAGTCCAGCACTCTGTTCACACAGCGGCCGACCAGCCGTCGACCAGGGACGCATAAAGTTTGTATTAGAAAGCTCTTTAATATTTTCAGATGTACGTCGTCTTAAATTTCTTGGAAAATAACACACTGTCAACGTAAATGGATTTTTCACGCCCTTTTGACCGCCAAAAGGATTATTCTACAACAGTGGAAAGATAAAACCACGCTCCCTATAATGCAGCGGGTTGAAGACTTGACAACATTAGCAACGTTTGAAAGAGCGGCAGAACGGCGTCGCTTACGAATGGACTCAGGCATTTGGTCTGCCTTTATGGACCTTTACTCTGTGCTGCTTTTCCTTATGTTCCTCTCTTTTTCCATTTGGAAATTGTGATATTTGAAGCAGAGGCTTTTGAAGTATGTAGTGGTATACGTCTGTTTTTTTATTATTTTATTTTTATTTTTATTATTTTCTTTTATGGTTATTTTGCTTAAAGTTCACAATATTTTTTTTTAAAAAAAACCAAACCAACAAAGCAGGACACGGTGCAACTGCCCCCTCCCACCCATGTTCCCCAGCAACTGGGGCACACAGGCTTAGTGCCTCGAACACTGAGCTTATCTGTTCATCCTTGCAGCAGCTCTGTGAAGCACGTTAGGCTGAGAGGCGTTACGGAGGAGCTCAGGCATGCTGGCTCTCTGGGCAGGGGTACTGTGGTGGCGCTGTACGGTTCACTGGCATTCCCCTGACACCTTGGCTCAAGAACGCGTTCTTGTTCCAAAAGCTGCCAGGAACGTCAACGAGACAGTACTCAGGAGCACCTCAATGGCTTGGGGCTTTCACCTCATTGTTAAAATCCGAACAAATGCTGAGAAGCCTGAGGGTAGTCGGCGTCAACATAAGAAGAGCCCTGAGGCTGGATCAGACCAAGGGTCCATCTAGTCCAGCACTCTGTTCACATAGGGGCCAAACAGCCATCGGCCAGGGACCAACAAAGCAGGACACGGTGCAACAGCCCCCTCCCACCCATGTTCCCCAGCAACTGGTGCACACAGGCCTACTGCCTCGGATACTGGAGACAGCCCACAACCATCAGGGCTAGTAGCCATGGAGAGCCGTCTCCTCTAGGAAACTACCCAACCTCCTTTTAAAACCATCCCAATTGGTGGGCATTTAGTTGCACCTTCTCCATGCTGGATCAGACCCAGGGTCCATCCAGTCCAGCACTCTGTTCACACAGTGGCCAACCAGCTGTCGGCCAGGGACCAACAAGACAGGACATAGTGAAACAGCACCCTCCCACCCATGTTCCCCAGCAACTGGTGCACCCGGGCTTACTGCCTTCAGCACACAACCATCAGGGCTTGTAGCCATTGATAGCCTTCGCCTCCAGTAATTCATCCAACCCCCTTTTTAAAGCCATCAAAATTGGTGGCCATCGCTACATTTTGTGGTAGTAACTGTAGCTATTGCTTATAAATTATATATTGTTTTAACTTGGATCATGGTTTAATTTATTTTTAACTGTGTATATTTATTGTTTTATACTGTACGTTTTTATCTGTACGCCGCCCTGAGATCTTAGTGATATAGGGCGGGATATAAATACTTTAAATAAATTAAATAAATAAATAAATAAATAAATAGCAAGTTCCATAATTTAACTATGCGCTGTGTGAAGAAATCCTTCCTTTTATTTGTCCTGGATCTCCCACCAATCAGCGTCATGGTAAAGCTGGCTCTGCCCGCTGGGCACCTCTTCAGAATGGGCACCCCTACTACTACCCACCACCTCAGTAGCTTGTTCTTCTCAAAAGAACTCATTGCCGGCCTGCTCAAACCAGTGGAGAGCTCTTCTCTCTGCAGAGCCTGGGTACCTGCAGAGAGAAGGTACCCCCTTTTAAAGCCGTCCAAATGGGTGGCTACAGGCCATTATAACTGCACATCCCCTATTCCACCTACTTTCCTCCAAAGCTGATCTATTTCCACCCATGTGGTTCCACTACTGTCACCAGCACACAAGCTCCCTTTGCCGTGTGACCCTCCCGGCCCGTTGCCCTTTCGCTAATGCCACCGTCCGGCCCTTATTTGGCAAATGCTGTTCCCACGATCTTCGGCTCTCTATCTCTCTATGTTAACCCTTTTAGAACTAGTATACTGGTTCATGTGCTAGGGGGTTGGTATACTAACCAATCAAAATGTTTCTTCTCTTTTGTGTCTGTGTAGGTGTTAAGAATCAAAATATGTTGATTCTAATTTCCCCACTGTATAAGTAGCTTTCCCCCTCCACCCCTGGTTGGGGCACAATACATCCACCTGCAGCGTACACACACCTCTGGTCAAGATCCCCTTAGACCTGCGTTTGTTGCTACACATGCAAAGGCACAAATCCGCGTGTGCGTGTGAACGAGAACACAGAGCAAGAGAGAGAGATGCTTAGAATCATAGAATAGCAGAGTTGGAAGGGACCTACAAGGCCATGGAGTCCAACCCCCTGCTCAATGCAGGAATCCACCCTAAAGCATCCCTGACAGGTGGTTGTCCAGCTGCCTCTTGAATGCCTCTAGTGTGGGAGAGCCCACCACCTCCCTAGGGAACTGGTTCCATTGTCGTACTGCTCTAACAGTCAGGAAGTTTTACCTGATGTCCAGCTGGAATCTGGCTTCCTTTAATCTGGCTTCCTTATAAGACCAAGTCCATATAAGCCAGTCCCACAGCTAAGCCTAAATCTCTCCATAACCCACACGCGAGCACTCTGGACTTTCTCTGGACGTCTTTGCCAAAGCAGCCCAAGTTATTGGCTGAACGCACCATGCTAGAGGCTGATGCAGTCTTGCTTTTGCCTCCAGGAACATCTGACCCAGCATTGGAGCCTGCCCTGCTCGATGGTTATGAAAGAAGTTGCTAGAGGGTTGCCCGGGATCTGGACCAGGTAACTCTTCTGACCCTTTGTGTTTTGTGCATTCAGTGGCATTTTTATGCAACTGGGAACCTGACGCATTTCAGTGCAGAAAACTAGCCATCACTCACCTCCTTCTTCAGAGAAGTTCAGGATGAGAACAGGAGTTGCGCACACACGACTGGTCTCCATGGGCGTGGAACCAGCTGCTGGGCCAAGGTTCTGCACTCCTGCAAAGGAGGAAGAGGCACCTGAGAGGGCCACCCAAGCGCCTTACAGCCCTTCACCCACCTGTTGGACACGGCACCCATCGGAAGTGGGCAGATTCCAGACCAGACCATGGCAACACACAGCTACGTGACCTGTCCAACCTATGCGAGAGGGCAAAAAGTAGCAAGACCGCCTTCAAGAACAGGAGCCCCTGGGAGTCCAGGAACAGAGCAAGCGCTTCCAGCCAAGCCAGCCAGCACTTTGCAGCTTACAAGGATGAAGGTGAGTCATATGCTGCTTACACCCTATTTCACCCACTTTCCTCCAAAACCGGCCTGTGCTCTGGAACTCCCTTCCTGGGGAAGCTAGACTGGCTCCCTCCTTGATGTGCTTTAGGAGGCAGGCAAAGACTTCTTTGTTCCGGCAGGCCTTCAACCGCCCAGAGAGCTTCGGCTATTGGGCGGTGTAGAAATGCAATAAATAACTAAATAATTGGGACCTCCGTCTGTGTCAAGAACTTTTAAAACCAGTTCTAAAACACCCACATTTGGCATCTGTACCAGATGATTTCCAACCCACTAGTTCAGAGTCAGCTCTGCTATCAGCTGTTGCTTTTATGTTCTGCTTCCTAGAGGCACCTAGCTGGACTCAGTGGGGCACACGAAAGGCTGGACTCAGAAAAACACGGAGCTGGCCTGCAGGACACTTCTTAACCTTTACCCTACATGTAAATATGGCCCCATCCTAGGAAAGATCTCTTAAGTGATCAGAGGGAAGGTTCGGTGGTGGTGGGGATGAGGGCTCTGTGCCTGTCCGTACCCCACTCGCAGTTCCTCTCAAGTTGGCATTGTATGGGCGAGATTCCTGCCAGCTCCAGCATGAAGGTGCCGTTGTTGTGCGGGGTGTACATGTTCATGCGGAAATCCTTCCGGCTTGCCAAGATCTCCCCCTTCTGGCTGTGAGAAAAATAAAGCGAAGGTAAGCTGAGGAATCAGAGCAGGCCCTGCAGCCTGTGGGTCAGCCCCACAGAATCTGCCAGAGACTCAAGGCGGCATACCTGGGCTTAAGGCTAGCGAAGGGAGTGAGGTTTACCTGAAGAGGGGGTTGTCCTTCTTCTCTGCCTCCTCTGGTGGAACCAGGGACATTGGCGTCAAGGGGACAATGTTGACATTCTGGAAAGACAAGGCAGTAGGTTCCAGGGTCGCAGGGGACAAGAATGGGGTCATTGGTGGGGTGTGTGGCATGGAAAAGTCATCTGTTGCCCATTGGTTTGGGCAGGATAGGCAGCGAGTCTCCACGTCCTTGGGGAGGCTCATTCAACAGCAAGCAGAATTCTTTAAGCTTAAATTCAAGAAGGACACAGACAAGCTGGAGCTTGTTCAGAGGAGGGCAACCAGGATGATCAGGGGTCTGGAAACAAAGTCCTATGAAGAGAGACTGAAAGAACTGGGCATGTTTAGCCTCCAGAGGAGAAGATGGAGGGGAGACATGATAGCACTCTTCAAATACTTAAAAGGTTGTCACCCAGAGGAAGGAGGGCCAGGATCTCTTCTCGATCCTCCCAGAGTGCAGGCCTCTTCCACCCTAGAGGCCTTCAAGAGGCAGCTGGACAACCATCTGTCGAGGATGTTTTAGGGTGGATTCCTGCATTGAGCAGGGGGTTGGACTCGATGGCCTTATAGGTCCCTTCCAACTCTGCTATTCTATGTGGCTCAACTGCAACAAATCCACTGGGGCAAAACTCTTGATGCTTGAATGTCCATCTCCTCCAGACCCAGCCTTGGATTTGAGGGGGAGAGGGGGGGGCAGTGAGCACCTCTGAATCCCTGACCTCTCACTCACATCCCATTCAACAATCACCCATAAAAGCAAAGATGGGAACTGTAGAAATCACTAACCACGTGCGGCCGGTCGTCCCTCAACTCCACATTTGCTCTGCTGGTGTCTTGGATGTCATCCAAAGAGAGGAACTACACGAAGGACAAGAGAGAAAGCCTGTCAGCGGCACACGCCCTCCCCCGGGCAAGGGAGCATCTCTCCCCCGACCCACCCTTGGCAGGCAGGGCGTAGGCAGGCCCAGAGCTACACAGTAAGCTGGAGGAAAACCTGGCTCTGCTTCTGCCATCGCTAGGGCTCAAGGCAGGTAACAACTTTGAAGTAACAACACTGTACATATCTGAACACTGTGTAATGAGATATGTGTCTCATGAAGTGGAACCTAGCTCATAAAAGCTTATACCACAATAAATGTGTTTGATTTGAAAGCCCTGTAAGACTTCGTTGCTTTAGTTGCAAGGCTAACATGGCTACACCTCTGGAAGTCTGATAAGGAGATTTTACCGCACATTTCCCGAAACCAAAAGATGCCCGTTGTCATCTTTAAAAGCAAAACATAAAAGCAAAGCTTCTAGCTCTGATGTAGAGAAATATCTTATACCCCTAAAAGCTTTAGTAAACAAATGAACCCAAGTTCTTCACTCCCACCCCCATGTCCTTCTTTAAAATGCCCAGACCACCAAAGTCATGTAAGGCTGCTACAGTTCCAGCCACTGTTTCGTTGATCTAGGTGCTTTTACTGCAACCTTTTGTACCTTGTGTTTTAATTTACAGTATCTCTCAAAATGGAGCACTTTACAAATTCCATGATGAAGGAATGAATAACACAAAAGGTTATTCAAGTGGTGTACAAAATTATACATGGTGTGTAGAATGTGGACAGGGAGACATTTTTCTCCCTCTCTCAAAATACTAGAACCTAGTGGGGTCACCCCATGAAGCTGATGGGTGGGAGATCCAGGACAAATAAAAAGAAGGACTTCTTCACACAGCGCATAGTTAAATTATGGAACTCACTACAAGATGTAGTGATGCTCGTGACTTTGGATGGCTTTAAAAGGGGGGGTGGATAAATTCCTGGAGACTATTGATGGCTGCTAGCCCTGATGGTTGTGTGCTATCTCCAGTATTTGAGGCAGTAAGCCTGTGTGCACCAGTTGCTGGGGAACATGGACGGGAGGGTGCTGTTGCACCATGTCCTGCTTGTTCATCCCTGGCCGATGGCTGGTTGGCCACTGCGTGAACAGAGTGCTGGACTAGATGGACCCTCGGTCTGCTCCAGCATCAGGGCTCTTCTTATGTTCTTACAAAATGCATGGTAGAAAACTCCTGTTTCTCCATATCTTAAGTTCTAATTTCCCAAGGAAACTGGACCCAGATTCCCTCAACAGACTTCACTGAGTGGGAAGGTTCAAAATGCCGTCAAAGAGCTAAAGGGCTTCTCATGCAGAAGAGGGAGCACAGTTGTTCTCCGTGGCTCCAATGGCTGGAAGTGGGAAGGAAGCAGATATCCGCTAAAGATTAGGAGGAATTTCCTAACAGCAAGGTGCCGGCCCAGTGCCTGGCCTGCTGGCATCCGACACATGGGGGTGGGGGCCCTTCTGTGGGAGCAATCCAGCCGCCGAGGACAGGTAGCCCCCCACCCTTGGCCTACAGAAAGGAACAAAAAGGATCACACGTTCCACGCGCGCGTCTCCGGACCTCACCTCTTCCTCTGCTGCTCTTGGTCCAGTGCTGACATCTTTGTCAGCCCCATCCGATCCTACTGAGGCAGGGAATTTCTCACGCCTAATTAGTGGGGTGAAGACAGAAAGAAGGGGAAACAAGCCACATTTTTAAAAAACAAATCTTAGTTTGTTTTTAATTATTAAACTCTGAAGGGAGCAACTTTAGAATCCAAGTTATAAAGCAATTCTATAGTTGAGATCCACCAGCTGGGAGGCTGTAGGATCCCTGTGGAGATCTTGAACCATGGTCACATGACTGCCTGGGGTGCTCTCTGCAAGCAACTTGCCCACAGAACTCTGAGGTTGTTATGTGCGTTGCTGTGCCTTCCCTTTCTGAGTTCTCCTCCAACATGATGGCTGCGGGAAGCAAAAGGGGGATTCGCATCCACGCCACTGGACCAATGCCTATCCTTGAACGTTTTCAGGAAAGGCAACTATGCAACCTCACCAAAACAGACCCTTATTATGGTGCTTTGCTGTCAATATTGCAGGAAAATATTTCTGCGGTGATACCCACCTTTCTGTCCCTTAGGCATGTCTGAGTTTGTATGTCTAGCGAGTGCGGAATGTCTGACTTGAGTGGGTGTGGCTGGTGACGCAGTGAGAGAGCGGGACGGAGGAGTATAGATAGGTTGGCTGAGGGGATTGGCTGAGGGGATTGGGAGGGTTAGTTTGGGGTGTTAGATTGAGGTTTGGTTTTGGTCTAGGAGTTTTAGTCTAGCTTGTGCTTCGTGAGAGTGTTTGGTGTGAGGAGTGAGAATTTTAAGGGACTTGGGATTGTTATTTTGAATATAAAAATATGCAGGTTCGATTTAAATTGAAATACTAAAGATTTGTTAAATTTCAATAAACTTTACTTTGTGTTCTGTTACCACAAACCACGCGTCAGCTCGGAGTTATTACCTGCTATATTACACAGTGTAAAAACATCTCAAAATACACCTGCTGTTCAGTACCTCAACAACAGAACCTATTTGCCAAAACCCTTTACCTTGTTCCCTCACATATAGGGGAGAGGTTGTGTTGTTTTTACCCTTTATTTATTTATTTATTTAAGCATTTTTATGCCGCCCTTTCCTCAGGCTTTTCAAGAGGTAGTGCTTGGCTTGAGAAAGGTGTGCCAGGCAAGGCCTTCTGTATAAGGTCGGTGCCGTCGCAACTTCCAATAACATTAAGATCACAGAATGATTCTATGAAACCCGAGAATAAAGGCAGCTTGAAGAAGGAGACGTTCACAAGCCTTTCTCTAGCACTGAATCAAGCAAGATAAAGAGCTATTTACAACAACTAAGAGCAGCAGGTCAGGCAGAGAAAGGTGTGGCATTTCCTGGGAGGAGTTGGAAAGAGCTCTGGCAGCCTTTGGATGTGACACCCTCTTCCCCCTCCCACCCTGAAGGGGTCCACTCACTTTTTATTGGAGATGAAGTCGAGCGCCTGGTAGACCAATGAGTAGAGATACTCCACCTGAGAAAATAAAAACGACAGGATTAAAGGCTGGGCTGGGCAATGACCCTCCAGGGGGGCAGCCCACAAGGAATTTGTCCGACACAAGCCCCACTGGAAAGAATAAGGGCCACACAAGAACCAGAGCATTTCGACATTCCGAAACGGACTCCACTGCAAGCACGTTTTCTGGCAACGAGTAAAGAAAGCCTATAGCCCCTTGCAGCTGTGCAGCAGAGCACCGGATCAGCATGCCTGCAGCCTTGGACTCAAGTCCCCAGCATCTCCAGTTAAAGTGATCTCAAGCAGCAGGGCTGCAGGCCTCTGGAGAGCCTACATGGTAGCAAATCACACAGAGGAGGGCCAGGATCTCTTCTCGATCCTCTCAGAGTGCAGGACACGGAATAACGGGCTCAAGTTAAAGGAAGCCAGATTCCAGCTGGACATCAGGAAAAACTTCCTGACTGTTAGAGCGGTACGACAAAGGAACCAGTTACCTAGGGAGGTTGTGGGCTCTCCCACACTAGAGGCCTTCAAGAGGCAGCTGGACAGCCCTCTGTCAGGGATGCTTTAGGGTGGATTCCTGCATTGAGCAGGGGGTTGGACTCGATGGCCTTGTAGGCCCCTTCCAACTCTGCTATTCTATGAAACAGCCATGGGTCATCCAGTATAAGTTAACTCCCTCCTTATATACTTTCCACCTTAACTGCAACAGTAAGTGGACTCGGAGGCAGGGTTAGATTACAGCGATAAACCTATCTTGTCTACAGATGACTTTAGTCAGTGATCAGTATACAATCAGCTCCTCAAAACCTCTGCAGAACTGCTTGTGAGAATCCTGTGCAAGTGCTAAACTGAAGAACTATTTACTTTGCACTCACATAACCAGCATCAGGAGTCAGCCCACAATAAGTACCTCCTGGTCACAATTCTTTAGGTTCAAAAGTGCTTTCCCTGTTTTTCACCTATTGGGATGATTGGATTCAAATTAAGAGTGCAGATATGTTCTCCATTCCGCTTCTTGGACAAGAAGGAATTAACCCCCAACCCTCATGGTGGGCAGATTGCGGCCAGGAGAGTCAGAGATGGCCTTAGTAACATTCTCATTTTAACCTGTTGGTTGTTTTATTATGGTTTTAATTTTTGTGAACCACCCAGAGAGCTTCGGCTATTGGGCGGTATAAAAATGTAATAAATAAAATAAATAAATAAATAAATTCTCACAAATAGTTCAGGAATAATCTGTACGCTGCCCTGAGCTCCTAATGATATAGGGCGGAATACACGTTTTAAATAAATACCCTATTTCTTCGATTCTAAGACACACTTTTTTCCCATATAAACATCTCTAAAAATGGGGTGCGTCTTAGAATCGCAGGTGTGTCTTAGGGTGTTTTTTTTCTGTTAGTGGTACTGAAATTAGGGTGCGTCTTACAATCGATGGCGTCTTACAATCGAAGAAATACGGTAAATAAATAATCTTCCGTCAAGGAGTCCATGTCCTTTCTCCCTCATTATATATCAACTTTGGTCTCCCGATGTGAAAAGAACAGGAATTAAAGGACATTAAGGCTCATTAAGCTGAACGATTCCTTTGTAGTTCAACCTCTGCTCCCCCCATATAACCTTCTCCTCACCTTCTTACTATAGATGCAAGCGGAACCTTGGATCAGCAGTGCTGCTTCTATGAAGTTCATGGTGGTTTTGCCGCCATCGAATGAAATGCAGATCTGGTCGAGCTGTGGAATAACAGCACGAGGTCACACATAGGGGAGGAATAGATTTGGACCAAGTGGAATTCAGACACTGAGGCTTGGAGTTCATTTGTTTTCAGTTTTGCAAAGTATTGTCAAGGTTATCGTCAAACATTCACTATTGCCAGAGAGTACTGAGCCCCACTGTCAGAATGCAAGGGGGAGGGGGGAGCACTCGTGTTCCAACTTCAGAGGAAGCTGTGAGACCAGCTGCAGGTCTGAAAGCAGGAACGGTGAGGCCCAGACGTCGTGCAAACTGTAATCATGCAAGATTAGGGTCTAAACCTTCCGATTTCTTTTAGTGCCAGTACTCACCTAGAAGCCCTGCCCATAGGTGGCATTGCAGAGGAAGAGGTGCCACTCTGAGGCGGCATTGCCAGATTCCAGCTGCCCACCTCCAAAGCAGCAACTCACGCACCTCCTCCGCAACCGTGGGGCAAAGGGGCCCTTACCTCCTCCAGGTACTCCCCCAACTGAGTTGCCACATCCACCTCCCAGTTCTTGGTGAGATCCCTGATGGGCTGCAGGAAGTGCATGAAACGCGACTCCACATCCTCCATGGTAGCAAATCTCTACCAGTACGGGCACGTGCTCCAGCACAGCTTAACGCATCTTGGGCTTGGAAGCTTCAGGTTTGTCCGAAAGGAAAATGCTCAGGGAAGCTGCACAACGAGTAAACAAATCAAAAATGGTAAGTGTTACTTGTGTAATTGCTTTGGACCAGGCCTGCTCTCTGATATACTGAGACTCAATCCAGACAAGACGGAGGTAGTGTTAGTGGGCGATTCATCTGCCCGGCTAGGTGATGTTTAACCTGTTCTGGAGGGGGTTACACTCCTCCTAAAGGATCAGGTTCATAGTTTGGGGGTGCTCTTGGACCCAGAAGTGTCATTTGAGGCACAGGTGGACTTGGTGGCACGGAGCACCTTTTATCAGATTAGGCTGATATGCCAACTACACCCTTATCTGGACAGAGATAGCCTAGCTTCAGTTATCCATGCTCTGATAACCTCTCGTTTGGATTACTGCAATGCATTATACGTGGGGCTGCCTTTGAAAATGGTCTGGAAACTTCAGCTGGTCCAAAACAGGGCAGAGAGATCGTTAACAGGGACTGGCCCACTGGTCTCTAACATATATAAATGGATAATAACTCACGAAACCGGGACAAACAACTCACTTAAGACCGTGTGCGAAACGGACTTAGGAATCTGTATTGAGGGAAAAGACCAGAAAGCTTTGTGGGATCGATGTCCATTTTAAACAACATCAAGTAAAAATACAGAATTAATGTTGAAATTGACCCAAAGATGGTATTTGATGCCTAGAAGAATATCATTGATGAGCCCAGGGTCATCCCCAGAGTGTTGGAGGGGATGTTCCAGAGTAGGGACATACATACATATGTGGTGGTTATGCCCTTAGGTGAATATATATATTGGGAAAACATGTTCCAGGAAATCAGTCTGATAACCGGACAATGGGTTCACCCATCATCTCATTTAGTTTTGTTAAATTTATATAGGGGATTAGATACCAAGCTTTTAAATAAGGAATTAATAAGCCATCTGCTATTGGCAGCTAGGTGGTTGATAGCTAAGCATTGGAAGGATGGCAAAGGACTCCAAAGGATTCCATTGTCGCAGTACGACAATGGAACCAGTTGCCTAGGGAGGTGGTGGGCTCTCCCACACTAGAGGCCTTCAAGAGGCAGCTGGACAACCATCTGCCAGGGATGCTTTAGGGTGGATTCCTGCATTGAGCAGGGGGTTGGACTCGATGGCCTCGTAGGCCCCTTCCAACTCTGCTATTCTATGATTCTATGATCCATATTGGTAATTGGTACCAAAGGGTGTGGCAGATTGCCCCACTAGAAAAGTTGACGCAAAAAAATTGAGGAAAACACGAGGACAACCAAGTGAAGATAAATTTGAGGGGGTATGGAGGAAATTCATTGAGTAAGTGAACAAAGAAGAAGATGGAAGAACACCGCCTTCAGCATATATAAGAACACAAGAAGAGCCCTGATGCTGGATCAGACCCAGGCTCCATCTAGTCCAGCACTCTGTTCACACAGTGGCCAACCAGCTGTCGACCAGGGAGGAACAAGCAGGACACAAGAGCAACAAGCACCCTCCCACCCATGTTCCCCAGCAACTGGTGCACACAGGCTTATTGCCTCGAATACTGGAGGTAGCAAACAACCATCAGGGCTAGTAGCCATTGATAGCCTTTGCCTCCAGGAATTTATCAAAAACCCTGTTGAAGCCATTCAGATTGGTGGCCATCCCTACATCTTGTGGTAGTGAGTTCCATAATTTAACTATGCACTGTGTAAAGAAGTCCTTCCTTTTATTTGTCCTGGATCTCCCACCCATCAGCTTCATGGGATGACCCCATTGGGTTCTAGTATTTTGAGAGAGGGAGAAAAATGTCTCCCTGTCCACATTTTTCACACCATGCATAATTTTGTACACCTCTATCAGGTTTCCCCTCAGCCTCTTTTTCCCCAAGCTAAACAATATCAGCTGATGCGACCTTCCCTCATAGGGGAAATGCTCCAGCCCCTCGATCATTTTAGTTGCCCTTTTCTGCACTTTTCCCAGCTCTATAATGGAAAGTATAATTGGATGGGTAAAGAAACTAATTTCCAGGGGAGTGGGGGGCTAAACTAAATTTAATTAATTAATGTTAAACAACCTCACACCCGGACTGGAACATGTATTTATATTTGTACAGCCTCGGAATGTAAATATATGTATTATTTATCATATTTATACCCCACTCCTCAGCCAAAAAAGGCTTTCGGAGTGGCTCACACTTAGCCCTCAGGCTTACAGTCTAGTAAAGACATGACACACAAGGAAAAGGAGTCCAGGAGGGCAGAGATAAAGAGAAAGAGAGAAATTAAGTGGACTGGGGACAGGGCTGATGGGGCTGTCCTGCTCCAGAGGGGAGTCCAACTTGAGCAGGCCCCAGTGTTTGCTCCTGTCCCCTTGCTCTTTCTTCTTCCCCACAGGGCCAAGATGACAGTTTGCCCTGTGGGGGTGGGGGAAGAGTATTATTTGACCTTTGTAGCCAGAACTATAAAAATAAAAACTTTAAAAAAAAAAAAGGAACTGGCCCGTTGTTTTCCATCTGCACCAGTTGAAATCCATTCCTGGGGCCAATTCAAAGTGCTGGTATCCACACTACAAGCCCTTGGGACCAGGTTAACTGAATCATAGAATAGCAGAGTTGGAAGGGGCCTACAAGGCCATGGAGTCCAACCCCCTGCTCAATGCAGGAATCCACCCTAAAACATCCCTGACAGAGGATTGTCCAGCTGCCTCTTGAAGGCCTCTAGTGTGGGAGAGCCCACAACCTCCCTAGGTAACTCATTCCATTGTCGTACTGCTCTAACAGTCAGGAAGTTTTTCCTGATGTCCAGCTGGACATCACCTCACCCCGTAAAGGATCACTTCTCCCCGTAAATACCTGCCTGAACCCTAAGATCGTCTTTGGCGGTTCTTCTCGGAGAGAGACACAGCCGAAGGAAATGAGGTCGGTGGCCATTGAGAGGAAGGCCTTTTTCAGCTGTGACAGAATGAGCTTCCCAGGGAGGCTCACCTGTTGCTTCCGTTGTGCTGCTTTCAGCCCCAGGTAAAAGCCGTCTTATTACCCCCCCCCCTCCAGCATTTTAGTCTTTCAGTTTCTGTTGTTTTACACCTTTAGATGTATTTTAAATCTTTGCATTGGTGGCAGTATTTATTTTGGATTTTGTTTTTTAATTTTATACTATAGTTTTGAACTTTCATATTGCCTATTATAGTTCAATTGTTGTGAACCACCCAGAGAGCTCTGGCTATTGGGCAGTTTAGGACTATAATGATAAATAGATAAATAATAACATATATATAATCGGTTTTACTGTTTTTTTAAATTCTGTACTGGTTTTGGCTTATTCACAGTTTAATTTGTTTTTATTTTATTTATTTATTACATTTTTATACCGCCCAATTATTATTATTATTATTTATTTATATAGCACCATCAATGTACATGGTGCTGTACAGAGTAAAACAGTAAATAGCAAGGCCCTGCCGCATAGGCTTACAATCTAATAAAATCATAGTAAAACAATTAGGAGGAGAAGAGAATGCCAACAGGCACAGGGTAGGGTAAAACTAACAGTGTAAAGTCCGCACAACATCAAGTTTTAAAAGCTTTAGGAAAAAGAAAAGTTTTTAGTTGAGCTTTAAAAACTGCGATTGAACTTGTAGTTCGCAAATGTTCTGGAAGAGCGTTCCAGGCGTAAGGGGCAGCAGAAGAAAATGGACGAAGCCGAGCAAGGGAAGTAGAGGCCCTTGGGCAGGCGAGAAACATGGCATCAGAGGAGCGAAGAGCACGAGCGGGGCAATAGTGTGAGATGAGAGAGGAGAGATAGGAAGGAGCTAGACCGTGAAAAGCTTTGAAGGTTAACAGGAGAAGTTTATATTGGATTCTGAAGTGAATTGGAAGCCAATGAAGAGATTTCAGAAGCGGAGTAACATGGTCAGAGCGGCGAGCCAAGAAGATGATCTTTGTGGCAGAGTGGTGAACAGAAACCAACGGACTGATGTGAGAAGAAGGAAGGCCAGAGAGAAGAAGGTTGCAGTAGTCCAACCGTGAAATAACCAGCGCATGAACAAGCATCTTGGCAGAAGAGACAGACAAAAATGATCGAATCCTGGCAATATTATACAGGAATAGCCCAATAGCCAAAGCTCTCTGGGCGGTTCACAAAAATTAAAACCATAATAAAACTACCAACAGGTTAAAAACACAAATACAAATATACAATATAAAAAGCACAACCAGGATAAAAACCACGCAGCAAAATTGATATAAGATTAAAATACAGAGTTAAAACAACAAAATTTAAATTTAAGTTAAAATTAAGTGTTAAAATACTGAGAGAATAAAAAGGTCTTCAGCTGGTGACGAAAAGAGTACAGTGTAGGCACCAGGTGGACCTCTCTGGGGAGCTCGTTCCACAACCGGGGTGCCACAGAGGAGAAGGCCCTCCTCCTAGTAGCCACCTGCCTCACTTCCTTTGGCAGGGGCTCACGGAGAAGGACCCCTGTAGATGATCTTAAGGTCCGGGCAGGTACATATGGGAGGAGGCGTTCCTTCAAATAACCTGGCCCCAAACCATTTAGGGCTTTGAATGTCAATACCAGCTGTGTATATTTATTGTTTTGTATTGGTTGTTTGGTTTTATCTGCACTGCGCTCTGAGATGCTTGTGATATAGGGCGGGATACAAACTTCTTAATAAAATATATTAGCCAAGATATTCCCCTGCCCTTTTCCTACCCCATCCTGACAGCCAAACTAGAACCCAGTGGGGTCATCCTATGAAACTGAGAGATCCAGGACAAATAAAAGGAAGGACTTCTTCACAGATCGCAGAGTTAAACTCTGGAACTCACTACCACTACCTGAGAGAGCTCTGTCTTCTCCCCTACCAACCTGCCCGGTCACTGAGGTCATCCGAGGGCCTGCTCCTGGTGGTTCCACATAGACCCATCCTCCGATTGGAGTCCACCTGGGGAAGAGCCTTCAGCGTGGTGGCCCCCCTCCTGTGGAACTCCCTGCCTCTGGAAGTCAGGCAGGCTCCAAGCTTGTACTCCTTTTGGCGCCTCCTGAAAACATCTTTTATACTGAAACATCTTTTATACTGTTGTTTTATACTTTGAATGTTTTTAATTCTTCTGAACCGCCCAGAGAGCTCCAGCTATTGGGTAGTATAGAAATGTAATAAATAAATAAATAAATAAATCTTTATTTCAGGAAGCCTTACCTTAATATGCAGCCTTGAATCTGTTTTTTGCTTCTTTTAAATTTTGTTTTAAGTGTTTTATTGTGGTTTTTATCTTCATTTTATCTTGTACACCGCTCCGAATTTTTTTTCAATGGGGAGTAGTATATACATATTCTAAATAAATAAATAAGATGTGGTGATGGCCCCCAATTTGGATGGCTTGAATAGAGGTTTGGCTCAATTCCTGGAGGCGAAGGCTATCCATGGCTACTAGCCCTGATGGTTATTTAATACCTGTAGTATTAAAGGCAATAAGCCCGTGTGCCCCAGTTGCTGGGGAACATGGGTGGGAGGGTCCTCTTGCACCATGTCCTGCCTTGTTGCTCCCTGGCCGATGCTGGACGAGATGGACCCTCGGTCTGATCCAGCCTCAGGGCTCTTCTGATGTTCTTATTTATTTATTTATTTATTTATTCCATTTATATCCCGCCCCACAGCCGAAGCTCTCTGGGAGGTTTACAACAGTTAAAAATGGTAAACATTAAAAAGTATACAAGATTTTAAAAAAACCTTCAGAAACATAAAATAAATTTTAACTCGGTGTTTTAAATTTGTAATTTTGCATTGCTGCTGTTTTTATCTGGTTGAGGTTTTATATTGCATTTTATATTATGGTTTTATACTGTGGTTTTATACTTTGAATGTTTTTAATTTTTGTGAACCGCCCAGAGAGCTCCGGCTAGAAATGAAATAAATAAATAAAATAAATATAAATAAATAAAAACAGCAGTATCCATTTAAATACAACCATCCTTTCCTCGTGGATTTGGGCGAGGCTCCTGCGGCTGAGGAGGGCAGAGGCGCGGGGGCGCCCCGTTCACTTCGCTGGGCCTGCTCGGGAGCAAGACCAACGCTGCTGCGTAAAACCCCGCGGCTCCACACGGCACGAGCGCAAAGTAGCCCGAACCAACCACCCCCCCCGGGGACAGCGGCTCCTGAGCATGTGCAGAGTGAGGGCACAACAGCTCTACCCAGCCGCAGCGGGAGGGGAGGGGAGGGGAGGGGCGCCGTCACCACGGGGCCCGACTTACCCGCGGGGCGGCGAACGTCGTTGCGCCTCACGCCAGCTGCCGGTTGCTACGGCGATTTTATTTTTTCCCGCTCGCCGCGCCCGTGACGCCATCAGCGAGCGCCGAGGGCGAGCCGCGACGACGCCACCTCCGCGCGCGCCCCGCCCCGCCCCTGAGTTCCCTACGTTCTGTCTCCGCCCTTCGCGCTCTCGGCTCCGCCCAGCCCAGCCTTCCAGCCTGCGCTCACTTTGGAGGCGTGGCCGGGACGCAGCCCCGCCCCCTCTTCGCCTCCTCTCCGCGCGCCCTGGCCAATGCGCAACCTGCACCGAGCGTTCTGCACCCGCCCCCAGGCGCGGCTACATTGTAACGAAGCTGCCCAGCCTTTCATCCTGGGCTCACTTTGTAGGCGTGGCCGGGACGAGGCCCCGCCCCGTGCCCTCCTCTCCTCTCCTCTCCTCTCCTCCGCGCGCCCTGGCCAATCCGCTGCCTGCGCCGAACGTTCTGCGCCCGCCCTCAGGCGCGGCTACATTGTAGCGAGCGAGCGAGGGAAGGAGGCGCTGCGCCGCGTCTGAGCCGGAGCGGAGGAGCGCAGCGCGCCATGGCCGCCGATCCGCCCCGCCTGGCCCGGCAGCTCTTCCTGCTGGGCCTGGCCGCTGCCTACGTCGCCGCCTTCGCCTCCCTCTACGTGCAGCTCCCCGGTGAGTGAGGAGGGCCGCCAGGGAGGGGGTTGCCTTCCCACCTTGGGCCGTGCATGGCGGCCCGTGCCACCTTACGGACAAGTTGGGGGCGCTCTGCACATGCTTGGGCGCAATCTTGTTGTCGGTCTGCACGGGAAGCAGCTGTCCGGGCTTCGCTCCGTTTCAGGCCTGCTTGTGGGGTTGGGGGTGTTTGCATTGCAGGGCGAATGGCTGCATTGTGGGGTGCATTTATGGCCAGGTTCCGGGGTGTCCTGTGGAACAGAACCGGGGAGCTGTTGTTGGGCTACAGGGTTTGTCGGTTACGCTCTGCCTGTCAGAGTCTCTCTGGATTCTGAGCTGAAGACATTGCGGGCGGGCGTGGGGGTGTCTTAGAGCAAATCTGCACAGCTCAAGCCCTCAGGAGAGCAAAAAGGGCCCCCCGGGGGGTTAGGGGACCCCTGAGAAGGCCCCTGTGAGCTCTAAGTGGCCCATGGGCGCACACCCTCTCTCTCTGCATCGCTCTCTCGCCCCCCCCCCCCCCGGTCGTAGTGCCCCAGTTCAACCCACGCTTGGCCGGTCGCCGTTCCCTTTATCCCTGCTTAGAAATATCCCAGCTTGGCGCTGCTGGCCGTGCTGGCATGTGATGTTTTGGGCATGTGCCCAAAGCGAGGTGCGAACTCTTCCAAAAGTCCTGGGCGCCCTCCTCTCCCGCTCACCTTCCAAGCGCTGAGCTGTCAAGATCCAAAGTTCCAGGAGTCGAAGCAACCCTGGGGACGCTGTGCTTTGCAGCCTTGGTGTGGGGCCGGCATCCTCGTGGGGGTGGGGGATGGATGCCCACGGCTGAAAGTCAAGTTGGCGCTCTGAGCCCCAGAAGGTGTTTGTGCCTGCTTGAGCCGGGAGGAGGCTGTTCCCTGCAGCCACCTGCCACATGTGGGTGCATGAGGGGAAACCTTTGAGTTCAAACCTGCTTTGTGCCAGACACTTGTGTAGTAAGAGCACACTCCTATGCGTGCTTAGACACGAAAGAAAGGCCTACAACTCCCAGCATGGCTGCCTGGGGGGTGCCGGGAGTGGTGGGACCTTTTTCTGCCTAAGTGTGCATAGGAGTGCCCCCCCCCCCCCCGCCCTTCTTGCTGTGCCTTTGCCTTATTTGCTTCACCTGGTGGTCAGGCCATGTGGAAAGGCCGAAGCGCTGCCCTTGAAAGGCATCGCAGCGGCTACTTGCCAGCCCCGGGGACGTTTTCTTGGAGCACCTGTTCAGTTTGGCAAAAGCAGCGCTGGTGACCTGGGTGCCAACGAGGCTAGAGCTACAGGAGCAGTTTGCCGGCCGGAAGCAGCCTTCTCCAGCCTATTCCGCCCAGGGGGGTTGAACTGCAACACCCATGATCCCCCTGACCATTGCCCTTGCTGGCTGGGGCTGGTGGGAGCTGTAGTCCAAAACAACTGGAGGGTGAAAGACTGGCTACTCCTGAACTAGAGCAAGTATTGGACATTGCGGACTGTCAACACCTTGCTGTCCTCGGGGCCAGAAGCAGGCCAGGAATTGGTTTGGGCAGGAGCAGCGTCTGCTAGAGTAAGGATGCGCCTTGTCAGCCTTGAAGCATGATTGACACCAGGCTCCTGCGTTCAAATCCCAGCTGTACCCTCCGCTCAATAGGGCAAGGGTAGGCAACCGAGGCACTCCAGGTGTTTTGGACTACAACTCCCATCCACCCCAATTGGCATGGCCCGGGGTGATAGGAATTGTAATCCCAGAACACGTAGAGCGTACCTTCTCCTGCAATAGTGTGTGTGTGTTATGTTTCTTTCTCGGCCGTTCATGTGTAAAACTGAGCATAACTTTCTTCTGTGTCTGTAACGTTATCGTGCGGAGGAGTAAAACTTCCGTGGCCCTCTTGGGGCCCATCACACCCACGGCTCTTTCCCATTCCATATGTTATAAACAGCCTCCCCAAAATGGGTTCGACTACAACTCCCATCACCCCCAGCTTGCGTCGGGAGAGCATCTGGTTGGTGGAGGCGGCAGTCAAATGAGGCCTGCCGTTTTAGGCCAGCCCCCCCCCCGCCCCCGTCCCGGGACTGGATATCCTGTTGGCCCGTCTCCCTCAGCCCCCCACCCCACCCATCCACGTGGCATATTTGCGTGGCTGCAGCGGCGAAACCTGTGTGCATGATGATGTGGGGTGTGTGGGGTGCGGATGCAACTTGTGTCCCCGCTGCCCTGCTTGTGTTGCTCAGCGCTGTCAGGGGGGCTGCTGCCTGGGGCGTGGGATCCCGGCGCTCATCCGCCGTCCTGCGCTTGGCCTCAGCCCTGCCTGCAGCCTCCGTTGGGTCCCCGGCCCCCGTCCTGCTTTTCCTTCCCGTTTCTGCTTCCTGCCAGCTCCTCCCTCCAGCATCTGGGAGCCCCGCCAAGCGCCCCTCTGGCGGTTCCAAGTACAGCTTTTAATCTCCGCTCGAGGCCCTGCCGAAAAGCAAAGCAAGCGGGACTTCCCGGCCTCGGTGTGGTCTCCTGCTGACCGAGGTCCCCCTTGCTGCCCCGTGCCAATCTTTATCCCTCCTTCCTCCCCCCCACAACCATCTCAGTGAAATTCCCCAGTGACCCTCCTCAGGCAAGGGGGGGTCTCTGGCAGCCCCTTAGGATGCCCACCCCATCCCTGCGTTTGGAGGAGTTCACTCTGCAAATGGTGGGACATTATCCCTACTATATCATAGAATAGCAGAGTTGGAAGGGTCCTTTAAGGCCATCCAGTCCAACCCCCTGCTCCATGCAGGAATCCACCCTAAAGCATCCCTGACAGGTGGTTGTCCAGCTGCCTCTAGTGTGGGAGAGCCCACAACCTCCCTAGGTCACTGGTTCCATTGTCGTACCGCTCTAACAGTCAGGAAGTTTTTCCTGATGTCCAGCCAGAATCTGGCTTCCTTTAACTTGAGCCCGTTATTCCGTGTCCTGCAAAGCAGTGGAGCTTGGAAAATAAAAGCAGACGGTGGCATCGCTTTCTAAACCCACCACAAATGGGTTCCTGCTGCAGGGCGGACCAGGGGAGGGGGGTGCTACCCCATGTCTGTGTTTCGACACCCTGCCCATACAGCTCTCCGCATGCGCCTTGCCCTGCTCACCCCTTGCTCCGCTCCAGTGAAAAGCAGTGACCAGTGGCATGGTAGAGTGGCCCTTTTTAGGGCCCCTGCCAGCCATGCCCCTTTTCAAGATACTGTTCTGTTGCTCCCCCTTCTACCCTCGACATGCAGCTCTCACTGGGCTGTCTGGGGCTTCCCCCCGCCTTGGGTTTCTTCTACAGTTTTGTTTGTGCCTCCACAAGCCCTGGGCCTCCCTCGGGCCTGCCGCTCCCTCCCTCCCTCTTGCCTGGAGACGGTGCTGTTTTGCCTGCGTTAGGATCCCCGCTAAGACGAATGAGTTTGCTAGGCGTAAATATGGTTATAGTTACGTTTAGTGCTTTATCTTGGGGCTGAGCAGCAGGGATGACTTGTGGCCCTCCAAATATGGTTGGACTACAACCCCCATCAGCGCTACCCAGCAGTGCTAGTGGTGAGGGATGATGGGAGTTGTAGGCCAAAACATCTGGAGGGCCACAAGTTACCCGACCCTGTCCTAGCATAGCAAAAGCAAAGGGGCAGGTCTCTGCCCTTGAAGAGCTTACAGTCTGAATGACGTCTTCCTTGGGCTTCCTTTCAGTCGGGAGCGAGGCGTCTGCCTTCAGCCCTGCGGGGGCTTCACAGCAAAGAGGGCTTCTGGGGAAGGTGGGGAGAGACGTAGCACCAGGCAGAGCGGACTTTCCCGACCTGGTGCCCCCATGCTGGCTGGGGATGTTGGCCGTGCCTCGTGATCCACTCCTTCTCGTACCCTTAAAATGGGCTTGCGGGGCAGCCTGCCTGCTGTGAATCCCCCCCGGCACCTGTTTTTCCAAAGAGGGCGATGGGGTGAGCCTGGGACCCCTCTGATCTCAGCTGGAAGGAAGTGGGCCTCTCCCACCCCACCCACTTCCTTTCCCCAAGACTTCTGTACGTGGCTCTTCAGCCCCTGCTCCTTGCTCACTGGGCTTCCCCAGGGATGTGTCGGGAGCTATCTGAGCTTGGGGGGGGGGGGGCGCGGGTGTCGAGGCAGAGCAGCCTTCCCCGGCCTGCCGTGTCTCTCAGATGTGTGGGGCTGCAGTTCCCAGGTGGGACTTGCAGTCTTCCGAGACGCCTGTGGGGCAGGTGGCTGGAGCGGAGGCGCCTCCGATGGGTGAAGAGTGTCCACAGCACATCCTACAGGTGTGCTGGAGGGCTGGAAGTTGGAGCCCCACCCACCCGGGGACCTTCCCCTCTCCCTCCGCCCCCAACCCCCTTCTACCTCCCTCCCTCCCTCTTCCAGGCCTCTACGGGAAGGATGGCGTCCTGCCCGCCCGGAAGATGCTCCGCATCAGCGGCAAGGGCTTCTGGGAGCAGCTGCGGGATTCGCCCACCCTGCTGTGGTTCTGCCCCCACCTGGGCCTCGACACGGAGCAAGGCATGGAGCTGCTCTGCCTGCTGGGGGCGCTGCTCTCCTTCGGGGCCCTGCTGCTGGAGCCCCTGCGCGACAGCCTCGTCTTCCTGCTGCTCCGGGCCTTCTACCTCTCCCTTTACCAGGTACGCAGCGGAGGGGCAGCCGGGGGCAAGAGCCGGGGGTCCTCGGCAGGGCGGCAGCAGAGCCAGGGCCTTGTCATTAACGCAGCGGAGGGAAGGCCTGTTGCTGGCCCTGTCTCGGGGGTCCGAGGTGAGCAGAGCACCTGGGCAGGTGAAAACAGAGCCCCGGGAACCGCCTCCCTCTCCACGTCCTCCACCCTGACCACGACATTGTACAGCGCTATCAGGCCTCCCCTTAGCCTCCCTTTTCCCACGCTAAACAATGCCAGCTATTGTCACCTTTCCTCCTAGGGAAGATGCGCCAGCCCCTGGATCCTTTTTATTTATTTATTTATTTCATTTTTATACCGCCCAATAGCCAAAACTCTCTGGGCGGTTCACAAAAATTAAAACCATAATAAAACAACCAACAGTCTAAAAACACAAAATACAGTATAAAAAGCACCACCAGGATAAAAACCACGCAGCAGAAATTGATATAAGATTAAAATACAGAGTTAGAGCAGTAAAATTTAAGTTAAAATTAAGTGTTAAAATACTGAGAGAATAAAAAGGTCTTCAGCTGGCGACGAAAGGAGTACAGTGTAGGCGCCAGGCGGACCTCTCTGGGGAGCTCATTCCACAGCCGGGGTGCCACAGCGGAGAAAGCCCTCCTCCTAGTAGCCACCTGCCTCCCTTCCTTTGGCAGGGGCTGACGGGCCCTTTTCTGCAATTTAGTGGCCCTTTTCTGCACTTTCATTGCCTTGTCAGCATGGCTATAGAGTTTGCGGTGCTTAGAAAAATATCCATCCGTGTGAACAGCTGGGAGCAGCATCAGCCCTAACGTGATGTGTGCACACACGTGTGTGTGTGTGTGAGGGGCCTGGGTTTAGGTCCTCTTCGAGTCACCCAGAGTTTGGGACACCAACAGAAGCAGCCTCTGCACACACGCGCGCACACACACAAACACTTCAGCTTTTGCACTTGTTTTTGAAAATTGTGGGCGACATTTCACTGTTATACAAAACCCTGCGTTTTCTTTTGGCCTGAGAAAACCGCAAGGGAAAAAGGGGGCTTTCCTTGCCTTTAACCTGCCTTGGAATGAAGCTTGGGCCTCCGCCAGGCTCTCTCCTTCACTCCCTCTTGCCTTTTAAGGCCGTGATGGAGAGAGAGGCGAGGGAGCCCCGTCCCGTCCCGCCTTCTGCGATTCCTGCTGCTAGACCAGTCTGTGACCTAGATCTCGCAGCCAGGCTTCCAGCAGGGTCACACAGCCTGTGGGGAGGTCACAAATCTTTGTTGTATCGTATTGATTCCTCCCCGGACAAATGTCAGTTAATGGGAGAACATCGAGCCGGGGGGCAGCCATGGATTTCTCTTGGCCTGTGACCTCTTCTGCAGAGCGGTGAACTGCTGATAGCACTGGTGAGGCTCTCCCAAGAAAGTTCTCCAAACGCAAGGGCTGGAGAGAAACGTGGGCGGGATTTTCTTTCCCTTGCAATTCTATCTGCTTCTCCCAGCATTTTTTTAATTACATTTTTTTATACCACCCGATAGCTGAAGCTGGTGCCCTGCAGATGTGTTAAGGGGAGGGGGGCTCTCCCTCTGGGCAAGAGGCCAGGCGTTCACACACACACACACACACACACACACACACACCCAGCCTCTCCTTCCAGCCATTGTCCTGTCGCGAGTTGACGGTTGGGTGCAGGTGCCGGCCTGGCCTCTTGGGCTTAGAGTGCAGCCCGCCGCACGGCAGCTGGCTTCAGCCCCAGGGGGCTGCAGCTGGCCCTCCTCCTTGGCTGCTTCCTGGACGTGGGTGGCAAGCCTGGCACCCACGTGGTGGATGTCTCAACCCTCCGCAGGTAGGTTGGAAGTGGAAAGTTGGGGGGAATCGTAAAGTGCGTTAGCAGGACCAAATTTGTGCAACCCCGTGAGGACAGTAACTGATCACGCTCCTGCCCCTATGCCTGGGTGAGCGTGTCACTCGTCTCTCTCCCGCCTCTTCCTTTCTGGAAACCTCTCTTGCACGGCATCTTCACTATAGAGGGCCAAAGGGGCCTGCCGGAAAACGAAGAGCTTTTGACCCGTGCTCTCTCCTTCTCTCTCGTGACAGGTGGGGCAGGTGTTCCTGTATTTCCAGTGGTAAGTCGCCCTCTGAAACCTCAGGCGTGTTGGTTCTGTGCGTGGCGGGCCTTCCTTGCCGGGCCGCGAATGAAGGGCTGTAGCAATGACCGTGGCCGGAAGGGCTGGGTGTATTTCGCAGCCTCTGTGCTTCATGCTTCGTTCAGTGGGAGCCGCTTCCTGGCCAGCAGGGAAATAGGGCCGACCTCTGTGTTCGAGCCAGAGAGGGGTGCTGAACAATGGCATGGGGTCTCCGGGTCCCATCCAGCACCCTGTCGCTTCCCCGTGGCTCCCACCCTTGCATGGCTCAGAGCAGAATCTGATTATTTGGGGGAGGGCAAAACGGACCCTTGTGAGTGTTGGTGTGCGGGCGGACGAAGCTCCGAGCGGTGGGCTCCTGCCGACTTGACCCGCTTCTTCTCCCGCCAGGGACAGCCTTTTGCTGGAGACGGGCTTCCTGGCGGTGCTGGTGGCTCCCCTGCACCTGCTGAAGTGGCGCTCCACGGCCTGGCGACCGCATGACGGGGTGACGTTCTGGCTGGTGCGCTGGCTCCTTTTCCGCCTCATGTTCGCTTCGGGGGTGGTGAAGCTCACCAGCCGCTGCCCTACCTGGTGGGGGCTCACAGGTGAGTGGGGGGGGGCATTGAGGGCAGCTTTGAACCTAGAGTAGGCACGCGCATCGTTGGCTGCGGAAACAGCTGCAGGAGAAAGAAGCGAAGCCTAAAACTCTTCCCTAGCAAGGGTCAGGCGTTTCCCAGCAATGGGCAGATCCGTCGAGAGATGTGGTGGAACCGGATGGGATGTGTAATGGAATGACTGTGAAAGGTCTCCAGGAACCTAATTTTTTTTTTAAAAAAAAAAAGCCCCAGATTCTAGAGCAGCCTTCCTCAACCTGGGGCGCTCCAGATGTGTTGGACTGCATCTCCCAGAATGCCCTGGGAGATGCAGTCCAACACATCTGGAGCGCCCCAGGTTGAGGAAGGCTGCTCTAGAGTCCAGCGGGACAAAGCAGACAGGAAGCAATATAACTGCGCTTAGTAGCAGAATGTGTCGCAAGCTAGCAAAAAAAAAAGGAAACGGAGGCGCCAGTTGCCAGTTCTGTATCTGAAAAGCCCGATTGCAGATTCAGGAGGCTACGTGGGCAAAACCCAGGGCGGGGAGACGGATTTCTAGTTCGTGGGCACCCGGGTCGGCTCCAGCTCCGAAGACGGCTTTTGTGTGTTTGGTTCCCTCCAAGAAGCGTTTCCCGGTGAGGGTCCAAGCAGGTTGTGGGGAAGCGGTGAGCTTCCGTACGTGGAAACCGAGGTTTCGAGGCCGCCGTTCTGAAGCCGTTTCAAGGCTTGGCAAAATCCTGCCTGTCATCTCGTGAAGAGCGTCGCCTTGGGGCTTTGCTTCCTGCCCATTTTCCAGACTTGCCAGTCACCGGGAGAGTGGTGTGGAGTGACTTTGCCCCCATCCCCAAAATGCAGCAGGAGTTGTGGGGGAGCCAGAACCCGAGGAAGCCTTTGAGCTCAGCACAATGCTTGGATCGTGGCCAAACGTATCCATCAAGAACCACTGGCAGGAGGCTGGCTGGCTTGGAAGAGGAATCCAAACTCCCCACTCCCTGCTGAAGGAGAAAACTCCACCTGGTGTGAGTTGTATCGTCCGTTCTCTGTGAAAGCCGTGTTCCTTGCGTGTCCTTGGTTCCGACCTGGATGCCAGGCTGGTCACCCAGCGCTCTGATCTGCCTTGCAAAACTCTGAAGTTCGTTCCTAGGTGTAAACGGTGATTTCCCACCTGGCTGTTCTCTCCAGAACTTGGGAACGAAGGAGAACTGATTGCTCCCACGCTGACAAAAATGGAGCCAAGACAGGGCTACCGAGAAACCCGAGGGAGATGCCGGCCTGCTTGGGGGAACTCCTGGGTCTGCACACACCCAAAGAGGAAACCTGCTTCTCCCTGAGAAAGAGCCCAGTGTAGACTGAGCATGCTCAGGGGTATACTGTGAGCTGGAGGATGCCAAGCGTTGGCTGGGAAAGAGAAATTTGGAAGAAGGGCTGTGCATTGGCTTGCTTGAACCCCCTAAGGACTTATTGTACCCCAGGAGACGGCACAGCTGGCTGGAATCCAGGAGGGGTGAGGCTGCGGTGCAACGTTTTCTTGTAGATCCCACTTTGCTTAACTCAGTGTAGGTGCCATCCTGCTGTGCCAGATTCCCACCCTCTCTCTCTCTCTCTCTCTGTGTCTGTCTCTCTCCTCCCAGCTTTAACCTACCACTACGAAACCCAGTGCATTCCCACGCCTGCCGCGTGGTTTGCCCACCAGCTGCCGGTCTGGTTCCAGAAATTGAGCGTGGCGGCCACCTACGTGATTGAGATTGCCATCCCTCCGCTCTTCTTCGTGCCAGTACGCCGCCTCCGCCTGTTTGCCTTCTACAGCCAGGTATTCCAGGGCGCCTTTGAGTGCCGAGCGAGTGGCCGGGCCACCAGGAACGGGGCCTGTCCCCCTGCTCCCGGCGTGTCACTGGACTTCCAGCCCACGGCCACATTTTTGCAGGAGGAGAAGGAGCTGATGTTGCTTTGCTGTTAACGGGGCAAAGCGTGGCTTGTGACCACCACATCGGGTCCCCAGTCCTGAGCCATGGAGCCATAGTGCTGGCACATGGGTTTTGCATCCAGAAGGTCTCTGATTCCATCTCCAGCTAAAAGGATCTCCTCTGCAGACAGCTCTCCCTGTTAACAGTCAGGGCAGGCGCACCTGGCGTAGGTGAATCTAGGTTTGGGCTCGCTGTAATGCAGCTTCGTTTGGGCATCTGTTCAAACGCTGTAAGGTCACTTGGATGTGATCCTGTGGAATTCAGGTTTGGGTGTGTGCAGCAGCCTGGTGGCCTCCAGAAGTGTTGGACTGCAACTCCCATTACTCCCAACGCATCTGGAAGGTCCTCAGTTGGAGAAGGCGTGTGTGTGTGTGTGTGTGTGTGTGTGTGTTTAAAATGCAGAATATTTTTAATTAAAAGTTAACCTTGTTCCAGGTCGTCCTGCAAGTACTGATCATGGTCACGGGCAACTACAACTTCTTCAACCTGCTGACCATCGTCTTGAGCTTCTCCTTGCTTGACGACGAGCACGTGGGCCTGTGGCTGGGCCACGGCCGGAGGAAAGCCGGGAGCAGTGAGTGCCTTGTAGCGCCCCACCTCCGCCAATTCCCCACACCCACCCCCTATGGAACAAGGTCCCTTGGCGTCTTGGGATCGATGCTGTGACGGGGAGGGGTGCGGTCAAGCTGGCCGTATGGGGTCCCGAGTGCCAGTTCAGGTGCAGGCCCCACGACGGGATCTCCTCTGCCACCTGAGTCTGCTCCCCGTCTCAGACTGCTTGTTCTAGGGCTGAACGGCTGCTGGAATCGGGAAGGTTTGCCTGATGTTCAGTCTGCACCTACCTGCCGGCTTTTCAGCTGTCTTGACTCCAGGGAGCTCAACTGCCACCCGTCCCTTTTTTGAGTTGCCAAATGCAAGCACAGTGTGGAAGGTTTCAGTCGCTGTGCTAAAGCTGATGAGGGACAGGCAGGAGATGCTGGACTCCATTCCCAGTCTCTCGTGGGTTTATCTTGCGAGCAGGAGGGACAGAGGAGTTTAAAGATCAGCTGGGCACGGAACCTGGACTCCGATGCAGGTCATCAGTACAACAGCACCCTCCCACCCATGTTCCCCACAGGGCTGTGGAGTCGGAGTTGGTAAAAATGTACAGACCCAGACTCCTAATAAATTTAAGCTGTATATAGAGTTGCGACACGTCCCTGAAAACCTGACTATAGTTTATCCAGCGGTTATTAGTGATGCAGCTAGAAGTGTAACAGCAATGTCACCCACCCAAGTCGGTGTGGAAAGACTGCTTTTGGCACTAAAAATAGTCAAATCAGATTTAAGGGCTTCTATGAGGGAGGATCTGGCAGAAGCAATTCTGTTTCTAAGAGCAATATGTTAGTCTTCAATCTTCTACAATACAGTGTTTATTTCATTAAATGTATATTCACATGAATTTTATATTCAAACGATACTTTAATCTCGAAAAAGGTTTATATTACTTATGTACCTAACTGAGTTCATTTCTTTTAAAATGGTCATTTTTTAAGTTGTTTTAGGTGTTCAATTGTTGTTTTTACTTTTTTGTAGTTTTGACTTTGATATCAATGTATATGCTTTAGATTTCTGAACTAGTAGAGAAAGTTGTTCCTGATTTTCTTTTATAGTTTCTTTCTTTTATATCTTATTACTTTATACTCTATAGTCTTTTGATAAACCGCCCAGAGAACTTCGGCTATGGGGCGATATAAAGGCAATTAAATAAATAAAAAAAATATAACCCCATTGTTTTCATTTTGGGGCTTCTTTAATAAATAAAATAAAAAAACCAGAATGTCTCAGCTATAGCCTTTAGACCCGGGCTTTAACAGGTTAGGGTTCTAAAAAGTTGCATGCTTGCAGTCGATGTAGGAAATATATAGGAAATTTATTTCCTGTATCGATGTATAATTAAAGGAGTCTGAGGTTTTATGTGCCAACTCCACAGCCCTGGTGAATTCCATAGTTTAGCTGTGTGAAGAAGCCCTTCCTTTGATCTGTCCTGAATCGCCCACCAACCAGCTTCCTGGGATGACGGCACTGGGTTCTAGTATTATGAAAGAAGGCGGAAAATGTCTCATGTGGACGTGCGCCATGCTAGACTTCTTAGAGAGGGCCATTGGTGAAATGTCTTGCACTGATGGTCGTTGGAATCTTCAGGACTAATTCTCAGCCAGTGGTGGGTGGGTGTGGAGGGCTAAAGCCTTCCCCTTGCATGCTCTCGTGTCAGCTAATGTGATCTCTGCTCTGCAGCCTGGGCCCCGAAGTTGGTGTCCATCTTGTCTCTGCTGGCCGAACTGGGCGCCTACAGCTTCCTGGTCTACTGGACCACCCGTTACTTTGGGCTGGAGATCAACTGGGAGAAGAAGCTAGTTGAATCCAAGACAGGTACGACCGTAGCAGGAGAAGGCAGCAGCAGGGTGTGCCATTGCTCTGTTGACTGTAGCAAATGAGCAGAGAGAGTCCTTATCCGCACTCCTGGCCTATGAATTGCCGCGGGCTTTCCGGCCTGCTCTTTCGCCAGGCGAAGGATCTTGGAATTGTTGTAGATCACAAGTTGAATATGAGCCAACAGTGCGATATGGCTGCAAGAAAGGTTAATGCTATTTTGGGCTGCATTAATAGAAGTATAGCTTCCAAATCGGGTGAGGTACTGGTTCCTCTCTATTCGGCCCTGGTTAGGCCTCATCTAGAGTATTGCGTCCAGTTCTGGGCTCTACAATTCAAGAAGGACGCAGACAAGCTGGAGCGTGTTCAGAGGAGGGCAACCGGGATGATCAGGGGTCTGGAAACAAAGCCCTATGAAGAGAGACTGAAAGAACTGGGCATGTTGAACCTGGAGAAGAGAAGATGGAGGGGAGACATGATAGCACTCTTCAAATCCTTAAAAGGTGGTCACACAGAGGAGGGCCAGGATCTCTTCTCGATCCTCCCAGAGTGCAGGACATGGAATAACGGGCTCAAGTTAAAGGAAGCCAGATTCCAGCTGGACATCAGGAAAAACTTCCTGACTGTTAGAGCAGTACGACAATGGAATCAGTTACCTAGGGAGGTGGTGGGCTCTCCCACACTAGAGGCCTTCAAGAGGCAGCTGGACAACCACCTGTCAGGGATGCTTTAGGGTGGATTCCTGCATTGAGCAGGGGGTTGGACTCGATGGCCTTGTAGGCCCCTTCCAACTCTGCGATTCTATGATTCTATGAAGTTATGTAAAGCAGCCTCCACCCAACACACACACAAACACCTGGTGCCCTCCAGAGCTGGCTGTGGGATTGTGGGGGTTGTAGTTCAACACCCACCCTCGTCAGCTCTACTTCCAACTCCTGCCCCAAAGGTGGGTGGTACATCCTCACCATCAACCCAGATCCCTGTGTGCTGCCATGCAGAGAGCAGGTGTGTTACGAGAAGGGCTGGCGGATCGCTGGTTTTGCCGGAGCTAAGGCACTTGGCCGGCAGCTCTACCACACGTCCAGCTCCGTTCTGTAGTTGGCATTTGGGGGGACGTGCGTGTTGGGCCACCTCTGTCCCTTCCCCCCAAAACCCTGCTTGGGGTGTGTCACTACGCTTCCTTGTCTGTCTTTCTCTAGCGTTCACCTACCACGAGTTCATGCAGTGGCTGAAGATGGTGACTCTCCCTCTGGTGGGGTTCGGACTTGTCTCCCTGGTTTGGGAGATCCTTCAGGCTGGATACAGGTGAGTGAACAGGCAGCAGCCCCACAGGTATAGGTGTGCAGGTGTGAGGGTTGGGAGAAGGCCTAGGCAAGCTGCGTTTGGTTTGGGTGTTCTCCTTTAAAAGGAGCAGTTCTCCCTAGGTCCCTGGGGAGGCTGTCATACTGGTGGGGGCTTCACAGTGCCCTGGGAACCCCCTTTTCTGTTTTGGGGGGTGTCTCATCCCCTAATGTCTGCCTGATGCCTCCCTCCTTTTCTCTCTAGAGCCGCCTGTGTCCGGGGCTTTCTCTGGAAAGTCTGGGGTACCATCCAGTGGGCGCTCTTTGCTGCTGCGGCCTTGGGAATGTTTACCGTCAGCCTGGTGAGTGACTCAGTCAGCTCTGGGGTAGGGGTTGGGAGGGGTTGTCTTTTGTGGGGGCCCTGAAGTGTGCTGAAGACGCTCTCCAGGAATATGGGGCACTTGAATGGGGTCCTTAAGTGATGAGGGAGAAGAGGGCTGTCAGACCTGGGGGAGGCATGGAGGGCGATGGAAGGGGCAAAGCCCACCCACTCCCCGGCCAGCAGTCTGCTTCCGGGGGGACGGGGGACACACACGTGCTCTTTATTTTCATATCCTGCCTTTCTCTACTTGGGTGTGTTAAAGGCAGCATAAGAAAGTTAAACAAAACAAGGTAAGACAAGCCACGAGCATATTTATTTATTTATTTGTTACGTTTTTATACCTCCCAATAGCCGAAGCTCTCTGGGCGGTTCACAGAAATTAAAATCATGAAAAGCATAAAAACAACCAACAATCTAAAAACACAAATACAAAATACACTATAAAAAGCACAACCGGGATAAAAACCACACAGCAAAAATTGATATACCCTATTTCTTCGATTCTAAGACGCACTTTTTCCCCCATATAAACATCTCTAAAAATGGGGTGCGTCTTAGAATCGCAGGTGCGTTTATTATTTCTTAGAAGCAAAGCTTTTTTTCTGTTGGTGGTACTGAAATTAGTGTGCATCTTACAATTGAAGAAATATGGTAGGTTAAAATATGGAATTTAAACAGCAGAGTTTAAAATTTAAGTTAATAGGTGTTGAAATACTGAGAGAATAAAAAGGTCTTCAGTTGGTGACGGAAGGTATACGGTGTAGGCGCCGGCCGAACCTCTCTGGGGAGCTCGTTCCACAGCCGGGGTGCCACAGCAGAGAAAGCCCTCCTCTTAGCATAAAAGCATAAAAATAACACCAGCCATCAAACACCACCATGAATAGCTACAAGAAGTGTGTGTAGCAACAAGGGGCAGGGCCTTTTCAGTGGTGGCCCCCAAACTGTGGAACGATCTCCCTCACGAGGCTCGCCTGGCGCCAACGCTGCTCTCTTTCCGGCGCCTTGTTAAGACTTTCCTCTTTGCCCAGGCGTATGGCAGCACATCTTAATCGCCCACATGTTTATTTTAACGGTTTTTAATGCTTCATGTACGTATGTACTGTGTTTTAGAATTTTAAGTTTTGTATCCTTGTTTTTATCTCAATTTAGAATTTCTGTAAACTGCCCAGAGAGCTCTAGCTATGGGGGTGGTATATAAATGAAATAAATAAATAAGTAAATAAGAAATCACATTTCTTCTGGAGGCCTGCTCAGACTGAGCAAGGTTCTCACCGGGGGGCAGGCTGGTCCTGAGTTGCTGCGTCCCTCGCAAGTCTTCCACATGCAGAGTCAGACCCTTGGCCCGGTACCCCCCACCCCACCCCCCTGCGCCTCCACCACCTCCTGTACTCTGAGGAGGAGGCAGTAAGCCTGTAGGCACCGGTTGCTGGGGAACATGGGTGAGAGGGTGCTGCTGCACTGTGGTGGGAGGGTGCAGTTGCTGGGGAACATGGGTGGGAGGGTGCTGTTGCACCGTGTCCTGCTTGTGGATCCTTGGTCAACAGCCGGTTGGCCCCTGTATGAACAGAGTGCTGGACTGGATGGACCTTCTGGTCTGATCCAACCTCAGGGCTCTTCTGGTGTTCTTCCTGGATGCCTTCCCTCTATCCCACCCCCAAGTCTTGCTACCTGAGAGGCCTCTGATGCAGCTTTCCCTGACCAGCGGTTTGGGACTACAACTCCCATCAGCACCAGCCAGTATGCCTAGTGGCCTGGAATCCTGGGAGTTGTAGTCCAACACTCAGTGATGCTAAAGCCCTCCTTGTAGTGAATTTGCCTTCCCCAACCATGCTGGCTGGGGAGGGGGGGATGGGAGTTGTAGTCATTTTGGGGAAGGCCATTCTCATGCGATCTTCCAGGGACTTTGTGTTTGCAGGGCACAGGTGCCACCACCCTGAGCACTCTGCTGGTCTACTCTAGGGAAATCTTCCTTTGCTGGAGTCCAGTCCTTCCTCCCCAGCCTGAGCAAGGAATGACCCAAGAGCCCTGCTTCTGAGGATGTCTTAAGAACGTTGGAAAAGCGCTGATGCTGGATCAGACCAGAGGGTCCACATGGTGCAACAGCACCCTCCCACCCATGTTCCCCAGCAACTGGGGCACACAGGCTTACTGCCTCAGGATACTGGAGGTAGCAGAGAGCTATCAGGGCTGGTAGCCATTGATAGCCTTCTCCTCCAGGAATTGATCCAACCCCTTTTGAAAGCCATCCAAATTTGTGGCCATCTTTGGTGGCCATCACGACCCTTGGGCGAGGTGCACATGTGCACAGCCACGCTTTGGACCAGCCCCCCGCGTTGCTGCAGCTTCTCCCCAGGAGCTGCCGTCCCTCCAAAATCTGCTCCTCCTTCTCTCCCTGCTCCCCAGGTGCCCTTTACGTACATTGAGTACGAGTCCAACGGGAAGCTCTGGCCCAGCGTCCACCAGCTGTTTGGTGCTGTGGACCGGTTCCAGGTGGCCAATTCCTACGGGCTCTTCCGGCGGATGACGGGAGTTGGCGGCCGGCCGGAGGTGGTGGTGGAAGGCAGCTATGACAAGAAGACCTGGACGGTAATTGCGTTGGGTGCCTTCGTGGGCACGGCGGCGGTGGCTGCTCGCTAGCCTGTTAGGTGACCCTGGGAGGGTGCTAGGCGCTGTACAGAATCTAGGAAAGAGCGCATTCTCCCCTATGAGCCTGCCCGTGCTCTGAGATCTTCTGGGGAGGCCTTCCTCTCAGTCCCACCAGCATCCCAGGCACGCCTGATGGGTACGCGGGACAGGGCCTTCTCGGTGGCTGCTCCAAGGCCCTGGAACTCCCTTCCCAGGGAGGCTAGGCTGGCTCCCTTTGTGCTACAGTTTCGGAGGCAGGCAACTTTTTTGTTTCAGCAGGCTTTTGGAACTATACTGGACCTGTGTTAATGTATTGGATTCCCCCCCCCTTTAACCTGTTACAGTTTTTAATTTTTTAAAACATGTTTTTAATTTTCTGTAGGTTTAATTCTATTTTAACTTTTGTAATTTATATTTATTAGTTTTAATTGTACATATTTTCATCTTGTAAACCGCCTTGAGTCCCAGGACTGGGAAAAAGGCGGGATATTAATAAATACAATAATAATAATAGGAGGGCAGCGGCACTTGCATGAAGCGCGGAAGCCAGGTGGAGGTGCTGGCTGGGGCAGCCAGGCGGAACAGACAGGTAGAAGGGCAAGAGCATTGAGCCTGGGTGGCTTAGGGGGAGGCATAGCTGAGGACTGGAGCCAACCCAGGCAGGTGCCCCGGTGATGAGCGTGGTGCCCCAGCGTCCTTTCAGATCACTCCAGGGATCATAGAATCATAGACTAGTGGAGTTGGAAGGGGCCTACAAGGCCATCCAGTCCACACCCCTGCTCAATGCAGGAATCGACCCTAAAGCATCCCTGACAGACGGTTGTCCAGCTGCCTCTTGAAGGCCTCTAGGGTGGGAGAGCCCACAGCCTCCCTAGGTCACTGGTTCCATGGTCGTACTGCTCTAACAGCCAGGAAGTTTTTCCTGATGTCCAGCCGGAATCTGGCTTCCTGTCACTTGAGCCCGTTATCCGCGTCCTGTACTCTGGGAGGATCCTTGGATTCCCCCCGCCTTCCCCAGGCCTGGCCTGCTTCCTCATTGACACCGCCAACGTCTCTTGGGTCGCTTCTGCCGTTCTGACTCGGGAGGAGAGGTGAAAGAGGAGAGAGCAAAATGAGAGGGGAGGGGGCAGCATTCAGCAGTAGAGGGGTGGGGGGCAAAGGCAGGTGAGCTTGCGCACAAGGCCACGAGAACGGTGGGGAGAGGAGTACTAGAAGCTTGGAAGTTGTAAGGAGAATGATGGAGGCTGGAGGGGCAGGAGCAGCGGTGATGGGAGGAAAATGTCCTGACCCTGCAAGGCTGCCAGCCGAGGACTCCATCCAGGCCCAGAGAGCCGAGTAGGGAGGAGCATGTGTGTTTAGTATGAGCACCCCTGCCCCGTTCGGTCTCCATGTCCCGCGACGGGTGAGCGCCTCACGGCCAGTCCCACGCGTGACCCTTGCCCCTGCCTCCTCCCCCTAGGAGATTGAGTTCATGTACAAGCCGGGCAACGTCAGCGCTCCGCCCCCGGTCGTGATCCCTCACCAGCCCCGGCTGGATTGGCAGATGTGGTTTGCCGCCCTGGGCCACCATAGCCACAGCCCCTGGTTCACCAGCTTTGTTTACCGGCTCCTGCAGGGCAAGAAGGAAGGTGAGCGGGCCGGCCGGTGGGCGGCAAAGGAGGAGCGAGGGGGGTGTGCGCGCGAACTGCCCACCCTGGCTGCTTTTCGGAGCTGCAAAGTGGCTTCCTGGGATTGTGGCCCAAGGGGTGGAGCCCACCTCAGCCTCTCTGGGGAAAGACCACCACCCTGTTGGGTCACCAGGTTTCCGGGAAATTCTTGGCCATAAAGAGATGGACGGATCCTCAAGAAGGGGGCAACCGGGGGGCCTATTCCGGTTCCTGGGAAGGGCGCAGGATGTGAGGGGCCCGGCCCACACACCTAACCCTCGCCCTCTCACCTGTTGCCCTGGGTGGCAACAGCCAGGTGGGAGTCTCCCCGGGAGTTGGGTAGGACTCCTTTTGCCTCCTCCCATCGCCGGAGAACTGGGGTGGGGGCTGCACGGGCGGGGGCAGCCTGGCCCGATTCAGCCGCAGAGCGCATGGGCGTGTCCTTGCTCCCGGGGCGGCTTCCCTGAAGCCGGCTGCTAAGCCACCTCTTCTCCTTGCAGTGATCCACCTCGTGCAGGTAGATGACGGCAAATACCCGTTTGCATCTAAGCCCCCCGCCTACATCCGGGCTCAGCTGTACAAGTATTGGTTCACGGAGGCCAGCGAGGACGGGTGAGTGAGGCCGCGGGAGGCGCTGGCGGTCAGTCGGGGGCTGGCAGGGGTGGCAGTCATTAATGCAGGATCCTTTGGGTTTTCGTAGAATCCTAGAATAGCAGAGTTGGAAGGGGCCTCCAAGGCCATCTAGTCCAACCCCCTGCTCAATGCAGGAATCCACCCTAAAGCATCCCTGACAGATGGTTGTCCAGCTGCCTCTTGAAGGCCTCTAGTGTGGGAGAGCCCACAACCTCTGCCGGCTAGCTAATATGTCGGCAGCCGCTGATGATTCACTCGGGAAAGTTCTGGGGTTCTGCTGCCTCCCTCCGTGCATCTTCTGTCTGTTATCCTGCCGTCCTCACCAAATGGCGCCCAAGGCAGCAAGAACACGGGCGCCCATCTCCCTCTGTGCCCCCTGAGGTGGGGATTGGGGGAGAGGGGGAGGCGCACTCTCCCCCACCCCACCCCTCGGGTAAGGTAGGTGCAGCCTGGTTGAAGAGGCTGCCTGTCCCTCCCTGCAGGTCCCTTCCTCAGAAATGGTGGAGGCGGCGGCGGATCGAGGAATTCTACCCTGTGGTCTTCCTGGGCGACCCTAACCTGGATGCCCTCTTAGTTCAGCATGGGCTGAAGGTGAGTGGAGGGGGGGCCTTGCGGGGAGGGGCCCCTGGAAATGGTGAGCAGGGTGGAGATGAGCCAGGGGCAAAAAGGGAGGGGGGGTTATGAGTGCCACATGGAGACAGGTGTGGGCAGGGGGGGGGAATGGGGTCTTCCTTTAAAGGTACGTCAGCCTGGGCAGCAGTCTGGCTTCTCTTTGGCCTCCCTCTGTTCCTGGGAAGGCAGAAAGGACGGGTGAGGGAGGGGGGCTCTTTACCTCTCCCCCTCCAAGAGATGCGTCTCCTCACACCCCTCCCTCCCTCTCTCTCCCTCCCCCCTTCCTAGGACAAGCCCCCCCTGAAGCGGCCCCTGGATTCCCTCCTGCCCACAGTGCTGCAGCGAGTGCGGGAGTCTCTCTCTCCTTACGCCGGCCCGGCCATGATCTGGTCCCTCTACCTCACCGCCGCCGCCATCTGCCTCCTGAGGGGGGTGGGCGCCTGGCTGCTGGGGGGCAGTGCCCCCAGTGGCGGTAAGCACAAGGGCGTCAAGCGGGCAGAGCCAGGAGCGGAGGCCGGGGGCGGAGGGGAGCACACCGGCGGCGAGAAGAACGGGCAGATGCGGAGGAAAGATGGGGCGGCGGTGGCAGCAGGGGAGAAGGCCCCCCGGGGCTTGGCAGAGCCCCCCGCGGACGGGCTGCGGAACGTCAAGAAGAAGAAATAGCCTCTGCCTCCTCTGGAGCTGCGCCCCCGCCCCGCCCCCTCCCGGTTTCCAGGCACGGACTCACGTTGCTGGCTCTGCTCTGGGCTTGGCTGCCTTGGGACTCCGAGACCCTCTTTGGAAATCAGTGGGTGATGACCCCCACCTGGACTGTCTTTTCGAGGGGGGTCTCTCCTCGCTCTTGCCTCAACTCTCCCCCCCCTTCCTGCCCTCTTCACATGAACAGGCCGTGCGTCTGTAGGAGCGGGGCCTGCTCAACCTCCCCCCACCCTTTGAATGCCTCCCCACTTGCATCCTGTGGGGTGCTCGGTCCCCTCCTCCTCCTCCGGTCAAGGACCCAGCTGTCCTGGCCCAAAGGCCTTCCGGTCGGCCTTCCTTCCGCAGTGCTGCGTTGGGACGGGGCCACTCAGCATCGCCGTTCAACTTGCCTGGAGCAGCCGAGGGTCTGGGCGGCCATAGGGCCTGATCCAGGCAGCGCGTTTCCTGGGCTTGGGAGGTTTCCCTCGCTGCTTCTGGCCCCTGCTGTGCCCATCCCAGAGGCCTCCTTGATCTCTCGCTGGTTTCTGCTGGGCTGCCGAGACCCAGCACAGGACGTGTGAGAGTCTGCAAGGGCGGAGGGGGGGCACGGGGGCGCTGCGTGGTTTTCCCTGGGAAATCTTGACGCTCCTCCTGGCACGCTGCAGTCCTGAGCCAGGCAGCCGGGCTGGGCTTTGGTCATGACAGAGCTGTAGCCACCGCCGCCCTCCTGGCCCCTCTGGGCTGCTTGCCATAGCCTTGACCTCTGTTGTGCCTCACTGTCCGAGGAGCGGGACGTGGGCTGGGGCAGCCGGGGGCATCCCTCGCTCGCTGCGCTGCCTCGAGTCAGGGACCTTGTTGGACCTGTGGGCTCCGCCGCAAGCCAGAGAGGACGCTCTATAATTTTCTAAATAAAGCCTTTACATTCCAGCGGTGCGTCTGTGTTGGGATGGGAAACGGGAGGGGGACGTTGGCGGAAAACAGACATGGCCTGGACGGTTGCTTTGACTCGCACCTTCTGGGCCAGGTGTGCTGCGTTAGTCATCGTACACAGCAGACGTCCCGGAGCGAGTGAGCTCATAGTGTGCGCGCACCAGCGCACCAGCACACCGAAACCTCTGTGGGGGAGAAAGGCCCGTAAGCCTGCAGCAAGCAGAATTGGAGCTTGGAGTTCTTTGCAATCTCTCTTCGGGTTTTTTTTAACCACCCTGAATAATTTGGCAGCAAAATTGCCCCCCTCACTGCTGACTCCTAACCCCAATAATTAATGAACAAGTTACAAATAACTGCTCTCAATACATCTCTTTGGGGGAACCCCACTTCTTCACACACCCGTTGCGAGAACTGCCCATTCCTACTCTCTGCTGATACGTTAGGCAGCCTTCCTCAACCTGGGGCGCTCCAGATGTGTTGGACTACAACTCCCAGAATGCCCCAGCCTGGGGCATTCTGGGAGATGCAGTCCAACACATCTGGAGCGCCCCAGGTTGAGGAAGGCTGCGTTAAGAGATTCTGTCCTCTTATAAGTCATTGCAAATGCTGTAATAATGTGTCTTTATTGGGTGGTAATTTTGCTGGTCATCCCTGTAAGCTGCACGAAGCAAAACTGAGTCCTCCTTTATAAACAGATCATATTTTATTGATTTCAAGTTAATGGTCTTGTGAGTTTGGATGAATTTCATAAACATTTGAAAAGCCTTGCAGAAACGGTCTGTGCAACCCTGGCGTGAGGGGGGTGGGTACGGGCCGCTCCCTGCTCCCCTGTGTGCGCAATCCCCTTTAAGGCTGGAAAGAACGGCAAAGCGTTGCACTGGAAGTGAAACTGGTTCTGAGCATCACCAAGACAGTTGGCCGGGGCAGTACTTGTCTATGAGGCTTTGGTAGTACGGCTTGAGCTCTTGTGGATCGGGCAGGTCTTCGCTCTTGGTGTACAGGTCAAATTTGCTGCAGAAGAGGAACAGAGAGGGGGAGGTTACTGTCAGTTGCCCTCTGGTGCTATGAGACCACATCAGAATGGCCTCAGGATGATCAGGGGTCTGGAAACAAAGCCCTCTGAAGAGAGACTGAAAGAACTGGGCATTATTAGCCCTCAGAAGACAGGGGGCGACATGATAGCACTCTTCAAAGACATAGAATCCTAGAATAGCAGAGTTGGAAGGGGCCTACAAGGCCATCGAGTCCAACCCCCTGCTCAATGCAGGAATCCACCCTAAAGCATCCCTGACAGATGGTTGTCCAGCTGCCTCTTGAAGGCCTCTAGGGTGGGAGAGCCCACATCCTCCCTAGGTAACTGATTCCATTGTCGTACTGCTCTAACAGGAAATTTTTCCTGATGTCCAGCTGAAATCTGGCTTCCTTTAACTTCAGCCTAGGTCATGGGTTCCATTGTCGTACTGCTCTAACAGTTGGGATGTATTTCCTGATGTCCAGCCATAACTTGAGCCCATTATTCCGTGTCCTGCGCTCTGGGAGGATCGAGAAGAGATCCTGGCTCTCCTCTGTGTGACAACCTTTTAAGTATTTGAAGAGTGCTCTCATGTCTCACCTCAATCTTCTCTTCTCCAGGCTAAACCTTCCCAGTTCTTTCAGTCTCTCTTCAGAGGGCTTTATTTCCAGACCCCTGATCATCCTGGTTGCCCTCCTCTGAACACGCTCCAGCTTGTCTGCGTCCTTCTTGAAGTGTGGAGCCCAGAACTGGACGCAGTACTCTAGAGGAGGCCTAACCAGTGCCAATAGAGAGGAACCAGGACCTCACGTGATTTGGAAGCTATACTTCTATTGATGCAGCCCAAAATAGCATTTGCCTTTCTTGCAGCCATATCGCACTGTTGTGATGGGTTGATGAAGGGTTGTCACACAGAGGAGGGCCAGGATCTCTTCTTGATCCTCCCAGAGTGCAGGACACAGAATAACGGGCTCAAGTTATGGCTGGACATCAGGAAATACATCCCAACTGTTAGAGCAGTACGACAATGGAACCCATGACCTAGGGAGGTGGTGGGCTCTCTTTCCTGTCGAGGCGCTTGGGGCTGCTTACTTGAACTCCTTGACCCAGGGAAGCATCTGGAGATCCTCTTCATCGCAGAGGTGCATGTAATCCCCTCCCGTGTGCCAGGGGTAGAAGGAGTGGAATCGGATCATGTAGAAAGCCTGCAAGGAGACAAATTGGCAGTTGCGATGCGGTGCCTCCATCATTGGCAAGGGAGTGTTGCTATTGCTGCTTCTGCTGAGGCCTTCTGGGTTCTGCACTGAATTCACCCAGCCTAGCTACCATCTGCTGGCTCCATAATCCAAATCACTGCCTTGGATTAAGACCAAAGCCATAAAAGGGAAACTACACATGAGTGGGTGGGACAGGGTTTTTAATGCAATAATATCCTTTTCAACCCCTTGGCTTTTTATGGCCTGCCTTCAAAAGGTGGAGGAAAATCAACCCGTTTACCCCCCCTCCCCTGCTTTTGAGCGTGGAAGCATGTTAAGAAGGAATTAATTGCTGATAAGCAATCTTAGCTTCAAAAACATCATGCACAACTACATCTTTTGAGCCATCCTGGTGGCCAAGCTAGAGGGATTAACCTGGAGTAATTGCCACCCTGATGTTGGCGCTTTCAATCTCTAGCATGTCAAAATCTCCTGTTTAAGCATCCATTGGATCTTGGGGGGGGGGGTGTCTTTTCTACTGACTTTCAGTCCACTCCAGTTTCATAGTCTGTTTTAAGAACGTTTGCTCAGGTAGGATTAGCTGCTCAAATCTGTGGGTTCATCACATCACTGCTGATTTGAGTTGATACTTCAGATACTTGAAAGGTTGTCACACAGAGGAGGGCCAGGATCTCTTCTCAATCCTCCCAGAGTGCAGGACACGGAATAACGGGCTCAAGTTACAGGAAGCCAGATTCCAGCTGGACATCAGGAAAAACTTCCTGACTGTTAGAGCAGTACGACAATGGAATCAGTTACCTAGGGAGGTGGTGGGCTCTCCCACACTAGAGGCCTTCAAGAGGCAGCTGGACAGCCATCTGTCAGGGATGCTTTAGGGTGGATTCCTGCATTGAGCAGGGGGTTGGACTCGATGGCCTTAGAGGCCCCTTCCAACTCTACTATCCTGTGCTTCTATGAGTGAAGACACCATCACGAATCTAACAGCTTGGGGAGAACTTTCATGCAGTTGGGTGTCCATTCTGATGCAATGATTTTCTAGTTAGCTTATGTGTTCACTTGCAATACATATGGAAGTCATTAGTCTTGGCAAATGACCAAGAGCCTATTATTATTAATTACCCACCTCTCCCTCTGGATCGAGGTGGGGTACAACATGGAATACAAAATATAAAATACATAAAACTTATTAAAACATATTAAAAACTAATACATTATTAAAATAACAGACAGACAGACATCTTAATATTCGACTGGGTAGGCCTGCCGGAAGAGATCAGTATTGCTTTTTTATATTCAGAAAGACCATTGAGTTGGCGGATCTCCTCCGGCAGGCCATTCCACAGTCAGAGCAGCAGAAGAGAAGGTCCTCTGGGTAATATCTGTCAACCTAGTTTTGGATGGCTGAAGGAAGCTCTTCCCAGAGGACCTGAGTGTGTGGGGCGGATTGTACGGGAGAAAGCCATCCCGCAGGTAGCTGGACCCAAACCATGTAGGGCTTTAATGGTAATAACCAACCCGTTATACTTCACTCGGAAACTAATTGGCAGCCAGTGAAGAGATTTTAAAACTGGTGTGATGTGGTCCCCCCTAGGTGTACTGGTGACCAACCTGGCTGCCATATTTTGCACTAGTTGAAGTTTCCAGACTAGGCACAAAGGTAGCCCTATGTAGAGCGCATTGCAGAAGTTGAGCTTCGAAGTTACCAGCGATGCACGACCGCCTTTGGGTCTTCCAACTCTAGGAAGGGGCATTGTGTGGTGCAGCAAAGGGACATGTGTCTGTGTCTTCCTGCTTAGCGCTTCCTTTCATCTTCTAGTAGTTGTGCATCAACGACTTAGTTTATGCGGAAGACGGAAGGGAAGCCGTGCAGGGCCGCTTCATGTCCAGCTGCATGCATTTACATGTACTGGAAATCGAAATACGTCTCTCTGTCCAGCGTGTCTCGGAGATTTAACCCTGCCACAGGGAGCTGAAATCTGAAGAAAGCCAGTGCCTGTACCTAAAAGTCTGAAAATCTCCCCAAGAGATAAAATAGCGGCTGTGTTTTCTGGGTTCTTGCCAGGCAGGACCAGTGCCAAGGCTAGGCATGGCCGGGCCCCTGCCAAGGGCCCCCAGTTCCCAGCAGGGGCCCAGAGACAAGAGGGTCCTGGAGTTGCTCCCCCTCTGCCCCATTGCAGCCCCACTCGTTCACCTGCCTCCTGCTCCAGTCCAGGCAACGGTGCTGGGGAGAAGGATTTGCTCAAGCTGCAGTGTTTACTTACCTCCTGAGGTAGGGTGAATTTATTGTGCTTCATCACCTTGTACATGTACTCTGGAGGGGCAAGAAAAAGGAAGAAGAGCGGATGGTGAGTGATGATCAATGCTGTCACTCAAGATGTCGGCATCTTGACTCCCCACCACAAGAGCCCCTTTAGAACTTACCCCCTGAGCTCCCCCCCTCCCCACGCACCATTTACCCTGGTTTGCAGAACCCAGGTGTTGACAAGGCAGAAACTGGATTCTGGATGGGGCTGGGGGAGGATTAGTCAGCACAAGTTTTAAGGTTCTGTATTCAAAGAATCATAGAAAAGCAGAATTGGAAGGGGCCTACAAGGCCATCGAGTCCAACCCCCTGCTCATTTCAGGAATGCACCCTAAAGCATCCCTGACAGATGGCTGTCCAGCTGCCTCTTAAAGGCCTCTAGTGTGGGAGAGCCCACGACCTCCCTAGGGAACTGGTCCCATTGTCGTACTGCTCTAACAGGAAGTTTTTCCTGATGTCCAGCCGGAATCTGGCTTCCTTTAACTTGAGCCCGTTATTCCATGTCCTGCACTCTGGGAGGATCGAGTATTGAAGGTATTTGAGGAGTGCTATCATATCTCCCCGCCCCCATCTTCTCTTCTCCAGGCTCAACATGCCCAAGAGAAAATGTCAGTGTCTCCCCTCCATCTTCTCTTCTCCAGGCTCAACAGGCCCAGTTCTTTCAGTCTCTCTTCATAGGGCTTTGTTTCCAGACCCCTGATCATCCTGTTGCCCTCCTCTGAACATGCTCCAGCTTGTTCACCAGCTGACTTTTCTTCAGTACTTTTCCTAACATTCTGTGCCTGTCCTTTCATTGGCCCAGTTCTCCAAGAGCTCATAGGAGTAAGCATCACTACATGTGCAGACACACACTGTATTACATGGACATGCACACTGTGGGGCATATGCATTAACCTCCCCTTAGAATCCTAGAATAGTAGAGTTGGAAGGGGCTTCTAAAGCCATCCTGTCTAACCCCCTGCTCAGTCCAGGAATCTACCTCAAATCATCTCTGACAGACGGCTGTCCAGCTGCCTCTTGAATGCCTCATCCCTCTCCATTCTCCCTTCCCGATCCATCCAAAGCTCGAGCTTTGAAGTTTTTCGAAGTTTCAAAATTTTCTGAACATCTAACACTGCTCAAGCTTCAGTTTAAAGCAAAAATGAACAAATTGGTCTGGTAGATCTCGATTAATAAGACTTACACTACCGTATTCTTATATAAAATTATGGGCAGTACTGAAATGAATCTTGACTTCAGCAAAGCTTTTGACAAAGTGCCCCATGATATTCTGATTAACAAACTAGCTAAAAGTGGGCTAGATGTAACAACTATTAGGTGGATCCACAGTTGGCTACAGAATCGGACTCAAAGAGTACTTATCAATGGAACCTTCTCAAACTGGGGAGAGGCAACGAGTGGGGTACCACAGGGATCAGTCCTGGGCCCAGCGCTCTTCAACATTTTTATTAATGATTTGGACGAGGAGGTGCAGGGAACGCTTATCAAATTTGCAGATGTCACAAAATTGGGTGGGATAGCTAATACCCTGGAAGACAGAAACAAACTTCAAAGTGATCTTGATAGGCTGGAGTGCTGGGCTGAAAACAACAGAATGAAATTTAATAGGGATAAATGCCAAGTTCTACATTTAGGAAACAGAAACCAAATGCACAGTTACAAGATGGGGGATACTTGGCTCAGCAATACTACAAACGAGATGGATAGTGGAATTGTTTTAGATCGCAAGCTGAATATGAGCCAACAGTGCGATATGGCTGCAAGAAAGGCCAATGCTATTTTGGGCTGCATTAATAGAAGTATAGCTTCCAAATCATGTGAGGTACTGGTTCCTCTCTATTCGGCCCTGGTTAGGCCTCATCTAGAGTACTGCGTGCAGTTCTGGGCTCCACAATTCAAGAAGGTGTTGCTACTTGACCGGCTGAAAATCCATTTTCCACCTGGCTCTTTTCTTAGCCTCTTTTGAAGCCTATGTGCAGCTTTCAATGGCATGTAGTGTCTTTATTCTTTTACACCTGTTAATTAATGAAGACACATGCCATTGAAAGCTGCACATAGGCTACAAGGGAGGCTAAGAAAATAGCCAGATGGAAAATGAATTTTTAGCCAGTTGAGTAGCAACACCCCAAAGCCAAGAGAAGCTAGAACAGGAATAACCCACTTGGTGCCTTTCAGAGGGTTTGGACTACAGCTCCCACCATCCCCAACCACCCTAGCCAATGGTCATGGATTATGGAAGTTGTAGCCCCATACATTGGAAGGGCCCCAGGATGCAGACAAGCTGGAGCGTGTTCAGAGGAGGGCAGCCAGGATGATCAGGGGTCTGGAAACAAAGCCCTATGAAGAGAGACTGAAAGAACTGGGCATGTTTAGCCTGGAGAAGAGAAGATTGAGGGGAGATATGATAGCACTCCTGAAACACTTAAAAGGTTGTCACACAGAGGAGGGCCAGGATCTCTTCTCCATCCTCCCAGAGTGCAGGACACGGAATAATGGGCTCAAGTTAAAGGAAGCCAGATTCCAGCTGGACATCAGGAAAAACTTCCTGACTGTTAGAGCAGTACGACAATGGAATCAGTGACCTAGGGAGGTTGTGGGCTCTCCCACACTAGAGGCCTTCAAGAGGCAGCTGGACAACCACCTGTCAGGGATGCTTTAGGGTGGATTCCTGCATTGAGCAGGGGTTGGACTCGATGGCCTTGTAGGCCCCTTCCAACTCTGCTATTCTATGATTCAATGAATATGGGGGAAATGGCTTTAGAGCACAATCCTATGCTGGATGAGGAACGCTGGAAGTTGTAAGACTTCTTTCTGTCTCAAAATGCATAGGATTGAGTCCTAAAGCAAAGGCCCTTGAGAAATTCATTCATTATAGTTCTGTACCATCCAATACCCAAAGCTCTCCGGACAGGTCACAGCATGATAAAACATAATATAAACTTTTAACATACAACCATTCAAAACAGTTTAAAACAATAAAAACCTACTACTAACTGATAAAAACAAACTGAATTGCTTGTCATATGCTGTCAAATGCCTGAAAATAAAGGGAAGTCTTAACCTGGCACCGAAAGGATGCCATCGTTGGTGCCAGATGGACCTCAGTGGGGAATCGTTCCCCAATCAGGGAGCCACCACTGAGAAAGCCACCCTCCAAGCCTTCCTTGGAGGATGTATTTGGAGGAGGCCTCAGGTGACGTTTGAAGTGTATCATAGAATCATAGAATCATAGAATAGCAGAGTTGGAAGGGGCCTACAAGGCCATCGAGTCCAACCCCCTGCTCAATGCAGGAATCCCCCCTAAAGCATCCCTGACAGATGGTTGTCCAGCTGCCTCTTGAATGCCTCTAGTGTGGGAGAGCCCACAACCTCCCTAGGTAGCTGATTCCACTGTCGCACTGCTCTAACAGTCAGGAAGTTTTTCCTGATGTCCAGCCGGAATCTGGATTCCTTTAACTTGAGCCCGTTATTCCGTGTCCTGCACTCTGGGAGAATCGAGAAGAGATCCTGGCCCTCCTCTGTGTGACAACCTTTTAAGTATTTGAAGAGTGCTATCATGTCTCCCCTCAATCTTCTCTTCTCCAGGCTAAACATGCCCAGTTCTTTCAGTCTCTCTTCATAGGGCTTTGTTTCTAGACCTCTGATCATCCTCGTTGCCCTCTTCTGAACACACTCCTGCTTGTCTGCGTCCTTCTTGAATTGTGGAGCCCAGAACTGGACGCAATACTCTAGATGAGGCCTAACCAGGGCCGAATAGAGAGGAACCAGTACCTCACGTGATTTGGAAGCTCTACTTCTATTAATGCAGCCCAAAATAGCATTTGCCTTTCTTGCAGCCATATCGCACTGTTGGCTCATATTCAGCTTGTGATCTACAACAATTCCAAGATCTTTCTCATTTGTAGTATTGCTGAGCCAAGTGTCCCCCATCTTGTAACTGTGCATTTGGTTTCTATTCCCTAAATGTAGAACTTGGCATTTATCCCTATTAAATTTCATTTAATAGGGTTCATACTGGGAGAGGCGCTCTGTCAGATATTGCTGTCCACAGCTGTGTAAAGCTTTAAATGTTCGCCCTGCCTTGTGGGTCCCTGGATGACAGCTGGTTGGGCACTGTGTGAACTGAGTGCTGGACTAGATGGTTCCTTGGTCTGATCCAGCAGAGCTCTTCTGATGTTCTTAAATGTCAAAACTAGCAACTTGAATTGCGCTGAGAAACATGCAGGCAGAAAGTGCAGTTGGAACAGAATCGGTCTTCCGCCCCCTGCTTTCCATCTGGCTCTGGCATGTTCTCATTTGTGGCACGGGAGGGGTTTTTGAATCTGCAATTCTGTAGACCGGTGGGTTTAGGAGCATTTGAAAATCCAGAGGCAAAGGACTGAGTTTAGCAAACTGTTTTACACCTAGCGGGGGTGTGTGCTTTTATCAAGCCTTAAATTCCCCATCAAATGAATCAAATCTGAAATGCTGGACTCAGGTTTGCAAATTCTTCGGAATTGTGGATTTGTGCAGCGTTTCCTTCTAGGACTCGCTAAGAGCTGGTGATGGGCAGGTGCAATACTGGAGTCTTACCGTCATGGCCCCATGACATCAGGACGTTCTGCAAGCCACAGTGGGGCTGGTAGATCCCGTACTCGGTGCTGAGGGGTCAAAGGAGAGCGTCTCAGGGCATGCGCCTGGCCGGATAAGCGCTGTCCTGACTGAGTCCAGTGGCGTTTGCAAGAGGGGTGGAAAACGGAGCCACCTGGGTCCTCTACGGACAAGACGGGAAAGAGCAGCAAAACATGGGAGGGCCAAAAATGTCGGGAACAGAGCAGGAATGTGGAGCCTTCTTCAGCCCCAAGGCCGAATGCCATTGTGGAGACCATCTTGGGGGGGATGCGTCCCAGTGGTGCCAAAGGCAAAAGGCCTGAGGCCAAAATACCAGCAACATATAACCTAAAGGTCACGATACCTGAGGAGAGACATGGCAGCCTTGTAGAGTGAAGAAAAATGGCACAAAAGCCAAACGGTCGGAGGTCAGGAGGGATTGGGGCACGGCCAGCTGGGGACCCCCCCCCCCGGCTGGATTTGGCCCCTGGGCCTGGCTCTCCGGACCCCAGGCCATTGTGGCTGCCAATGCTAGCCATGCCTGGGGCCAGTGTTTCTGAGGGGGAAGGTGACGTGGTCACGGGTGGTAGCCGCCCTCGGGAGCCAACTCTTTCTTTTGGAGCGGGCAGCACCAGGGCCAGCCAGGAGAGCGGCGATCCGAGCTTCTGCGTTTCAAGCAGAAGCCTCCCACTACGGCGGAACCCTCACCCGCCTCTTTTCCGAAACGACCCAAGGCCAAGCTTACTTGTACAAAGGGTTCTTCGTGTCAGGGTTGTCATGAAAAGTGGACTCCCGGAAGACCACCGAGTCCTGGACCTTGCAGCCCACTGGAAACGTGTCCCCCACCACAGCCCACTGTAGGGAGAGGGTACAAAGGAACGTAGGATAATGAACACCCGAGTTCAGGGGCCACCTGAAGTATGGGGCTACAACTTCCATAATCCATGACCATTGGCTAGGGTGGTTGGGGCTGGTGGGAGCTGTAGTCCAAACCCTCTGGAAGGCACCAAGCAGGTTATTCCTGTTCTAGCTTCTCTTGGCTTTGGGGTGTTGCTACTCGACCGGCTAAAAATCCATTTTCCATCTGGCTCTTTCCTTAGCCTCCCTTGTAGCCTAGGTGTGGCTTTCAATGGCATGTGTCTTCATTAATTAACAGGTGTAAAAGAATGAAGACACGACATGCCACTTCCAGAGGGTTTGGACTACAGCTCCCACCAGCCCCAACCACCCTGGCCAATGGTCATGGATTATGGGAGTTGTAGCCCCATACATTGGAAGGGCCCCAGGACACAGACAAGCTGGAGCGTGTTCAGAGGAGGGCAACCAGGATGATCAGGGGTCTGGAAACAAAGCCCTATGAGGAGAGACTGGAAGAACTGGGCATGTTGAGCCTGGAGAAGAGAAGATGGAGGGGAGACATGAGAGCACTCTTCAAGTACTTGAAAGGTTGTCACACAGAGGAGGGCCAGGTTCTCTTCTCGATCCTCCCAGAGTGCGGGACACGGAATAACGGGCTCAAGTGAAAGGAAGCCAGATTCCAGCTGGACATCAGGAAAAACTTCCTGACTGTTAGAGCAGTGCGACAATGGAATCAGCTACCTAGGGAGGTTGTGGGCTCTCCCACACTAGAGGCCTTCAAGAGGCAGCTGGAGAAGCATCTGTCAGGGATGCTTTAGGGTGGATTCCTGCACTGAGCAGGGGATGGACTTGTAGGCCCCTTCCAACTCTGCTATTCTTTGATTCTAGGCTACAAGGGAGGCTGGGCGGGCATGTCATCTCTCTCTAGAAATGGTGGGAACCCTTGGAGCCTGGCTAGGTTCCCCAAGGGTCTTTGTTATGCAGGGGGGGAGCATCTGTGTAGAACACCCTTTCCTGCCCAGTGATGTAGGGAGTGGGCCCTCAGCTGGGGGGTCCCGGGGGTGCCAATGTGCTTAAGGGTGATCTTGGAGGAGGTGGGACCGGTCACCCTTCTCCTCACCTGCGGCTCGCCAACCAGGGCCAAGATCTTCCCCATGTCGTGAAGCAGTCCGACCAGGTGGAACCAGTCTATCGCAAGAAGAGAGAGAGAGAGAGTTTCCTAGTGACCTTCCAACTATGAGTTTTGGGCACTGGGGAAATTCTATTTCCACCCCTCCCTGTTGTGCATCAACCTAGAGTCATTGCTAGGTGCAACCCATACATTCCATCGATTCGCAGTAGCAGGCCCTTCTCTGCATCACGGCTTGGGGAGCCAATGCCAGCCTGGTGTCCTCCAGATATGTTGGATTACAACTCCCATCATCCCCAGACAGCAGGGCCAAAGGGTGGGGTGATGGGGGAGTTGTAGTCCAGCACATCTGGAGGGAGCCAGGTTGGGCAAGACTAGAATAGGGCTACAGGGTCTTGCTTGGTATAAGGCAGTCTCCTCCCATCTCTGTACCTGCTCAGTGTTGCCTGTGATGCCAGGGCAGGAAGGGGGAGGTTCTCGTTGTTCCTCTTCCTGTTTTCTGTGTGGCTCCAAGCAGCTCTCAAGGCTCCTGCATCCAGACTGGAGAGGAGCCCTTCCCTTCCCTTCCCTTCCCAGGGAGTCTGTCCCCGCCACTGAGGGCAGGTGGAACCAGAGGCTGACCTTTGTCAGGATGCGCCTTCCGGATGCCCTCTGCTGTCTGATAGGCGTGATAGGAGTTGGGGAAGTCGACGTCCGGGTCTGACTCGTCCACCACGTTGTCGAGCAGGTCCAAGGCCTCCATGATGGTCATCCGGCGGAGGCTGCAGCCCCCGTACTCCTCGTTCTAGGGAGAGGGAACTGTGAGGCGGGCAGAGGGTTGTGGGAGTCCTCCGGGCATCATATTAGCGATCTTGAGAGCTGGGCCAGATCTTTAAGGTAAGAGGAGCCGGGCAGTTAAACCTGGCTGAATAGCGAGCCCGGCAGGGATAGATTTTGAGGGATCTTCATCATGAAGTATCAAGTGAGGGAGGGTGGACCAGGAGGCAGAGACTGGCCTACGGTGTACGTTTTTTGGCAACAACACTTTGAGAACTTATACCAAAATGCAGCGTTGGGGAGGCACGTGCCCGATTGCTGCCTCACGTGGGCTGGGCTGAGCCGTCCCTCGTGTCGCAGGCCCCCAGCTGTGGGAAAGGCAAGCTCCTCTTCCGGCAAACCCACCTTCTTGCGCACAAATTCCACCGTCTGGTTGGTGTGCATGAGCAGGTAGGTACGGTACACCCGGTCCGTCAGAGGCCCCTCCTGAAAAGACACCATTGAGAGGCATTTCCTTTGGGCTTGGCAGACTCGGCGGGTTTCTCCGGAAGAAATGGTTGCTCAGTGGGCCAGATCCAGCCCAGAGGAAAACCCTAGCCCAACGGTGCAGAACCTCTTGCAGCCGACGGGCTGAATGCAGTTTTGAGGACCCCCTTGGGGAGTGCATTCCAGTCGTGGGCAGGGCTGAAGGCAAAGCAGGCAGGGCGAAAATCCCAGCATGTTTTTGTTTAAAGGTCTTACTGCCAGTGACGAAGCCATAGTTAGGTGACGTATTTCAACCTTTTAGAAAACGGGGGCGGGGGATGTGCAAAGGCCAGGAAACCCCCAAATGGTCAGGAGGAAGGTCACCTGCAGGATCACCTTCCCCTGTACAATCCGCCCCGCACACTCAGGTCCTCTGGGAAGGATTTACTCCAGTCAGCCAAAACTAGGTTGACAGCTGTTACCCAGAGGACCTTTCCTTCTGCTGCCCCCAGACTGTTGAACGGCCAGCCGGAGGAGACTCATCAACTTAATAAGTTGAGGAGACTCGTCAACCACAATACCTGAAGGAACGCCTCTCCTGACGTGAATCTACCCGGTCACTACGTTCAACATCTAAGGTCCTCCTCCGGGTGCCTACTCCGAGAGAGGCTCGGAGTGTGGCAGCGAGGGACAGGGCCTTTTCGGTGGTGGCCCCCAGACTATGGAGTGATCTCCCTGACGAGGCTCACCTGGCGCCAACGCTGCTATCTTTCCGGCGCCAGGTTAAGACTTTCCTCTTTGCCCAGGCATATGGCGGCACATCCTAATTACCCACATGTTTAGTTTTTAATCAGTTTTTAATGCTTTATGTGTGTATGTTCTGTGTTTTAGAATTTTTAATTTTGTATACTTGTTTTTACCTCAATTTTAGAATTTCTGTAAACTGCCCAGAGAGCCCTGGCTATGGGAGCGGTATATAAGTGCAGTAAATAAATAAATAAATAAATAAATAGTTTTGAATTCAAGATGGCTATAATGACTGATCTCTTCCGGCAGGCCTACCCAGTCGAATTTTAAGATGTCTGGCTGTTATTTTAATATTGTATCATTTTTATATGTTTTTAATCAGTTTTATGTATTCTATGCTATTTGTATCTAGTGTTGTTCCCTGCCTCGATCCAGAGGGAGAGGCAGGAAATAAATAAATGTATTATTATTATCGTCGTCGTCACCGATGACCTTATAGGCCCCTTCCAACTCTACTATTCTATGATTCTATGATCACCTGGAAAACCAAGGTGGGCCAAATTTGGCCTCCAGACGGGCTGGATTCAGCCTGAGGTTCTGTACCCTGGAGAACTATGGCAATAATAATGAAAACACGATGTAAAATGGACTGGGGTTGAAAGACCGAGGGGAAAAGAGACAGTGTTGGGAACATCAAGATGTGAGAGTACAGAAGAACATCTTACACGGTGCAGAAGTTAAGGCACTGTGGTGTAGTGGCTAGAGTGTCAGACTGGGAGTCGGGAGATCCGGGTTCGAGTCCCCACTCGGCCATGGAAACCCACTGGGCGACTTTGGGCCAGTCACAGACCCTCAGCCCAGCCTACCTCACAGGGTTGTTGTTGTGAGGATAAAATTGGAGAGGAGGAGGATTATGTACACCGCCTTGGGTTCCTTGGAGGAAAAAAGGTGGGATACAAATGTAATAAATAAAATAAATAAAATACATCTCCATACTTTCTGGTGCATGAGTGAATTTGTGAGAGGCTGAACTCTTCCGGAGGATTTTAAAACAAAACAAAACTGCAGTCTTTGTGTTATGCACCGGGGTGCTGCTAATGTCTGTCCTGAACAGTCTTTTTAGTTTTCCTTCTGGAACTTGACCTGGAGCCTGTTTCTTCAGAGCTGCAATGGCAGGGAAAGAACGGAGACATTCTGCAGAAGCACCACCCCCACCCACCCCCAACCCTACTGCCATTGCAGCTCTGGTGGTATTTGGAAAACGGATCCCATCACACAGTTGGAAGGCGATCCTATTCTGCACCGACCTTGAAATTCCTGTATTCTTCCTTCGACTTCCCATGTTCCACACCTGGCTGGTAAATCTCAGACGGATCCTCTCCCTGAAGAAAGAGAGTCTTTGAGAGTTGGAGTAAAGGGCAACAGGTCCAGCACTTCCTTTGCGAGGGAAAATAGCTTCGGCTATTGGGCGGTATAGAAATGCAATCAATCAATCAATCAAAAATACAGGTGATGTGTTGATTCTTGGTACTGGACCATTTGTGGAGGGAGGGGAATGTTTGGGGTGGGTAGCAGATGCCAAACTTTTCTGCAGGTGAGACAATGAGAAGGTCTGATGTGAAAGGAGGTGTTGTCATTGGATGGAGAGAAAGGGTGAGCCTTAACTGTTAAGGATGGAGAGTGCCAAGTTTGGGACGAAAGTGCCAGGGCCAGCCCAACTCTCTAAGCAGCCCAAGCAATCAACCCCGGAGCAAGCAAGCAATGTGTGATTTGACAGGTGCATGCCCACGACCCAGGGCCAGCTCTACCATAAGGCAGAGTGAGGCAGTGGTCTCAGGCTTCAGATGCTGGGGGACGGCAGCAAAATGTTGGAGGAGAGTGCTGTGGGCCACTGGGCCTGCCTTGAACCCCCTAAGCTAGCCTGCTTCTTTCAGGTATGCTGGAGCAGGCATCCCATTGCTGGTGTTGAAGAAAGATTCAACTGCTAGTCCAACCAGCTTTGGAACATGGAATCGGAGGGGGCTCCATCTTGTCCTTCATTTTAGGCAGCAAAATATCTTGGGCCTGCTGTGCCAGGATCCCTTAAGCCAGCCTTCCTCAACCTGGGGCACTCCAGATGTGTTGGACTGCATCTCCCAGAATGCCCCAGCCAGACGGCTGGGGCATTCTGGGAGTTGTAGTCCAACACATCTGGAGCGCCCCAGGTTGAGGAAGGCTGCCTTAAGCCAAGGATCACGTCGTGTTTGTGGGTACAATAGGATGCCTTTGGCCAATCTTGGGCAGTGAAAGGAACAAAAAGGAGGGCGCGTTATCATGGCAGTAGGAACGTTTCCTAATGGAAACTTTCCTTCGCAACAACAAGAAAAAAAGATAAGGCTCTGTTAAAAATGCAATCCGGGGCAAAAGCAAAACCCAGCCTCTGCTTATTACCTTCGTAGCAACCTTTCCCCTAAATCAGGGCAGGGTGGGGAATCATCCCGGGTATTCCATCCTTTGCTGGCCTGGAAACTTATTCCTGGACTCAAGCTTCCATTTTTGTAAAAAGAAGTCACTTTGGATTTGTAGCTCCCGAACTGTGGAACGTGCTCAGATTCCTAGGGTGTCCTTAGGGGTCTGCATGAGTGGGTGAGTGGGATCTTTTAGCCTTCACACCCAGTTCCTGCCTCCGCCTCCTCCTCCCCCCCCCCCCCCGTGTCCGTCTTGCATCCTGGGGTTCTGCTCCTCCACCTCCTTCCCCGTTTGCCTTCTGCTTTCTCCCTCTAGAGAGGTTTGGCTGGGCCAAGCCACTCACCGTCTTCACCACCTTCATCTCTGCAGCCGCAGGGAGGCACAGGAGCCCGAACGGATCTCTGGGACGAAGGGCCCACCCGCCCTGCCCTTTATAGCCCCTGGTCTTATGCAAGGCGACCCAGAGCAGCCCTGAGCTAACCGGAGCTGCAACTGGGGGCAATAAGTCACCTGTTAACTTACCAGGGGCCAAACTCCTCGTGCAAGCGCTGAATGTCTGCGGCTCGCAGCATCCTGGAAGGCAGAGACAACGCCTCCAGCGTTCTTGGAGGAGGGACAGGCAAAAAATCCTCCCCCCACCTCACAACTTTGTGCCCAAACATGCACCCGTTGGCCCCTAATCAACCCAGAGGTTGATCGTCGGTCAGCTGCATCGGAGAGCGCAACACATGGCTATTTATTTATTTATTCATTTATTACATTTCTATACCGCCCAATAGCCGAAGCTCTCTGGGCGGTTCACAAAAATTAAAACCACAGTAAAACACCCAACAGGTTAAAACACAATTACGAAATACAGTATAAAAAGCACAACCAGGATAAAACCACACAGCAAAGTTGATATAAGATTAAAATACAGAGTTAAAACAGTAAAATTTAAATTTAAGTTAAAATTAAGTGTTAAAATACTGAGTGAATAAAAAGGTCTTCAGCTGGCGACGAAAGGAGTACAGTGTAGGCGCCAGGCGGACCTCTCTGGGGAGCTCGTTCCACAGCCGGGGTGCCACAGCGGAGAAAGCCCTCCTCCTAGTAGCCACCTGCCTCACTTCTTTTGGCAGGGGCTTACGGAGAAGGGCCCCTGTAGATGATCGTAAGGTCCAGGCAGGTACGTATGGGAGGAGGCGTTCCTTCAAATAACCTGGCCCCAAACCGTTTAGGGCTTTAAATGTCAATACCAGCACTTTGAATCGGGCCCAGACCTGGACTGGCAGCCAATGAAGTTGTGAAAGGACTGGCGTAATGTGATCTCGCCGGCCAGTCCCTGTTAGTAAACGGGCTACCCTATTTTGTACCAGCTGAAGCTTCCGGACCACTTTTAAAGGCAGCCCCACGTATAACGCATTGCAGTAATCCAAGCGAGAGGTTATCAGAGCATGGATAACTGTAGCTAGGCTATCTCTGTCCAGATAAGGGCGCAGCTGGTATATCAGCCTGAGCTGATAAAAGGTGCTCTTTGCCACTGAGTTAAGGGAGCAGGAGCGTGGCCAGGCACCCTGGCAGCAGAGCCTGGGCCTGGGACAGATGTTGTGGCCCTCCGCGTTCTGGGCCAAAATGGACTTCCAGGGAAAGGGGCAGAAAACAAGCCAGAAACACACAACCCTGGGAGGGAAGGAGTGCAGGCCCCAAGAGGGCAGTGTCAGTCCAAGCCTGAGGTCCACCTGAAAGACATGATGGGCCTCTGAGCATGGGCAGAGTGAAGTCTCCCCACTCCATCACATTGGAAATTAAGGGGCAGGGGTTCCAGGTCAGAAAGCAGGGGCTTCCCAAGAAACTCTTGTCCGAGAAAGAATCTAAGAGTTCGTCCCCAGGCAGTAGCAAGGGTTAGAGTGGCTTTCACAGGGCACATTTTCCCTGGAGGAGGAAAAAAAATGTGGGAGCCCTTGTGTCTGCGTAACGCTCCTTCATACTCATTGCTATCTCCATTTTTCCAAGTGTGGCTCCTTATTTAACCAAAATCGCATCATCCACGCACAAGAAGTTGGTATCAGAAGAGTTGGGGAAACCAAGCAGTCCAAAAAACAAAGGACAGTGTTCCCCAACCTGGTGCCGTCCAGATTTGTTGGACTGCAACTCCCATCATTCCCAGCCATCTGGGGAAGGCTGCCATAGGGGGAGCGAGCGAACACACACACACACACACACACACACACACACACAGAGAGAGAGAGAGAGCTCAGTGAGGACTGTTGGTGAAAAAAAGAAAAACTAAAGTAAGAGGAATCATAGAATCATAGAATAGCAGAGTTGGAAGGGGCCTACGAGGCCATCGAGTCCAACCCCCTGCTCAAGGCAGGAATCCACCCTAAAGCATCCCTGACAGAGGGTTGTCCAGCTGCCTCTTGAAGGCCTCTAGGGTGGGAGAGCCCACCACCTCCCTAGGTCACTGGTTCCATTGTCGTACTGCTCTAACAGCCAGGAAGTTTTTCCTGATGTCCAGCTGGAATCTGGCTTCCTTTAACTTGATCCTTTTACTGAGTGGAATGGAGTATCCTGGCAGATGGTATGGTGGGCACCCTGAAAAGGAGCGCTGCAACATTTTGTTGCAGCTTCTTCCTGTCTGTTTTATAGCCAAATGTACATCCTGAGTGTGTATTGTGGCAGTGTGGAGGCATCCCAGGGGAAGCGCAGGAAGGGTAGAGTGGAAGGCAAGACAGAATCCAGGAAAGGGAGCAAACACTGCAAGACGCTAGTCCACATTGCTAGGAGAGCCAATGGAAGAAGCTCTCATAGCTACACATCTTGCTTTGGTAGGTCTCCAGAGAGTGTCCTGCTATGAGGTTGCTCTCCGGCCTCTGCATGGTGGGAGATGATAGCTTTCCTTGCTTTCCTTGCGCCCACTGAGACGCCGTTTGCCGAGGTGCCTGGGAGAACGGCCGTGCACCTCCTTGCCTTCCGGTGCACCAGCCGTACATCTTTGACAGACGGAAAATCACCGGGGAGTTTTGATCACTCCAGTGTTCCCCTGCCAAGTGGCAGGTGGCCCCGTGGGAACAAAGGGAGTTGTCTGTACCCAGCCTCTTGGGCAATGACTTGGCACTAGTCAGAGGTTTCATAGAGCAAAATCTGGAACCCCAGACGTCCGTCGTGGCGGCTCCCCAAAAGCTTCACAAACTGATCTTGCTGCGACTGGTGCTGTAGCGCCTTTGCGGACATCCACCATTCATTGCCCGGGACCACATTTATGCCACTTCTTCCTCCAAAAACTTCAGAGTGGCTGGACCCGAAATGGTGCCCCATGTGCAGGCAGCTGCAAGGGCCAAATTCTCTTTGTGTATCTTTGGGTTCAGTGGGCACAAAACAGCTGCCATGGAAGGCGTGGCTGGTTCCAAAACACCACATCCCAGGAGGCAAACTGGTGAAACCAAAAGAAAAGTAACTTGCCCATGAAACTAAATTCAAGGCAGAGGTAGAGAAACACAAGAGTTCTGTTTTGAACCCACAGTTTTCTGCTTCAGCACCCATTTCATGGAAAGGAAACGGTTGAGGCTCCAAGACACACAACTTCACCAAGAAACTGAGTAGGCCCTTTCTACACCAGCCATTTTTCGAGGGATCATCCCTGTGCATCCAGATGACACACAGGGGATCCCGGGAGCAGGAAGGGATGATTCCTCCATTTCCCCGGGATAACTGAGACCTCAGTTATCCTGGTTTTACCTGCGGTCCCAGGACGATTCCATGGACCATGGGCAGTGTGGGTGCCTGTCCCAGCTTCTTCCCTCTTACCTGTGAGTAGCAGGGGTCATCAGAGCGAAGGAGCTGGGATGGGGAGAGTCCAGGGTCCTTGGGGTGGGGTGGGGTGGGGTGGGGAGCAGGGTCGGAGCTTTTTTAAAAGAAACTTAATTTTCGCTGGAGCACAAGTGCACTCCAGCGCTTTCTCTTTAAAAAAAAAAATGGCGGGCGCAACGCCCGTGACATCACATGGCCCATGTGAATTGAGGGCGACGATCCTGGAAGCAGGTAAGTCCGAGATCACCCTCTCTCCACCCCCCTCTACACCCGTAGGTGTAGAAAGGGCTGTACGGTCTGAGTCTCAAATGCCAAATCTCATATAATTCACCATAAAATTATAGAGGCAAACCAGTGATGCTGAGAGCAACTCACACAAACACAGACAAAGCCCCCAACCGCACACCTCACACACAAACACAACATGCCAAATCAAACAAACCAGCTCACTCACACACACACACACACACACACACACACACACACACACACACAGAGTGCGTACAGGCAAAACACCCACCCCCTCACTCCCTAGCCATAGTCCTCCAGATGTTGCTGGACTGCAACTCCCATCATTGGCCATGTTGGCTAGAGCCGATAGGAGTTGCAGGCCGACAACATCTGGAATTCTCACCAAGAGAGATGCCCACGGGCCCCACATTGGAAACCCCAGATCGAGAACTCCTCTATATCTTCTCTAAACAACAAAACGCCTCTTAAAGCTCTTCACGTCGATTTAATCCTGGCCCCGGTTTGACTCACTGCTGGCCAGGTTCTAGGCAGTGGCATCACGTGCCAAGAATACCGACCCTTGTGTTCCAGGCTTCCGTGGCACGGCCCCTCCAGGCACGTGATGCGCCGCGAGAGCCCGGCACCTTCATCGACACGTGCCTGGAGTTTTCGTCCTGAGCGGGCAAAGGCAAGGCAAGGCCCAAGGAAGCAAAGGTCTGCAAGCTGCTTGTGCAGGCAGGGAAGCCGTTTAGGGAAGCCGTGGTGGTGATATGGAGGAGGAGGGTGGATCATTGATAGAGGCTGGACTCAAACCAGCAGAAAGCCAATCAGACCTGGGTTGGCAGCCTTGATTAGGGCGTTGGTAGGACAAAAATGGCACGTGGAGGAATTATCTGCTGCAGGAAGGCTGGGCGGAGAGTCCAGCACAGGCTGATAAGCCCTTCAACAGGCAGAGAAAGGGTCTCCCAAGAGGACTTGTGAATGCGTTGACCTACCCGGACCGCGTCCCTCTTCCGGCTCTCCAAGAAGCCAGCCTCTACACAAAACCGGGCAGTCAAAGCCACATCTGCAGCTAGGCGCAAGGCATGTGGGGGCGGCAGTGGGGCTGCGGGAAGGCGTACGGCTGGCTCTCAGGCTACCAAGTAAGAGTTTTCCATGTAATTACTTCAAGGGTGCAGAATTCCAGATGTTGTTCATAGAATCATAGAATAGTAGAGTTGGAAGGGGCCTCCAAGGCCATCGAGTCCAACCCCCTGCTCAATGCAGGAATCCACCCTAAAGCATCCCTGACAGATGCTTGTCCAGTTGCCTCTTGAATGCCTCCAGTGTGGGAGAGCCCACAACCTCACCAGGCAATTGATTCCACCGTCGCACTGCTCTAACAGTCAGGAAGTTTTTCCTGATGTCCAGCTGGAATCTGGCTTCCTTTAACTTGAGCCCGTTATAACGTGTCCTGCACTCTGGGAGGATCGAGAAGAGATCCTGGCCCTCCTCTGTGTGACAACCTTTTAAGTATTTGAAGAGGGCTATCATGTTGGACTGCAACTCCCATCAGCTCTAGCCGACATAGCCTTCGGCTTCTTGGAAGGAGGGTTCTTCCCAAATCTTTGTTGCCGTGGCCTGCCCTTATTTCTGCCAAGGGCACCTCTGGTTCAATCCTGCCCAATGGCCCAAGAACCCTCAAGACTATTAGTAGTCAACTCGAGGCCTACAAGCCAGTCTTTGGATGGTCAGTTCCAATACACACAACTGTTTCCATACACACTGCTACTCAATGAATGAACTAGAAGAAACTTCCTTCATTCACTTTACTACTGCCTTCCCCAACCGGACGCCCTCCAAATGTGTCGACCTACAACTCCCAGAAGCCCCCAGCTGGGGGCTTCTGGGAGTTGTAGGTCGAAACATTTGGAGGGCGTCCGGTTGGGGAAGGCTTCCTTCCAGCATGCTCTCTACTCTCTCACTAGTTGGCCTGTCTCCCATCATGTCGCTGTCCACCCTACTTCTCATGCGAAGCATAAGGAGCTCCCCACGCAGATATCTCAAGGACAGGCCAACGCCATCCGTTATCCACAGAGAAGCACGTCCAAGGACAGCTTTCAGTTGAATGCCGCTGAATTAAGACAGCGCTGTTCAGGCAAGCCGTTCGCCCGTGTGTGCAGGGGCCCGGGAACAGGAGAGCCACCACGGTCTTGCATTTGTCTTTTTAATTGCAAACTGCACCACGAGTGCTGAGTACTTTGAATTCCCACGTCTTATTTACAATCCCCCCTCCCCTCCGTAGAAAAACAAAAAGAACCCCCAAACCACTCAAGTTCCTGGGAAAGGCAGAAGCGCCTTGAGCCTCCATCGCCGGACACAGAACCCAGTCAGCGGTCGGACCTCTCAGCGCAGCAGAGAAGAGAAAGGGAGTCGTGTGGGATGGAGCATCTCTCCTGAGGGACGCCCAGCCTTCCTTTTTTGTAGGGTGAATTCCTTGTCTCTCTCGTGGATTCAGCAGCGGAGCCTGAGCAGGGCTGGCCCCCGACGTTTGGATACCTGGGATGGAAAATCGCCCCTCCCACTAATCCACACGGCGCTCAATCCACCTAGACGTTCCCCAACACAATTTAATCATTTATTACGTTTCCAGCCTGTCCAGGAGCCGAAGCGATATCATTGAAATGAATGGGAGCAGTGCGATTATTTCCGTATTTCTTCAATTCTAAGACACACTTTCCCCCCCATATAAACATCTCTAGAAACAGGGTGCGTCTTAGAATCGCAGGTGCATTTATTATTTCTTAGAATCAAAGGTGTTTTTTCTGTTGGTGGTACTGAAATTAGTGTGCGTCTTACAATCGATGGTGTCTTAGAATCGAAGAAATACATTATTATTATTATTATTATTATTATTATTATTATTTACATTTGTATACCACCCCATAGCCAAGGCTCTCTGGACAGTTTACATAGGATAAAAACACTTAAGAACAATATACAAAAATTTTAAGTCACAAAAACATACAAGTTAAAACCACAAAAGCATACAAAAACACACCCGGGCTAATTATATATTGCTAAATGCCTGGGAGAAAAGTCTTGACCTGGCACCAAAAAGATAACAATGTCGGCACCAGGCAGGCCCCGTCAGGGAGATCGTTCCATAATTGGGGGCCACCACAGAAAAGGCCCTCTCTCTTGTTGCTAGATCGCTATGTGTACTCTTGCTCAGGAGAGGGTCCTGACGGGTCGGGCCCTGAGGTTCATATCTGCCTGTCTTCTGTTCAGCGTCTTTAACGGCACCCCAAATTCATCCACCTCACCTTGCCTCAGAGTCTCTCATTGTCCTAGGACAGGGCCCACAAGCAACCCCAAAATGCCCTTTAACAACTAGCATTCAAGCCAGGTAAGCAGGCACGCAGGCGGGTGTCTGTTTCACGCGTGTGGCACTGTGCAGAGGGGTCTCTATGCACTGTGTAGACAGAGTCACACCTTATCCTGCTCCAGCAATTATGCAGAGTCTTCAGCTGATCTGGGGACAGAGGAAACATTGGCGCAAATCCCCCGGAGCTGCCTACTTCTTCCTGAAGAAATCTAAAGCTACCCTTCCGTTCCTAGGAGATCCTACTGCATCCCGAGAGGGCAGAGTCCATAGAACTGGGGGGTCCCAGCAGCCCGCTTTCGCCCAACCCACAGCTATGAAGTGGGTCAGCTTAACCTCCGGCGGGCCAGGCCAGGCCAGGTCGCTGGGTGCGGCATTCAGCCTCGGAGCACAGGGGCGCTGCGGAAATCAGGCTGTGGACCACGCAGGCATTACGGACGGGATTTCCCCACAAATGTTCCATGTCTCCGTGACCCGCAGGGCCACTCGGCCACCCTCCCGGATCCCTCCGCGTGGCGTTCCCGGCTGCTTCCACCCCCAGAGTCTAGACGCTGTTGCGCCGGCGGTCTTTGATCATGGCCACGATGTGCTCCAGGTCCAGGCTCTTCATCATCACCTCCATGAACTCGTCGTCTTTCCTCGCACCTTCCACAAACTCCTCCAGCGAAAGCTCACCTGTGGCAGGTAGGAAGGAACAGAGAAACAGGGACACGCTGAGAGGGGGAGAACGGGCTGAACGGAGCGAAGGCCAAGTCAGCTCTGCTCAGATTCCAAGATCGGGGTGGGGGGGGACAGAGGGTGGTCCCAGCAACACTCCCTGCTGGGGCTAGGCCCCTCTGACCTTCACGGCATAGGTGGGGGTGAGGGACCCGCTGCAGGAATACTCCCCCCCCCCTCACCAGCATGACAAGTTCCAGCTGGACATCAGGAAAAACTTCCTGACTGTTAGAGCAGTACGACAATGGAATCAGTTCCCTAGGGAGGTGGTGGGCTCTCCCACACCAGAGGCCTTCAAGAGGCAGCTGGACAACCCTCTGTCAGGGATGCTTTCCTGCACGGAGAAGGGGGTTGGACTCGATGGCCTTGTAGGCCCCTTTCAACTCTACAATTCTATGATTCTATAAGTCCTCTTCCGGCCTGCATTTCTGCCCAGACCAGCCAGGGACTGAATGCTCCTTAACTTTTGTACTCATCTGAACTTTAGCCAGAACTGAAGCGAGTAAAGGGGAAACGTGGGTTACTGGTTAAAATACCATTCGGCGTTTTATTCTTTGTTTCTTACCCTCCCAGCAAAACAAAGGAGCTAATGGCTACCTGTAAGCGCCTAGATTAGAACAAAGTCCCAGTGCCTGTTTGGATTTTCTTAATTAATAAAGAAAAGACACCTTTGCAGGAGGCATTTGGAAAAGAGAAGCGCTGTGTGTGTGTGTGTGTGTGTGTGTGTGTGTTGATCCCTTTACCGGCCTCAGTGTTAAACTTCCTTCCTCTGACCAATTTATCTCTCCAGTGGGGTCCACGTGTATTCCAGTCTCAGTCACATGCATTGGCATGTAACGTACAGTTAGCCCTCTGTAATCCACTAGATGTGGGTGCCCACCGTACAGACCAAAATGGCAGGCTCCATGGCCCTCTGCCCATGAATGCGACCACTCCCAAAGGTCCGTCACCCAACGCCCTGTTTCCAGTAGCAGCCAACCAGCCAAGGGGTCCTCTGGGAAGGTCACAAGCTGGCCACAAAAGTGGTCTTTCCCTGCTGTTTGTCTGCAGCACCAGGAACAGCATCCAAGGTAGGCCTGGTGGAGAACCTGTTGAGTGCCACCAACACCTGAGCAGGCAGCCACTGGCAAACACCCCCCTGGATCACTCCTCCCTCCCACCATTGCAACCTGCTTGTTCACCTGCCTCCCTCTCTGGCCCAGACTACGGAGGCAGTGAGAAGGAGGAGCAGCAGATGCCCCTGACCACTTTGCCCCTGACCACTGAGTCCCTGGCTCTCTGCTGCCAAGCAAGCATGTGGGGAGCAAACCGCCCAGAGAGCTTTGTAAACAGCCCAGGGAGCTTTGGCTATTGGGCTGTATAAAAATGCAATAAATAAATACACAAAATAAAGGATGAGAGAAAGTGGAAGAGCAGCTGAAGACCATGGCGGGGAGAAGTGGACTCACGGAGGGAGGGTTGGCATTGAAGGTGTGTTGCCCAAGGGTCCTCTGAAACCCGGCCATGAGCACGGAGGGTCCCTTCTTAGCCACCGACGCTACCTTGCCTGCAATAGCTCGGGCTGCAATAAGTCTTTGGCTGCCACAAGGCCCTTTTGTCCTTTTCAGGATCCGGAGGGTGAGGAGGCAGGAGCAGAAGCCAGGCGCAATAAGAGCTTCATCACACCAGCGTTATACTGTGCAATCACTGCGAATTGCGTGCAAAGGACTCCGAAGTTTCCCAGTTTATAACCTGCTTTGACTGTGAAGGACTCCCAGGCATCCTGCTTTAAGTGTGCTATAAAGCCAAAAGACCCGCCCTATTTTGCTACTAGTTTTGGAGCGAACCATTTGTTGTTTTCCGAGCAGCCACTGGGGGCACAGGAGGATGATTTGATATGTTTAAAGAAAAATTAAACAAATGCTTACATCTGCATAAGTTTTAAAGATAAAGACATCAAAACTGGCACAGTAATAGATATTAATGAGAGCTTTAAGCATACCAAATTTGAACTGGATTGGGGCATCCGTTGATTTACGATTTTTTTACATTTTGCCCCTTAAACCCTTTTCCTGGTATGCAAAGGATCTTAGGAGTGTTGCTGCCTGGGGTGTGATTTAGCTAGCGACAACGACGACAGCTTAGCGCTGTAGGGGATAATTCGAGGAAAACAGGTACGTGGGATGAACTATAAGTGTCTTCGAAATCAAGCCCCTTCGATACCTTCATACAATGAGGCTTAGATTTGATTTTTTGCTAAATTGTTAAAAACAAAAGAGGTTCTGAGAAACTGATCTGGGTAGAGAGTATTTTTTGCTTTTAAATTTATCTCTAAATCTATTTTCTGCCCAACATTCACAGCGTCTCCATATGGGCTAAATAGTGCAATGTGGATGGGAAAGGTTTAAGCTCCAGACCCACATCTTCTCTTCTTCCCTTGAATTTGGGACCTACAAAGTGCTGGGCAATGGGTGGGGTTCCATGGAATAAATGTGTGTGTGTGGGGGGGAGGAGCCGGGGGGTGTCCAGGGGGGAGGAGCCAGGGGGTGTCCAGGGGGGAGGAGCCGGGGGTGTCCAGGGGGAGGAGCCGGGGGGTCCAGGGGGGAGGAGCCGGGGGGTCCAGGGGGGAGGAGCCAGGGGGTGTCTCACCATCGCCGTTGACATCAATCCTGTTGAAGACACGGTTGGTGAATTCCTCCGCGCTTGTCTCGTGGTCGCAGCCGTTGATGGCACGGATCGCCTGGAAGAGAATTGTTTCAGCCCTTGTTGATTTAGGTTAATCATAACCCACATTTTACCCGAGGGCTTGAGATGGGCATCGCCCTTACGAAAAGTCGGTCGTAAACATCAATGATGAAATGGCACTTTTACAAGCGGTAAGGTATTAACAGGTCAGGGAGCGTCAGGGAAGAAAACACAGCCAGGAGGGCTTTTAAAGGCAGCTGCTGTGGAGGAAGAAATGCCAGCGGTGCAGTTTCTATTCCGCCAGGCGAGAGTTGTGGGATCAAAAGGCCTCGTTTGTTTTCCTACTGAGCAGGATACGACTTGGAAAGAAACGACCGTGTGATGTTTTAATATGCTGATGACACCCAGCTCTATTTCTCTGTGACATCTGAATTGGGAGAGGCCACGCACGTTCTGAACCGGTGCCTGGATACAGTTATGGGGCAATAAACTGAAGCTGAATCCCGATAAGACAGAGGCCTTGTGGGTTGGTGGTTCCCAGGTCCAGGAATTGGGGTGTCTGCCTGTTCTGGATGGGGCTGCACTCCCTCTAAAGGAGCAGGTCCATAGTTTGGGGGTATTCCTGGATCTATCTTTGTCACTGGAGACCCAGGTGGTCTCGGTGCCCGGAGTGCCCATTATCAACTTTGGTTAGTATGCCAACTATGCCCATTTGTGGATAGAGACAGCCTAGCCATGGTCATTCAGGCACTGGTAAACTCACGATTAGACTACTGTAACGCGCGTTATGTGGGGCTACCCTTGTGCGTGGTTCGGAAGCTGCAGCTTGTGCAGAACGCAGCAGCGAGGGTGCTCACGGGGACGCCTAGCTCTGCCCACATAAAACCAGTGTTAAAAGAACTGCACTGGCTGGCTGTTAGCTACCAGCCACGTACAAGGTCATGCTATAATCCTATAAAGCCCTAAACAACTTGGGACCAGGATAACTAGCAGACCACCTCCCCTTATAGACACCCAGGGGGCATTTACAGTCTTTAGAAGAGGCCCTGCTCGTCATTCCGAAATGAACAGAATGTCACCACAAAGAGCCTCGGCAGCGGGGCCTTCTCTGTGGCAGCACCCACCCTCCTGAAGTTTGGGAAGCAGAAAATGTAACATCTTTTAAACACCTCCTAAAAATATCTCTTTAGACCAGCCTTCCCTGGACTGCAGCTTATTCTGGTTTTATGAGATTTTAAAGTTTTAAATTGGATTTCATGGTTTTAGTTGTAAACTGCCCAGAGAGCCTTGGCTGTTGGACAGTATAAACATGATGATGATGATGATGACGATGGTGATACATCTTCATCACCATCTAGGGCAGTGGTTCCCAAACTTTCTCAGGTCACCGCCCCCTTGGTTCCACAAACTCATGCCCAGTGCCCCCTGCCCTACACTATAAAAATCATTATTCAGAATAGCGTTTTTCAACGACCCACTAAGAAAGATAATAACAATAAAATTCAAAACAGTAACAATTAATTGAATATTTATTCAAAATCCAATTACATTTTTTTAGTTTATTCAATTAAACATAATTGATGAACTTGATCCAGTGACATCATCTTTTCAAAGTCTGACAGTCATTTAGCATGTATATTAGATATCACATTTAGTAACTAGGGTAGATTTGATTGATTGCATTTATATACCGCCCCATAGCCTAAGCTCTCTGGGCGGTAGAGTACCTCACTATTCTATAAATTCTTAATGTGATGGATGGGCTTGATGAAGTGATACCAGTTTCCCAATGTCTGGTTTAAAGTCACTTAACTTGAGTCTTAAATCACCATGTTTAGTAATCTGTTTTGCAGCCGGCGTGGCAGGGCACACCAAGCAGGGTTTGGCTCTTCATTAGCGTTTTGGCGCTTTTGAAACATTTCAATTCACCGTTAAAAAGACTCTTCTTAAACGGTATTAATACAAGTGTGGATTCTTCCCCTGTATATATGGCTTGGGACCAAACTATCTTCTCCCACAAAAATGTCCCTGGGTTTTAAGACCTTCTGGAGAGGCGCTTCTCAGAAAAGACCACCTTGAGCGCCCCCCTGCCGCCGCTTTGCCTCTTAGCACCCCCTGCCGCCCCCTTGCCTGCCAATTTGTAGCTGTTCGCGCATAGCAGCTGCAGGGTTTTGCCCTGCCACCCCTTTTCTGACAGGCACCCTGAACACGCAGGATGAGGCTTTCAGGGGCCCCAGTCATGATGGCTGTTGCTGCACTGTCAGAGGCCTCCGTGGGCCAGTTGCTGGGGCGTATGGGTGGGGAAATGCTAACGGCGCTCGTGTCCCACTTGTGGGCTTCTCATTGGGACTGCTGGTCGGCCACCGTGGGAACAGAATGCCAGACCAGATGGGCCCTCAGTCTGATCCAGCACCAGGGATCTTCTTACGTTTGCAGCCACTATGTAACAGGTGCAGTGTCTCCCCAGCATGGAAATGCAATGCCAGGGAAAGTGTTACCCTGTTGAATTTTGGCTTGCTGCTGAGCATCTGTTAAGGTCCTCCTCCGGGTGCCCACTCCGAGAGAGGCTCGGAATGTGGCAACGAGGGACAGGGCCTTTTCGGTCGTGGCCCCCAGACTATGGAACAATCTCCCTGACGAGGCTCGCCTGGCGCCAACGCTGCTATCTTTCCGGCGCCAGGTTAAGACTTTCCTCTTTGCCCAGGCATATGGCGGCACATCTTAATCACCCACATGTTTATTTTTTAACAGTTTTTAATGCTTTATGTGTGTATGTTCGGTGTTTTAGAATTTTAAATTTTGTATACTCGTTTTTATCTTAATTTTAGAATTTCTGTAAACCGCCCAGAGAGCCCTGGCTATGGGGGCGGTATATAAGTGTAATAAATAAATAATAAATAAATAAGGCAAAGGAGCCTTGGGCAGAATGCAGGAAGCTGGGATGCCTCCGCACAGATTGGGAAGAGCCCACAGCCTTTGCCCTGGGGAAGAGGCGGCCGGCCTGGCATCCTTCGAAGCAGAGGCAGCCGGTCGAGGGAAGAGCGACACGACACCTCCCGCTACACCGTTCCTGCTTCTGGCTGCCTGAGCCTGGGTCGGTCTTGCCTGCCTGCTGGGCTCTCTCAGCTTTGAAGTCTCCGGATCCCTCTGGGACTTAATCACATACGGAGATCCCTGCCGGACCAGACCAGACCAAGATGCATCCACCTAGTCCAGCCGGCACCTTCCTCCAGCAGATGCTTCTGGGAAGTCCCAAGGCGGCGGCAGCCCCTCCCTGAGATGTTTGGGACGGGCCAAACCTTTGCAGCCTCGGAGCAGGTGAAAGAAGACGAGTGTGCCTCTGAGGGTGTGCAGAGTGCATTCTCTTTGCCACTCTGCCCACCTGGGACTCGCAGGCAACTGATTGGCAGGCAGGCAGGCTCGAAAGCACGGCTGCCCCCTTTCCAGAAATTAGCCCCACGGCCGCCCCATAACCCCCACCCCCCAGCCGTTTTCTTTTACCTGAATGATACTGAGCAGCTCGTGACGGTCAATGCAGCCGTTCCCGTCCACATCGTAAAGCTTGAAGTACCAGCGCAACTTCTGCTCCATCTTTCCCCGCAGGACCAGGCTGAGCGCGGCCACGTACTCCATGAAGTCGATGTAGCCGTCCTGAGAGGGAGGGAGGGAGGGAGAAGAAGGAGCCCTGAAGGCAGAGCGGAAGGAGCTGCGTGGGGCTGGCCCCTGCCGCAGGAGCTCTGATGGGCCGGGGCCTGGCATAGGGTGACCCTATGAAAAGGAGGACAGGGCTCCTGTATCTTTAACAGTTGCATAGAAAAGGGAATTTCAGCAGGTGTCATTTGTATATATGGAGAACCTGGTGAAATTCCTTCTTCATCCCAACAGTTAAAGGTGCAGGAGCTATACTAGAGTGACCAGATTTAAAAGAGGGCAGGGCACCTGCAGCTTTAACTGTTGTGATGAAGAGGGAATTTCACCAGGTTCTCCATATATACAAATGATACCTGCTGAGATTTCCTTTTCAATACAACTGTGAAAGATACAGGAGCCCTGTCCTTTTCATATGGTCACCCTAGCCTGGCATACCTTGAGGAACGTCTCCTCCCAGACTCTTCTCCCCATGGCCTAGGACCGGGGGTGGGGGAGGTCCTGCTCCTTTACACGGAAGAGCATTGCGGCGCCCACGCCATGTCCCTCAAGCAGCAAAGGTCCCTCAAGCTCCAGCTGAAAACATCCCTGTTCCAGAAAGGTCCACCTGGTCCTGTTTTTTCCCACCACATGGTGGGCTCCTGCTCACATGGCCCGATTCAAAGGGCTGGTATTCACTAAATTTTACAGACGATCCTGTAAATAACCTTGCTTGGGGCCAGACTATTTACAGGATCGCCCCCTCCCATATGTACCTGCCCAAACCCCAAGATCAGCTTCAGGGGTCCTCTTCCCGTCAAAGGAAGTGAGGCAGGAGGCTATCAGGAAGAGGGCCTTTCCTGCTGTGGCACCCCGGCTGTGGAATGAGCTCCCTAAAGAGGTTCGCACCTACTTGTACTCCTTTCAAGGCCAAGTGAAAGCCTTTTTTATTTTCCCAGTCTTTTAGCATCCCAGTCTTTTAGCTCTGCTGTTTTAAATCTGGATTTTAAATCTCTGTATTGCTGCTTGGTTTTGTCCTGGTTGTACTTTTTTATTTATTTATTTATTTATTTATTTATTTATTTAAAACATTTATATCCTGCCCTATATCATTAAGATCTCAGAGTGGCGTACAGATAAAAACATACAGTATAAAACAATAAATATGCACAGTTAAAAACAAATTAAACCATGATCCAAGTTAAAACAATATATATTTTAAAAGCAGTAAAAGCAATATTGTGGTTTTAAGCTTCCATATCTTATGCTGTACCTTGCGATTTTAATTTATGTGAACCGCCCAAAGAGCTTCACCTATTGGCAGTATAGAAATTAATTAAATAAGTACTCAGGAGACCTGAGGGTTGCAAGTTGCCACGTCCCCTTGCTAAGACATAGAAAAGGCCAAGCACCCGTGGCTGGTGAGCATGGGTCTGGGTCTGGGGGGAAGCATTGCGCCTTCAAAGCCCTATGAAAGAGAGACTGAAAGAACTGGGCATGTTTAGCCTGAAGAAGAGAAGATGGAGGGGAGACATGATCAGATAGCACTCTTCAAATACTTAAAAGGTTGTCTCCCAGAGGAGGGCTAGGAGCTCTACTCGATCCTCCCAGAGTGAAGGACACGGAATAATGGGCTCAAGTTAAAGGAAGTCAGATTCCAGCTGGACATCAGGAAAAACTTCCTGACTGTTAGAGCAGTACGACAATGGAATCAGTTGCCTGGTGAGGTTGTGGCCTCTCCCACACTAGAGGCCTTCAAGAGGCAGCTGGACAAGCATCTGTCAGGTATGCTTTAGGGTGGATTCCTGCCTTGAGCAAGGGGTTGGACTCCATGACCTTGTAGGCCCCTTCCAACTCTGCTATTCTATGGTTCTATGATTCTTGGCTCCCTCATGAGACCTTTGGTTTCCACTGGGGGCTCTGGAGATCAGCATCGCCTTTTAAACCATCCTCATCAAACCGCCTGGGATCAAGTTAAATGCCTGCAGATCGCCTGGACGCTCACCACCACCACCACCGCCATCACCAAGCTATTTATTAATCTTCTTTTGTTTCTAGGTTGAAGACATCCAGTTCCCTTGGCCCTTCTTCATGGGATTGGCCTCTTGGAGCTTTACCTCGGAGGCAGGGCTGCCCCAGCTAGGACCGGTTGTTTGCCTGAGAGAGCTCCAGAAATTAAAGTGCTTTCTTGGCCTGTAACCCTTGAGCCGGCTGCTTTAAGCTGCCAGAGGAAGCTGGCTTTCCAGTGCCCCACGGATCATTCTTGGCAACATGGGTTGATTATGTAACGTTGGCTCCTTACGCCAGTGCTGGCTGCCTGGCTGCAGCCCACAACCTACAGGCTCTTTTCTCTCTTCCTTGGCTGTTTAATGGGCAGGCTGCTCTGTCAAGCACAGGGAGGTGGAGGGGACACCTTTGTCCTAGAGCGGAAAAAAGGGACGTGTTAAGACGCAAACATAGCGTTGCAGTGATGTTCTGGACATAGCCCCCTTCTCAGGGCAAAAGACTATGTTGCCATGCACCATTTAAGGATGGGTGGGTATTGGAAGAGGTCAAGCATCACTTTTAGGCATCGGATTTCAGTGCCAGGCACAACATAAATTAGACTTGCATATCAGGTAGGGTGACCATATGGAAAGGAGGACAGGGCTCCTGTATCTTTAACAGTTGCATAGAAAAGGGAATTTCAGCAGGTGTCATTTGTATATATGGAGAACCTGGTGAAATTCCTTCTTCATCACAACAGTTAAAGGTGCAGGAGCTATACTAAAGTGACCAGATTTAACAGAGGGCAGGGCACCTGCACCTTTAACTGTTGTGATGGAGGGAATTTCACCAGGTTCCCCATATATACAAATGATACCTGCTGAGATTTCCTTTTCAATACAACTGTGAAAGATACAGGAGCCCTGTCCTCCTTTTCATATGGTCACCCTATATCAGGGGCTTGCTGGTAATCATTCGAACCCTGCCAGACAGACATCAGATTTCCAAAAGTACTTAAGTTTCAAGTGTTGGCCCTTTTCTCGCTCTGCTGATGGTCCTTTGCTGCCCCTGGTTGGGTTTCTCAGGCAGTAGCATCACATAGGCCAAGAACGACCCAGCAGAGTCTGAGGACAGCTGTGCATGAGTTTGGAGGAGGACACAAATTTGGTGCAGTTGGGGTGCAGGGTTGTTGTGGGTTCAGGATACTGAGAGGGCTTTGGGGTGGGCTTCACAGAGTTTTGCTGACATTTGTTATAACTGTGGTGGGCAGAAGGTCTGTTGAGGTCACTGGTGGAGGACCTAGTGGGGTTGTTGGATTCCTGGAAAGAAAGATGGACTAAGTGGAACTTGTTCTGCTCTAGGGATGCAAGAGAAGTCCATTTGGGGGGTGTAGTTCGATGCGTTTTCTTAGTTTTGGCCTGCTGGGCTTCATTTGCAGTGCCTGACTCAATCTCCAGTGATTTGGGCTGCTCGCAGATTTTCTGGGACTTTTGTGCATTTTGGGGTGAAGGAACTGCAATTAGCCCAAATTTCTGAGCAATCTGTGAAAATTATGGTCAAATTTGCTCAAATTGCTCAGAACTTTCCTGCTCAAAATGCGCCAAACATCCCCCAGAATTCAGAGAACAGCCATTGCTTGGAGAAGTGAGTCGTCTACGTGGTGGAATTCCATCACGCCAAAAGAGAACCAGGTTTCCCAGTGATGGACATCCTTGGTCTGATCTAAAAAGACCCTGCTCACATTCTTAAGCAAGAGTGCAGACTGAGGATCGTTTCACACAGGTCAGTTAGTAGCGTTAAGAGATCCTGAGTCTCCACTCTTGCTTTGTACGTTTCCAGCAGACCAGTGGGGGCCACAGGGATGTGTTAAAAATCCCATCTTAGGCTTGCAATACACAAGTCTTCGAGTGGTCTCTCATTGATGTGATGATCATAGAATCATAGAATAGCAGAGTTGGAAGGGGCCTCCAAGGCCATCGAGTCCAACCCCCTGCTCAATGCAGGAATCCACCCTAAAGCATCCCTGACCGAGGGTTGTCCAGCTGCCTCTTGAAGGCCTCTGGTGTGGGAGAGCCCACAACCTCCCTAGGTAACTGGTTCCATTGTCGTACTGCTCTAACAATCAGGAAGTTTTTCCTGATGTCCAGCCGGAATCTGGCTTCCTTTAACTTGAGCCCGTTATTCCGTGTCCTGCGCTCTGGGAGGATCGAGAAGAGATCCTGGCCCTTCTCTCTCTGACAACCTTTTAAGTATTTGAAGAGTGCTATCATGTCTCCCCTCCATCTTCTCTTCTCCAGGCTAAACATGCTCAGTTCTTTCAGTCTCTCTTCATGGGGCTTTGTTTCCAGACCCCTGATCATCCTCGTTGCCCTCATCAGGTCACACTCATTCAGCTTCAACAGTGCTGCAGCATCACGTACCACTGGGCTCCATTTAACCATCAAGTCTAGGTGGGAAGGAAGGCATTCAGGAGAGTAACCATGAGTGACAAAGGTCCAAGTATTCATCAGGAACTGCTCCAGGCAGGCGAAGCAGCTCTAGATCAATTCGTACAACCTATTTGGTGTTGTATTGAGAATGTGGGCTGAAGGGTCATTTGGAGTATCATCCGCGGGGCAGTCTTGTCCCTTGTTTTGCAATCCAATGCAGACTTACCTTGGAGTAAGCCCCAATGAACATGATAGGGCTTACTCCCCAGTAAACATGGATAGGATTGGGCCACAAAAGGCTCTCTCTCCCATTCTTAAAAAGTCGGAAATGTGTCTTTTGGATTCATTTTTGGTGTTTTGATGAACGGCAGATCAGGCACTATTTTTCATAAGAAGCCCTGAGGCTGGATCAGACCGAGGGTCCACCTAGTCCAACATTCTGTTCACATGTTAATTTAACTTCTTCCCAAGAACAGCTCTGGGAGCACTTCTGTCAGACTGATCGTATTTCTTTTAGGATCACAAGAAAGCTGCGGACATCAAGATTCTTACCACCTCTAGTCCTCAGACTGTTGCAGGGATGGGATTTGGGGTGACAACAACCCAGGTTACACCCTTTTGTGAGATTTTAAAATGTTTAAAATAAAAAAATAACAGATCAAAATAGGTTTTGCTCATGCTCAGGAATTGACTGCTATTTGGGGGGCAATCACAACAGGTTTTTCACAGACTGAGTTGTATCCAGTGTTAGTCCTATTAAGTAAGACCCAATGAAATGAATGGGACGTAAATTAATGTTGGCTATAACCCATTGGATACAAGCCTTGGTGTGAGCTTGAATTTGCAACTTGCATGAGACAGGCATGCAGAAAGACAAACAATGGATTAGTCTACATGCGGCAGGTGAGTTTACCTACTTACATAATTGCAGATGCACAATTATTCGTAGCTATGTGTCCCATCCTTCACTTTATTCCAGGCACACCCAACCCAAATTCGCCATCATTTTAAGACCAGTTGCAAAAGTGCTCTAGAGAGTGCCTGGTGAAGTCATGGGTGATGTCATGTCCAAAGGCACCACCCAAGACATCTTTCCACCATTCAAGCAGAACCATTCCAAAAGCCTGCAGAACGGGTTTTCCTTTTGTGGCCCATGCCTAGACTCACTTTAGCCAGTTAATTGATTTCGGGCAATCTGTTCGTTTGAGGAGAACTTTGGCCTACCTTGTTCATGTCAAAAGTGTGGAACATCTGCTGGATGTACTGATTGGCTTCTGGATCCAACCCGCGGAGTCCAAAAAATTGTTTGAACTCGTGTTCTGTCAGTTGCCCGGATGGACACTCGGTCATGAATTTCTTGTACCAATGGTGGATCTCCACTGTTTGCAGGTCATCCAGGGTGCTGCTGCTGCTGTTGTTTCCCATTTTGTGTGGCGGTGGGATGCAGGGAGCCCTCAGCGTCCGCCTTCTTCTGCCGATGTTTGCTACAGGACTGGCTTCTGGCTTCCTTCTCCATCCACTAAGCATGAGAACCATGTAAACCAGGCCTAGAGGCAGGAGACCATCCTGAGCCAATTACAGCCTTTTAATCTGATCTGAGCTAGAAGCCTTAAACCGTCAATGATATGAACAGGGGATGAAAACAGGGTGAGGAGATAATCCAGGAAGGCACTGCTATTTGAGGAAGTAAATCGGAAAGGGTTGAGCAGGTTAATCAGATATATTGGCAGCACTCAAATATGACCAGAAGCTGCCCCCTCTTTCCCCCGTAGCGTGGTTTGATTTCACACGCAAGAAGTATTCCCAGGACATCTGTTGCGGGAGGCAAACCATTTTCCAGATCTGTGCCCAAACTCTGCCTCTTGATAATTTCTGGAACTTTTAGCCAGAAGAGAAGACAAACAAACAGACCCAGATCCAGCCATTTACAAAGAATCACAGAATCATAGAATAGCAGAGTTGGAAGGGGCCACTAAGGCCATCGAGTCCAACCCCCTGCTAGATGCAGGAATCCTCCCTAAAGCATACCTGACACATGGCTGTCCAGCTGCCTCTTGAAGGCCTCTAGTGTGGGACATTAAAACAATAAAAACATTGTTTTTATTGATTGATTTATCAATTTTTTAATAAATTGTTTAATTATTGATAGTATTTTCTTACATCCCCTCACAAGAAAAGTAGTTGGTTACATCTGAGATTTGTTTGCAAAATTTATTTGAATACCAACTTTATTAACTTAATAATAATCCTATGTGTGTCTGCTCTGAAACAAATCCTATTAAGTCAAATAGGGCTTATGCCCAGGTAAGTATGCATAAGATTGCAGCCTAAAATACTTAAGCAGCTGCAAATAAATAATTAGCGAAGAACAGTTTAAGCAAACAAACAGGGGAAAAAAGACATTTCTCCACTAGTTCTCAAAAGCTAGAGGAGACTTCAATTTTTATTTATTTCATTTATTACATTTATTTATTTAATTTATTTATTTATTACATTTTTATACTGCCCAATAGCCAAAGCTGTCTGGGCAGTTCACAAAAATTAAAACCATGAAGAGCATAATAATAATAATAATAATAATAATAATAATAATAATAATAATAATAATAATAATACCACCTATATATCTTTCATTGAAAATATAATATCCAAAATGTAGGCCCTGATGTATTAACACAAATTACCATATGCAAAACCAAGGGGGCGGAGCTTCCTCCCAGACCCTTTCTGAGCTCTGGATATGGCTCCAGACACCGCCTCCGTCGCTCGGCCTTCCTGATTGGTTTTCAGCTCGGAGGCTGTACGACCGCTGATTGGTTCCGAACTCAAGCCGTCGCTTCGTTCGATTGGCTCCCGACCTTATGTTTTCGTGCGGCTCCGTGAGGAGCAGAAGGCCCGCTTGTTGATTGGAGGACGACGACGTGGATCTACGCGCTGACGTTTCGTGCGGTGAAACCACGGCAACGGCCCAAGCCGCGTGCGGCGGTTGGAGGAGGGAGCTGTCCGTCGCAGCCCTGTTCGGTTTCTCATTGGTCCATAGAAAGGAAAAGGAGGCGGGAGCGGCAAGGAAGCGAGCCAGCAGCGTAGAGGGGGCACTTCCGGTGCTGATGTGGCCGGAACCCGGTGCGGAGCGAGTCGAGGAGCGGTGAGTCCGGGTCGGTCGCCGCCGCCTCCGTCCCTAGGTAAGCTCGGGCTCCCCCGAAGACGCTTCGCCCTGCCGCGCGTCTGAGGGGAGGCGCAGGCAGAAGCTCAGCAGGCGAAGCTCTTCCTGGGGTGATGGGCGGCGCTGCGCCTGTTGAACTTCTGCCTGCTGCGGGAGGGGCAGCGGCCAGGTGAGAAGCAGACCCCCCTTCTCCTTCCCCTCCCCCCCGCATTGTCCTCACTCTCCCGCCCTCCCCCCTGCACCTCAGAGTAGGCCCTGCGTGGCCTGATCCTGCACGGCCTTCTCCTGCGCGGCCCCCTCGCCCTTCCCCAGCGCTGCTGCCCGTGGGAGCAGCCACGTCTCGCCCGCCCTGGTCCAACGGCTCTGAGAGCGCGAATTCACGCAGCCAAGCAAGGAGACGGGAGGGGGGAAACGTCCTACAACCCCCAGCATGCCCCAAGCACAGGGTTGCCATATATCTGAATCCACAAAACCGGGGCAATTTTTTTGGTGGGTATTTTTGTTTAAAACAACACCACCACTGAGCAATATGTAAAAGGTCTAGTGCAGAGTTTTCCAAAGTTTTCACGTTGCTGACACACTTTTTAGACGTGCATCATTTCGTGACACAGTAATTCAGTTTTCCTAGCAAACTGGAGGTTAAACTAGCCCCTTATAAGAGATCCGGACTCATATATAAATTGTAATAACGAAATGTATGGGGACACAACGTATCTCATGAAAACCTTCCATTTATATTTTTTAAAATATATGATTTGCAAGATAATAACATACAGACTTTTCACAGTGAACCAATCAATCAATCCTTTATTTACAGTCAATAGACCAGAGAAAAAAAAGTTAGTTATTCCAAGCAAAAGGTCAATAAGATAACCTAAGCATATAAAACATATCATTAGTAATACATTTTAATACATAAAAATCAAGGGTAAAAGGGAGTAAGATCAGAGCAAGGATGGGACATGTGTTAACATTAGATCTTGAACAGAACATAGGAGGAAAATTTAAGCAATCATATGTGGTCTGATGAGAATGGCCAGATGAACCAATTTTGTCGAGCGGCGGTTGAGACGGTATTCTGTCAAAAAACTGGACCCACGGAATTTCTCAAACCCGATTATGCGTACTGCGCATGCGCAGTACCTGTACGATCCCTCGGCCGTGGTGTGCATACACGGATACGACGGAAGGGGAACGTACTAGTGCACCATACTGATCGGCACCTTTGCTGTGTAAAAATGCATGCAAGTTGGTATTGCTTATTTCACAGAGACTCAGAGGTTTCTCGTTAGGTTCGCGTGACACACCTACTCACTGCAGCGGACACACTAACGTGTCGCGACACACAGTTTGGAAAGCTCTGGTCTAGGGAAAGAAAGCAAGCTATCTAAGCTTTAGTTATCCAACACTGCAATCCTATGTGTGTCTACTCAGAAACAAATCCTATTAAGTTAAATAATACTTATGCCCACGTAAGTATGCATGGGACTGCAGCCTAAAGTACCTAAGCACCTGTAAATAAATAATAGGCAAAGAACAGTTTAAGCAAACAAATGGGGGGGAAAAGACATTTCTCCACTAGTTCTCAAAAGCTAGAGGAGACTTCAGTATGGAGAATTACACTCCACTGAGCAGGCTCAAGGCACCATTTCGGAGCTTGGAATTTCTCCGGCCGGCTGGAACAGGAATCCAGGATTCTTGATTGACTGGCTGGGACATTTTGGAAATGCTTGGAAACTGGGACATTCCCAGTTTTCCTGGACGTATGGCAACCCTATCCAAGCAGCACCACTGGCTGGGGCATGCTGGGAGTTGCAGGCCCTCTTAATGCACTTATATACCGCTCCCATAGCTAGGGCTCTCTGGGCTTTCTTTCTTTCTCCCTCTGTCTAAAGATGCACGGGATTTGCACCCTAAGGCTCTCCTTTCTTGCTGGAGTAGCTCACACCCAAGTGCAGACAGAGGGCGGGTGGGGGTGGTGAGAACTAGGAGTCAGATAAAACAAGTCTTAGTCCGTAATGTGCTTTTGCCAGCCTGTTTGTTTGTTTATTTATTTAAGCATGTTTATGCCGCCATTCAGCCAAAAAAGGCTCTCACGGTGGCTCACAAAAGTATTTCTTGACAGTCCCTGCCCACAGGCTTACAAATCTAAAAGGCATGACACAAAAGGAAAGGGGATTGGGAGGGAGGAGGAGGAGGAGGGGGGAAAGGAAAGGAAATTCAGGCACTACAATCTTAGTTGCAAGGGGAGGTGGGGGTGGAAGGTGGGGCCTTAGTTTAGGGTGACCCTATGAAAAGGAGGACAGGGCCCCTGTATCTTTAACAGTTGCATAGAAAAGGGTTTTTTCAGCAGGTGTCATTTGTATGCATGTCACACCTGGTGAAATTTCCTCTTCATCACAACAATGAAAGCTGCAGAGCTATACTAGAGTGACCTGTTGTGATGAAGAAGGAATTTCACCAGGTTTGCCATATATACAAATGACACCTGCAGAAATTCCCTTTTCAATACAACTGTTAAAGATACAGGAGCCCTGTCCTCCTTTTCATAGGGTCACCCTACCTTAGTTGCTTTATACCTTCTGGCAGAGCAGAAACAGAGGATGCCCTCCCTCCCTGGGGGACTATGAACTAACCTTCTGCAGGCTGAACCAGAGCGCCCTGAGGGAGCGCTGCAGGGGTTGCCTCCCGGCCGGCCTGGTGATTCATCCCCCTCGCTTACCTGACTGGGAGCACAAGACGACTTCCCTTTGCCTGTGTCAGTTCTGTGGTGGGAAGCTGCACATGGACAAAAGGTGTATCTGTTCCTTCACAAGGAACAGACACACCTTTGTGTATCTTGCACCTGTGCAGGGAAGCCGTATGTCCTTCAAACTTGCTGGTGGGTGGAGCTGTAGCCGTGGTCACTGTGCTGCAGCCTCAGCTGTAGTTTTTGCTATTTGTTTATTTCATTTATATCCCGCCTTTTTTCCTCCAAGGAACCCAAGGCAGCCTACATAATCCTCCTTCTCTCCATTTTATCCTCACAACAACAACAACCCTGTGAGGTAGGCTGGGCTGAGAGTCTGTGCCTGGCCCAAAGTCACCCAGTGAGTTTCCATGGCTGAGTGGGGACTAGAACCCGGATCTCCCGACTCCCAGTCAGACACTTTAGCCACTACACTATACTGGCCATAACTTCGTTGTAAATGGGCACCTGGATGTGGGCTAAGGACTGCCTCTAAAGGTGACTAGACTGGGAAGCATTTGGAAATTAAGGAAGGAGACTTTGGGCTTGTTTGGTTTTAAGGCTACTGAGATGTTACAGGTGACTTTCCTACGTATGTGTGAGCAGGAGAACTAGCTGGAATTCTGGTAGCTTGTGATTTTTATTTGTGTGGGTGCCCCTACCACCTGTACTTCCAAGGGGCTGGGAAAACTCCAGCTTCCTGCTCATACAAACAAGGGCCTAGAAATTATCCACTGCTCTGTGCTGGGCTTGCTCCTAAAAGTCTAATGCAGGTTTCCAAGAGAATGACATTGAGCCTGATGAATAAGATAGTATATTTTCCTCACCATGCCGGCACACCTGGACCCTGATGCTTTTTGTGTTGTTATTATTTATTTAGCATTTATCTAGCTCTTTACAACATTGTCTTGCAATCTGGGGTAGCAACTTTTGGTCCCCTATATGATTAGCCTACAATGGCCACCATCCCTCACCATTGGCTATACTGACCAGGGTTGATGGGAGTTGTAGGCCAAAATATCAGGAAGACCACAAGCTGCTAATCCCTACACTAGCCCCTGTGAAGTTGGTAAATAGTATCCACTTGTGGGGGTAGGGACTGAGGCTGGGAGAAATTCTGGCTTGCTTACCGCTAGGCTTGGTGATTTCATGGCTGAGGTGAGGTTTGAACTAGGGTCTGGCTGATTCATAAAGCACAGACTCTTGGCAACTTTCATGCCCGTCAGACAGAATTAATCAACCCAGTCTGTTACTTGCAAGAACAGCAGTGTGACCCCAAGTGACAGGTGTTCAGCAGGAAACGCTTATCAGATGTCCGGGTGGCCTTTGCTGAAGTTCTGGCTGGTATTTCAGAACTGAGCTGGAGATAGCAGAACCCGCGTTTCAAAGGAAGTGTTGTGTGTTTGAACTGGGTGAGGTAGAAAAGACAATTCTTGTCTCCCTTGGTTAAACATACATGAAAGGCTCGCCTTGTTGGTTAATGATTGTTCTGGGTTTGCTTGTGGCTGTCAGATGTTCCTGATTTGTGTCTACTGCTGTTTGGAAATTGGGGAGGATGGAAGGCAGATGAGGAGACCTGGCAATCGACTCCTTCTGCTCTGCTCCCCCTCGCCTTTCTCCCTCTGCCCTAAGACTTTCAGAGTTGGTGGGGAGGGTTGCTGTTTCTTCCGGGATTTATGGTGCTCTGCAGAACTTAATTCAGCCTCAGAAGTAAATCTACGGCGATTACCCACAGAAGTTTGTACTCTCCTTCTTACCCATTCGTACCAGTTACCTTAGTCATTTGCGTGACACCTTCGTTGGCCCGAAAGGGAAATAAAAGACCCAGATCCTTTTCTATCTGAAAGCTTCCTAGTCTAATCACTTGGAAGCAATTCTTACTCTCCACAGACTTCCAGGTGAGGGCTTGTTTGCATGCCTGGCTTAAGAAGGTGGCCTATAGAATTGACCTCTTGTGCTGAGGCACATTCCTGGGCTCGGTGGAACTGAATTTTTTCTTTGGGGGCAAAATGAACCCGTGTCCTAGGTTGGTCGTGGGGCTTCCTCTGTTTCCGCTGGAATGTGTTGTCCTTCACAAGGCCAGGCCAGGCTGTCTGTTCTTCCATGTATGTTTTCAGAGTGTCAGTATGTTGGACTCTATGCACAGCTCTGGGCATATGCAAGTTCTTCGTTACTCTTCTGGCTTTTGCTATGACAGATATTGAGGAAATGAGGTCCATCCACCCCTGGGGCTGTTGCTGAATCCTACCCAGGCAACCTTTTCTCTGTTGCTTTTGTGTTCTAACATCCACTTCCCTTTCGTTTCCCTCTGCGCTGCTGCTCACCTCAAGGCTCAGGATGCTGAGCCGTTTGTCAGGGCTTGCCAACACTGTCCTGCAAGAGCTGTCCGGGGATGGAGAGGACGCCGGGTCCGCAGCAATGCCTGCTGTAAGTAGCTTCCTCCCTCCACCAACCCCAAACTTTTAGCTTGTTGTGGGAGGAGGGGTCTCCATACAGAGATTGGTACACCTCTCGATTTACATCTTCATTTTTAAATGTGTGCACTTTGGGATGAATGCAGCCACTGAGAAAACTGTGTTAGTGCACGTGTTGGACAGGTATGCATTTTTCTTTGCACGTGTTGCAAATGTGTGAGTTTTGTTGAACTTTTTTTGTGGAATGCATCACAAGCTTGGAAGAGTACGGATTTCTGACTGCAAATTGCGTCTGGGTTCTGGAGGTGTGGATTGGGTAAATCTGGTGTTCAAACTCAGTGGAGCACATTTCTCAGCAGGGAGATGTCTGCGTGACGTTGCCCTTCATTCTTGGGCCCTTTCTCTCATTACAGTCTCCCAGGGACGTCAGACACTTAGCCCTAGGGGTGAAGCCAAGCTTCTGGCTCTTTGGCTGCGCCCCTGTGGCTTTGCCTGATGGGGTTCTTCTCTCTGTTCGCACAGGGGGCAGAGTCGGAAGCTAGCCAGCAGAATGGGGAGGAGACGCCTGAGGACCTGCTGGAACGGTTGGCCCACACAGAGAGGCTGGTGGTGCAGCTGAAGAATCTGGTGCGGGAAAAGGACGCCCAGCTTCAGCAGAAAGATGCTTTGCTCCAGGTATATCATCATCATCATCATTATTATTATTATTATTATTATTATTATTATTATTATTATTTGTGTCTTGCCGTTTGCCCAATACTGGGCCTCAAGGCGGCCTTACAACATTTCAAACATACATTATATATTTAAAAACACAACAAAATTATAAGTCATTAACATACGGGGGGGTGCAGATTATTCTCCAAAGGCCTGCTGGAACAAACAAGTTTTAGCCTGCTTCCGAAAGCCCATCAAGGAGGGAGCCAGCCTAGCTTCCCCGGGAAGAGAGTTCTAAAGCACTGGAGCAGCCACCGAGAAGGCCCTCTCCCATGTTCCCACCAAGCGCGCCTGTGAAGATGGTGGGACTGAAGGAAGGGCTTCTCCAGAAGATCTTAAAGCACGGGCAGGCTCATAAGGACTACTGACATTGTATTTGCTATATGCATTCTGTATGTATTAATGATTGGCTGCCTATACGTTTCCGAGCCCAATTCAAGGTGCTGGTTTTAACCTATAAAGCCCTACATGGCTTGGGACCACAATACCTGATGGAACGCCTCTCCCGACGTGAACCTACCCGTACACTGCGCTCAACATCTAAGACTCTCCTCTGAGCGCCTACTCCGAGGGAAGCTCGGAGGATGGCAACAAGGGAGAGGGCCTTTTCAGTGGTGGCCCCCCGACTGTGGAATGACCTCCCCGATGAGGCTCGCCTGGCACCAACATAGTTATCTTTTCGGCGCCAGGTCAAGACTTTACTCTTCTCCCAGGCATTTTAACAGCATTTAACAACGCTAAGTTTGTTTTTAATGGACCCCAGAATTGTTTTAAATGGATACTGTTGTTTTTATACTGTTTTTATGTTTCCGATGTTTTTTTAGATCTTGTATAGTTTTTAACGTTTACTATTTTTAACTGTTGTAAACCGCCCAGAGAGCTTCGGCTGTGGGGTGGGATATAAATGTAATAGATAAGGAAGAATACGGTCTTTCAAATAACTTGGACCCGAGCCATATAGCTTTGCTTTGTGTCAAGTGCTGCTACTCCCCCTGGCCTGCTATGGCACATGGAATCTCACAAAGCGAGGAAAGGGCGATCAAGCCCAGTTGATTGCCCTCTTGGCCCACATCTGCCCCTCTGGGATTAGCCCACAGCATCCTCCGCGAGCAGAGAGCAAGAGAGAGTCGCGTGGACCAATGATGGCTTCAGAGCAAATAGCCGCCAATGGCTCACACAAGTGAACTTCCATTTTCTGTGGGAGAAAACCACTGGCTCCAGTGATTTAGGGGAAGATGTTTCATCCCAGCCCTGGATGGCAGACACTCCTCTCCACCCTTCACAAGGGAGGGGTGTTTTTTTTAAAAACGCCCTTCCTCCTCCAGGTCATAGAATAATAAAATTCTGGAAGGGGTCTATAAGGCCATCTAGTCCAACCCCCTGCTCAATGCAGGAATCCTCCTTCAAGCATCCCTGACAGGCAGCTGTCCGGCTGCCCCTTGAGTGCTAGGAGTGCTTCCTTTACCCTCTATATCAGCTTCTCTTTTGCGCTGTGCTGTTTTGAACATACTTCCATTGCTGTGTGCAATTATTCCTGTTATAGGAGGAAAGGCAGGCCGCTGAAGCCAAGCTGCTGAAGCTGAAGCTGCAGGCCAAAGCCAAGCTGGCAACTCTGAACAAGCGCATTGAGGAGCTGACGGAACAAGGAGCAGCTGTAGCCGCAAAGGACCTGCCAGAAGAGCCGCCGCTTCCTGCTAAGGTGAGATTAACTAGCTGTCTGGCGCAGTGCTCTGAGCCATCTCCAGGATGTCAGCGAGCCTTGCTGCTGGGCCTCCCTGGGCTGTATGTTCTCACACTGGGCATGCTCGCCCTTGAAGTAGCCCAGTGAATGCTCTGGATCCCATCTATGTGAACTCAAGGGCCCAAATGGACAATACAGGTTGAAGGGAGGTGGTGGGCTCTCCCACACTGGAGGCCTTCAAGAAGCAGCTGGACAGCCATCGGTCAGGGATGCTTTAGGGTGGATTCCTGCATTGAGCAGGGGGTTGGACTCGATGGCCTTGTAGGCCCTTTCCAACTCTGCTATTCTAGGATTCTATGTCTTTGAAGAGCTGGCAGGACTCGTCAGGTCAAGGACCCAAACTACAGTGACCTTTCACTGATGTTGCACTAACATTCAGAGATGCCAGCCAGAAGAGCATGGACACAAACTTGGGTACCTGAGTTAGATGAAGGTGGCTGCATGTAGCACACCTCCTGCTGACGGAATAACGGGCTGAAGTTACAGGAAGCCAGATTCCAGCTGGACATCAGGAAAAACTTCCTGACTGTTAGAGCAGTACGACAATGGAATCAATGACCTAGGGAGGTGGTGGGCTCTCCCACACTAGAGGCCTTCAAGAGGCAGCTGGACAACCAACTGTCAGGGATGCTTTAGGGTGGATTCCTGCATTGAGCAGGGGGTTGGACTCGATGGCCTTGTAGGCCCCTTCCAACTCTGCTATTCTATGATTCTATGAAATAGTTTTGCCCATATTTTCTGCTTTTGCTTACACACACACACATTTTTCTTTGATTGCTGAGCTTAGTGGAGCTGTGCACAGCACTGAAGTCGCTTTGCCCAGCCACAGAAAGTTCGTGTTGCCAGGCACTGCAATACTATATTTTAAATTTAAATTATATATTGCTTTTATTGGGTTCATGGTTTAATTTGTTTTTAGCTGTGTATATTTATTGTTTTATACTGTATGCTTTTTTATCTGTATGCTGCCCTGAGATCCTGATGATATACGGCGGGATACAAATGCTATAAATAAATAAATAAATAAATAAATTTCAAGTATATCTCCCCAGCCATAAGGACTAGGAAATTGTTTTTTGTTTTTAATTAATGCTGCGATTTTCTGAAAGTCTTAAGGCCCAGAAATTAAAGTGGATTCCTAGTAAAAAAAAAAACCTAAAAAAAATTAGATCTATATTTAATGTTGTGTTGGGGACTCTGGGAACATTGTTCCTCTTGTTTTATTTTAATAATATTTTTTTTATTTGAATTTTATAACACATACAATAATCACACTACATCAACTCAATAAAAGCAACTTGGGACCAGGATACCTGAGAGAGCGCCTTCTCCCCTACCAACCTGCCCGGTCACTGAGGTCATCCTAGGGCAGCCTTTCTCAACCTGGGGCGCTCCAGATGTGTTGGACTACAACTCCCAGAATGCCCCAGCCAGCTCTGGCTGGGGCATTCTGGGAGATGCAGTCCAACACATCTGGAGTGCCCCAGGTTGAGAACCACTGTCCTAGGGCCTGCTCCTGGTGGTTCCACATAGTGGTTCCACCAGCCTCTAGTGTGGGAGAACCCACAACCTCCCTAGGTAACATTTCCCCCCACTTTTTAAAAGTGAGAACCCTGTAATAAAGGGTTTTTCAAAACAAAGAAATTGTGACGAAAAATGTAAATGCATCTCTTTTGACCAGCTGTTGTTTCCTTCTGCTGTTTGCAGATCAAACAGTGCAATATAACCTGTTGGTTTCTCCTTTGCCCCACCAGGTTCAGAGCGACCAAAAGGCATGTGACAGACAGGAGGAGAAGACAGAAGTTCTGCAAAGGCAGCTTCAGGAGCAGGAGGAAATGGTGGAGAAGCTCCAAGGGCAGCTGGAGGCAGTTACCGGGAACCTTCACGAAGTGAAGACCCAGGTATGGAGAAGGTCACGGATGTTCCGGGCCTTTCCCCACCTTCTGTTGGCATTCTAGGACACTTTCAGGCAAAGGTGGAGGTTGGCATGGGGGACCCCTTGTCAATTTCAGATGTGTGAGAGGTGTGCGTTCGCGCTGCAGAATTTTGCTGACTTTTAATGTGTGGCATTCTGAGACTTGTGGAATAAGCCGCCAGGTGACGTCGCAGCCCAATCAAGCCACTGAAGAAACAGGTGCTTTGCAAAATCTCAAGAGGTGCACGGATCTGTGGGAAGTTCTCCGGTGCAATGGGACCTCTGGAAGAGCACAGTTTAATGGGAAATGAACGGGAAAGGTGCAAGAATGGACTTGTGCAGGAGAACTTCCCATTGGATTTTACTGTAGGTATCTAGTGTGTATCAACCCAGTGCATTAGTGCAGGATGATCAGGGGTCTGGAAACAAAGCCCTGTGAAGAGAGACTGAAAGAACTGGGCATGTTTAGCCTGGAGAAGAGAAGATTGAGGGGAGACATGATAGCACTCTTCAAATACTTAAAAGGTTGTCACACAGAGGAGGGCCAGGACCTCTTCTCAATCCTCCCAGAGTGCAGGACACGGAATAACGGGCTCAAGTTAAAGGAAGCCAGATTCCACCTGGATTCCTGCATTGAGCAGGGGGTTGGACTCGAGGGCCTTGTAGGCCCCTTCCAACTCTGCTATTCTATGATTCTATGAAAAGCATTTACAGGTTCTTTCCACCATACCGGAGGAGGGTTTGTGTGTTTGTATGTGTGTGTGATTAAGTCAGAGAGTTGGACTTTTTGTCTTCTCTCTATACTAGTTAAGAAATTCAAATAATAGTGTGAATCTCTTAACTCCTTGACTGACCTTTTGACTCCCTCGCTCAAGACGTTTCTGTTGGTGACATTGTGACATCTGCATTCTTTTGGCAGCTCAGCTCTCTGCAAGAGGAAATCAAGGCTAAGGACTCCCGCTTTGAGGAGCAGGCGCTCAAGTACCAAGCCGAATTGCACCGGTTAGCAGCCCAGTCGGCCCTGGAAGCAGAAATGCAGCAGGTTCGTTGGCAGTGGCTTTGGGCCAGGGCCCCCTGCTTTTTGTGGAAGACCGGGAGGATGCGGAGGGGGACAGATGGACAGACAGACAGACTGGGATAGGCTGGCCCTTTCTGGACTCACAAAGGGGATGTAGGGAGCTGGGCTTTTCCAAAGGCAAAGATGGCCACTAGCCAAAAGCCTGTCCTCTGAGCTCTGCCTTGGCGCCTGGCAACTTGTGGTCTCTTTGTCCCAGAATCTCCGCCTCTTGCAGAGGAAGCTAGAGGAGCAAGAGGAAGCCTTGCTGGGGCGAACGCAAGTGGTGGAATTGTTGCAGCAGGAATTGAGTGGTGTTGAAGAGAAGAAGCAGGTAATCCCCTTTGGGCTTGTGACCGGGGAGGGCAGGGAGCTACTAAGCTCAGGCCCTCTGCAGCAAGGCAGAATTCCCATTCGCGCCCCCCCACCCCGCTCCCACCCCACCCCTCTACGGATCCCACCACTCAGTCGAGGACCCTGTGCATGGCAAGTGGGGTGGTAGCGTGCTGTGGAACGTTGACCACAGAGCAAACAGTTTCCCCTGATTCAAACAGTTGAGTCACGGTGAAAATAACACACCTATGCGCACATTTATACATGGGGGAGAATTCCTTCCTGACTCCCCGTTATGCCAACCACCCAAATCCTTCCAACACACACTCTGAGAGTCACAGTTCCACAGTACCTGCAATGCTGTCCCTTATCCCCAATGCCCCATTTGGTGGTTGGGATGAGATTTTATTTATTCATTTATTTATTAATTATATTTTTATACTGCCTACTAGCCAAGGGCTCTCAGGGCAGTTCACAATTAAAACCATAGTTTCTGGGCGAAGTATAAAGTGTCGGTTATCAACTTTAAAGCCCTACGTGGTTTGGGTCCAGGCTACCTCCGGGTTCGCCTTCTCCCGTACAGTCCGCCCCGCACACTCAGGTCCTCTGGGGAGAACTTCCTTCAGCCAGCCACAACTAGGCTGACAGCTGTTACCCGGAGGACCTTCTCTTCTGCCACCCCCAGGCTATGGAATGGCCTGCCGGAGGAGATTCGTCAGCTTAACAGTCTTGTGGAAATTAAGAAAGCCATAAAGACTGATCCCTTCTGGCAGGCCTACCCAGTGGAATTTTAGGATGCTTTTAGTATGTTTTTAGGAAGTTTTTTAACAATGTATACTGTGTTTTGATTAATATTTTATACTTGTTCCCCGCCTCGATCAGAATGGAGAGGCGGGTTAGAAATAATAATAATAATAATAATAATAATAATAATAATAATAATAATAATAATAATAATAATAAAAAATACAGCAAGTCAGAATAAAGCTTTGAATTTCTGAAAAATTCCATATATAAACAAAATCGCATATAAAGCCAAACTTGGGATGGGGTGCTTCTTCTCTGACAGTAGCTCAGCATGCAGAAAACTCGTCAGGCTTTATAGACTTGTAGAGTCGGAAGGGGCCTCTAAGGCCATTGAGTCCAACCCCCTGCCCAGTGCCGGAATCCATTGCTGAGCAGGGCTTTGCATTGCGTCTCCTGTTGCTCCCCGAGGAGAGGAAGGAGCCTCTCCTTCCCTCCCACCTCCTCTTTTCCGCACTGCTGCCTCTCGCTCACTGCCATCGGTGCCTTTTGCATCTGCTTGGGGAGCCCACATGGCACTGCGGTGCCGTGCCGTGCCCCTGACAGGGCTCTCCTCTGCTTTCCTTCCCCAGGTTCTCCAGCAGAAATTCCAGGAGGCCGAGGCGGAGCTGGATTCCCTGCGGAACACCTTGTCCTCCGAGCGGCAGGGGTCCCAGAGCCTGGTGGGGCGGCTGGAGCTGGAGCTGGCGGAGCAGAAGCTGTCCTTCCACCGCTTGCAGGAGGACGTGCAGCAGTTCTCCGAGGAGCTGGCCCGAGCGAGAGCAGCTCAGGCGGCTGAGGGTCGCGAGAGCCGGGCCGCCCAGGAGAGACACGCGGAGGAGATGGAGGAGAAGAGCCAGGAAATTGCCGCCCTCCGGAGAGCGGAGCAGGATTTGCGCTCCAGCTGCGAGGGCCTCCGAGCCCAGAACGCCCTGTTGCTGCAGGAGGCCGCGCGGTCCCCAAAGCCCCCCGCTGGGGATGGCTCCATGCAGCAAGGTCAGGAAACACCGCAGAGGTCTCTTGGGTTAAAGGGAGCCTGCCTGGACTCTTAAAAAGGGCCAGATTCTGCAACTGGGAAGCCCCCGTTCCGCTCTTGGGAGAAAATCTGCAACTTGTGCTTGGAGTGCTGGGTTCTAGTTGAAGCTGTCGGAAGCTTTCCTTTGGCAGCATTTTAGAATTTGGTTTTGATTTTGAGGAGCAGTGTGATGGGAAACAACACGGCATGAGATCATGGGGGGCACGGGGCTGGGGCGAGCTGTCAGTTGCTGCCTTCGGCCTTTCAGGCATATTATTTTCCTTGAGGACCAGAAGCTTGATCTTCCTGAATGAAAGCAGGCTCTTGGCAACGGCAGCCCCATGGCGGAGAGAGAGTCTCACGTATGGGATTGTTCAGCTTGGGGAAAAGGAGGCTGGTAGAGGTGTACAAAATCATGCATGGTGTGGAGAAGGTGGATAGGGAGACATTTTTCTCTCTCTCCCAAAATACTAGTACCAAACGGGGTCATATCCCATGAAGCTGATGGGTGGGAGATCCAGGACCAATCAAAGGAAGGACTTCTTCACACAGCGCAGAGTTAAATTTTGGAATTCGCTACCACAAGATGTAGTGATGGCCACCAATTTGGATGGCTTTAAAAGGGGGGTTGGATCAATTGCTGGAGGCGAAGGCTATCAACGGCTACTAGCCCTGATGGTCGTGTGCTATCTCCGGTATTCGAGGCAGTCAGCCTGTGTGCCCCAGTTGCAGGGGAACATGGGTGGGAGGGTGCTGTTGCACCGTGTCCTGCTTGTTCATCCCTGGCCGATGGCTGCCCTTGGTCTGATCCAGCAGGGCACTTCTGATGTTCTTTTGCATGGAACATGCAGGATGGCCGGGTCCTGTGCTGAATCTCACAGCCAGCCTTTGGCAGGCAACTGGGGTAGAAGCTGCATCTCTGACGGGCGGGAAAACTAACATCCAGTGTTTCTGTACTAGGAAAGCCCCCGGCAAGCTCCAAGGAGTCTGGTTCTTCCCAGGCTGACGCTGAAGCCCTCACAGCCCAGACAGCAGGGCAGGCGGCTGCACTGAGCGAGGTAACTGCTTCCCCAAAGGCTCTCGTGGGCATACGAAGCTGAGCTGCCTTTTGACTGAGTCAGACCATGGCTCCCTCCGGACCTCTGGTTGGCAACGACTCTCCATGGTCTCCAGCGGAGGAGTTTTCTCCTGCTGTGCCTCAGAGCGGCTGCTGCTTTCTTAACGGGGCCGGTCGTGGGAACGTTTTCTTTTTTATCGCTGCCCTTTTTTGTGTGTGAACCTTCCGGGAATTGGGCCCGCTCCTCGCCCTTCCCAGGTTGCCTTGACCCACCACAGAAAGCGTCGTGGCCACTTGCAAAGAATTTGAGTCTTCCTGAGAAGAGAAGCTACTTTTGTAAACCTCCCAGGGAGCTTTGGCTCGGGGGTGGTATATAAATGTATATATATAATTAATCTAATTATTAATTAATTAATAATTATCAACCTTGTACTCCTTTTGGCGCCTCCTGAAAACTTCTTTATTCCAAGAAGCCTTTCTTTAACATGCAGCCTTGGATTACTGTTATTGCTTCTTTTAAATTTTGTTTTAACTGTTTTATTCTGTTTTTATTTTCATTTTACCTTGTACACCGCCCCGAAATTTTTCAATGGGGAGCGGTATATAAATATTCTAAATAATAAATAAATAAATAAATAAATAATATATTGGGCGGTATAAAAACGTAATAAATAAATAATAAATAAATAAATATTGTGACCTTCTCAAACATCTCCACGTTCAGGGCTGCATAAGTAAAATGTGCCCGTCTGGGGGAAAAACCCTGCGGAAGTGCCTCATGGCTTACGTTCATGTGAATTTTCCCTTGGTGGCAGTTGTACAGGAGTTCAAGGCTGTTGGGTTTGTTAAAAATGAAGTAACTGTGAACGTGACCCCAGTATCTGGCTGGCCAGTTTCAGTTGAGACAGAAGCCAAAGGCGCCATAGAATCATAGAATCATAGAACAGCAGAGTTGGAAGGGGCCTACAAAGCCATCGAGTCCAACCCCCTGCTCAATGCAGGAATCCACCCTAAAGCATCCCTGACAGATGCTTGTCCAGCTGCCTCTTGAAGGCCTCTAGTGTGGGAGAGCCCACCACCTCCCTAGGTCACGGGTTCCATTGCTGTACTGCTCTAACAGTCAGGAAGTGTTTCCTGATGTCCAGCCGGAATCTGGCTTCCTTTAACTTGAGCCCGTTATTCCGTGTCCTGCACTCTGGGAGGATCGAGAAGAGATCCTGGCCCTCCTCTGTGTGACAACCTTTCAAGTATTTGAAGAGTGCTCTCATGTCTCCCCTCCATCTTCTCTTCTCCAGGCTCAACATGCCCAGTTCTTTCAGTCTCTCGTCATAGGGCTTTGTTCCCAGACCCCTGATCATCCTGGCTGCCCTCCTCTGAACACGCTCCAGCTTGTCCGGCTTGCCATCTTTGATGGCAAGCCATCCATCCACTCAACTGCTGTCTTTCTGTTCCTCAGGCAGTGGCCGAAGAGGACGCTGCAGCAGCAGCGTTGCCAGTGAGAAATCTCCAACAGCAGGAAAATGAGCAGCACAAGGTCCTTGCGGAGACTCTGGAAGCTGGAAACGGTAACTCTCGCTTTTAGTCGGCTTTGCACATCCAGGGCCCTGTGGTTGCCTCCTTAACTGGGGATGTGTATGACTCCAGAGACACCCATGGCCAGTTCTTTCAGCAGTGCTGTTCAGCCCGTGGTACTTGTTAACCATGTACCACACAATGCAGGGCTGATGGACAGTTGGGAGAATTCGAAATGTTCCTTCTAGAAGTCCTGATACAAAAGGCAGCCGGTCTGTACAGCTTGCTGGGCCCAAGCTGTTCTCCTGGAGTCCCCTCTCCCAGGCGAATGGGTTCTGCTTCTTTGGAAAACCTTGGTCTCACGTAGTGGAACTTGGAACTTTTCCTAGAATGCCCCTTTGCTCCTTTCTTCCTCTTTTGCAGCAGACCTAGATCCTGTGAACTGTTCTTTTACTTTCCCTTGGAAGGTAAGAATAGCTGTGTGCCAGATCGGTGTCCTGGTGACACACCGCTTCCCGGGCAGCGCTCTCTAGCCTGCCTTTCTCCAGAGGGTCTGAGCTCACAGCCTGGCCTGATGCAACACGCCCTGTGCAGCCCCAGTGTTTGGCCTCCTACAGGGTCCGTAGAATCCTAGAATAGCAGAGTTGGAAGGGGCCTACAAGGCCATCAAGTCCAACCCCATGCTCAATGCAGGAATCCACCCTAAAGCATCCCTGACAGATTATGGAATCATAGAATAGCAGAGTTGGAAGGGGCCTACAAGGCCATCAAGTCCAACCCCCTGCTCAATGCAGGAATCCACCCTAAAGTGTCCCTAACAGATGGTTGTCCAGCTGCCTCTTGAAGGCCTCTAGGGTGGGAGAGCCCACAACCTCCCATGTTCCCTTTTGCTTCGTATCTGACACCCCTTTCCCCTGTCTTTTTAGAGACCCTTCGCTCCCAACTTGCCACGCTGGGGAAGAGGCTTGAATTCACTGCAGGTGCCACAGAGTCAAGCCAGGTAACCTCCAAGCAACGAAAATGAATGAAGCCTTCAGTAGGCAAAGTATTTGGCCAGGAGACGTCTCTCTTTAAGCTTCCCTTGTAGCCGTGTCCTGCAATCCTCTTTGCTGGGCTATTATTAGGAGGCTTAATGTCGGGGTGGAGGGGAGAAACGCTTGCGAATTAAACTTGGCCCTCGGCTGTTCTGCCGGCCTTTTCTCCGAGGCAAGCGGTGTGCTGTCGTGTCTTGCATATGTGCAAAGGACAGGCGAGCCACTGCTGAGGCCATGACAGGGACGGGGAGCTAAAGGCGCCAAGCTGCTCAGTGAATGAGGCTTGAATGTCCTCTACAGGCAGAGAGTATGCTGAGACAGCCAAAACGCACAACCGTCTCTAGTTTCCAGAGACAAAGCACATCTCTCCTCCACAGACCCTGAACGAAAATGTCCGGTCATCATTCACTTTTGCAGCTTTTCGTTTTTTCTTGCTAAGACAATAAAACGTTGTAAACCTTGTCAGGTCCTTTTCACCCCCACTTATCAACTAAAGGATCACTTTTAGGGTCTGGTGTCAGACAGGAAGATTAAAGTCTGTCAGAGTAGCCATGGATCTCAGTATATATGACTTGAAAGAGAAGTGAAGGATTCTGGGAGTCATGTCAGCGTTTTGGCCTGTCATGCAATAGTTCCCCTTACCCAAGTTCTGGCAACTCAAACCTGTTACTGCTCTGAGGAAGCCCTCCTTTTGAGTGTTCACTGCCTTATGGCGTTGGGGTGGGGAATTTTCCTGCTTCGTGTCTGCTGAGATTTTTTTTCCAGACCTGGGGACAAAATAAACAACACTTTGCCCAGGAGATTTTATTTGCTTATTTATTACATTTTATCCTGCCCTTCCTCCAAAGAGTTCAGGATTAGCAGAGCTGCTGTTTTCATATCTGCAGGTGTGGAATTTATGTGGTCCTGCCTAGAGGTGAGTTGCAGCACTCAGAAAAAGTACCTTTTTTGTGATTTGCGAGGCCCTTTGAAGCTGTTGTCAGAGGTGGGGAGTGAATCCAGGAAACCTAATTATCTCCCTCCTTCGAAAGAGAAACCTGCATTGGAAAAACAGCCCACGGAACCTAGAAGAATTCTTCATGTACCGTCAGATTGTCTTCAACCTTGTGCTGGCAGTGGAGATGATTTCTGGGTAGGGGCTACTGGTAAAATCCTTCCCTTTTTCCCTTCTTTCTAAAAGGTCGGCTGTTCTGAAATGGGTGTTGAGTCGCAGCCTCAGCAGACACCATCTGGCTTCAGTGACAGTTCGCCTGGGCCTGGCGGTACGCATCCGAAAGGTTTGGGTTGTAGCTGAGCTGGGCGTGGTGCTGGAGGAGGCAGCTAGTCCCAGGCTGGGGGCTCTGCTGATTTGCAGCCATCAGGGGAAGCTCAGTGGGGCGGAAACAGAGAGTGGAGGCTGGGCAAGGAAAGAGAGGGAGCTGTGTTCCGATCTTGGCTAAACTCTGTGGCCCCGTTCAGAAGACACCTTAAACCACGGCTTTAACCATGGTGGTTAAGCCAGAAAGCCTTATGCACCTTGGTTAAAGCCATGGTTTAAGGTGTCTTCTGAACACAGCCTGGCTTTCTGGCTTAACCACTATGGTTAAAGCCATGGTTTAAGGTGTCTTCTGAACACGGCCGGGCTTTCTGGCTTAACCACTATGGTTAAAGCCATGGTTTAAGGTGTCTTCTGAACACGGCCGGGCTTTCTGACTTATCTACCATGGTTAAAGCCATGGTTTAAGGTGTCTTCTGAACACAGCCTGGCTTTCTGGCTTATCTACCATGGTTAAAGCCATGGTTTGTCTTCTGAACACATTCTGGCTTCCTGGCTTAACCACTATGGTTAAAGCTATGGTTTAAGGTGTCTTCTGAACACGGCTGGGCTTTCTAGCTTATCTACCATGGTTAAAGCCATGGTTTAAGGTGTCTTCTGAACACAGCCTGGCTTTCTGGCTTATCTACCATGGTTAAAGCCATGGTTTGTCTTCTGAACACATTCTGGCTTTCTGGCTTATCTACCATGGTTAAAGGCATGGTTTGTCTTCTGAACACAGCCTGGCTTTCTGGCTTATCTACCATGGTTAAAGCCATGGTTTGTCTTCTGAACACATTCTGGCTTTCTGGCTTAACCATCATGGTTAAAGCCATGGTTTAAGGTGTCTTTTGAATGGGGCCTGTGACCTCTCCTGCTGCTTCTCCCTTTTGTTCTTTGGCATCGTCGGTGCTCCTGCCCTTTACTTTTGGGCTGTCACAGAAGGTGCTCACGTGCCCTAGCGAGGAGAGAAGGACATCTGCACAACGTTGCTACTTCCCAGGAAGGTTAGAGGCGGCCGGGGGCGAAGGGCCCGGTCTCTCTCCCCTGGCCTCTCCCCTGGTGCTCCTGTTGTCCTCTCCAGAGAAGGCAAAAGACCTGGGAACAGCCCCCTCCCCAGTTCCCCCTTCTTATTAAGGCAGTGAACATCCGGTCAGTAAAATCTGTGTGATGATGAACCGGTTAAAGCTTTAATAACAGGTTTTAAAGTTGAGTACCCACGTGGTACAAAAAGTGGCTGTTTCTGTTTTTATTTTGCCTCTTTTCACAAAAGTAGCCCTCATGTGAGCAGTGGAGCTACCAGAAGTGGCTAAAAACGACTGAAGGTCTCCTCACACCAACACTCCACCCCCCAAAAGAGTTAACTGCAAAGCAGCATGATGTTTTGACCTTGGTCCTTGCAACAAGGGTGGGCTTTGCTGCCGCTGATTCTCCTGTGCTCTTTGGCTAGGCTTAATGGAGGGTCTGGAAAGCAACAGCGCAGAAGACCTGCATTCACCAGACACACCTGCTGCCCTAACTCAGGTGAGGCAGGCACACCCACGTGGCCTTTTGCTTTTCTGCATCACTGTCCCACAATTCCACACCTGCAGATATGAAGACAGATGTAGTGATGGCCACCAAATTGGATGGCTTTACGAGAGGGTTGGATGAATTCCTGGAGGCAAAGGCTATCCATGGCTACTAGCCCTGATGGTTGTGTCCTATCTCCCATATTCGAGGCAGTAAGCTTGTGTGCATCAGTTGCTGGGGAACATGGGTGGGAGGGTGCTGTTACACCATGTCCAGCTTAGAACCATAGAATAGTAGAGTTGGAAGGGACCTACAAGGCCATTGAGTCCAACCCCCTGCTCAATGCAGGAATCCACCCTAAAGCATCCCTGACAGATGGTTGTCCAGCTGCCTCTTGAATGCGTCTAATGTGGGAGAGCCCATAACCTCCATTGTCATACTGCTCTAACAGTCAGGAAGTTTTTCCTAATGTCCAGCCGGAATCTGGCTTACTGTAACTTGAGCCCGTTATTCCGTGTCCTGCACTCTGGGAGGATCGAGAAGAGATCCTGGCCCTCCTCTGAGTGACAAGCTTTTAAGTATTTGAAGAGTGCTCTCATGTCTCCCCTCCATCTTCTCTTCTCCAGGCTAAACCTGCCCAGTTCTTTCAGTCTCTCCTCACAGGGTTTTGTTTCCAGACCCCTGATCATCCTGGTTGCCCTCCTCTGAACACGCTCCAGCTTGTCTGCGTCCTTCTTGAATTGTGGGGCCCAGAACTGGATGCTATACTCTAGATGAGGCTGAACCAGGGCCGAAGAGAGAGGAACCAGTACCTCACGTGATTTGGAAGCTACGCTTCTATTAATGCAGCCCAAAATAGCATTTGCCTTTCTTGCAGCCATATCACACTGTTGGCTCCTGTTCAGCTTGCGATCTACAACAATTCCAACATCCTTCTCGTTTGTAGTATTGCTGACCCAAGTATCCCTGGCCAATGGCTGGTTGGCCACTGTGTGAACAGAGTGCCGGACTAGATGGACCCTCTGGTCTGATCCAGCATCAGGGCACTTCTTACGTTCATGTTCCTTTTTTCATAAGTCCTTCAAAACAGGGGCACCCTATTTTCCTCTATTGTAAACGTGGGTGGAGATAACCCCTACGCGGTGCCTGTGGGTTGAAGCCGTGTCTTGCTGGAGGACTAACTCCGTGTTTTCCTCGTTTCAGCCCAGCAAGCCCAATGGGAGCCCTCTGGAGCCACCGCCTGCCACAGGCAACGGACATCCCAGCATCCTGGAGTATCTCTCTGCGAAGAAACGCCAAGACCTCTCCGTCCTGCTGCTGGAGCTACAGGAGGCTCAGGAAGAAATCGCATTTCTCAAGGGCCAGCTTCCAGCCTCCGGCAGCTTCGACCCTGATGGAGTTGAGCAGCCGAGTGGCCAGTCGCAGGCCAGCGGCGCAGAGGAAGGAGGAGACGGGCCGGTGCTTATGCAGAGTGATTCAAGTAGCAGCTCACTGGTGACCGTGGACATTCAGGAGGAGTCCCCTCCTCCCCCCCTGCCAGGGGTGATCTGGGGGCAGGGTGGCCCCTGCACAGAGGACACAGAAGCAACTCGCGAACCTTCCCCGGCCACAAGTCTCTCGGAGCCGCGAGAGCTGACAAAGTTGCAGCTTGAAATGGCTGAGCTCCGGGCCGGCCAGCGCGAAGCACAGGAGTTGCACGAGAGGGCCTTGGAGGAGAGGGCTGCCGAAATCGGGAGGCTGCAGCAGCTAGTGGAGGGCTCGGACCGGTCCTTGCGCAGCCTGACCGCGGAGCGGGATCAGCTCCTGTCCCAGCGGGAGGAGCTCCGCGGCCTGGCAGAGCTGAAGCAGCGGGTAAAGCAGCTGGAGGGCGACCTCGCCGACGCGGAGAAGCGGCGCCTCTCCCACCACGAGAGTGGGATCTCCCAGCTGGGCCTGTTGAGGGAGCAGGTCCAGAGCCTGAGCAACGAGGCCAAGTCGAAGGAGGTGAAAATCGCGGCCCTGCAGAAGGACCTGGATGAGGCTCAGCGCCGCCTCACGGAGCACGACCTGCTGGGGCGAAGCCTGAGCGGCCGGCTCCAGGAGGAGGAGCGTGAGCGAGAGGGGCTGGCCAGGCAGCTGCGAGAGGCTTCCGCCGGGGCCGAGGAGCTCTCCTGGAGCCTTGCCTCCAAGGAGCTGGAGGCGGCCCGGCTGGAGCAGCTCCTCGCCCAAAGCGCCACCGAGGCAGAGCGGCTGCAGCAGGAAGTGGCGGAGCGGGAGCGCCGGATGGCGGAGCTCAACGCGGGCATGTCCGACCGGATGGTCCAGCTGAACGAGGAGAAGTTTGTGCTGGGCCAGGAGCTGGCGAGCTTGACGGAGCGCCTGAGTCTGCTCATGCCAGGGAAGGAGACCAGAGACCAGGGGGTGGGGACAGGGGCGGTGCAGGAAGAGGAGGAGAAGGAGGAGGAGGAGGAGGAGCCTCCTGAGCAGCAGGCCCAGAGGGCGTCGCCAGCCGGGGAGGAGGGGGCGGCGTTGAGGAAGGAGAACGAGCGGCTGAGGAAGAAGCTGCAAGCGGCTCTGGTCAGCCGGAAGGAGCTCCAGGGCAAGGTCCGCAAGCTGGAAGCCGGGAGGGAGCAGCCCGCGAAGCCTGGGGCCACTGCTCTGGAGGCCCAGCAGAATGCAGCGGGGGGAGCAGCAGGAGAAGCAGCAGCCCCGGAGAGCAGCAGGGAAGCAGGGGGCGACGTGTTCTCTGCCAAGGAGGCTGAGCTGCTGACCGTCCTTGGGGAAAAGGAGTCCGCCGTGGCGGCGCTGCAAGCCGTGATTACGGAGCTGCAGCAAAGCCTGCAGGAGAAAGACCTCCTCGTCGGCGCCCTGCAGGCCGAACTCGCGGGGTCCGGTTCAGCCTCCGAGAAGCCGGCCCCGGTGGATCAGAGCTTGGCGGTGTCTGGGGCGGCTGTTCCCCTGGCGCAGGGGGGGAGTGCCGGTGGCGCTGAGCCCTGTCTGGAAGAGGGACAGAGGGCTGCCCTGGCGGAGAAGCTCTGTGCTGTGGAGCAGGAGAGGGATCAGCTCCAGAAGAAGCTCCGGGAAGCGCTGGCCTCCCGCAAGGACACCGTCAAGAAGGCCCAGGAGAAGGACCGCCTCCACCGAGAGCAGCTGAAGCAGCGGAAGGAGGACTACGGCCTCCTGCAAGAGCAGTTTGAGCAGCAAAGCCGGGAGAAGGAGAGCCTGCAGGGTCAGCTCCAGGCCCTGAACCAGGCTCTGGAGGGCGCCTCTCTTCCCAAGCCTGCCGAGGAGGTGCCTCCAGAAGAGCCGGCGTCGGGGGCCGTGCAGGAGTCCGGCGGAGCGGCTCCAGTGGGCAGCGCTGCGTCCGGCGGGGGCTTCCTGGCAGCTGAGGACGTTGCTGCGGAACGGCTCCGGGGAGACCTCGAGGAACTCCAGGCGGAGAAAGGGGAGCTGGCCGCCCGGGTCAGCCATCTGGAAAGAGCGCTCGGAAGTGAGTCTGAGGTGACGGGGCAGCTCCGGGAACAGGTCCGGCAGCTGCTTGCTGAGCTGGAGGCGCTGAAGGCCGCCTGCGGTCAGGCTGAAGCCGGTGCGGTCAGCCTTCGGCTGGAGCTGGAGGAGAGCCGAGCGGCGGTCGCCCGGCAGGAGGGCCTGAGACTCCAGCAGACGAACCTCGAGGAGCAGCGGGGACTTGCCAGCAAGGAGGAAATTGGCGGCCTCAACTCCCAGCTCGCAGAGAAAGAGGAGTCTCTGCGGAGCCTCCAGGCAGAGCTGCGGGACAGAGAGGGTCGGATCGAAGCCTTGCAAAGTCAGCTGGCGGCCCAGAGCAAGGAGCAGGCCCAGCGCCTGCAAGCCGAAGCCCAGCAGAAATCGGCCGAAGACGCTGCGGAAGGGCAGTCCAGGGCCCAGCTGCAGCGGAAGCTGCAGGCTGCGCTCATCTCCCGGAAGGACGCGCTGAGGGAGAGCAAGCTGCTGAAGGAAGAGCTGGCCGGCGCCAGGGCTGCCCTGGAGAGCGCGTCGCTGCGCCTGTCGGACGCCGAGAGCCGGGCCTCCGAGCTGGGGCAGGAGAAGGAGGCGCTTCTGGAGAAGATGGCGGCCCTCGGAGAGGAGCGGGAGAAGCTGATTGCGGAAGTGGACAAAGCCTTGGTGGAAAACCAGAACGTGTCCGGCTCCTGCGAGAGCCTGAAGTTGGCCCTGGAGGGGGTGGCCCGGGAGAAGGCCCGGCTGGAGGACCAGGTGGGCGCTCTGCACCAGGCCCAGGCCCAGGCGCTCTCGGAACGGCAGGAGAAGCACCAGGAGCTGCAGCGGGAGTACGAGACCCTCCTGCAGTCCTACGAGAACGTCAGCGGCGAGGCTGAGAGGATCCGGCGGGTGGCCGAGGGCGTCCGGCAGGAGAAGCAGGAGCTCTTCCTCCGGCTGAAAGGCACCGAGGCCGAGAAGAGGGAGGCGGAGGCCCGCCTGCAGGGGGCCGAGCAGGAGATGGACGGGATGAGGGAGAAGATGCGGAAGCTGGCAAAGTCCAAGCAGCAGAAGATCCTGGAACTGGAGGAGGAGAACGAGCAGCTGAGGGCAGAGGCTGCTCCCGCGGGCGGCGGCCTGCCGGGAGGGGCGGAAGAGGCGAGTGCCTCTCTCGGGGCAGAGCTGGAGCGCTCCCGGCAGGACTGTGAGGTCCTCTCCGCTCAGCTGGAAGTGCTGATGGCCGAGAAGGACTCTCTGAACCAGCAAATCCAAGACTTGAAGAAGACCTTGCAAAGTGAGGAGGTGGCGGCGGTGGCCGCAGGCGAGGCCATTGGGTCTACCAGGGTCGAGGCCCCAGTGGCAGCCGATGCTCAGGCGAGTCCAGGCCCAGCTCCGGACCCTCCGGTGCCCACCGCGGCGAGCCTGCGTTCCGGGGGGCAAGAAGCCCACCAGGGCGGCCCGCCACACGCCGAAATAAGCCGGGACCTTCAGCAGGTCGCCCAGCTGACGGAGCAGGTTGCAGACCTGGAGGAGAAGAGCCGGGTGGCGGCGGAGGAGCTGGGCAAGGTGCTGAGGGATTTGGAGACCCTGGGAGAGGAGAAGAAAGGCCTGGAGGGCCTGCTGGTGGCTCGAGGGCAGGAGCTGGAAGCCCTGCGGGAGAAAGTGGCCAGGGTGGAGCAAGCCGGCCAGAAAACGGAGGAGCAGCTTGCCGGAGCAGTGAGGCTGAAAGAAGCCCTGGCAGCCGAGAAGGATGACCTGGAGGAGAGGCTCATGAACCAGCTGGCGGAGCTGAACGGCAGCATTGGGAACTACCAGCAAGACGTGGCGGCGCTGCAGAGCCAGAACCAGCAGCTCCTCGGCGAGGCGGAGGGCCTTCAGGGGGCCCTGAGCCGCCTGGAGGAGGAGAAGCGGCGCCTGCTGAGGGAGAAAGGGGAGATGGCCGCCGAGAAGAAGGAGCACGTGGAAAAGCTGAAGAGCGCCTGGAAGGGGGGCAGCAGCCGGACGCAGGCCAAGGAGCTCCAGGAGCTGCTGAAGGAGAAGCAGCAAGAGGTGAGGCAGCTGCAGAAGGACTGCATCAAGAGCCAGGAGAAGATCAGCAGCTTGGAGCGGACCGTCAAGGCCCTGGAGTTCGTCCAGAGCGAGTCCCGGAAGGAGCTGGAGGCCGCGAAGCAGAGCGTGGCCAAGGCAGGAGCCGACACCCAGAAGGCCCAGGCGGAGCTGGCGTCCTGCCGCGTCTTGCTGGACGACACTCAGAGCGAGGCGGCCCGCGTCTTGGCCGAGAGCCTGAAGGTGAAAGAGGAGCTCCAGGCGAGCAAGGCGCAGGCCAAGGCCCAGCTGAGGCAACAGGAGACGGAGCTGGAGTGGCGCCTGGGAGCCGAGAAGGACAAGCACTCGAAGGAGGTTGGGAACATGGAGGAGCGGCTGGAGGCCTTGCAGAGAGAGCGGGGGCGGGCGGAGGGGGCGGCCCGGGATCTGCAGGAGGCCCTGCGCCGGAAGGACCAGGAAGCCAAGCAGCTCCAAGGCAGCCTGAACCGCACGCTGGCCCAGCTGGCCGCCTTCACCAGGAGCATGTCCTCCCTGCAAGACGACCGGGACCGTGTGATCGACGAGTCCAGGCAGTGGGAGAAGAAGTTCAGCGAGGCCATAGAGAAGAAGGAGCAGGAGGTGCGCGCCCAGGAGCAGGCCTGCGCCGGCTTGGAGGAGCAGGCCAAGCTGACGGCTGCCCAGGTGGAAGACCTGCAGAGTCGCTTGGCCAGGTACGGGGGCAGGGGCGGAGGGAGGGGGCGGGCGGAAGGTGAAAGCACGTGGGGCAGTGCTCCCAAGCTCCCCTCTGAAATCTCGCCTGGGTCCCTGCAACCCGCCAGAATGAGTGGAAGCAGAGCAGACCGTGTGAGCTAAGCAGAAGTATGCAGGTCTGCTTCTGCCACTGGTTCAGGAGGGGTTTGAACTTGCTTAGCGCTGAGGATCTGGGGGGCAGACAAGCCTGTGCATTGACTTGAGAAATTTGAGACTAAGGGGCCTTTCCCAGCCTGGTGTCCCCCAGATGTTTAGGACTTCAACTCCCATCAGCCACAACTAGCGCGGCCAGTGGCTGGACATGATGGGAGTTATAGCCCCAAACATCCGGAAGGGGAGGCTGTCCTGCCTGAATCACGTGGACGACGTTCCTGTGCACTTCCTTCTCTGCGCTGATGCAGCCTGGCGCCTGGTGGCCTTCCTCTGCCCGCTGGTTGCTGGCAAGGAAGCGCTGCAGATGATGCATTCAAGAGGCAGCTGGACAGCCCTCTGCCAGGGATGCTTTAGGGTGGATTCCTGCACTGAGCAGGGGGTTGGACTCGATGGCCTTGGAGGGCCCTTCCAACTCTGCTATTCTATGCGAAGGCACCACGCTACATGCTGAGTGTGGAGAACCCTTTGCACGGGGTGCCCAGCCTCTTCCACATGACAAAGTCCAACAGGGCACCAGGCCTAGGACCAGCCAGGACAGGACCGACAACCAATAGATCACAGGGTTGGAAGAGAGCTGTTGGATTATTGCAGTCCAACCTCATATCCCTAGAAAGGATCCTCCTGTACCTGAAGCTTCTTCAGCTGAGGCTCTCTAGCTCAGAACTTTCCAAACTTTTCATGTTGGTGACGCACTTTTAAACTAACCCCTTGTAAGAGATATGGACACATACATAAATTGTAATAACAAAATGTGTGGGGACACAACATATCTCATGAAAACCTTTCATTTATATTTTTAAAAATATATGATTTGCAAGATAATAACATGTTTCCAAGACTTTTCACATTGAACCAGTTTTGTCGAGCTGCAATCGAGCAGTGGTTGAGACGGTCTTCTGTCAAAAAACTGGACCCACGGGATTTCTCAAACGCGTCATTCCAGGTGCAGCCGCGTCCCCGGAAGTGACGCGGAATCAGCCGTTTCGACCCGATTATGCATCCTGCGCATGCGCACTACCTGTAGGGTCCCTCGACCGTGGTGCGCATACACGGATACGACGGAAGAGGAATATACTAGTGCACCATATTAATCGGCACCTTTGCTGCGTAAAAATGCATGCAAGCTGGTATTGCTTATTTCACAGCGAGTCAGAGGTTTCTCGTTAAGTTCGCTTGACACACCTGCACACTGCAGCTGACACACAGTTTGGAAAGCTCTGCGCCAGCCGCTTCTTTACAACTTCCCTGGAGAGTTCATTCTGTCCTCAGAACAAGGAAGTTTATTCATGGCACAAGCGCAAATCACCCTCCCTAGGGTTCAAAACCAGAAACTTTTTGTCCTATGCTGAGCAGGTACAATGTCCAGCTGCTCTCCCTTTTCTTTCAGTCACCCCTTTACTTTTTTTTTGGGGGGGGGGAGTTCAACATGCCCAGTTCCTTCAGCCTGGCCTCTCTCTGCTGGACCCCCCTTCATGGACACACACACACACACCCTGTAGCATTGGGGTCCTAGGTGCTTTTGATGGATGGATGGTGTAGGCAGGGAGGGAGAGAAGGGGACGTCCCTGACTTGGGTCTAATTCTGCTTTGCAGCCTGGAACACAACAAACTGGCCCAGGAGTCCAGTGCCCAGAAGGAGCTTCAGCGTCACCAAGAAGAAGCCAACATGCTCCAGGAGGAGAAAAGGAGCCTTGCCTTCCAGCTTGAGGAGGCCCAGCAACGGTTGAGCAGCTCCCAGAACCTGGTCCAGAAGCAAGAGGCAGAACTTCAGAATCTGGGAGTGCAGCTTGCTGATCTGCAAGACTCCTTTGCAAAGGTTGAGGAGGCCCGGAATGAAATGGAGAAGACAGCAAAAACTCAAGAGGCCAATCTCCAGGAATGCAGATTCAGCCTGGAACAGCTGGAGGCCGACCTGCAGGCTTCCAAGGAGCTGACAGACAGGCTTCACGAAGAGATGAGCAGCAAGGACCAGAAGATCATTGACCTTGTGGCCAGCAAGGAGGAGACCATGGCTGCAGCTGTGTCGGAGTTGCAACAGCGGCATAAGGAGGAGCTGAAAGAACTGGAGAACAGGATGGACACGGTGGGAGAGGAGAGGATGGCCCTGGAAATAGAGAAGAGCAAAGCTCTGGAGAAGGTCGGCCGGCTCATGGGGAAGCTGAAGAGCGCCCGGGAGGAGAGCAGGCAGCACAAGGCCCAGCTGGATTCCTTCACCAAGTCCATGTCTTCCTTGCAGGACGACCGGGACCGCGTCTTGGCAGACTATCGCCAGCTGGAGCAGCGTCACCTGGCAGCCATCTTGGGGAAAGACCAGCTGATCCAGGAAGCCGCTGCGGAGAACAACGCCTTGAAGGAGGAGCTCCGGGGCCTCCACGGCCGTATGGACGACCTGCACGCCGAGAACGCGAAGCTGAAGGCCGAGCTGGTGCGCTACCGCGAGGATCTCAACCAGCTCATCACCATCAAGGACGGCCAGCAGAAACAGCTGCTCCAGACCCAGCTGGAGCGCATCCAGGCCCTGGAGAAGGAGAAGGCGGGCGTGGAGGGCCAGCTGAGGGAGTCCGAGTGTGCCTCGGCCACGCTGCGGCAGTCCGGAGAGGCCCTGCTGCTGGAGAAGCACAGTATGGGGCAGGAGGTGGAGGCCCTCCAGGCCTCCCTCTCCCGGCTGCAAAGCGAGATGGCCGCGCTGCACGAGGGCGGGCCCATGCTGGAGCTGCAGGCGCAGCTGCAGGGCAAGGTGGAAGAAGGGCAGGAGCTGAGCGGCCGGCTCTCCCTTGCACAGCAGCGGGTGGCAGAGCTCGAGGAGGAGCTGGCCCTCGTTCGGCAGAGCACGGCCCAGAAGATGCACGAGGCGGAAGCCCAGATGAAGAAGGAGCTGAAGAGCCTGCATCACGACGCCGGGCTCATGCGCAACGAGACCGAGACGGCTGAAGAGCGCGTGGCGGAGCTGGCCAAGGACCTGCTGGAGATGGAGCAGAAGCTTCTCGCTGCCACGGAGGAGAACCAGGACCTGAAGGCCCAAATCCAGTCCTTCAGGAAGGCCATGAGCTCCCTCCAAGACAGCTGGGACCAGTCGAACGAAGCGCTGCGTGCCACGGAGAAGAAATACGCCGTGGACTTGGGAGAGCAGCGGCTGCTGGTTCAGGATCTCCGCCAGGGGGAGCTTCGGTGGCAGGAGGAGCAGCTGACTCTCGCCAAGCAGAGGGACGCTCTGGCCTCTGAGCTGGCCGCCCTTCGGGGCGCAGTGGAGGAGAAGGGCCTTTTGGCCCGGCTGGAGAAACTCGGCCGGCAGCTTCAGGCCAAAGATGTGGAGCTCGCCCGCCTGACCTCTGAGCTGGAGGGGGCCTCCGGCCAGGTGAAGTCCTTCGCCAAGGCCATGGCGAGCCTGCAGGGCGAGCGAGACCGTCTGCTGAGCGAGCTGGACAACGCCCGGAAAGCGGAGGAGGTGAAGCTGCAGTCGGCAGCCCAGCCTCCCGCCGGCCTTGACGAAGTGCCCAGCCTCAAGAAGGCCTTGTCCTCCCTGCAGAACGACAGGGACCGGCTGGTGAGTCTTGGGCCGTTTCTACACCTGCCTCCCCCGCCCCGCCCCCGGGATCGTCCCAGTGCACGCAAATGACACACAGGGGATCCCGGGAGCAGGCAGGGACGACCCCTCCATTTGCCTGGGATAATCCTTCGGTGTCGAAAGGGCCTTGCGCTTTTGCTGGGTTGTAGAGATCAGCCCAGCATCTCGGGGGTGGCTGGAGGGGCTTCCTGGGACCTTCCGTGGCTCTTCCCGTGCTTAGGCCTGTACCGCGTTAGGATGGAGCTGGAGGGTTCTAATTGCTTCCCCCCGCATCTAAAACAAAACAACCCCTCCTTATGGGGAGAAAGCTAGCTTTCTGGCGAGGAGCTGTTCTTTCATGCATTTAAGTCAGAGGTGCAAAAAGTGTGGGCTGTAGGTGGCTGATCAAGCCCTGTTTGGTGCCCCCCCCCAAGACAAAAGAGAGGGGGAGGGAGGAAAAATGCTTTAGGAATGGGCTCTATGGTTCTGTCTGTTCCTTGAGCGTCCTGGGATGCAGTGCTTATAGGCCGCTGCCTATTCCCTAGGAACTGCCTCTATGGCAGAAACCACCAAGCCTGTTCCGAGGGTGTTTTTCCCTCTCGCTTTTTTCTTTTTCCGGAGACCTTCCAGGTCACAGAGCACGAGATGTCAGGATCCTTCAGCAAGAGGGTGGATTAGAGGAGGAAAAACAACAGCCAGGGTGCAGGATTCCTGGATGGCTTGTGTGTGTGTGTGTGTGTGTGTTGTGTTGCGAACAAGATGCTTCTCGGAGAAGGGTTGGTTTCATCTGATCCAAGCCGGTGCCCAGGCTCTGACATGCTCTCGGGCAGCAGTTGTGTTCGAGGGAGAGGCACGTTGTATGTGAATGTGCTTGCACGTGGGTGGGTGTGCGTGTGAGTGCACACGCAGAGGCGTGGCCTCTTGTCACCCCAGCAGACACCCTCAGGGCCACAACGGATTGACGCCGGCACCTTCCTCCTCCTTCGTTCTGGATGGGGGCTGGCTTGGCTCATTCTCTTTGTAAGCCGTTCCACTTCGAAGGGCCCAGATACGTGCGGTTCGTGTTTTATTATCCATTTATTTATTTACACATTTTATACCACTCTATGAGCAGCGAGCGGAAAAGGTACAATTGTACAAAAGTAAGAAAGACTTAAAACACTGTATTAAAATGATAACAAACAGAATGGCAATAGTGACGTGGCTGGTCACATGGGGCATATGCTTCCTGGGACAGAGCTGTTTTCGGGAGGTGATGAAAGCAGTGCCCCGTCGGCACCTGCCTGGCCTCCACAGGCAGGAGCGTTCCATAGGAATTAAAGTTTTATGTATTTATTTATTGCATTTATATACCGCCCCACAGCCAAAGCTCTCTGGGAGGTTCACAAAAGCTAAAAACAGTAAACATTAAAAGTGCCGTATACAAAATTTAAAGACCATCAGAGACATAAAAACAACAATACAAAAACAGCAGCATCCATTTACAACAGTTCTGGGGTCCATTAAAAAACAAACTTAGCGTTGTACAATGCCGTTAAATGCACGGGAGAAGAGAAAAGTCTTGACCTGGCGCCGAAAAGATAACAGTGTTGGTGCCAGGCGGGCCTCGTCGGGGAGATCATTCCTCAGTCGGGGGGCCACCACCGAAAAGGCCCTCTCCCTTGTTGCCATCCTCCGAGCTTTTGTTCCTTGGGCAAAGGGGTTCTGCACTGCTGTGGCTTTCCGTAGTTGTCATGTTTTTAAAAAACCTCTTGCCTTCTTGGCAGACAATAACGAGGCTTGTTAAGTAATTCACAAAGTTTTATTCCAGCAATAAACCTTCTCTTCCCACCTTAAGAGAGTCTAATCTCTAGGAACTTTCCCCTAGGTAAAATTTTGCAAATTAAGCGAGACAATTGTGGTTTTTTTTAGAAGAATGGAAAGCCTTTTCCCAAGACGCGTTAATTTCAGAGATATTAGTTTTAAGGCAGCTTCTGATGGGACGCCAGCCGGGCCAATTTTCTCTCGCTTTCTTTTTAGACTGCGGCGTACTCTAGGATCGGCTCACTTTTCTGTGCTCTCTCACTCGGAAGAATGTTGCTTCTCTGTGCTCTCTCCCTCGTCAAAAGCAAATAATACTGTGTATTATTTCATAGAATCATAGAATCGCAGAGTTGGAAGGGGCCTACAAGGCCATCAAGTTCAACCCCCTGCTCAATGCAGGAATCCACCCTAAAGCATCCCTGACAGATGGTTGTCCAGCTGCCTCTTGAAGGCCTCTAGGGTGGGAGAGCCCACAACCTCCCTAGGTAACTGGTTCCATTGTCGTACTGCTCTAACAGTGAGGAAGTTTTTCCTGATGACCAGCTGGAATCTGGCTTCCTTTAACTGGAGCCCGTTATTCTGTGTCCTGCACTCTGGGAGGATCGAGAAGAGATCCTGGCCCTCCTCTGTGTGACAAATTTGCTTTTGACAAGTTAAGTTCTGGAGAGGCTTCACTCCCAGCTGGTGAAGAGCCTGTGAGAGCTTTCTCCCCCACTGGTACAGGGTGGCCTGTTTCTGGCGCCGACTCCTCTACTTCAGAGTCTGATTCTGATGGATCATTTGAAACACCTTCTTCCAGCTTAAAGAGAGCAGAGCTAGATATGGCTGTCATGACCCAGCCTGGCGTGGCATGAGTGGACATCCTTGCCTCAGGCTTCTTTTCACAAAGCTCGAGACAAAACTTTGTGATCTTGATTTGAAGTCTTTTCTTTTAGCCAGACTCCGAGAGCGTAACCAGAGGCACCTGGGGAAAAAGCACACGCAAATTCGTGCTTCTATGGCAGGGGAAATAGTTGGGAACAAGATGAGTAGCGTACAGAGAGAGACTTCCTCAAACTCCCAGGCCTGCTTTCGCTGTGAGGCTGGCCGTGAATCCTTTGCCTGGGACCAAAGGGGGTCGCAGGTCTCTCCCCAGACGGTTGTTTGGGAGGAGGGTCTCAGGGGACGTGGGTCCTTGCGGCCTGTCCTGACTCTACTCTCTTTGCCCGCCCAGCTGGTGGAGCTGAAGAACCTACAGCAGCAGTACATACAGGTTGGGGTGGACACGGCTGAGATCACGCGCCTGAAAGCCCAGCTGCAGGAGCAGAAGCAGGAGGCCGAACAACAGCGGCACCTCCAGGAGCAGCTGAAGCAGGAGAGCACCTCCTGGCAGCGTGAGCTTCAGCAGCTCAGGTGAGAGCAGCCTTTCCGGGGTTGGGGGTTGGGGGGGGGGAACGGTGGCTCTGCTTTGGCTCTGTGTCCCCCGCCACAAACCATCCTGTGCAGCCAAAACAGTCTTGCCGAGTGGAAATGGGGGGCGGGGGGGGGGAAACGGATCCCCTCTCGCCCAGTTAAAAGAAGAGCAGCAGCCCCCATAATCCATGCAGCTCTCAGCACCTGATCTAAGACTCTGCGTTCTAGACGATCTTTCATTTTTCTGTATTTTGGCTTCTTCGCATTTGCGAGCCCTCCTGCACGGAGCTGAGGCGCTACCACCGAAAAAGCCGCCTCCCTGGTCCGATCTGAGCATATCTCTGGGGTTGATGGGACATACAAGAGGGCCTCTGAAGATGGTCTCAGTGGGCGGGCGGGGGGGGGGGGGGCTCGTGCGTGAGAAGGCCGTCTTTCAGATATCCTGATCCTAAACCGTTCAAGGGTTTAAAGGTCGTTACCACTGCGTTGAATCGTAGCAGGAAATAAATGGGAAGCCAGTGCAGGTGGCTTCAACGAAGGAGTTGTGCACTCGCTCCACATGCACGGCGTTGTAACAACCAGGCTGCTGCCTTTTGGTCCAATTTTAGTTTCTGCACGTGCTCTTCACAGGCAGCCCTCCGCGGAGGGCTTCACAATCATCCCCCCGTGATGCAGCTGAGGCATGTGTCACCCTGGGCAGCACACAAGGAACGATGCGGAGCGTGCAAACCCCACCTGCCGTCCGCCGGAGGTCTGGCTTCGTCCCACCTTCCACCTTTTGCCTCTGCGGCCACCCACCCACTTGCAGGCCTCTCTTAGCAAGACTCATGGCTGAGAAGTTGGTTTTTGGAGCCAGCGAGAGCCGGGATCCTCAGGCTGTTGGAGCTTGTGCCCAGAGCCCAGAGCCATGCTGCTATAGCTGAATCCTGGGGTACACAAAGCCCTGGCTAGACCAAACTAGTTTGCAACGCCGCACTGGCTCAGAGCCTTGCAGCACATCTTTTGCAGTGCCTCAGGACTCTGTGGGTTTGTCACGGCAGGCCGCCATGCTGAAGCTTTGGGACTCGGCAACTTCCTTCCCCGGTGCCACGCAGTCCTGTTCCCTCCATGGTAGCTCTCTTCTTCTGATGTTTTTGTAGGGAGGCAAAGGCAGCCTGGGAGCTGGAGGCCTCGGCGGCCAAAGAGCAGCAGCGGGGCCACCTCCAGAGAGCCGGTGCGCAGGTTGTGGAGGAGGAGCAGCACCAGAGGCAGGTGAGGCGGGGCAAAGGGCAGCGGCAACACGGCCCTTCCCCCCAGTTTTTGCTGTCCCGGCGTCCACTATAGCAAGCCGAGATTCAGTCCTGGACTAAGAGTGAGCCGCTGTGTGCTTTTTCTTCTCTCCTTCGAAATCCGTCAGGCAGGTTTTTAATCTTTTGTTCTGGTGCTGCTGACTCGTCTTCAGTGTACGACGTTTTCTGTTTTCTGTGTGCTCGGATGGCACACGTCAGTCAGGCGGAGAGGCGATGGCGCCTAGGGGTCGGCTGGGCCCTGAAGCCTTGTTGGGCCAGAAGCCCCAGGCACGGCCGAGTCCCTCTGTGGGGGGGGCGAGCGTGTGTTTCCCAAAAACAAAACAGAGGAGCCCTCACTGTAAGATAATGGAAAGGAAAGGAAAGGATCCACCAATACTCTTGAAGTTGAGTGCACTATGTCTAGGCAGCCCCGTGTGTTGTGCTGTGCACATACCAAAATCCTCAATGCGATTTATCCAAACCAGCAACCCTATAATGAGTGTCGCTAGACATTTAGCAAACATTTAATAAACATATAGCAGAGTTACTGGTGATTAACAAGGACAAACACATGTCATAAACATGAAAGAATACAAACAAGGGAAAACATATACATGTAATATTAAACGATGACTCTGGATTGTATGCACCGTTTCCAACTTCGTCAGTAATACACGTTTTCAATTTACAAAAGTTAAGAGTTCACCGTAACGTAAACATGTAGGCTTGGCATGTTGGCCGTGAGTTCTAACCCCTGTAGTGGACTGTATGCTTCCTGAAGAAAATGTTGGACTCTATGTCCAAAACTATGGAAAAGATTTCTACTCTGTAATTTCATGTTTATGACATGAGCCTCGTGTGGCGCAGAGCAGTAAAGCAGCAGTTTCTGCAGCTGAAACTCTCCCCACAGCCTGAGTTCAATCCCAGCAGAAGCTGGTTCTCCGGCAGCCGGGCTCAGGTCGACTCAGCCTTCCATCCTCCCGAGGTCAGTAAAATGAGTACCCAGTTAGCTGGGGGAAAGGGAATCACGGCCGGGGAAGGCAACAGCAAACCACCCCGCTATAAGGCCTGCCAAGAAAACGTCAGCGAAAGCGGGCGTCCCTCCAAGAGTCAGTAATGACTCAGTGCTTGCATGAGAGGTTCCTTTCCTTTCCTTCCTTGTCCTTGTTAATCACCAGTAACTATGCTATATGTTTATTAAATTTTTGCTAAATGTCTAGTGACACTTATTATATGCTTGCTGGTTTGGATAAATTGCATTGAGGTTTTTGGTATGTGCACAGCACAACACACTGGGCTGCCTAGATATAGTGCACTCAACTTCAGGAGTGTGTGTTTCCCTGCAGGCTGCTCCCGAGGTCCCTCCTTCCAGCAAAGCACAGAAGGGCGAAGCGTCTGGCTACGAGGCCACCGATCTCCAGGGCCAGCTGAGGAGCAGCCTGAAGGAGCTGCACCAGAAGGAGGTGCGCATCCAGCAGCTCAATGGCAAGGTAGGAAGGACGTGTGTGTGTGTGTGTGTGTGTGTGTGTGTGTGCGCGCGCGGGGGGGTAGGTGGTTCTTCAAGCTGGGCATAAAACTGGCCTTCAGACATTAGAACATCAGAAGTGCCCTGATGCTGGATCAGACCGAAGGTCCATCCAGTCCAGCACTCTGTTCCCACAGTGGCCAACCAGCCGTCGGCCAGGGACCCACAAGCAGGACATGGTGCAACAGCATTCTCCCACCCATGTTCCCCAGCAACTGGTGCTCACAGGCTTACTGCCCTGCTTTGGGCAGGGGGTTGGACTCGATGGCCTTTTAGGCCCCTTACAACTCTGCTATTCTATGATTCTATGAATGTTGGAGATAGCCCACAACCTTCAGGGCTAGTAGCTGTTCATACCTTTTGCCTCCAAGAATTTATCCAACCCGCTTTTAAAGCCAAATTAGTGGCCGTCACTACATGCAAGGCAGTGGTTATTGTGGGCAAAGCTTCCATGATTTTAAGTTGACGTTCTCTCGCTTGAATTCTTACGGTGGTCCTGTGCACCCTCACTGTAAACAAGGTTCGGGCTCTCACGTTAGCTTCCATAGCCAAGACGGTTGGGAACGGGCATTAAAAGCAATGAGGATCCCTGGGTGCTGAGCCCTGGGCCGCATGTCCCATCCCCTGGCTGTGGTGGGCGCCCTGCAAGCGGACAGGGCTGATGAGCACAATCCCTACACTCCTAGCCACCTTTCCACAAGGTGCCATGCTCCACGGTCTGAAGACAGGACAGGGAAGGGGCCTCGGACAGGGTCTCAGCCGGCCTTCTCTCCAGCTCTCTCAGGTCTTTGAAGAGAAGAACGCCCTCTCCCTCCAGCTCAGAGGAAGCAGCCGCAGCCTGCGTGAGACCCACCAGTGCTACACCGAGGCCCTGGCTCGCTGCGAGGCCCTTGAGAAGCAGCTGCAGGCGTTGCCGTCGCCCAGGAAGGACAGAGTAAGGCCGCGCGGGCAGCAGGGCTCTGCCCACCCTCGTCACTCTCTGGGGAGGGCTGTCTGCCCTGTTGGGGTCCTTTGGGGAGGCGTTGGGGCCTCAGTGCCGGGCTCCGTTGGTTCATCGCCATCTCCCCCAAAGCGGAGCTCTGGCCCAGCTCCACCGCCCAAGGGCAGAGCACCTGGCTTGGCACGAGGGAGGCCCCAGGCTCCGTCCCCAGTCAGGAGGACACCGGGTGATGGGCCAGGTGGTCCTTGCTGAGATCTTGGCTCGCTGCTGTTAGGAGGAATGAACAAGGGGAGATTGAGGGGAGACGTGAGAGCACTCCTCAAATACTTAAAAGGTTGTCACACGGAGGAGGGCCAGGATCTTTTCTCGATCCTCCCAGAGTGCAGGACACGGAATAACGGGCACATGTTACAGGAGGCCAGATTCCAGCTGGACCTCAGGAAAAACTTCCTGACTGTTAGAGCAGTACGACAATGGAACCAGTGACCTAGGGGGGTTGTGGGCTCTCCCACCCTTGAGGCCTTCAAGAGGCAGCTGGACCACCATCTGTCAGGGATGCTTTAGGGTGGATTCCTGCATTGAGCAGGGGGTTGGACTTGATGGCCTTGTAGGCCCCTTCCAACTCTGCTATTCTATGATTCTAAGGCTGTTCTAGGTGGACCTGGGGTGGGACTCCAGTTCATATGTTCCAACCCACCCACCCCATTTATGAGGACAATATATATATATATATACACACACACACACACACACACACATACAGGGTGGATAAAAATCAATGCATTTTTTTTAAAAAAAATCAAAACCAGATTTTTTAAAATTTTAATTTGATTTTTTTTTAATAAAATGCTTTTTGAGGAAAAATCTATCTAAAGATAGTTTTCTATTTAAGATACATTATAGTCCAAAGGTTATTCACCATGAAATAAGGATTAGTTTTTAATTATGTAGCATGAGGCTGTTTAATTTTGGGGGGTAAATGAATTCCATGAATCCATTCACAGCGTCATGCTCTTCCAGAGGTTTCTGTAAGATTATTTTTCTCCTTCCAATAAAGTACAGCAGAAAAGTTGTCCAAATATGAATGATTAACCTATTAAACTGGAGATAGTTCACCTCGCAATAATTTTCATAATTATCTGTCTACGATGTGTTTCTAATAGTATAACCAAATCAGTATTATTTTGATATAACTGTAAAACTAATCTGAAAAGTTGCTATTCTAAAAACAAAACCTTCATCTGGTTGTAAATATTAAGATTATACCAGCAAGAATGAGTCTTTGGTAACTCTGAGTTGTGTAAAATATAGCGAGGAAGAGCGCACCTTTTTTGGTTGTGGTGGGGAAGTCACGTGAATAAATCGAGTCTTTCTGAGTAGGGATTTAAGTCATGATTTAATTCACGATTTAATTCAAATGGATTTAAATCAAGTCCACCATATATATACAGCCAATGCTGAAGTTGCCCCTTTTCACTGGCGCTGCCCCATCCTCGCACCCTGAGTTCAGCCTTGTAAGTCGGCGGCTGCCTGGTCGCCTGTGGTGAGTGAGAACTCCCCATGAGCGACCGGTGGTGACGTGGGGGGGGGGAGCAGCCTCGAGCTGGAGGGCTTCCCTTGAGCCTTACGCTGTGCTTTCTGCCCCAGGGCTCCCTCCCAACAGATGCTGCTCCTGGAGCCCCCCAGGAAAGAAGCGAGCACTCCCGGGAGAGCTACACCCCAGAGCTACAAGAACTGCAGATGAGGTGAGTGCTGGAGAGTGAGCAAAAGACGGCAGAGGTCCTGGGGAGGTGAAGATGGCCTGGCCTGGCCTCGGGGTCGAGGGAGGAGGGTCATCCCATTGTGGGAGGACGTGGCCTCGCCCGCCCTGGAGCAGCCCTCTGTCAGGGATGCTTTAAGGTGGATCCCTGCGTTGAGCAGGGGGTTGGACTCAGTGGCTCGGCCAACTCTACTCTTCGATGGTTCCCCAGTGATTTTGGATGCCCGCTGTGCACGTATACAAGATCGCACCCTTAATACACGCCTGCAGGTGCTTTGGAGTATCCAACACTGCCTCTTGCACTATCAGGCATTGAAGCGGCATGGATTAGAAGAGCAGGGAGGAAGCTCCTGCCCCTTTGCTGCTCTCCACTGTAGGCCTGGGGTGGGCCACTTGTGGCCCTCCAGATAGTAGTGCTGGACTGCAAGACACCACCCCCATCCCTCACCGTGAGCTGTGCCGGCTAAGGCTCGTGGGATTTGCGGCCCTCCAGGCGGCCTTGTGGATGCTCTGTGCAGCTGCTGGGAAAGGCCCTGCTCCTCCCAGCCCCTTCTCTTCCCTCTCTCTGCCCTTCGCAGGCTCTCGGACGCCAAGCAGGAGCAGAGCAGTGCAAAGCAGGGCCTGCTGCGGTTGGAGGAGATGCTGCAGGAGGAGCAGGACCGGCGCCTGGCAGCCGAGGAGGCCTTCTCTGCAGCCCAGGAGCACATCCGCAGGTGGGCGAGCCTGGGAGGCTGGGGTTATCCACCCCCGCTGTGAGTTCTTTCAGCAGGCCCTAGAATGACAAAGAGAACGGCAAGTCCTCTTTAGACGCGCTCGGATAATCTGCCATCACGGGGAGTCCTAGCGAAGGACTGAGCCTTGGTTGGTTCTGTTTGACCTGGGGGCGATGAGCCCCAGTTCAGGTTTGGAGGCCTCCTCCTCCTCCTGCTCCGTCCTGCAGTCCAGGTCTGCTCTCCCAAACTTTCAGCTATGGGAAAAGGAACTCCGTCCCGAGATAACTGAAAGAGAGCAGGAAAAGATCCCAGTTGGTTTCTTCTTTTTGGAAAGGGCAGTTTGTATACAGACTCTGAGGAGCTGCTCAGAAGAGGCCGGCAGGGATCTGAGACAGGATTTACACCACCGACTGGTGTCTCTCTTTGATCCCTTGGCCGCAGCCTGGTGTGACCCTCGGCTGGCCTCCTGTCCGTCAGTCCCAGGGCCCTGATCTGTGTCTCTCTGTGTCCAGGCTGGAGTCGAATGAGTGGGCGCAACCGCTGGATACCAGCATCGAGATGCCCTCCAGCCCGGAGCATGCGCTGCTGGGGGGTCCCCCGGACGGCTCCTTCAGCAAGGTGAGCCCCCCTCCTCCCTTTTGGCGCAGAAGATGAGTGCAGGCAGCTTCCGCAAGAGGAGGCGCTCGGCTCCGTCGCTTGTGTTTCTTACGTCGTGCCTGCAGGGAGGGCTTCTCCCCCTGGTGTCATGAAATAGCCCCTCCGACTTCTCTTTCCCCTAGCATGGGCAAACCCAGACGCTATTTCTCTTTGGCAAAAAAAAAGTAAAGTAAATGCGATTGCCTGCCTGCAGTCAGCGTCCATCCCGAAGGACCGGATCAGGGGACCACGTGCCCCACTGGGTCATTCGGTCACGAGAGCCGCCTTTCCGGGAACTGCCTTCCCAGTTCAAAATGGCTAATTCCAGTTCTGCCGCTTTACTCAACTCCCCGTGCAAGGCGACTAACCCCTGGCTTCCGGAAGCCCCTGCAGGATGCAGCTCTTTGTGTTTGGCATCTCCAAGTTTGCTTCCCTCTCGGTGGCAGCCTGGGCTTTGTAGTCGCTCCGTCACGGCCTGCTTTGTAACCTCTCTCTCTCTCTCTCTCTCTTGTTCTTTCTCCACAGGCTCGAGGGGGCTCAGGGCTGCGGCGCGCCCTTCGCTCGCTCTTCTGTGCCCGGCGACGCCTGCCCCTCCTTGTGACCGCCTACCTCCTCACGGTCCACGTGTTGCTGCTCCTCTGCTTCACAGGCCACTTGTGAGAGCCGCCCCCGGGGGCTGCCCTACCCAGACGGGCACGGGGGAGTCTTTGGGCTATTGTAGCCCCTGGGCCCGGCGAGTCTCGCTGCGCTGTGGACGGATGAGGAAGCCCTGGGGTGCAGCTGCAGCGGGGGATCATCCAGCCCCCTGTGCAGGCCGCCTGTTGACCAGCGGGCCCCTCAGGACGCCGCCAGCCAGCGGGAGGCAGGGCCAGGGTCCGGCTTCGTTCGCGTCCGTAACACCCTGTTGGTTTTGTTTGTGTTCTTTTAGCGTTGGGGTTTTGACGATTCGCTTCGCACACTGAGTCGGGGCGGGGTTGATTTGGGCTGCGTCGGTTGCCCTCCGCCTGCAGACCAAGGGCTACACCTGTGCCGGGGCGCACCTGCTCTCGGCGCCTCAGCGGGGGTTTCCCACACGGCTCTGGGAAGGGACCAAGTTCACTCGATTAACTTCTAGCTTATTGTAAGGACCTTCCGCTCTGCACCTGCTGTTTGTGCTCTACGACCCAAAGGGTTGGAGAGGTTGCACTTAAAGGGATGGACACCTCAGGCACAAACCGCCCCCGGCACCCCCTCCCTGGACAAGGGGCAGGAGGAGAGGGGGGTGTTGGCCCAGTCTCGGGAATGACAAAGGCGGGGGCGGAAGGAAGGGGACTGCCAGGGGCTGTGGATCCTATTTCTGGCACTGAACAGAGGAGAGGAAATGGGTGGGGGAGCACAGTACTAAAGCCCCGATCCGGCATCCCTTTACAGAGGGCTGGGTGCACCGCGGAAGGCAAGTGGCACTCTCCTCAGTTCCCAGCCTCCTCCATGCACAACCAGTGGGGAGGAATTATTCTTCCCTTGCAGTTTGGGAGGCTGCAGGGTAGCCTAGGAGAGCCCCCCGCGGGGAGGCCTCCTTTTCTCCACCGGTGGCCTTTGCGCCCCCAGCCTCGGCCCTGCCAGCCGCTCTTTGGCGTGTCCTTGAAGTGGTGCGTGGGGCTTTCCTTTCGCCTTCCAAATCCCGTCTTCTGATCCTCTGAACTCCCACCCTTGTGCAATAAAAGATGATTATTTTTCCGAGCGAGTTGAGTGGCTGCTGTGATTCGACGGGACTCATCCGGTGAGCTCAGGGCAGCCTGAGAGGGAATCTGTTCTGGGGGTTGTCCCCAGAGGTGACGGAAGAAGAGGCGAAGGCCGCCAGTTTTTATATTCGGCTTCCATTTTTATTGGGCATGTTTTATGAAAAACACGTAGCCCAGGTCAGCCGCAGAACTACCCACAGCTGTAATGGAAGGGCTGAAGATGGATGTGGGATGTGAAGGGACCCGGATTCAAATCCCAGCTTGTAGTCACAATGCTCACTGTATCACGTCCTTTTCTTCCATGAGGATGAGGAAAAACTTAATGATCCATGCATCATACATGGATCCATTATTTTCATCCCAGCTGCTCCCAGGATTTTCTCTTCCGTATGTTGGAGGGGGACTAAAATGCCACTTAGTCTGTGGGCATACACCCAGGAGGTGTATTGTCTTTGAAACTAGAAGGTACCATATAACCCACTGATAGCTTTATCCTACATAAATTTGTCAAATCCCACTTTTAAAGCCATCCAAGTTGGTGGCCACTGAAACACCTTGTGGCAGCCAATTCAATTAACTGTGTTGTGTGGAGAAGACCTTCCTTCCGTCTGCCCTGAATCTCCCAGCATTCAGCTCCGTTGCATGACCTCAGCGGGTTCTCGTATTGTGCGAGAGGGAGAACACCCAACGACTTCCTTCACACCGTACATAATTTGAGAGTTCCCAAACATTTGGAGCCTTCCCTCCTAGGGGAGGTGCCCCTCGCTCCCTAATCACGTGGCCCCTTTTCCTACGTGCTGTTCCTAGGGCTGCTTCCGGATGAAGCTTTGGTCCTGCCATCATCAGTCTGGTTAATTCACGGAATGTTACAGGGGGTCCAGATGGCATCATCTTCCCCTCTTAACCCTCCCGTGCTTTCCCACTGCTGCTGCCGTCTTTTTTACTTACAGCAGAAAATCTATTAATAAATTTATTTCTTGCTCGCCTCTCCATTTTGATTGAGGAAAGGGAACAACAATAAACGATAAAATACATAAAACTGAATTAAAACATACGTTGTTAAAAACATCCTAAAAAACATCCTAAAAACAACCTAAAATTCCACTGGGTAGGCCTGCCAGAAGAGATCAGTCTTGATAGCTTTCTTGAATACTAGTAGACTGTTAAGTTGATGAGTCTCCTCCGGCAGGCCATTCCACAGCCTGGGGGCAGCAGAAGAGAAGGTCCTCTGGATAACAGTGGTTAATTTAGTTTTTGCTAGCTGAAGTTGATTTTTCCCAGAGGACCTGAGTGTGCGGGGCGGATTGTATGGGAGGAGGCGATCCTGCAGGTAGCCTGGACCCAAACCGTGTAGGGCTTTAAAGGTAATAACCAACACTTTAGACTTCGCTTGGAAACTAATTGGCAGCCAGTGAAGAGATTTTAAAACTGGTGTAATGTGGTCCCCCCTAGGTGTACTGGTGACCAGCCTGGCTGCCGTATTTTGGACTAGTTGAAGTTTCCGGACTAGGCACAAAGGTAGCCCTATGTAGAGCGCATTGCAGAAGTCGAGCTTCGAAGTTACCAGCGCATGCACTACCGTCTTTAGGTCTTCCGACTCTAGGAAAGGGGCGCAGCTGGCGTATCAGCCAAAAAAGACGGAAGAGCTGCACGATGCCTTCTAAATGATAGCACTAGGAGCCGCCCAGATGGAAGCACCCTAGATAACATTCTGCTGTACCTTCTGGAGGGCAGGCCAAGACCTTTTGCGTTAGCCCCTCCCACTGGACCTTGTGAGGCGTATCCTGCCATCGGGTCAGACCCATGAGCTCACACACACCTTCCCCATCCCTATGTGTTTGTGGCTGTGGAGGATTACGCACCTGTATCATAGGAGTTTTGGTTATCATAACCTGTGTGTTGGCCACCGTTGAGGCCCTGCTATCCAGGCCTGTATGCAAGCTCTAGATCTTACCTTCTCACTGGAAAGGTATGTTGCTCCTGTGTCCATCAGTTTCTCTGCTAAGACCAGCTATGAGGTCTAAGCCAGGATCTCCCCTCTGCCCGCCCCCCTCAATGCAAGCCTTACAGCCGTTTGGGATGCCAGCAGAGACCAGCATGCTTCATCAACTGTTGAGACAACTGGAACTAGGTTTTCACTGAAAACCCAAATGTCTTGCCAAACCTGTACGAGACATTTCATACAACTTCATCGATGCTTACATTCTACAAAGAGAGATTCCAGGGCTCTATCATGCCTCAAAGTCTGTAAAATGATACACATAAACAGGGCCCTGGTAAGTCAGAGACCAGCATCTCGATTTAAATTTTGAAATATATGCCATCAGAAAATGGAAGTCTTGCCCAAATGAGGAGAGCAAAAAGGGACGCAAACTTGGACGGAAAATTTTCCAAGCAAGGGGTGCAAAAAGCATTTTGAGGAGTGAATGGCTAATAACATCAAGGCTAACAATAAAGAATTATTTAAATAGAAGTAAATTGACTAGGGAGGCAGACATGACAATAGAATTAGACATGAGATTGCAGAGAAGCTGAATAAATTGTTTTCATCTGTCTTTACTGATGAAGATGTAAAGCAGATACCTGTGCCTGAACCGTTTTTTTAGAATGGGACTCTGAGGGGTGGACAAGACAAGCACCCGCAGTGTCTGGAATATGCGGAATTGTGCCTATTATCCAATATTCCTACAGATTGGTAATCGGTTAAAAGAACAGAAAGCAGAGAATAGTAATAAATTGTAAATTCTACCAATGGAGGGAGGTAAACAGTGGGGTCACTCAGAGTTCTGTTTTGGGACCAATGCTTTTCAACTTGTTCATTTTATTTATTACATTTCTACCCCACCTTTTTTCCTCCAATGAACCCAAGGTGGCATACGTAACTCCTCCTCTCCATTTTATCCTCACAACAATATCCCTGTGAGGTAGGTTGGGCTGAGAGTCTGTAACTGGCCTAAAGTCACCCAGTGGGCTTTCCATGGCTAAGTGGGGACTAGAACCCGGATCTCTCAACTCCCAGTCCAACACTAGCCACTACACACTGTTCATAAATTATCTGGAATTAGGAGTGAAAAGTGGAGTGGCCAAGTTTGCTGATGATACCACATTATTTAAGGTGGTTAAAGCAAAGGGATTACAAACCGCTCCAAAAGAATCTCTCCAAACTGAGAATGGCAAATGTGGTTCAATGTAAGCAAGCGATGCATGTCGGTGCAAAAACAAACTCAATTTAAGTTTAAGCTGATGGGATCTGAGTTAGTGGTGACTGGCCAAGAAAGAAATCTTGGGGATGGCCAGCTGATTACCTCAACCTGCTTGGGCAGAGCTCGGTCTCATTTCCCCTGGGAAGCAAGGCTAAAATGTGTGCCATTTTGTCAGCCCCTGAGCTGGAAAGAGACGTCTATAAAAGCAAGCCTGCCTTTGCCCTTTGTTCTTGCTCCAAGGGGAATGTGTGCACAACCAGCTTGGATAACTTTTGCCAGTGTTGAGGGAATGACTGCATTGCCTGTTTTGGGGATTCAGACATGTCAGCTCTAACAGCTTCATTGACTGAAGGAAGGTGTGAGGTTTCTTTTGCATATTCATTCTGCATCCGTTGTCTAGCAAACTCTTCCTTTTGCACAAATGGCTTTGTTTCATCTTGGAAATCAAAAGAATCTAATCTGATTAGGTCCTGACAGGATCAGAACCCAGGCTCAATACATGAGGGAAAGTTACAACAGCTGGGATTGTTTAGCTTACAAATAAGGGGAGACATGATAGAGGTGTGTACAAAATTATGCCTGGTGTAGAGAATATGGATAGGGAGATATTTTTCTTCCTCTCTTATAATGCCAGAACCCAGGGTCATTCCATAAAGCTGATTGGTGGGAGATTCAGGACAGATAAAAGGAAGGACTTCTTCACACAGCGCAGAGTTAAACTATGGAACTCACTACCACAAGATGTAGTGACGGCCACCAATTTGGATATCTTTAAAAGGAGCTTGAGACAAATTCCTAGAGGAGAAGGCTGTCTATGGCTACTAATCCTGATACTTCTATGCTATCTCCAGTATCAGAGGCAGAAAGGCGATATACACCAGTTGCTGGGGAACGTGGACAGGAGATTTCTGTTGCACCGTGTGGGTTTCCTTTGGGTGGCTGGGTGGCCACTATGTGAACAGGGCACAATAAGGGTGATAACACTCAACCACAAAAGTACTTAGAAATGTAAAATAGACGCAATATATTAGAGATATGAGTGATATATACAACATATATACAGTTTGTAATCAATCTACAGAACAAATTCTCATAGCTGGTACATATTCTTAAATCCCTTTAAAACAAATCCACCAGTGCAAAACCTCCACAATAACAATTAGTGAAGAAAAACAGAAACAGAAAAAATGTCCAATGTTACCAGCACTGAAATTCACAGTAGCATTTTACATTTTTACAAAACTGCCTAAGAGCAAAATTTTTTAAATAAATAGTTCAGAAGTATTTCACTCATGCACAAAGACAGGTGTATAGATGACATTCATAAGGTGTCTATCAAACATTCATAATGAAGCATCTAATAAATAGAGCATCTATTAAACATTCATGATAAGACATCCAATAATTTCATAATAATGCGTCTAATAAATAATTTCATAACAAGGCGTCTAATAAACAGTTGTCCGGTACATGTCCTGTTTCGAAAAATCTTCGTCAGTTGGATGCTGTAAACGATACAAAAATACTTCTCTCAGCATTGGTAACCAGTCACATGAGTTGTCATGTACTACATCCAATACAAAAAATCAGAATATATTGGCCTCACCAACTTGTTCACAAAGGGAGCTGTGGCTGAACATTTAGGGTGGAACCCTCCAACACTGTCTATGGAAGAACATAGTAAAACTTGTAGTTATAATTATAAAATATCCCAAACCTAAATTGGTTACACAAAACTGTACAAAAGACTATCAAGGCTTTTCCACCACAGCCTTCTATCTTCTTTATCACTATGTGAACAGAACACTGACTAGCAGGACCCTTGGTCTGATCCAGCAAAGCTCTTATTGTATTTTTGCCATCAAAGTCCAGGTGCCCGTAGCCCAAACCAGAGAGTGGCAGGTGAGTAGTGGCAAACCGGTCCAGCATCCGCACCTGAGGCAGGGGGGATGAACCTGCTGCCACAGCATTCTTATTTTCAAATACATTTTAGAGTCAGGGAGCATCTGACTGCATGTGTCCATGTTTACAGATGCTCATTTTATTTTATTTTAATCAAGGTAGGCAAACAGGTTCGCTCCACCCACTCCAACATATCAGGAATATAGAAGCAGTTGTAAAGCACCGGATGAGCATGTGAGGCAGAGAAAATAAAATAATGCCCCCCTGCAGGGCCGGTGCTACCATAGAGGCCACTCAGGCGGCTGCCTAGAGTGCCAAGCTAAGAGGGGTGCCGGGCACAGCGCAGCACTCATGCTCGTCGGGTGTGAACCGGCCCGGCCTGAGGATTTAGCTGGGCCTGGGTGGGCGAGATGGCACCCTGCAACTGCTCAGCCGAAGCGAAGCCAGGGACGCTGGGGGGGGGGGGGGGGGGCTCCACGTTTGGACTTCCGGAACGCGCCCGGAAGAGAGACAGAATGTATGGGTGAATGGGGCGCATCATGGGGTCTTTGAGTGAATGCATGTGTTCATGCGTGTGTTTGTTTGGAGTGAGTGATTCTGAGTGTGTGTGTGCACTCGTGTGAGTTGGGGGGGGGGAGATGATTTGGAGGTGATATTCCTATTAAATAATGCATTTTAGACCCATAGATGTTCCTTTCCAATTTGTTTGCTATAATTGGCATGACATATTTCTTGCACTTTAAAATAAATTTAGCAGTTTCAAGTTTGGTGATTCTTATTTTTTCCAGGAAACATACGTTCTTAAAAATCTAAGTTGGCATTTTGGGTGTGTGTGTGTGAGAGAGAGACACACACACAGAGAGAAAGTAGCTCACCTTGCCTAGGGTGCAAAATAGTCTGGCACCGGCCCTGCCCCCCCTGCCCCACAAGACCATTATGTCCAGGGTCTAAAATCACATAGCTGGACTGCTGCTTGGAGGTCTCCCATTTTAAAACTCTCCTCCTGCTATGCATGACATTTGGGGTTGTTCTGCTGAGAAGCTTTGCGAGGAAGGACGGCCTACAGGAAATGAACAAGTTTGGTGAAGTTGAAACAGGAACTTGGGTGCGCACATCTTTGCAGACAAAACTGGGGTTAAAGTAAAGCAGAAAGCAGCAGTTGAAAGATCGTGGAAGTGAGGTTTCCTAGTTAAGGTACGAAGTTTAGAATTCTCTGTGTGTGTGTGTGTGTGTGTGTGTGTGTGTGTGTGTGTGTGTTTGCCAGTTTGCAGTGGTTTTGGGGAGAAGGTTGACCTGGTTCACTGGGTCCTTCTTGAAGGATACTGGCCCTGTTGTAGCACATCTGTCCCTAGCTGGGGAAGGTTGTCACACAGAGGAGGGCCAGGATCTCTTCTCGGTCCTCCCAGAGTGCAGGACACAGAATAACGGGCTCAAGTTAAAGGAAGCCAGATTCCAGCTGGACATCAGGAAAAACTTCCCGACTGTTAGAGCAGTATTTATTATTATTTATTTATATAGCACCATCAGTTACCTAGGGAGGTTGTGGGCTCTCCCACACTAGAGGCATTCAAGAGGCAGCTGGACAACCATCTGTCAGGGATGCTTTAGGGTGGATTCCTGCATTGAGTAGGGGGTTGGACTCGATGGCCTTGTAGGCCCCTTCCAACTCTGCTATTCTATTGTTCTATGATTCTATGACTGACATTTCTGGACTATTTTCAAAGACATCCCCAAGTTCAATGTGCTGTACTAATCCAAATGGAGTGACCGGAACATCGAGGCAATTCTGTTCCCATCCAGATATGGTCATAGCTGGCATGTCAAACAAAGCTAATAAAAGATGCTTTGAGCCCCAAGGTCACTTGACTCTATTTTGACAAGTTTGGATCAATACGCACCCCAAAACCACAGACCTAGTCCTTCAGAGTGTGTGCAATCCTCTCCAGGACCTCTGTCTCATCTGGACTGAGCACCAGTTCATTCGCCCTCATCCCCTCCATTACCACTTCCAGATCCCAGATCCAGGACATCCAGGACCTCAGCTGATTTTGATTGTTCAAGAACACTTTGATTAAAACTTCTTCCTTTGGGGAATTAGCAGAGATGGATTAGCCCGTGTGAAGAGGAGGGGGATACATGTAAACGTTTAATAATCCCAAACATACCTCCATTAAGTTTGGAGACTGAGCTGTGGAATCAAATAGCAAACAAAGTTTTAGAATATAGAAAGAAAATAACCTTTTTTTTAAGACCCGATATCTTAAACTAACGTATTATCATACATTGAAGATAAAGAAAGACTAAATGATAAGAATCTATCTGTGTTTGAATACTTACGAATTAGATCTTGTTTGAATAGCAGGCTGAAAAAATATTTAATAGATTTGTTTGCCGCTTACCATATTAAAAATATATATCTTTAAGTGGTTTGCAAGGAGGTTTAAGGGTGTAGTCTTATGGGGATGGCCTCTGAACTCAGAAGCTTACGGGCATCCCATGCAAGGTGTGTGTGTGTGGGGAGCAGGAGAGGCAGTCTTCATCTCCATGCTCCTCCCACTCTGCATTTCGGCTAGGTGGGCTTTTTGCCTGTCTAGCTGGAGCTCTGCGGAGCAGGAGGAAAGGAGGCCTTGGGATACAGCGTAAGCTGGCCTCTCCAGTCCCTTCCTGTCTCCATCATTTCCCCTCCTCTCTGAGGTTGCTTTTTGGCCTCAGAGAGGCATGGGTGCGGGTGGCAGCAGGGGGAGCTTATAGAATCATAGAATAGCAGAGTTGGAAGGGGCCTACAAGGCCATCGAGTCCAACTCCCTGCTCAATGCAGAAATCCACCCTAAAGCATCCCTGACAGATGGTTGTCCGGCTGCCTCTTGAGTGCCTCTAGGGTGGGAGAGCCCACAACCCCCTTTTAAAGCCATCAAAATTGGTGGCCATCGCTACATTTTGTGGTAGTGAGTTCCATAATTAAACTATGCACTGTGTGAAGATATCCTTCCTTTTATTTCATAGAATCATAGAATAGCAGAGTTGGAAGGGGCCTACAAGGCCATCGAGTCCAACCCCCTACTCAATGCAGGAATCCACCCTAAAGCATCCCTGACAGAGGGTTGTCCAGCTGCCTCTTGAAGGCCTCTAGGGTGGGAGAGCCCACAACCTCCCTAGGTAACTGGTTCCATTGTTGTACTGCTCTAACAGTCAGGAAATTTTTCCTGAGGTTCAGCCGGAATCTGGCTTCCTGTCACTTGATTCCGTGTCCTGCACTCTGGGAGGATCGAGAAGAGATCCTGGCCCTCCTCTGTGTGACAACCTTTTAAGTATTTGAAGAGTGCTCTCATGTCTCCCCTCAATCTTCTCTTCTCCAGGCTAAACCTGCCCAGTTCTTTCAGTCTTGAAACCTTTTAGTGCTTTTTGTAAAAATAATTTAATATATCCTAATATGAAATAATATTTTTCTCTACATTCCTCTTTAAAGATTTGTTAACAAATTTGGTATATGTTCCTCTTCGACATACTTCTTTCAGATTTATTCTTATATGGGTAGTTATTCTGAGGTTATTGGAAGAAGACGTTTTTGCATTTTGTCTAATATACTACCATAATTGATATTATTTGCTTGTTGTTGTTGTTGTTTTAACTACAATTAAAAAACAGCAACTGAATTTGAAGAAAAAGAGAGCCTGGTTGCTATCTGTATATTGGTGACACCTCCATCCAAATCCCCGGATGACCTCCCCCAATGGTTTCAGGTGGATGTTGAACAGCATGGGAGACAGAGTAGAACCCTGTGGGATCCTAAAGCAATAATTTCCCAGCAGCAGCACCTGGAGTTGGCTATCCAGGTAGAATCGAACCACCACAAGGCAGAACGTCCAATGGCCAGTGCAGGTGACCGGTCAAGAAAGATATTATAGTCAATGGTATGACAGGCTGCTGGGAAGCCCAAGGGAATCAACAGGGCCGCACTCCCCCGTCCCTCCCTCTGCAGAGGCCATCCTCCCACAGGGCAACCAAGGCAGTTTCTATGCTCAAACCAGGCCTGAGAAACGGCCCCAGATACTCCGTTTCATCCAAAAGTGTTCGGACTTGGGCCAGATGAAACCCAAGACAGATTTACATGGCTGCCAGGTACAAAGTGGCACCTTTTTGCTTCAGAATGTGCAAAAACAAAGGTGCAAAATTGGGAGACCATTCAAAATAACTCCCTGAATAGAAGAGTAATGTCTGAGGGTGCCGAAACAAAGATTTTATTTGTATTAAAAAAAAAAAGCCTGACTCCAGCTGCCAGGGGATTTTAGTGGGAGATATTTATTATATGAATTATATGAATTTCAACAAACGTTTTTATAACCACCTCAAGAAGGCCTTAAAATACCAATAGGTCGAAACGTGTTGGGCTTTAATGCAAATGAAATCTTTGTTTCAGCATCCTGAGACGTTTCTCTTCTCTTCGTGGACCTGTTTGCTTCAGCCTTGGTGTTGAGCAGCCGGTCGTCTGCCTACATTCTCAGGAGCAGAAGCAAACCTGCGCTGTGTCTCTTGGAGATATGGCAGAGGTGTGAGCCGACTTGGTAGGGGGCGGGCAGATCCAGGAGTGTCGCCTGCAAAATAGGGCAAGTCCTGGGATAGCATCTGCCACAGGAAGCCTCGGCCTCGTTTACTAGTTTCGATTCGGTCCGAGTCTCTGTTAGTCCCAAACAGGCAGCCGGGGAGATGTTCAGCTCCTCGCTAGACAGCTGCAGACCGCTTCCTCTTTCTGGGCAAGCAGCCTCTTGCAGAGTCTGTGTGTACTCAAAAGGTATTCCGAGGGCTTCGGGGTCTTCTGCTTCCCTTTTTGCCCACTTCCTCAGTGGGTCAAAAATCCTGGCGAATGCTCCCTATAAGGGATGCTAACATACAGCCTTTGGAAGTGCTCCTGTGTCTCCAAGCCAAGAGGGGTTTGGCTTGCAGCACCCAGTTCTACTGATTCACCCACTTTGTGGAGGGGAGTCCCAGGTCCAGGCGCAATCTCCCTCCTTCTCGCTTCAAACTCTTTGATCTGATTAGATTCACAATCTCTGTTGTTTCTTAAGTAATATTGCCTGGTCACTCAGGCAGTCCCCACTTTGCAGAATAATTCAGGTCCATTGCAAGACGCAAGAGCACGAGAAGATCTCTGCTGAGCCAGCCCAACTTCCTTTTTCCAACACTAGCCAGAAGACCCTTGCAGGAAGCCCACAAGCAGGGCGATTAGCTTGCCAAAGGCCAGAGGTGTATTGCCCAGTGCTTTTGCTTCGATCTAGTGAGCTCAGCTCTTGGGCTCTAAGAAGCCTTTCAGGAACTGAGCTGCTGGTCCAGTGGAAGGCAAGGTGTGGTCCTCCAAATGTGTTGGCACAGAACTTCCAACGTTCCTCACGGTTGGCTGTGGTGAACTTTCTGACTCCTCTTGATCCAGAACTTGGCTGCCCAACTTCTTGCTGGCGGTTTTGATCTGCCGCCAGTGCTAGAAGCCTACCGCTACAGACCTCTGTATATTCTGGATGAAAGCATAGAAAAAGCCCAAACGTTGGTGCCAGGTGAGGGCAGAAAATCCCCGCTCTGGGAATCTCAGCATGACAAGTTGACCTGGTGTTGTCTCTCTCTTGCCCCCCAGATGTGGAAGGCCGTGGTGGGCCACAATGTGTCGGTCAAGGTGGAGTCCCAAGGAGATGACTGGGACACCGACCCAGATTTTGTGGTGAGTTTTCTTTATTCCCCTGGGATCACTGAGTTTTGAATAACGCAGGCCAACAGGCTCTGTCCTTGTGCATCTAGGTACCAATGTTAACTAGCACATCCTAAGGAAGGCAGGGCTTCTGCTGCCCCGGTCAGGACTCAGTTGCTGGTGAAGCACCAGGACCAGAAGGGAAGAGGAGAAACTAAAGGAAGCAGAGAAAGTTGGGATTGACCGACCAAGGTTGCCAGGTTGGCACTTCTGGGTACCTTGATGTGAATAGAGGCATCCAAGGTGGTGGTGGTGGTTTTAAAGTGGTGTTTTCTGAATCTCCTTGTTTTACATGAGCAGGAAATGCCTTAAACTGGGTCACTAATCAGTCACTGCATGGTTGGATTCAGTGAAAACTCAGTTAATCCTTCATACCCAAACTAATGGCCCTGCTATTGATTTTGAGAGCCACAGCCCAAGATGAAAGGGAGGTGAGCCAGGATCCCCTTAATTGCTCAGGGGCTTTTCTTGCTTTTTAATCTGCTTTTTAATCTTCCACCTCACATTTTGACCGTGTAGACAAGTTGGAGCCTGGCGATAACAGGTTGCTGTGCCAGGGACAAAGCAAACCTCAGGAGCTCTTCTTCTGATTGCTCTTACTATTGCAGGCTCCCCAGTGTTTGTTTATTTATTTATTTATTACATTTATATCCCGCCTTTTTTCTTCCAAGGAACCCAAGGCAGCGTACATAATCCTCCTCCTCTCCATTTTTATCCTCACAACAACCCTGTGAGGTAGACTGGGCTGAGAGTCTGTGACTGGCCCAAAGTCATCCAGTGGGTTTCCATGGCTGAGTGAGGACTAGAACCCAGGTCTCCCGACTCCCAGTCCAACACCTTAGCCACTGCACCACAATGTGGGGGTCATCCATAACTTTAGAAAGGATGTCAATTGACCATGTTGGACAACTCACAGCAGTGAGTCAGGCTCAGCCCTCCCGGATCTAGATCTTACCACATTCGGATCAGCAACTCCTCCAGCTACCAACCTCCCCAGGTGACTATGATGAGGTCTTTCCCAGAACAGGTCCAAGAGTCAGAGCGGTGCTCCCCAACCTTTTCGGTTTGGTGGGCACGTTTGGACTGTCATGGGCGCTCTCACAAAATGGCTGCCATGGGGACTTGCCCATTCACAAAATGCCTGCCGCAGTAGGCGTGGCCAATCAGAACACCCTCCTTTTCCAAAGGGCAAACTGGTGGGACTGAAAGAAGAGTAACTTGCCCAAGAACCTAAATACAAGGCAGATGGGGAGGTCTGAGCTCCAACACACGAAAACCCTCTTTTGAAGCCAGATTAAGTTGACATTGCAGGGCTGTACTCCATTTTACAGCAGGCCAGACTCCCAGTTAAAAAATACCCCTTCCTGCAGTCGGAAGACCTAAAGGTGGTAGTGCACGCACTGGTAACTTCGAGGCTCAACTTCTGCAATGCGCTCTACATAGGGCTACCTTTGCGCCTAATCCGGAAACTTCAATTAGTCCAAAATATGGCAGCCAGGCTGGTCACCAGTACACCTAGGGGTGACCATATTACCCCAATTTTAAAATCAGTTCACTGGCTGCCAATTAGTTTCCAAGCGAAGTATAAAGTGTTGGTTATTACCTTTAAAGTCCTACATGGTTTGGGTCCAGCTACCTGCGGAATCGCCTTCTCCCATACAATTCGCCCCGCACACTCAGGTCCTCTGGGAAAAATCAACTTCAACTATCAAAAACTAGATTAACAACTGTTACCCAGAGGACCGTCTCTTCTGCTGCCCCCAGACTGTGGAATGGCCTGCCGGAGGAGACTCGTCAACTTAATGGTCTACTAGCATTCAAGAAAGCTATAAAGACTGATCTCCTCTGGCAGGCCTACACAGTGGAATTTTAAGATGTCTGTCTGGTTGTTATTTTAATAATGTATTAGTTTTTATATGTTTTAATCAGTTTTATGTATTTTATAATATTTTGTATTTTATGTTGTTCCCCGCCTCGATACAGAGGGAGAGGCGGGTAATCAATAAAATTATTATTGTTATTATTATTATTATTATTTCTAATATCGATGTGTGGGGGGGGCTCTCTTTTGCAGAATGACATCTCAGAGAAAGAGCAGCGCTGGGGGGCAAAAACCATCGAAGGCTCTGGCCGCACAGAGCACATAGAGTGAGTGGTGTCTTTCCCCCTCCCCCCCCACATCCCTGTTATGAGCTCTCTCCCATGTCTGTCTGGTAAAGCAGGGCCTGTGGTGTTTGTTCATGCTGGAGGGAACCAGACCGGGGAAGGGCTGCCTTTGAGCTTTGCCGCCCTCAGTGGCTAAACTTTCTGATCTACAAGGGGTGTGTCCTCGGAAATCAGGTTTCACATGGCCTGGGGTAACCCTATTTTGGAAACCAAAAATGAGGACAACATGGTCGGCCCCCAAGGGGGCGTGTCCAGCCCCAAGTTTTTAAAAATAATAATTTTAAAACCTCAAACTTAAAAATTCCCCCCCTAAAAATAAATTAATGAATGGATGTGATTCAAACATGGTATGGCTAAAGCCCTCCTTAAGAGCTACCATGGTGCTAAGTTTCATCTCTTTAGCTTCTAAAATGATATTTTAAAAATAATAATTTTAAAACCTCAAACTTTAAAAAAAATCCTAAAAATCAACAAATGAATAGATCTGTTTCGAACTTGGTGTGGCTAAAGCCCTCCTTAAAAGCTATCAAAGAGCCAAGTTTCATCTCTTTATATTTAAAAATGACAGAGCTGTAAGCATTTTTGTTAATTCCCATTGTAGTAGAGCTACCCTTTGGGTGGGGAGAATGGGGAAAAAATCTGGATTTTTCTTCAGATTTCATAATCCCCCGCTTCCTGGATTGCTACCAAAAATCCTAACAAATCCGGGTTTTTCCTATCATATGGTCACCCTAACGTGGCCACCTCATGTTGCTGGAGCGAAGGCCAGGAGTGCTGCATCCATCTTGCTGGTCACAGTTGCACAAGCATAGTCACTTTGTAGTGTTGCAGAGGTGAAACTGGCTTCAGGTGAAAGATCTAGAAGCGTCCACCGTTTCTCTGCCCCAGTGGCATAGTCGTAGATTTTGATGTGCTCCTCACGACAATCTCCATATAGCCACATCCCCAAGGAGAGGCAAAAAACGTTGGTCCGTATCAACAGACCAGTTCTAGCCATTCTTGTCTCCAGCAGGGACAGGTCCTTTGTATAGCGGATGGGTCTGAATTGCCCATGCGAGGGAGGCCACCCTGGAAGACTTCGCATTGCGAGAGGGGGCACTGCATTGTGGGTGGGAACGTTTCCCTCTGACTGCTACGAGGCTGGCAGCTCAGCTCAAAGGGACACGGGGAAGTCTGAGGCAGGTGACGGATAATGTCAGCATCCCTGCTAATAAAAAAAGGCCTGGCACGGCGTCCCTACGAGCGCTTGCTTCACTACCCCACTGCTCTGCCCCAGTCCCCTTTCGATGTAGTATTAAAAACAGGCAGGGGAGGGGGGTCAGTTTGGTTTTCGAACTCAGGTGCAAATGGGTCTAAAACAAGCACTGTGATGTGAACCCTCTGCTTCCATGGGGACTAGAAGGAGGGCTTGCTATTTGTTCCGCTCCAGCCCTCCCCCCATTGCAGCACCATTTATTCATTTATTCATTTATTTATTCAAACATTTGTATCCTGCCCTGTATCACTGGGATCTCAAGGCGGCGTACAGATAAAACCAGAACAATGTAAACACAAATAATATACATAGCTTAAAAACATATTAAATCGTTAACAAATCGAAACCAGTAGGATTTTTCTAAAAGCAATAAAAACAATGGAAAACAATTAAAACTGTGTGTGACCATGGAGAATTTAGCCCTCAAAGGCTTTGATAAAGAGCCATGTTTTAACTTGGTGCTGAAATGAAGCCAGTGCCGGCACCAGTCGGGCCTCCAAGGGAAGGGTATTCCACCTGTGGGGTGCCACCACAGAGAAAGCCCTCTCCCACGTTCCACCGTAGTGTATGTCTCGTGTTGGAGGGAAGCAGAGGAAGGCTCCTCCGACAGATCTCAAATCTCAAATCACCATGAAAGTGGAAGGGGGAGGACTGGGCTGAGGTTCCTGTTGCATGTCATATTGGTGGTTGCCATGGCAATGTCGACATTTTGCAGGAAAAGGAAGTGGTATCTTCGCTGACTTTTCTAGGCCACAAGCACACACACACTGAAGGGGGGGTTGGTAAGGCGGGGGAAACTGATGAAACTAGCACGGATGGCAGCTTGTTTGTGGCCACACCATTGAGGAGATGGTTGCCTTCTTATCACAGAATCATAGAATAGCAGAGTTGGAAGGGGCCTACAAGGCCATCGAGTCCAACCCCCTGCTCAATGCAGGAATCCACCCTAAAGCATCCCTGGCAGGTGGTTGTCCAGCTGCCTCTTGAAGGCCTCTAGTGTGGGAGAGCCCACTACCTCCCTGGGTCATTGGCTCCATTGTCGTACTGCTCTAACAGTCAGGAAGTTTTTCCTGATGTCCAGCTGGAATCTGGCTTCCTTTAACTTGAGCCCGTTATTCCGTGTCCTGCACTCTGGGAGGGTGCTGGGTGTGCAAATGCCAGTTGTGCCCACAAAGTGCGTGCCATTCTCAGGGGGGATTTTGAGGTTCTGGTCATCCGCCTGCCTCTGGTGACGAGTATGTACTAGACCCTTGCCCTTCCTGGCTCATAAAAGCAGCCAGAGGGGGACTGGCCTAGTGGGTTTTTCCACTGCTTCTTCCATCTTTCCTCTTATTGGGAGAAAAAGACGGAACAGCTGCACGAGGAGGCCTTCTGATGGGTAGGGCTAGACACACACACCCTTTGTGGAAGCACCCTCACGCCCGCTTCTTGCTGTGAATCAGATTCTTGTCCAACCTTGCTTTATTTATTTATTTATTACATTTCTATACCGCCCAATAGCCAGGGCTCTCTGGGCGGTTCACAAAAATTAAAACCGTTCAAAGTATAAAACAACAGTATAAAACCATAATATAAAATACAATGCTAAAGCTCAACCAGATAAAAACAGCAGCAATGCAAAATTACAACTTTAAAACACCAAGTTAAATTGAAGGTCTCCTAGGGAAGAGGTTGCAAGACACACACAGCTCAAGCAGGCCGCCTGCTCCCTGGCTGCATCAATCCACAGCGATGAAGCTCTTCCTTCGCGTTTAACTTAGTTCTACATCCTTGTCCTTTATAGTTCCTTGTTCTGTCCGCTGAGCACAGAGTGAGCAAACCGTTTCCTTCCTCCTTCTGGCATATTTTCATTATTATTATCTTTTTGTATTTATAAAAATGCACGAGTTGCATCCCTATTTATAGATAGCCAAAGTGATGTGCAGTTTGCTAAGATTTGATGATATCACGCCTTGATTATTGTAACCTTTTCCTCTGTGGTCTTCTTGCTTTGCTTTCCGTCTTTGTGGATTATGTTTTTTTAATTCTGGCTGCCGGATTCATCTTTACCACTCTTCGCTGCGACCATTGGGTAACCATATTTGGGAAACCAAAAAAGAGGACACCCAGTGGGTGGGTGGAATAGAAAAGCGCACTATCCGGGGCCTTTGGAAAGTGCGTCATTCCCCCTTGCCACGCAATGGCGGCCACCATTAGCATGGTGGGGGGAACGACATGCTTTCCAGAGACCCCGGAAAGTGCACTTTCCCCTCCTCTGCTCCAGTTGGGGCCTTCTCTGTAATGTCCGGGAATGACGTGCTTTCCCTTTAAGGCTGTGATTGGAGCAGTGCAGGAAACTGGTGCACCTCTGGAAACTCCATCATTCCCCCACCACGCTAATGGCAGCCTTAAAGAGGAAATCGTGTTATTCCCTGTTATTATAGAAAATTACAGAAAATCCCCCTTGACACCCAGGATAGAACAAAAACCTGGACAAATCCAGGGAAATCCTGACAGTTGGTCACCCGATCTTCTTTACTGCTCCTTGCACGTTGGCTGTGCATCCGTGCCATCACTATTCCAGTCAATGCTTCATTTTGCTTTCACATCATCCCACGCTTTCACGGCCCTTGTTTTTCCTGACCTTTTCTCTGCAGCAAACTCTCTCCATTTAACTAGAATTCTCTATGGGATCAGCTACAACATCATGCTCTCTCTTTCCAAATGTTTCCTAAAACCTGCCTCGCTCCTCCTTCTGACACCAACTTTTTTTCTGGCTATCAGTGAGAGTTTCCCTGTATGCTAATGCCACTCATTTTTTAAAAAATGATTTCTTTGTCTGCCTAGTGCCTATCTCTTTGGTGTCCCATTTGGTTTTCATACAAACCATGAAATATAGGCAGCAAGCTTATTTGCACCCGTTGCTGGGGAAAATGGGCAGGAGGGTACTACTGTACCCATGTCTTACTTGCGGGTCCCTGGTCGACAGCTGGACAGCCACCTGTCAGGGATGCTTTAGGGTGGATTCCTGCATTGAGCAGGGGGTTGGACTCGATGGCCATGTAGGCCCCTTCCAACTCTGCTTTTCTATGATTCTAAGATTCTAAGATGAACAGAGGGTGAGATCCCTATGCAGGTTTAGACAGAAAACAGCCCTACAGTTCCCAGCAAACCCCCTGCTGTGAATTCTGTGAGTTGTAGGACTGTTTTCTGCCTAAACGTGCGCAGCGTTGGGTTCTAAAAGTATAAAGACAAAATTACTTAAAACACAACACGATAGTGGAGATACAGAGAAGGAAAGGAATTAAAAGGCCCGAGAGAATAAAAGGGCCTGAACAGATAGCCACGTAGAACGCCAAGTGGACCTCTCTGGGGAAGGTATCCCATAATTGGGAGCTGCTACTGAAAAGGCCTCCTCCTGAGTAGAAACCCGCTTGGCATGTGAGAGCAACAGAGTCCGGCCTCTGAGGATGATCTCAGGACTTGGACAGGAATATACAGGAAGAGGTGCAACTTCCTGCCACACACATCTTGAAATCCTTCTGCACATATCCTGAAATTATTTCCAAGCACCGGAAAGCGGTTCCTGCCTGTAGAACTCCGTCTTGCCCGTAGAACATTGTGGATTGCACCCGAGAGTCCCCACTTTTGAGGAGGATAATAACCAACCCCCCAAACCCAGCTAGAAATGGCAGTTAGGTTGGGACAAGTCCCATGATGACTCCTTTTGAAACCCGCCTCTCCCTTTCCAGCATCCACAAGCTTAGAAGCAAAGTCTCTGAGGAGCATGAAGTTCTCAAGAAGAAGGAGCTGGAGACGGCGCCCAAAGCTTCCTATGGCTACGGGGGCAAGTTTGGCACAGAGAAGGACCGCATGGACAAGGTGCAAAGTCACACACGGTGGTGGGGCTGGGGCTGGTCTTTGTATGCTTCCCAGGCCTGCAGTTGGACTCTTGCAGTGCTTATCTCGTCTTATCTGTTGAAATAGTTGTTCAGAGGAATTGGGCAGGGGGTGGTGGGTAGCTGTTGGCTTGCTGAAGAACCTGAGGGCCTCTTGGGTGGATTCCTGCATTGGGCAGAGGGTTGGACTTGATGGCCTTATAGGCCCCTTCCAACTCTACTATTCTATGATTCCATGGGCACCCTTACTACTCTGTGACCTCTCAGTAGAATGATGAACTTGGCAGGCTTTGACACGGGGTTTCTCTTGGTTTCCCAGAGTGCACTGGGTCATGACTATGTTGCTGAGGTCGGGATGCACTCGTCTCAGACAGATGCAGCCAAGGGATTTGGAGGGAAATATGGAGTGCAGAAGGACCGAGCAGACAAGGTCAGTAAGGGTGGCGTTTTCTCCTGTGGATGGGGTGGCACCAGCCCATCTATCTCTCAGGCCAGTTGCTGGGGGACTGAGCACTGGGCTAGCTGGTGCAGGGGCATCTTTGGACAACCCCCCCCCCCCGGATCCAGCACGCCAGTCCACCAGCCCCTGATGGAGGGCCTGCTCTCTGAGAAGGAAAAGCATCTTGTGTGCCAGTTTGCATCTGTTAGTTTCTTTCCTCCTCCAGGTATTCCCTACATCATGACTGAAATTAATTGTGGTGGAAAACAAATACTCAAGAAAGCCCTCTTAGCTCAGATTTACTTGTGAAGATTCAAATTCCCTCCTCCCTTTATTCCTGTTTTGGAGAATGTTCACAATGATGGGTGCAAACTGTGCCGGTGTTATTTAAAAAGTGCAAAAAGTTCTTATTATCTGATAAAATACGTTTTCCTTTTGGAGAACGTTCCTAATTACAGCTGTTCAGTGCTGTGCACCAGTGAATGTTGCCTCCCCTAAGGCCCCAAATGGGATATTACTCGTTTATCTATTATAGGTGTAACTGGGCATCCGCACAAGACAGATACAGAATTTGTATTTTAATGGTTAGTTCTGTTGTTTTATCCCCGAGGGCCTAAACTGGTACGTTTTGTTAATTCTTGTTCATCAATATTCTTGTTTATCTCTAGAAACTATAATAAAAACGAGCAGAAGGGAAAAAAGAAAAAGAAACATGGTGTATAAGATATGGAATTTAGCAAGTTAATAATGCTTCCTGCAACCTTGAAAAGTAATCAGCAAGGCTTAACAATTTCATTTCCTTAAATGTGAGTGACCAAATGGAATTTTAAAAGCACCGTTTCAAAGATTACACAGAACTGAGTATCAAAAATACAGCGGCATTTTTAATGGTCCGTGTAACAACACAGCATTTGCTCCCATTCCTGACCCTCCCCTTGTTCCCCCCTCTTCCTTCTCCCCTTTTACCCTCCCTGTGTTGTCTCTCTCACTCTCAATATTCAGACTGTAAGCTCCTAGGGGCAGGGAACTGCTCTTTTATTCCCTTGTGCTACTCTGTATGGGACTAGATTAATAATAGCACCTGGAGGTTGTAACTTCTGCCGCTTCCCCTTCTCTGCAGTCGGCGCTGGGCTTTGAGTACAAAGGCGAGGTGGAAAGGCACACCTCACAGAAAGGTACGTTCTGAGGGCCACCTGAGCTCTTTCTGGGGTCCCCCCTTTGTCTTCCTCTGGGGGGGCGGTTCCTAGAGCAGCCCCCACCCCCGTCCTCTCCTTCCATGTGCCTCAAGGAATCTGGTGAGGGCGCAAGTGCCCTGAGCTCACTGCCAGACAGAGGAGTGCAGGAAACCATCATTGCTTGTGGCTGTAGGGCCTGGTGGGACATCCAGATAGGTGCAGAGATCTTCGTGCCAGGAGACGGCGCAACGGATGAGTGAAGCTGTAGTGGGTGATCAAAGGAAGGTGTGAGCTGTGAGCAGTGCCATGAAGCGTGTGAATGTCCATGGTGCAACGCTGTGGTCTGCTTCCTTTTGAAAAGCGCTGAGCGTGTTGCATCGTTTTGCCACATATCGCTGGCTTAGCTCACCGTGAAATCATAGAATCATAGAATAGCAGAGCTGGAAGGGGCCTACAAGGCCCTCAAGTCCAACCCCCTGCTCAATGCAGGAATCCACCCTAAAGCATCCCTGACAGATGGTGGTCCAGCTGCCTCTTGAAGGCCTCTCTTGTGGGAGAGCCCACAACCTCCCTAGGGAACTGGTTCCATTGTCGTACTGCTCTAACAGTCAGGAAGTTTTTCCTGATGTCCAGCCGGAATCTGGCTTCCTTTAACTTGAGCCCGTTATTCCATGTCCTGCACTCTGGGAGGATCGAGAAGATGTCCTGGCCCTCCTCTGTGTGACAACCTTTTAAGGATTTGAAGAGTGCTCTCATGTCTCCCCTCCATCTTCTCTTCTCCAGGCTAAACATGCCCAGTTCTTTCAGTCCCTCTTCATAGGGCTTTGTTTCCAGACCCCTGATCATCCTGGTTGCCCTCCTCTGAACACGCTGCAGCTTGTCTGCGTCCTTCTTGAATTGTGGAGCCCAGAACTGGATGCAATACTCTAGATGAGGCCTAACCAGGGCCGAATAGAGAGGAACCAGTACCTCACGTGATTTGGAAGCTCTACTTCTATTAATGCAGCTCAAAATAGCATTGGCCTTTCTTGCAGCCATATCGCACTGTTGGCTCATATTCAGCTTGCAATCTACAACAATTCCAAGATCCTTCTCGTTTGTAGTATTGCTGAGCCAAGTATCCCCCATCTATCCCAAGTATCCCCTGACCCCAAAAATCTAGGGGTCAGGTGATGCCAACGAAATGGGTTGGCTCTGGGTGCTTGAACCTGTGCAACCTTTCTGAAACCTGTTCCACCTTCCCCACTGCAGACTACGCTGTGGGTTTTGGAGGGAAGTTTGGCGTCCAGAAGGACCGTCAAGACAAGTCTGCCTTGAGCTGGGCACACAAGGAGGAGGTGAAGCCCCACGAGTCCCAGACAGGTGGGTGTCTGCTGCCCTTTGGTTTGTGGGAGGAGGCGGGGTGGGGTGACGCCCTTGTGTGACGGGAGGGAGGGGGTCGCCCTGGCAGGGTAGGCCGGGACAAACGAGGAGCCAAGTAGGTTGCCACCACCCTCACGTCCACCTCAGCCTGAGCCAGGGGACTCTCGGATCTCACCGGAGCCTCGAAGGGCTGTGGATCTGTGCCCCATCTGTTAGACGATGCAGCCACAGCTTTGGCGTGCTGAGATTGTTGGACTAACAGAGAGCCCCAGTGAAAGCCCTCTTTGTGTGTTCTTCCTTGCAGCCCTCTTGATGCATCCTTCTTCAAGTGCCTCCTTTGAGGGAGGCTCAGAGGATGGCAACAAGGGAGAGGGCTTTTTCGGTGATGGCCCCCAATTTATGCCAGCATTGTAATCTTTTCACCAGGCACCCATATTGTTATCTTTTCAGTGTCCCCTATGTGTTGCATGGCAAATAATAATAATTCCTGAACTTCTTCCAGGGAGCTTAAATCAACATTCGTAAGATTATCCCATTTTGTCCCCACAACAATCCTGTGAGGTAGGAGAGGTAGTAGCCTTTGGCCTTGGCCCTCCACCACTCCCTGCCTTCACTTAAGGAGCCTCCCTTCTCAGTGGCATTAGGGACGTGTTACAAGGGCCTGTGTCCACTCAACCTGTGCCGGCCATTTTATTCTGAGATGTGCTGTGTCTTCCCCACTGCAGACCACGCCGTGGGGTTCGGAGGGAAGTTTGGAGTCCAGAAGGACCGTCAAGACAAGTCTGCCTTGAGCTGGGCACACAAGGAGGAGGTGAAGCCCCACGAGTCCCAGACAGGTGGGTGTCTGCTGCCCTTTGCTTTGTGGGAGGAGGCGGGGTGGGGTGAAGCCCTTGTGTGAAGGGAGGGAGAGGATCACCCCAGCAGGTTAGGTCGGGACAAACGCGGAGCTAAGTAGGCTGCCACCACCCTCACGTCCACCTCAGCCTGAGCCAGGGGACTCTCGGATCTCACAGGGCATCCTTCTTCAAGTGCCTCCTTTGAGGAAGGCTCAGAGGATGGCAACAAGGGAGAGGGCCTTTTTGGTGATGGCCCTCCATTTATGCAATGTTCTGCCTCGCAAGGACCACCAGGTGGCAATATTGTCATCTTTTCAGCACCCGTTAAGACTTTTCTCTGTGTTTGATGGCAAATGATGGTCCAATTGCTTATGGTTGTCCCTGATCTTTTATTTGTTTTAGAGGGTGGTTGTATTTGAATGGACAATTGTTGTAAATGTTGTACGATCTTAACGCTCTTGTAATTCGCCTTGACTCTTTTTTTGTTTTCTTTTTTGAGAAACCAGTTTAATTTTTTTAATAATAATAACAATAACAACAATGACAACAACAACTCCTGAGCTTCTTCCAGGGAGCTTAAGTCAACATTCATGAGATTATCCCATTTTGACCTCACAACAGTCCTGTGAGGTAGGAGAGGCAGTGGCCTGTGGCCTTGGCCCACCACCACTACCTCCATTCACATCATCATCATCTATTTATTTATTTCTTAGCTGCCTCTTCCTCTGGAACAACATTAAATACAAAAATATCATAAAAGGCATAAAACTGATTAAAAAGCATATAAAATTGATACAATATTTAAATAATAATCAGACATCTTAAAATTCATCTGGGTAGGCCTACCGGAAGTGATCAGTCTTTATAGCTTTCTTGAATGCTAGTAGACTGTTAAGTTGATGAATCTCCTCCGGCAGGCCGTTCCACAGTCTGGGAGCAGCAGAAGAGAAGGTCCTCTGGGTAACGGTTGTCAGCCTGGTCTTTGTTGGCTGGAGTAAGTTCTTCCCAGAGGACCTGAGTGTGCGGGGCGGATTGTACTGTAGAAGGCGATCCCACAGGTAGCCTGGACCCAAACCATGTAGGGCTTTAAAGATCATGACCAACACGTTATACTTCGCCCGGAAACTAATTGGCAGACAGTGAAGAGATTTTAAAGTTGGTGTAATATGGTCACCCCTAGGCGTGCCGGTGACCAACCTGGCTGCCATATTTTGAACTAGTTGGAGTTTCCGAACTAGGCAGAGTGAATTGCAGAAGTCGAGCCTTGAAGTTACCAGCACATGCACGGCCATCTTTAGGTCTTCCAACTCTAGGAAAGGGGCTCAGCTGGCGTATTAGCCAAAGCCGATAGTAGGCACTTAAGAAGCCTCCCTTCTCAGTGACATTAGGGGTGAGTTACAAGGGCCTTTCTCCAGTCAACCTGTGCCCACTGTGTCTTTCTGAGATGTGCTGCGTCTTCCCCACTGCAGACCACGCCGTAGGTTTTGGAGGGAAATTTGGAGTCCAGAAGGACCGTCAAGACAAGTCTGCCTTGAGCTGGGCACACAAGGAGGAGGTGAAGCCCCACGAGTCCCAGACAGGTATGGGGAAGGATGTGGGGTGGAGCCCTTGGGGAAAGCTCCCCAATGCAGCCCTCTCCAACCCAGCTTTTTCCAGGTGTGCTTGACTGCTCTGGGGATGTTGGGTCTGGCACTTTAGGCAGGATCCCGGTTGGGGATCGCTGCTCAGATGAATAAGCAAGTCTCCGCCCTGCCCATCAAATCAGGCCCATCTTGCTGGAGCAGAGTCACTGCGTGGCAAGCAGAAGGCTCCGGGTTCAGTCTCCAGGTCCAAGAGCTGGGAACGTCCCTGGAGAACTCCCCGACCAGAGCAGACAGCACTACGTCAGGCAGGCCCAGAGTTCAACACCCCTTCGGATGTTCTTCCTTGCAGGCCACTAAATGCAGTCATGTTTTCATCAGTTGCCGTTGCATCCAGACCTCCTTCCAGGGAGACCCGGCCAACAGACTTGAGCCATCCTGTGTGGAAGGCTTGGTTGACCGGTAATGACTTGCCCAAGGTGGCCCAGGAAGCTTTGTAGCTGAACAAAGAGTTGAACTCCTGGGTCTGGGTCGAGCGCTCTGTCCTCACGGGCCATTGGCTGTCTGGCTGTAGGTTAGTGGTCAGCAGCTGGGAGCCTACTGGGTCAAACCCAGCCTCCTTGGGGTCCTAGCTGACCCCTTCAGTTACCAACCTAGAGGTGAGAGAGGTATGTGAACTGAGTGGCATCTATGGCTACAGGTTACTTTGGGCCTTAGTCCTCACCCACTTAAGACAGGGGAGCAAAACCTCAAGTCCACGGGCCAAATCTGGCCCACATGAGTTCCTAATCTGGCCCTTCCTTCTTAAGTCTTACTTTGTAAGTCACTCCTTAGTGACGCCTCCTGATGAGTTGCAAGGACCCCTGTCCACTCGACCAAACGTGTCCTGTGCCTGCATCTGTCTGAAATACCCTGCATCTTCCTGCCTGCAGACCACGCCGTGGGTTTTGGAGGGAAGTTTGGGGTCCAGAAGGACCGTCAAGACAAGTCTGCCTTGGGCTGGGCACACAAGGAGGAGGTGAAGCCCCACGAGTCCCAGACAGGTAGGTGTCCTCTGCCCTCCGGTTTGTGGGAGGAGGCGGGGCGAAGCCCTCCTCAATTGGGCCATGCCAAGTGGCCCTCCCGTGACCTGTGTTGCATTCCCACGTGCCGGCTAGGCCTGTCCGCATTGCAGCCCATTGTGTGGTGAGTGGCGGTCAGCTGCATTGGCTCGCCTACACCTCTGAGTGTGCGCTGAACACTCAAATGAAATGCTTCGTCACTTGGCCAGGTAGCTCACCACGGAGACAGTTGACCGGACAGTGGCAGCTGCCAGGGTGGGCTGGAAGGATGCTGAGGCTGAATGACTTGAGCGCGATTCTGGTCTCCTTTTTTATTCTGCAGATTACGCCAAGGGCTTTGGAGGCCGCTATGGGGTACAGAAGGACAGGGTCGACAAGGTAAGCAAAGGTCAGGTTCTGGAAGTGCCCAAGGGAGACTTGACGACGAGAGAAACCACCTGCCCCCCCCCGAGGGCTCAGGGACGCCCCAAAAGTTCCTGCCCTTTGTTCTTGTTCTGTTATCAATTCCGCTGCTTGAGTTCGTTCGCGCAATCCCAACTACGGCTTAATCTTTCAGGGTGCCTACTCACGGCCAGATTTTACACAGATTAATTGACGTAGCGTGGTTGATGAACCACCAGATGTTTCGGACGAAGGAGAGCGTCCCTGTTTCCCCTGCCGCTGCTTTGTCAGTGGACATTTTCTGGACTCTCTGTCTTGTTCATCTTAATTTAAGCCCGTCAGCAGAGATAGCGTGTCGTGAGGGTGGAATGGAGCAATCAAAGGGGCCATCATAGTGCAAAAAAACCCCAAGTTTTACATCGGGGTGCTGAATTCCATCTTGGAGAACCTGCCGGGGGCCGAGTTGCCAGTGGTGGGTGGGGCAAAATTCCTTCCCCCCAAAATACCCCCAGATCCTGGCTTGGAGCTCTTCCTGCCTCAACTCGCAATTGACGAATACAGAAGGCAGCAGTTGGAATTGCCAAAATAGAATGACGCTTAACCAGCACACAACTGCTAGAATATTAAATGGTATCAAAGGAACTGAGGTACACAAACATTTTATGTAACGTATTAATTGTGCCCTATCACGTATCAAGCGTAAAAATACAATAATAGTTTACAGAAACTGAACAAGTTGTTTCCAATAACCAAGCAAAAATAGTTTATAAAGACTGACTAGTTTGTAATAACTGAGCAATGAGCAGAAATAGTTTGCAATAACTGAGCAATTCCAGGCCTCCGGCTTTTTTCACCTGTTTCGCACCTGTAAACTATTTTTGCTCGGTTATTGTAAACAACTTGTTCAGTTTCTGTAAATTATTATCGTATTTTTATTCTTGATACGTGATACGGCGCAATGAATATGTTACAGTAGCTAAATCCTGTCGTTTTTTCCTGTATAATATTGCCAGGATTCGATCATTTTTGTCTGTCTCTTCTGCCAAGACTCTTGTTCATGCCTTGGTTCTTTCTCGGTTGGACTACTGCAACCTTCTTCTCTCTGGCCTTCCGTCTTCGCACATCAGTTCGTTGGTTTCTGTTCACCACTCTGCCGCTAAGATCATCTTCTTGGCTCACCGCTCTGACCATGTTACTCCACTTCTGAAATCTCTTCATTGGCTTCCAATTCACCTCAGAATCCAATATAAACTCCTCCTGTCGACCTTCAAAGCTTTTCACTGTCCAGCTCCTTCCTATCTCTCCTCTCTCATCTCACACTATTGCCCCGCTCGTGCTCTTCGCTCCTCTGATGCCATGTTTCTTGCCTGCCCAAGGGCCTCTACTTCCCTTGCTCGGCTTCGTCCATTTTCTTCTGCTGCCCCTTACGCCTGGAACGCTCTTCCAGAACATTTGCGAACTACAAGTTCAATCGCAGTTTTTAAAGCTCAGCTAAAAACTTTTCTTTTTTCTAAAGCTTTTAAAACTTGATTTAGAACTTACTTTTATACTGTTTGGTGCATTCTCTTCCCCTTCTTATTGTTTTATTATGATTCTATTAGAATGTAAGCCTATGCGGCAGGGTTTTGCTATTTTATTGTTTTACTCTGTACAGCACCATGTACACTGATGGTGCTAAATAAATAAATAAATTATTATTATTAATAATAATACATAAAATGTTTGTTTACCTCAGTTCTTTTGATATCATTTATTTATTTATTATTAATTACATTTCTATTCCGCCCATAAGCCGGAGCTCTCTAGGCAGTTCACAAAAATTAAAAACATTCAAAGTATAAAACAACAGTATGAAACCATAATATAAAATACAATATAAAAGCTCAACCAGATAAAAACAGCAGCAAAATTACAAATTTAAAACACGAAGTTAAAATTTATTTATAGACTGTTAAAATGCTGGGAGAATAAAAAGGTCTTCACCTGGCGTCTAAAAGCATATAATGTAGGCGCCAGGCGGACCTCTCTGGGGAGCTCATTCCACAACCGGGGTGCCACAGCGGAGAAGGCCCTGCTCCTGGTAGCCACCTGCCTCACTTCCTTTGGCAGGGGCTCGCGGAGAAGGACCCCTGAGGATGACCTTAGGGTCCGGGCAGGTACATTTAATATCCTAGGTGTTGTGTGCTGGTTAGGGTTATTCTATTTGGAAGCGCTTCCAGGCAGTAACTGGGCCTGAGGAGACCCTTCTCAACCTTTTAGCATGGCAAAAGGTGTGTGTGTGGGGTGTGTGTGTGCAAAAGCCGGGAAACCATCCTGTGATGGGTAGTTTGGGGGAAAGGGGGTGGGGCTTTTCAGCAGCCACATTGGCAAGGTGGATTTGGCTGCTGTGCTTGAGGCTCTTTCTGCCCCCCTGCCCAACATCTGCTGTAGAGTCTTTGAAGACTTGGGAAGGATCCTCCTTTTCAGCCAAAGGCATGTTGAGGGGTGAACCATCTTGTGAGCCTCCTGGCGCGATAGACCTTCTCGAGGAAAGGAAGGCTACTTATGGGAGGCGGTGACGCGCCATCTCCTTGCCGGCTAGCTGGGTGCTCGGGGGCTTCTCTTTTTGCAGAGCGCTGTCGGCTTTAGCGAGATGGACGCTCCAGCTTCTTCGTACGAGAAGACGAAGCCCATGGAGGCCGGTAAGTCTTTCTGCAGGCCAACCTGGCAAGTTTGGGGAACAGATCCGTGACGGGGCGGAGCAGGACCTTCACCCATGCGGATCCAAGAACGCCATTGGTGAAGGGATGGTTGTTACCGAACCCTTAGGGGCTGGAAGGTAGGCGTGGGCTCTGTTATTGCAGAGGGCAGGGATGGAGCAAAACTCCTGGGGCAAACCTCCTAATGGAAAGGCTGCTTGAGAGTAGGAAAGGCTGCCTTGGGTGGGTGGTGGGGTCTCCTTCACGGGAGAAATTGAAGCAGGGGTTGGGTGGCTGTTTGCAGCTGTAGTTGCAAAGTTCCTGCACTGAGCAGGGGGTTGGACTGGATGAGGTCCAGGACCTTTTCCAGCTCTACCGTTCAGTGACTCCATTATGCAAGGAGCCTTTCTACACGTGGCTTGATTTTGTTGTGCTCTCGTGATTGCTCACTGACGGTAGTTTGCAGGTCCTTTCCATGACATTGTCATCCTGCAGGGCCTCTCCCGTGCTTTGCAACCAGTATCACATGTTTTTACATCAAGAAAAATGCAGTATTTTTCTATTCTACATATTTATAGCATGTAATCACACAATTCCGCTATGCCCACGGCACCATCTAGTGGCTGTATAATTAAATATAGAAATGCAGAGAAAGTAAACTCCCAGGAAAAAGCAAATGTAAAGGAGCCGACTGTAATCCCACAAAGAATCTGGAAGCAGAAGCCTCACTAAAAGTGCGGGATAAAATCCTCATGTGGAAATGCCCTAAGTCACCTTTTTGGGCGGAGGAGGGCTCCCACAGTGCCCATTGCTGGGTCCCCTCCACCACCTCACCGCTGTCCTTGCAAACAGCTTCTGGCGGGGCAGGCAACCTGAGGCAGCGGTTTGAGAACATGGCCAAGTCGGCAGAGGAAGAGAACCAGAAGCGGGCGGAGGAGGAGCGCGCTCGGCACCAGGCCCGGGAGCAGCGAGAGCGGCAGGAGCAGCAGAAGGTGAGCAGCCCTGATTTCCTGCCCCCCTACACTCTCAGTGACAGGTAAAGGCAGAAGAACTGGAGCTGCAGGCTGAAACCTCTCCCAGTTGTCTGAATGAAAACGGCACATGGCGTCTCCACACGGAAATCAGTGCGAGAAAGAAAGAAAGAAGATGTCATAAATTGAGCCCACAAAACCCCAGAATGTAGAGGCAGAAATCATGGGGGATCCACAGGTTGACACGTGTGCCATGTCCCTCGCGAGTGAGCCACACACTGCAGCAAGCGGGGGATGGGAGTGAGGGTGGGGCTCTCACGTGGATTGGGCCTGGCTGGTGTCTTCCTTGCGCAATCTTCCTTGCGCAATCTCTGTTCTAGCCGCTGCCCGGTACCCAGGAAAGATGCCCCCTCTCCAGAGGGGTTTCTCCAGTCCTGCCGGAGGACTTGGCTCTGCATGGTTTGGGGGAGGGTAGCTGGCATGGAAGCCCCTCCCTTGCCCACAGCCAGTGGGCACATCTCTCTCCTCCCACGGGCATGGAACCCGAACCCCAGAGGATGTCATTGGCTTAGCCCTGGGAGTTAGGTGGCGGTGGGGGGGGGCAGAGTCCTAGATGGACCTATGAAGGGGGCTCAATGCCTGACCCGTATTTTGCCACGTGGGATGATTCATTGATGCGTTTATTACATTTCTATGCTGCCCAATAGCCGAGGCCCTCTAGGACGTTCAAAACAATCCAAGCCATAAAATACAGCACCATAAAGCATAATAAAAACTCCAATAAGTTTTAAATTACACGAAGTAAAAACCAGGAACAGCGTAAAGATTTGAAAATATAATCGCCGACTTAAAAATAACAAAAAACTGAAGAACTGAAATGCCCTGGACAATAAGAAGGAGATAAAGCCCTAAGAGGAGACTCAAGAAGGAAGTTACATGAGCCATGACCCCACACACACACACTTGGATGTGGGGAAGGAATGAACAACTGAGTTTCTTCTCTTTCCTTCCTTCCTTCCTTCCTTTCTTTCTTTCTTTCTTTCTTTCTTTCTTTCTTTCAGGAAACCCAGAGAAGCGAAGAGCCAAGCAATGAAGAGCTGGTCCCGAAACTCTCACCACAACCCGTGAAGGTGTGCGCAGAGCGCAGCGTGCCCCCGGTGCTCCCAGCACACCAGGTAGGAGGAAGGACAAGCCTGAGCATGGCCCAAGGGCACTCAGGACAACCAGCTTTCCAGGTGCACCAGGGGCGCGCTCAGAGGTGTGCCTCAGGGTCCCTTGCTGCTGGCCGACACCTCTGGGGTTCTACCTGGCCAATTTTATGCATCTGGTCCGGTGGCCTTTTGCCCACAGAGAGCTCGTTCCTGAATAGGAGCACAGGTTCTTCGGGAGTCACAGCAGGGAGCTGTTGACCTCTTCACTGGATTGTTCAGCTGAAAAAAATATAGCCCACCCCCGACCTCGGCAGCTGATCCGGGAGCTCCAAATTGCCCCCGATTTGGCTCAGGGTCAACCCACTTCGGATTTGCTTCCGAAGCGAGGTTTGGACCCCCCCTGAAGTGGGTCAGCTGTTCCCTGTTCCCAGGAAAGCCGAGTGCGAGGCCAACAAGAAGTCCATCCCCACTTGCCCTCAGAGAGATTTGTGACCATAGAAATAGGAAAATGACTGAAACCCCATCTTTGTGTAAAATGGCGGCTCTAATCAAAGACTAAGGAGTCTTTTGGGCAGCGTGGGCAGCAGTTCCAGGTTCTGGGGATGATTGGGGAGGGAGGGAGGGCGAGGAGAAGAGGGAGGGGAGCGAGCAGAGAGCCCAGTAGACTCTCGGTCAGCCTCACGGTGGGCAGGGGCAGTGGTGGACCACTGCTTGAAATAGGGTCGAGGTGCCCCGGAGCGCTTCGGACGTGATTCGGTACCACTCTGGATCCAGGCCAAAGAGGGCCAATTCAGCCTGCTTCAGCTTAGATTCAGGGTTCAGCCCTGCGGCAGTGCACAGCCCTAGTAAAAGATTCAATTTGCTCTGTTAAACTTGAACAGGACTCCTTTAAAAGTGGTTAGGATGTTGTTTTTAAAAGTGCTCTTCAACATGTATTCCTCCTCCTCCAGCATTTAAGAACCTGGCTACATGTTTCACTCATCACATCAAAAGCAGCCACATGCAGCAGGATATGGCAGGGAAGTTGGGGCGTGTATAGAGATGAGGTGGCAGCGCCATAAAGCTGCACACTTAAGGCTGAAGGTGTGGGGGCACCATTTTTTAAAAAAATGCCCTCCCATATTTCAAGCTTCCTGGAACTCAAACCCCAGCCAGAAGGCAAAGGACCAGATAGAATCTTTCTCCTTGATGTCCTCGTTTTCCACCTTTAGTGAGGGTTTTTTTTTTTTTGGTTAACGTGGGGGAGCGTTCAAAAGCGGTTTCCTCCGCACTCATATCACTGAAGTCGTGCAATCTAGCCCCCCACTTCTACATTCTGCCGCCATGTTCCGTTCCATGTGCAGGTAGACGCAGGCAGCCTTTTGTAAATGCTGACGGCTCCCCCAAGGAAAGGGAGAGAAAGCCGGAGGGAAACGGGAGGCGGGCACACAGGAATCCCCCCACCCCGGCCCCCTTCCTCTCTCTATCCCTGATTCAGCCCTCGTTGGGGTTTTAAATACCGGTGTGTCCCATTTCTTTCCCAGGAGCTCTTTGCGTTGGCTCCTCCCTCCCTCCTCCCTTAGGGACGAGGAGCCCCACCTTCAAGGAGAGAGAAGGGAAGCTCAGCCACAACAGAGGATGCGCCAGGAGAAGCTCTCATTGTGCCATTGCCCTGCCTCCCCATGCCTGGAATTTTACAGGGGGTCCAGACACTGAGGTTCATCCCACGTACCTGTTTCCCTCGAATTATCCCCTACAGCATTTAGCTGTCATCGTTGTTGTTGCTAGCTAAATCACACCCCGGGCGGCAGCGCTCCTAAGATCCTTTGCATACCAGGAAATGGGTTTAAGGGGGGAAATGTAAAAAATCATTAAAAAATCAACATATGACCCAATCCGATTCAAATTTGGCATGCTTAAAGCTCTCCTTAATATTAGGGATGTGCTCCGCTTCTAATCGGACCGGCGAATTAGAAGCGGAGCGGGGGGCTTCGCCTGCCCTTAAGGCGGAGGCGAAGAGGATTGGGGGGCCGGCGGAGCGTGGCGAAGAGGATCGAGGTGAAGGCGGATCCTTCACCTCGATCCGGAGCTCCGCCGGAAAGGTAAGTGGGGTTTACCGGGCCCTGCCGCTGTCGCTGTCGCCCATGCGGCGACAGCAGCAGGGCCTGGTAACCCCCCCTTCCTCTCCCTTACCTGCCTCCGTCCGCGGTCCGTCAGCGTCTTCAAATGAGCCCGTGGTTCCAGCAGGAAGTCTGCGGCCCAGACTTCCTGGTGGAACCGCGGGCTCAATTGAAGACGGCGACGGACCACGGACGGAGGCAGGTAAGGCCCTCCTCCCCCTTACCGGGCTCTGCCGCCGTCGCCGCATGGGCGGCGAAGGCGGCAGGGCCCGGTAACCCCCCCCATGGGGGGGGGAACGGAGCTCCGATCCGGATCCGGAGCTCCGAGCGGAGCGGAGTGGGCATAGGCGGAGTGGGGGCGGGGCGGCCCGATCCGAAAAATGGCGGATCTGAAAGTGAAGTGGAGTGGGGGGTCCATGCACACCCCTACTTAATATCTATTACTGTGCCAATTTTGATGTCTTTATCTTTAAAACTTACGCAGATGTAAGCATTTGTTTAATTTTTCTTTAAACATATCAAATCCTGCTCCTGCGCCCCCAGTGGCCGCTCGGAAAACAACAAATGATTCGCTCCAAAACTAGTAGCAAAATAGGGCGGGTCTTTTGGTTAAGAAGCACAGTTAAGGCAGGATGCCTGGGAGTCCTTCACAGTCAAAGCAGGTTATAAACTGGAAAACTTTGGAGTCCTTTACACACAGTTCGCAGTGATTGCACCAGGGTTATACTGTGCAATCACTGCGAATTACATGCAAAGGACTCCGATGTTTTCTACCTTATAATCTGCTTTTATTATGAAGTTCTCCGATGCATCCGGCTGTGATTGCGTTGCTTCCCTAAAAGAAGCGCCGAAAACGGAATCGCGGAAAGAGCAACTTTTCTTACCCCCCCACAATCCCAGTGCTAATTTTAACTTTTCATACTTCCTTGTCCTTCTCCGAGCGGCCACTGGGGGCGCAGAAGGATGATTTTTAAACTTCAAATTAAACACATGCTTACATCTGTGTAAGTTTTAAAGATAAAGACATCAAAATCGGCACAGCAATAGATATTAAGGAGGGCTTTCAGCATACCAAATTTGAATTGGATTGGGTCATCCGTTGATTTTTTATGATTTTTTACATTCCCCCCCCCTTTAAACCCTTTTCCTGGTATGGAAGGGGTCTTAGGAGCACCGCTGACTGGGGTGTGATTTAGTTAACAACAACAATAGCAGCTTTACGCTATGGGGATAATTTGAGGGAAATGGGTACGTGGGATGAAGCTCACTGTCCTCTGCCACTGGAAACCCTGCTGTGTTTTCCCACCGGTGCTCCTGTCTTTTCCACAAACGCACACAGAACTATTAAGGAGAGAAAGACGCAATTGTCGCACCATGCGGTTTTCGGATGGAAGTGATAGGAGCCCTCCCTCGAGAAGCACCCAGGGGAAGGCGCCCGAGGGAACGGCGGTCCTCTCTGGCTTTCTCTGTCTGCCTCCGGGGAGCTTCATATAATCAGAGCTTGGCTTCTGCACAGCTCCTTCTCAGATGATTAACGTAATGTGGAGCGCTGTACAAATAAGATTTTACAAGGTCCTTGAAAAATAAATCCAACCAAGCAAAGTCTCCTGCATCCTCATTAATTTCAGGTTACAGGCCCCTTTATCCAGAGTTTTTGATATATTTTTCATGCACCTTTGTTAGGGGCCTGCATTTAGCCTGGAGAAGAGAAGATTGAGGGGAGACATGAGAGCACTCTTCAAATACTTGAAATGTACACTGATGGTGCTATATAAATAATAATAATAATAATAATAATAATAATAATAATAATAATAATAATAGTCACACAGAGGAGGGCCAGGAGCTCTTCTTGATCCTCCCGGAGTGCAGGACACAGAATAACGGGCTCAAGTTAAAGTAAGCTAGATTCCAGATGGACATCAGGAAAAACTTCCAGACTGTTAGAGCAGTACGACAATGGAATCAATTGCCTGGTGAGGTTGTGGGCTCTCCCACACTAGAGGCCTTCAAGAGGCAGCTGGACTACCATCTGTCAGGGATGCTTTAGGGTGGATTCCTGCATTGAGCAGGGGGTTGGACTAGATGGCCTTGTAGGCCCCTTCCAACTCTGCTATTCTATGATTCTAATGTTGTTGCACTTTTGGACCGCAGGGAGCTGAGGCTCTCTGGGAAGCCCACAGGGAAACGCATCGCGTTGGCATTGCTGGCTCAAGCATTGCTGGCTCAAGATTCAAATACACAAATATAACCCTAAGAAAATGCAGGTTTTGTTCTCTGCCTTCCAATCCAAGAGATTAGTTGAACAATTGGAAACGTTGCATCCTTGGGATGTTTATTGTGTGCAAAAGTTTGCTTTAGTTATTATAATTATTTATTACATTTGCATACCGCCCCATAGCCAAGGCTCTCTGGGCGGTTTACATAGGATAAAAACACTTAAAAACAATATACGAAAATTTAAAATACAATATGCAAAGATTTATGGGGCTGCCCAGTCTGTACAGGCCCCCTGGAGACAGAATAAAAGCTCAATGGGCAGAGTAATTTTCTGTCTGATGTCTAGAGCATGGCTGAAGAGGAAGAGGAGCAACTGCCCATCCTTCCCCCACGGAACTCAGACCTGGCCGAGGGTGCCCGAGAGCCACCAAAAGCCCCTTCCGTGCCCCGGCCCATCTTCATCGAGAGTCCGGACTATGGTGGCGACTACGAGGACGTGGACGGGCCCTTGGTCCACGAAGAACCTCCTGACTTCCATGAGGATGAGGACGCCGGGGGAGACTACGAGGAGATGCCAGACCACTTTGGCCCTGCGGAAACCATCTATGACAACAGCCCGGAGGACGAGATCCAGGACTATGAGGAGATCCCAGACAGGAATCCTGGCAGCTCCGGGGAAGTGTCCTCTGCAGGTGAGAGATGGGGAGGGTCACAGCTGACGGGGTGGGCCTCACCTCCATGCCAGAGAGCTCACCCTACCTGTCTTGAAGGAGGGAACGCTGAAGGTGAAACACAGGTAGGAAACATGGCTTCGTCATAGGTAAGAGAATGAGACGCACACTTTGAAGAGCTCCCGTGACCTTCGCCCCTGCTTCCGTGTCTTAGAGCACTCAGCAAAGCCATGACACTGCAGTGTTCTGAGCCTTTAGCGGGGCCGGCCCAAGACATTTTGCTACCTGAGGCAAAGGGGGTGTCTGTTCGGCACCGCTTTGCGTACTGATTCCCCCCCAAAACCCGGAGCACCGCTGCTGCGAGGTGGCATTGATAGTAATACTTGGCTGGATGAACCCGGGTTTTCCATCCCGGAAAAGTCGCAGTGCTCTTGCCACACAGTGGCAAATATAGAATGACTGAAAACCACCGAAAGCATTTTGTTTGTTCATTTCCTGGCAAATCTGCACACCGTTGTAGCTTTGAAAGCTTCTAGCTGCACGCTTGTGCAGCTACAGTTCATTGAATTTGTGCATTATACATGATAACTGCCCTTAGTTTAGTTCCGAAATCCTACACCAGTGTTACCAAGGTGACCATCACTAAACACTCACCTGGGCCCCTCCACCTGCCCTGTATTTCCCCGCCAACCCTGCACTCTTGCGTTGCTTCGAACATGCGCAGAAGTGGGTCCAGGTCAGGCATACGTGCTCAATGTGTCCGCTGTTTTAACCTGCACTGAAGCCAACACTTTCACACACACAACTGTGGTGGTAGCAGAGCAAAGTAAAAACTCACGGTGAAACAGCACATCGAAAATGCTTCACAGAGAATAGCACAACGTGGCTGTGAGTTGTCGGCTGCGTCATATAAACAACGGGGCACAACTGCACAGCCATAATGGAGTATAGATAGCATATAGACAACCCCCACCCCTGATTCCATGTACAAAAGCCAACTGGACTGGCACTTGAATCTTTCTTCAATACTGGCTGTGGGTCAGCGTCTTCCAACCCACCTGAAGGCAGCATGCTAGCTCATGGGGCAGGGGGACGATGATGACCCAGGGCAGGCTTCTCCTCGAACACCTTGCTGCTGCATCCCGGAATCTGCTGCTTCAGGGTCTGCCTCGCTATGCCTAATGGTAGGGCCAGCCTTGGCTCTTACGGCAATGTCCTTCACACGATGCCCTGGATAACGGCCAAGGCTGGACAGCCCTGGAGGAATTGCCCTTTCTGTTTTGGGAATTGGGCTGGCGATCCTTCGTCCTCCCCAGAGACAGAAGCAGAGTGTTTGCCAGGGGAAGGAGCACTCTCGCATCGACACAGCCCTGGCCAGAGCAGCTGGCAGCCAAGACGCAGCTAGCCAGGATGCTCAGGCAGAGGTGGTGGTGAGCAGCTGGGGGTACTATAATTGATCTGGCATGGGTCAGAGGCTGGACTGTTCCTCCAGGATTGTCCTGACCCACGCCATCTTCTTGGCCTCCTCTCCTGCAGGCGCTGAAGGGGCTGTGTATGAAGTGGGCGGAGCATGCCTGTCTGCCATGGCCCTCTACGACTACCAGGGAGGTAGGTCAAGTGCTTCTCACCTGGCGTGGGGAGTGGGTCAGCCTTGCCCTGCTGATCCTGACACTTCTGCTGGGGGAGGCATAGAAACTGATCCCCTTTCCCCCCACCCCTTTTTGGCAGACGGGGAAGACGAGATTTCCTTCCTCCCGGGCGACACCATCACAGACATCGAACAGGTGGACGAGGGCTGGTGGCGTGGGCGCTGTCATGGCAAAGATGGCCTCTTCCCAGCCAACTACGTCGAGCTCCTGCCGTGACGCCCTCCCTCTTCCTGCGTCCCCATGGCCACCCCTTCCCAGCTGCCCCTGTGCCCCAGCAGACTCCGGAGCCCAGCTTCCCCTCAACCTCTCTTCGCCACTGAGTGAGCGGGACGCTTTCCCTTCCGGGTGGCACCAAGGTGCCTCCGGGCTTCTCTGGGGTGCTGCCGGGCTCCCCCTCCTGCAGTTCCAGGCACGCTGCCGTGTCCGGGCTCTATTCCAGCTGTGTCCAGTTTTGCTCAGCTTCTGACCCTGGATGGGCGCCGAATCCCTTGCTTTTGTGGGCAGTGCAGCCGACACCTCCACTCTCCTCTGAAACCCTCACAGCAATCCGTTGAAGTGCAAACCAAGGCGTTGAAACCCTCAGGGAGCCGGCATGGTGTAGAGGTTAGAGGAAGTGTGGTAGGGCGGCCCCCCATGCCCCGCTCTGGGCAGCCTCAGGCGTGGGGAAATGAGCAGCTGCGTGGCTGCGTAGCTGCGTATTACTTGTGGGTTGTTTAGCCCGCGGAAGCGTGGCTGATCTTGTTGTGTTCCCATGGCACATGCTCACAACGTTCAAAATGGGCAAAGTATCCTATGCAACGTGCGTAAAAGGGGATTTTAAAAAAGTGATCTTTATGTCAATAAAAAGATATTATTGTGCTATCCACACCTGTTGTAGATGCAGTAGATGTTGATGCGCTCAGATTTCAGCAAGTTCCAGATGTTGCCGTCAGGCTTGCTTTTCTTTCATTTAATTATTTTTTTATTGTTTTGTAGTTCTGGTTACAGGGGTCAAATAAGACATCACATACGTACATTCGGAGATATATATTCAAGACTGGATATAGGATGTTTAACATTGATTGATTTGATTTAATTCCACTTAAATTCAATTCAATTTAATTTATAGGCCCCCGGAACGAAATCTCTTTATCCATCCACCGATGTTTTCCATAATTCTACATATGCCGATGGGGGTGTTCTCCCATCTTCTTCTTGGTTCACATAATTAATGAATTTCCACAATACCCCCTCAAATTTATCTTCACTTTGTTGTCCTCGTAGTTTCCTCAATTTTTGCGTCAACTTTTCTAGCCATCAGACATTCTTACGCGGACGTTTGCATGCTGGAAAGAGGCCTCAGGGACCCCCGGAAAGTCCCCTTGTGGTGTTACCTCAGCCATTAAAAATGAAGCATTGCCTCAGAACCTTTAATGGAGTTGGTTTCTGGATGTTCCACGGTTCTCACCTGGCAGTGGGGTGACGTGAACTGCCCTTTTTGGTGGCCACAAAACCTCCTTAAATAGTAGTGCGCTACCCAGCTATGGCAGAGTACTGGTGGAATATGCCGGAACATACAATGCAACAGTACCCAGGTTAGATCAGTCCCATGAGGATAACTGTTTTGATGGTGTAGCTTCCCCCTCTCACTCGCAAGGGTCTCAGGGCTAGGAACAAGACGCCTGCATAGAATACGGAGTTACCTCCTGTGCTCAAGCCAGCCGCGGGCCATCGGAAAGGTGAAAGCCGACTGAAAAACCAAAATGAAGAAAACAAACATACACTGGCAAAGGCAATGTTTATTTGACACTCCAGCCAATTTCTACACCTCACCCCTTCGTCCCTAGGCTTCCCACTCCCAGCCTGTCCCACTTCAATCCCTCACTCCACATCTTCTGAGGGGTGGGAGCTGCAATTGTTGTGACTTCCACTTGCCTTACATGGCTCAACTCACTGTCCTTTCCCCCACAAAGTTGATGGTCATGCAGGACTACTTGTCACTCATTTTGGGTCACCACCCACCCACCTCATCTCCATACCCTCGTCCAACAGTCACTCCAACTGAGTGTCTTGTAGGCCATTTCCATCTGCCAAGGATCAGGTAGGTGTGTGTGTGTGTGTGTGTGTGTGTGTGTGTGTGTGTGTGTGTGTGTGTTCGTTCAGTTGGGGTTGTTTGGTGAAAGGTCTCCAGGTCTTCCCATTCTGTTCTCCTTAAGAGGACTAAGTCAGAGAAAGGGGACACCACAGTTAAAAGGTTTGGGCTTTCTGAGATCCCAGGGTCCTCTTGGGGCCCATGCACCATACTGAATTTGGCAGCTAAGCAGCTGCTCAAACTGGGAGACACTGGAGTTGGTGAATGGGACACTGGGAAGGTAACCTGAAGTGGAAACATGATCCAGCACTTCCCTCACTATTTGTTAAGAGAATTATAAAAATTCTATTTGCCCAGAACCTTCCACAGGGCTCCCTTCACATCCTTGTTACGGAGGCTGTAGATGAGGGGGTTCAACGTAGGAGTGATGATACAATAAAGTGTGGAGATCAAGGTGTCGATCTCCAAGGAGTAGCCAGCTTTGGGGCGGTTGTAGTTCAAGTTTGCCATCCCAAAGTAGATGATGACCACGATCAAGTGGGAGGCACAGGTGGAGAAGGCCTTGTGCCTGCTGGTGTTAGAACGAATTTGGAAGATGGCAGACGGGATGAAGATGTATGAGACGACAACAATTAAAGAAGGGGTCATCCCCACAAAAACATTAGCTGTGTGAAGGACCATCTCGTTGACATACGTGTCGCTGCAGGCAATTTTCAGAAGTGGTGGGACATCGCAGAAGATGTGGTGAATCTAATTGGCCCCATAGAAGTCCAAATGAGTGGCCAGTACAGTGTGAATGGCTGAGTCTAGAAGGCCCCAGATCCAAGATGCGGTAACAAGAAGGACACACACCTTCCTGCTCATGAAAAATGGAGGAGACCACAAAGGCCAGGATGCAAGTTATCTCAAGCCCCCTCCGGCCTCATTCCCTCCCCTCCAAAGTGCCCTCACTCGTGAAATTCAGGAAAGATGGAGGACAAGGAGGTGAAGATCATCTCCACCACTCCTGCTTCACTGCTGGCTTCAGCCTCGCTGGGCGTAGGAAATTCAGAAATCTCTGAGTCTGGGGGCTTGCAAGAAGTGAGGGCTGAACTGATAGGACCGTGTCTGAAAATAATGAAAGGGATAAGGAATTCCCAGAGGTGATGATGAGGAAAGGCTGCCACAATTGGGGCTATTTAGTTCAGGAAACAGACAGGTAATGTGGGGCATCACCGCGGTGTATACAATTACGCTTAGTGCGGAGGAAGTTGATAATATTCGAACCTGGGTTCCCCCAGTGAAGCTGAATGGTGGAAGATTCAGGGCAGGCGAAAGGCGGCATTTCTTCGCACAAAGCGTAGTTCAACTATGGAACTCACCACCACTAGATGCAGTGGTGGCCTCTGATTTGGATGGCTTTAAAAGGGGGATTGGATAAATTTCTGGAGGAGAAAGGTAGGAACGGCTTCTAGAGACTGCAGTATGAGAGGTGGGGGGCCTTTGTACACTCGTGGCTGGGCAACGTGGACAGGAGGAACATGGTAGGATGAACGTTGGTCTCATGTCCTGCTGGTGGGTTTCCCATTGGGGCATCTGGTTGGCCATGGTGGGGAACAAGATGCCGGACCTGTTCCTAGAGATGTTTCTCATATATGGCATCAAGGTGAGGAAACACACCAGAAGAGGCTCTCCTCCACCCACTCATTCCTGCCTCTGACATCTACCAGCCTGGGTATTTTTGAGGAGGGGGGAAACAGCTCTTCAGGCTGGTTCCCTCTCCTTCAAGGACACCATGCCTCCTTGCCCACCCACCACCCTTTCTGAGACCTCTGTACCTCGGCAGAGTTAGAAGGGGCTAAAGGGCACCTTCTTCTCCAAGTACCCAAGAAACACACACACACACACACCCCTACCTACCTACCTACCTACCTACCTCTGGCTGGTTGTTTACTCTGCCCCAGCATCTTCAATACGTATTTTGAAGGCATTTAAAAGAAATAAATCCACAGATGAATGCAGAGCGGGGCACTGTTGTAGGTAAAAACATGCAAAGAGCCAGGCTGGGAAAGGCTGCCCTACACCGTGTTAGAAAATGCTGGATTTAAAAAGTGCAGATGTGGCGGTGGTGGTTTTTAAAAAACAACAACACTGGTCTAAACGAATGAGTCACCCCCCCACCCCGTTCCACTGGCAAAAGGGCCCCCTCCCATCCACTGGTATCTTTCTCTGCTCCTCACCTTGCATTTACCTGCTGAGCCAACTCAGGTGGCGGAGGTGGCTGCAGTGGTCACAGCAGCTTCTTTCAGCTGGCCCTGGCAAGGGTAGCAGGTTATTAGGATCCCAGGGCCAGCGGAAGAGTGGAGCGGAGAGGGTTTTGCAGGGTCCTCACCCTTCCCCCTGTCAGGGCAGGAGATGGACGAGGCCGGCACACAAGTTCTGCCCGAGGAAGGGTCTTGTTCCTTGCAGCCCCACTCCGTTAGGCATCACCTGCTGTTTCCTGCCTTTTGTCATGTGTGCAGCTGACTCTGGCAGAAAAAAGGGTTTTTTCCTTGAAAGCGGGAGAAGCCCCAGGAGATGCATTTGCATCACAAGGAAAAATAACAAGACGGCTCCTCACCCCCTTGGGATTTTCTGAGAGCACAGGATGGGGCCCCAGGTAGTCCCAGAACGGCAACATCCAAACCAGAAATGACTGGCTGTCTGGCTGTCATGAAGGAACTTGGGGTGCTTCCAGATGAGGCATTTATGGTCCCATCACCACCAGGCCTCATTCACAGTATTTATGGGGCATGTGTGTGTTTCTAAACGTCTTCAACTCACAGGCCTCCTGTGTTTTCCCATCACTTCTGTCACCTTTTTCTTACTGCAGAAAGAAGAAAGAACTACAGAGTACCTCCCATTAAGGAAAAGCAGCAACGGAACATCAAAATTGGTGGCCATCCTGAATCTCCCACCAATGACCATCATGGGATGACCCCCCCCCCTTGGGTTCTAGTATTCTGAGAGAGGGAGAAAAATGTCTCCCGGTCCACATTCTCCACACCAGGCATCCTTTCGTACACCTCTAGATCATGTCTCCCTGTAGCCTCATTGTTGTTTTTTCCAAGCCAGACAATCCCAGTTGTTGTAACTTTTCCTTGTAGAGGAAGTGCTTCAGCCCCTTGGTCATTTTAGGTGCCCTTTTCTGCCCATCAGTGTGGACAATACTGGGCTAGATGGGGCCAGGGTCAGACTCTGGATGATGCAACATCTGATGTTCCTATGTTCAAAGATGTGCTGCCGTTGAGTTGGTGGTTTCCTCTGTCTCTGTGGTTGACTTCCTTTGGGACTCTTTTTTTCTCATTCTTATGGTATTTTTGAGGCATCCTTTGGACAAAAACTAACCAAGCCTCTCAATTTTAATATCCATAAATGTGGAAGGAAGGAAGGAAGGAAGGAAGGAAGGAAGGAAGGAAGGAAGGAAGGAAGGAAGGAAGGAGAGCAGCTCTAGTCTTTCGCTAAGGGCATGGATGAGCTCCCACAGTCTAGGAAACTTGGAGGTCCTCTATCTATCTGTTCCCTAATCTTTTCTTTTGGAGCTAGCTGAGTTACAACCACAGTTCCAACATCCATTTCTATTCCTCACCCCTGGGTTCCTATGCTTTTTAACCCCCACCCTGTCCCATTTCAATCTATCCCTCCCCACAGTGCTCCTCGTGCAGAAAGGGGCAACTAAATGAAGACGGGGCTGGAGCATCTCTCCTGATAGAAGGTTACATCAGCTGGGATTGCTCAGCTTGGAAAAAAAGGAGGCTGAGGAGAGACCTGATAGAGGAGTAGAAAACTATGCATGGTGTGGAGAATGTGGACAGGGAGACATATTTCTCCCTCTCTCAAAATACTAGAATCCAAAGGAGTCATCCCATGAAGCAGATGGGTGGGAGATCCAGGACAAATAAAAATTTACATACGCATAAAGTACAAAAAATGGTTTTTGAATCGTCTTAGGGTTCAAAACCGTAACCCTAATCCTTAGCAGCCTGAATAACAACATACTGAACTATTACAAGTAGCAATAGACCTGTTGCATAAAATAGCTCTTAGTCATTCCAAAACCACCTTACCAGGTGGGACAGGAAGACATATATAAAAGCTACTAACTTGGCAAACCGCTTGAGTTCAGTAAGCTTTTTACAGCCTTTTAAAAAGCAACAGAATAGTGGCTAAGACAATTCAAAAACATTTTTTGTACTTTATGCATATGTAAATTTTAGTATACCACTGAAGAAGACCATATAGGGTCGAAACGCGTTTGGTTTTGGTTTTATTGCTTATTGTGGTTTTATTGCTTATTGCTTGTATTATGTTTTTTGATGGTTTTATGTAATACCACATAGTTCAGATTTATTTGAATTATATTGAACACTTTTGTTACATAGCTCCTTCCTATCTCTCCTCTCTCATCTCACACTATTGCCCCGCTCGTGCTCTTCGCTCCTCTGATGCCATGTTTCTCGCCTGCCCAAGGGTCTCTACTTCCCTTGCTCGGCTTCGTCCATTTTCCTCTGCTGCCCCTTACGCCTGGAACGCTCTTCCAGAACATTTGAGAACTACAAGTTCAATCGCAGCTTTTAAAGCTCAGCTAAAAACTTTTCTTTTTCCTAAAGCTTTTAAAACTTGATGTTGTGCGGACTTTAAACTGTCAGTTTTACCCTACCCTGTGCCTGCTTACCCTACCCAGTGCCTGTTTACATTCTCTTCCCCTCCTTATTGCTTTACTATGATTTCATTAGATTGTAAGCCTATGCGGCAGGGTCTTGCTATTTACTGTTTTACTCTGTACAGCACCATGTACATTGATGGTGCTTATAAATAAATAAATTAATAATAATAATAATAATAATAATAATAATAATAATAATAATAATAACAACATCTACAGGACTATTGAGAGTGGAACACTCAACAGTTTTTCCACCCCTTCTCCCTAGTTCATTATTTGGTGCCCCCAACATCAGAGGCAGGAAGCCTATATACACCACTTGATGGGGCACACGGGTGGGTGCTGTTGCACCGTGCCCTGCCTGTGGGTCCCTGGGCGACAACGGGTTGGCCACTGTGTGAGCAGAGCACTGGACCAGCTGGACCCCTGGTCTGATCCAGCAGGGCTCTTCTTATGTTGGTACCTACTGAGGGGCTGGAGCTGCAATTGTTGTGACTTCCACTTGCCTTACGTGGCTCAACTCACTGTCCTTTCCCCCACAAAGTTGATGGTCATGCAGGACTACTTGTCACTCATTTTGGGTCGCCACCCACCCACCTCACCTCCATACCCTCGTCCAAGAGTCACTCCAACTGAGTGTCTTGTAGGCCATTTCCATCTGCCAAGTAGCAGGTTGGTGTGTGTGTGTGTGTGTGTGAGAGAGAGAGAGAGAGAGGGGTGGGGGGTCCTGTTGGGAATCTCTTATGAAAATGTATCTCTAAATCACTTGGGGTTGTTTGGTGAAAAGTCTCCCGGGGGGGATCTACACTACTGCTTTAAAGCGCTTTATAACAGTTTTGACAACTGTTGGGGCCCAGGACACACTGCATATACAGTTTTCAAAACGTTTTCAATGTGCTTTAAAGCGCTTTAAAAGCAGTAGTGTAGATCCCCCCTGGTCTTCCCATTCTGTTTGCTTCAAGAGGACTAAGCCAAAGAAAGGGGACACCACAGTTAAAAGGTTTGGGACCTGTCTGAGGTCCCAGGGTGGATCCTCTTGTGGCCCATGCACCATACTGAATTTGGCAGCTAACTGGAGTTGGTGAATGGGGCACTAGGAAGAGAAGCTGAAATAGAAACACGATCCAGCATCTCCCTCACTGATAGTTAGGGGAATTATAATAATTCTTCTGGCCACCCAGAACCTTCCACAGGGCTCCCTTCACCTCCTTGTTACGGAAGCTGTAGATGAGGGGGTTCAACATAGGAGTGATGATACAATAAAGCGTGGAGATCAAGGTGTCGATCCCCAAGGAGTAGCCAGCACTGGGGCGGTTGTAGTTCAAGTTTGCCATCCCAAAGTAGATGATGACCACGATCAAGTGGGAGGCACAGGTGGAGAAGGCCTTGCGCCTGCCGGTGTTAGAGTGGATTCGTAAGATGGCAGACAGAATGAAGATGTATGAGACGACAACAAGTAGAAAAGGGCTCAATCCCACAAAAACGCTGGCCGCGTGAAGGGCCATCTCGTTGACGTAGGTGTCACTGCAGGCAATTTTCAGAAGTGGTGGGACATCGCAGAAAATGTGGTGAATCTTGTTGTTCCCACAGAAGTCCAGGTTGGTGGCCAGTGTGGTGTGAATGGCTGAGTCTAGAAGGCCCCAGATCCAAGAAGCGGTTGCCAGAGGGATACGCACCCTCCTGCTCATGAGGTGAGCGTAGCGCAAGGGTTCACAAATGGCAGCATAGCGGTCGTAGGCCATGACTGCCAACAATGCACACTCAGACCCTGCGCACGTCATCAGGAAGAACATCTGGGCCATGCACTGGTTGTACGAAATTGTTGGCCGCTGGCGCAAGAAGTTCACCAGGATCTTGGGGACGGTGACTGATGAGTAGCAAACATCCAAGGAGGATAAATGGCTGAGGAAAAAGTACATGGGGCTGTGAAGGCGGGAATCCAACTGGATCAGAGTGAATATCACAGAGTTCCCCACCAAAGTGACTAGGTAGATGGCCAGGAACAGCAGGAAGAGGAACGCCTGGCCCTTGTGGACCCCCGAGAAACCCAGGAAGAAGAACTCGGCCACCGGTGTCTGATTGCCGCCTTCCATGTGTTCCATCAGGTTCAGCTCTGAGGACAGGACCAGGAAGGAGCAAAGGTTAATGGGGCAAAGTTGGGTTCCAGATCCCTTGCAAATATGTATGTGGGGATTCCCTTGCAGAAGTGGGTTTGTGGTATGGGTGGTCCTCATTTCTACCTCTTCTGCTCATGGAGTCCCTTATGAGAGGAATGTCTGGGGGCCTTTGGGGATGACGTGGGATCTCAATCTGTTCTTTGACCTGCCACTGAGAGTCAAGCCTGCTCCTGTGTGCATAGCCCCATCCTCCTGAGCTCCATCTCTTGGTCACACAAGCTGTAATGCAAAGCTGGAAACCAGTGGATGGAGGGAGGGAGGGAGAGAGGGGGAGAGAGAGAGAGAGAGAGAGAGAGAGAACCTGCTCATATGCAACTTGGGAAGGTTGCTTAGGCTAACCAAACTTCAACTTCATTGGCTGCCAGTCCAGGTCCGGGCCTGATTCAAAGTGCTGGTATTGACATTTAAAGCCCTAAACGGTTTGGGGCCAGGTTATTTGAAGGAACGCCTTCTCCCATATGTACCTACCCGGACCTTAAGATCATCTACAGGGGCCCTTCTCCATGAGCCCCTGCCAAAGTAAGTGAGGCAGGTGGCTACTAGGAGGTGGGCTTTCTCCGCTGTGGCACCCCGGTTGTGGAATGAGCTCCCCTGAGAGGTCCGCCTGGCGTCTGCACTGTACTCTTTTCATCGCCAGCTGAAGACCTTTTTATTTTCTCAGTATTTTAACACCTAATTTAACTTAAATTTAAATTTTGTCATTTTAATTCTGTATTTTAATCCTATATCAATTCCTGCTGTGTGGTTTTATCCTAGGTGTGCTTTTTATATTGTATTTTGTATTTGGGTTTTTAGATTGTTGGCTGTTTTATTATTATGTTCCTCATGGTTTTAATTTTTGTGAACTGCCCAGAGAGCTTCGGCTATTGGGCGGTATAAAAACGGAATAAATGAATAAATAAATAAACAAACCAAAGTGCATGGGGTTTACCACTAACCACCCCGAGTGCTCCTGTCACACGGGCATGGAACCACGTCCCTAATCATTGTTAGCTTAACCACTGTCTAACTACCTTGCTGTGGGGTGCGGGAGTAGCTGCTCTTCTACAACTGCTTGGAGAACCATGGGAAGTCTGAGAGGGGGCTGGTGGAGTCTGGTGGACAACCCTCCCCCCCGGCTCAGCTTCCCAGACTCCCAACCACAAACCACTGCCACTTACTCGTCCATGTTTTGCTCCTGGGTGAACTGTTTGGCGGTTTACCAATGGCCCGGCGTGGACACCCAACTCCTTAGCAAGCTGCCATTTTGCAGAGAAATGGCAGCTCATTGCTTTCCGTAAAAGATGCCTTACGCAAGCGGTGGCCGAAATGCTGCCATGTAGGCGAGGTCAAGGTGTGGATGGTTGAGCGGCTCTTCCGGAGTTCAGGTCAGGGACCTGGTGGTGGTTCGTTGAACTGCGCAGGGTGGGCGCGGGTGAGTTCCTTGTTCCAAGAGCATGGTGCGGGCGGGGAGGGCGAGTGAGGGGTCTAGCACTCGGCTGCAGCATCGTGTGCTGCTAAACAGACCTTGACTATGGAGATGGCACATGCTGGCAAGAATGGCACCAGCATTTCTGGCCGCTCTTGCCACAGAGCTCTATGGCAGTGCCTCCTTAACCACGGGGGCCTGTTCAGACAAGGGCTAGGGCTACTAACCCTTTTGCAGCAAGTGGCTATTGAGCATGGTTATACAATGGTTATACAGCCACCATGGTTAGGAAAAACATGATTCATGCAACATGCTAAGCCAGCCTTCCTCAACCTGGGGCGCTCCAGATGTGTTGGATGGCATCTCCCAGAATGCCCCAGCAGCTGGCTGGGGCATTCTGGGAGTTGTAGTCCAACACATCTGGAGCGCCCCAGGTTGAGGAAGGCTGTGCTAAGCCATCATGGTTAGCTCCAAACGCTTAACTATCATAGCTTAGCATGTTGTCTGAACAAGGCTAGAGATGGATCGAGATTGGCTGCCTCTCTGAAAAGCACGAGAAAGTCATCGAGCATCGTAACACCAATCCAGTGGTTAAAATAACATCTGAAATTTGCAATGCAAAAACCACTCCACAAAACAAAGAAAGTGCCTTGTTTATTTTACCAGCTTCCTAAAGGCCAACAGGAATTGGGAATTACTTTGGGAAAGTGTGTTCAGGAGTGCAAACCTATACACACGATTATGCTTAATGTGGAGAAAGTAGTTAATATTCAAACTTGGGGTCCCCCAGTGAAGCTGAATGGTAGGAGATTCAGGACAGACCGAAGGGGGCATTTCTTCGCACAGAGCAAAGTTCAACTATGGAACTCACCACCACTAGATGCAGTGGTGGCCTCTGATTTGGATGGCTTTAAAAGGGGGATTGGATAAATTTCTGGAGGAGAAAGGTAGGAACGGCTTCTAGAGACTGCAGTATGAGAGGTGGGGGGCCTTTGTACACTCGTGGCTGGGCAACGTGGGCAAGAGGAACATGGTAGGATGAACGTTGGTCTCATGTCCTGCTTGTGGGTTTCTCATTGGGGGATCTGGTTGGCCATGGTGGGGAACAAGATGCCGGACCTGTTCCTAGAGATGTTTCTCATATATGGCATCAAGGTGATGAAATACACCAGACCCCAACCCCTCCACTTAGTCCTGCCTCCATGACAATCCACCACGCTGTCTCTTTTCTGAGCAGGGCAAAATGGCCTAGTGAGCTGTTCCTTCCTCCTCATTTAAGCCTGCCAAGCTGATTCCTAGCTTCCGCCTTGCCTTCTTTGCCCATCCACCACCCTTTCTGAAACCTCCGCATCTCAAGATCAGGTCTGTCCTTACCCTGAAACTTCGGGGGGGGGGGGGAGGCTAAAGTGCACCTCCTTCTCTACCAAGCGCCCAAGAAAAATACTGCCTCCTCCCCCCCCCCCCCCCGGACACACAGATCTCTGGCTGGTTTATTCTGTCTGCCCCTGCTCATTTTTAGATGTGACCCACACTCAGGGTATCACTTTTTAGCCCCCCACCCACCCCTGGGGAAGGTTTGGTCCTCGTGGTGGAGGGTTGCAAGGACACTAGGCATCCCAAGGGGCCTGATAATAAGCCCATAGGTGGCTCAGCCCCACTGCAAACCCTCTGGGCAGTGATGACGTTGCTGCAAAGTCCTGTAGAGCACTAGAACTTGCATCACTTTCTGGTGCTGAAATGATAACTGGGCACACAAAAAAGTGGGAAATAATAACAATGCATAACCAAGTTCAGGATCCTGTAGCTCAGCCTTCCTCAACCTGGGGCGCTCCAGATGTGTTGGACTACAACTCCCAGAATGCCCCAGCCTGTGTTGGAGATGCAGTCCAACACATCTGGAGCGCCCCAGGTTGAGGAAGGCTGCTGTAGCTGGAGGTGTTTGAGGAATTCGCTCTTGGTGGATTTCCAAATGAAATGACCTCTCAGACTGCTGTGCTGATCAGAACTTAGCTATCCGTTGTGCTTTTGCAAATGTTTGGACTCAAATTCTTGGCATTGTAAACATCTTGAATATGCATGAAAATCTATATTGCTACAAAACGTGCTTTTAAACACATATTAAAATATCTATAGTGATTAAATACATATGAAATACATGCTTAAATACTTAAACACATACTTTGAGGGGATTTAAAGAAATAAATCCACAGATGAATGCAGAATGGGATGGAGTTATTGGTAAAACATGCACAGGAGACAAGGACCAGAAATAGATAGCAGTGCCCATCCCTGTCAGGGAATCTCTCTCCTGAATCTGCAGCCAGTGGAGAAGATGGGTGCAAAGGATCATTTAGGAGGAGTCTCTGAAGCCAGCCCAAGAAGAATGACCATCATGTGACCACTTAAAAGCTTTCTTGCCCTGCTACGGACATTGAATTGCTTTGTGGCCACTTAAAAATCAGCCATCCTCCATTATGTCACCATTGGCCAAATTTATCTACTTTTTGATTTAGACATCCTTCAACAGCCTCCCCCAAAGTGATACCGCCCAGATTGGCTGGATTCCAAGTCTCAGCATCCCCAGCAAGCCAGGCTGGGAAAGGCTGTCCAACACCATGTTAGAAAATGCTGGATTTAAAATGTGCATACATTTTTAAAATTGGTCTGTACAAATGAGTACTGTCCCATCTCAGTGGCAAAAGGGACCCTCCCATCCACTGGTATCTTTCTCTGGTCCTCACCTTGCATTTACCTGCTGAGCCAACTCAGGTGGCAGAGGTGGCTGCAGTGGTCACAGCTGCTGCTTTCAGCTGGCCCTGGCAAGGGTAGCAGGTTATTAGGATCCCAGGGCCAGCAGAAGAGTTGAGCGGAGAGGGTTTTGCAGGGTCCTCACCCTTCCCCCTGTCAGGGCAGGAGATGGACGAGGCTGGCCCTAAAATTCTGCCCCAGGAAGGGTCTTGGTTTCTTGCAGCCCCACTCCGTTAGGCGTCACCTGCTGTTTCCTGCCTTTTGTCATGTGTGGAACCGACTCTGGCAGAAAACAGGGTTTTTACTGAGAGCGTGAGAAGCCCCAGGAGATGCATTTGCATCACTAGAAGAAAAACCAAGAAGGTGACTCCCCGCTTGGGATTTTCTGAGAGCACAGGATGGGGCCCCAGATAGTCCCAGAACAGCAACATCCAAACCAGAAAGGACTGGCTGGCTGTCAGGATGCAGCTTGGGTTACTATTGATTTCAATGGGTCTATTGAGTAGACTCTACTCTGAGCATAACTAAACCTGGCTTCAACCCCAAGGTTTTTTATTCCACAATCACCCTGCTCATTCATGGAATTTTATGGGACGTCCAGGCAACGTCTTCCATTTGCAAACCTCCTGTGTCTTCCACCGCTGCTTCCAATCTTTTTTCTTAGCACTGAAAATCGATTAACGAGAGAAAGATAGAATAGCTGCACAATGTCTTTGTCGCTGGCTGCTCTCAATGGGGAGGGAGCTGTAGCTGTAGCTGAGTGGTAGAGGCCCTGCTTGGCATGCAGAAGGTTTCAGGGTCAATCCCCAGTTTCTCCAGGTAGGGTTAGGAAAGAATCCTGCGGAAACCCTGGAGAGTTGCTGCCGGTCAGTGTGGACAATACTGGGTGAGATGTATATGCAGCTCCCTGCCTTGGCTGTAGATCAGCTCCAGCATCAAGGGAGTGGGCCAGTTGCTGGGAATATGACCATGAGGCGCTCTTGCATTTCTGGCCTACCTGTGGGCGTCCCATTGGGGCACCTGGCTGGCCACCTTCTGAACGGCATGCTGGATTAGAGAGGCCTTGGTCTGATCCAGCAGGGATCTTATGTTCTCATGACTGGTAGTGCTAGCAGGGCAGAAATGCATGATGAAGCATCCAGAAGGAGCAACCAATAACACAGAAAGCAACCCATGGAAATAAAACTGGATTCCCTGCTGGAACCACAACATAGCTTGTCATGTGACATGCTGTCAAGTTCGACTCAAGTACCAAAACCAAGTTGAGACTTGGGTATCCAAGGCTTCATGTCTTCCATTGACTATGATGGGAAATGTTAAAAGGGCTACAACGTCCCCTCCCCACACACATACATTTGTCAGACGTGGATGAAATCTGCAGGATTACGTCCAGTTCTGGGCTCCGCAATTCAAGAAGGATGCAGACAAGCTGGAGCATGTTCAGAGGAGGGCAACCAGGATGATCAGGGGTCTGGAAACAAAGCCCTATGAAGAGAGACTGAAAGAACTGGGCAGGTTGAGCCTGGGGAAGAGAAGATTGAGGGGAGACATGATAGCAGTCTTCAAATACTTAAAAAGTTGTCACACAGAGGAGGGCCAGGATCTCTTCTCGATCCTCCCAGAGTGCAGGACATGGAATAACGGGCTCAAGATAAAGGAAGCCAGATTCCAGCTGGACATCAGGAAAAACCTCCTGACTGTTAGAGCAGTACAACAATGGAACCAGTTACCTAGGGAGGTTGTGGGCTCTCCCACACTAGAGGCCTTCAAGAGGCAGCTGGACAACCATCTGTCAGGGATGCTTTAGGGTGACCATATGACCAGATTTGTCCAGGTTTTTGGTGACAAATCCGGGAGGGGGAGGGGAAATCCAGATTTCTCCAAAGGGCAGCTCTAATGGGAATTAACAAAAATGCTTATAACTCCATTATTTTTTAAGATAAAGACATGAAACTTGGCACAATGGTAGCTCTTAGGAGGGGCTTTAGTTATACCAAATTTGAAACAGATCAGTTCATCCATTGATTTTTTAGGATTTTTTTTAAAATTGAGGTTTTTAAATTATTATTTTTAATATCATCATTTTTAAAGATAAAAAGCTGAAAGTTGGCACCATGATAGCTTTTAGGTAGAGCTTTAGCCATACCAAATTTGAAACAGATCTGTTCATCCATTGATTTTTAGAATTTTTTCTAAATTTGAGGATTTATTTTTTTTAAAATGTTATTTTTAAAGATAAAGAGATGAAACTTGGCACCATGATTTCTCTTAAAAAGGACTTTAGCGATGCCAAGTTTGAAACAGATCTGTCAATCCATTGAGTTTTAGGATTTTTTAAAAAAGTTTGAGGTTTTAAATTTATTTTTTTAAAATAATTTTAACATGGCGACCATGTTGTCCTCCTTTTTGGTTTCCAAAATATGGTCACCCTACTTTAGGGTGGATTCCTGCATTGAGCGGGGGTTGGACTCGATGGCCTCGTAGGCCCCTTCCAACTCTGCTATTCTATGATTCTATGATAAATTTCAGAAAAATAGGTGAAATTGTTTGTTTTTAAGAAAACTGCCAATAACTTTTGATTTCTTGGCAGAATCAGATGAAATTTGCAGGAATAGTTGCGTCTTCTGAGGGAACTGAGCCTGCCAAGGTTTCAATGAATAAGTGCAGATGTTGTGAAAAAGCAGTCTTTACATTTTGTGGGTATCCCAAAAAGGACATGCCTTTCTTCCTATGTTCCTTGTGATCCATTCTTATGAAAACTAGTGTAAAGACCTTGTTGCTCTGGACGCTTATAGTCTGAGGGTGACTCATGCTGTTCCTTGACTCCTGCTATGTCAGTCCTCCAAAAGGTTACTTTCCTACAAGGCAACGGAAGGCTTTTGGCCTTTGCTTCCACCTACCCATTGCCATAGAATGACATTTATTACTTCCCTTCAGGCCTCAAGACCACTTCCTTCCCTCTTCCCCCAAATTTTAAACCCGGCTTTTTCTGGGGCTGCTTTTCCTCCTCTGCCATCGCCTCGGAGCGTTTTCTACCTCCTCTGCCACCATCCCTTCTTCCAACATGGCTGCTCTGAGAGCAAACTAGACTCACAAAGCCCAAGGCCCTCCCTCTGCAACCCGCCTCTGTGTTTTTCTCCTTGTGCTCCTGCGACAGACACAGAGCTATGTGGGATCTGTAGTTCCCCAACTGCCTCAGGCTCCTGGCCAGGCTGTGGAAACAAACATACTCTTTGGCTATTAAAGCTCAATCTTTGAACTTTTTCAAAGTTTCAAAATTTTCTGCATTTCTACTCAGCTCAAGCTTTAGTTTAAAATAAAAATGAGCCAAATTGATGTGTTAGATCTCAAGTAATAAGCCTTACACTACCGTATTCTTATTTGATTTAAGATAAGAATTGTCATGTCTAACCCTTCCAGCCCTGTTTTGGGAGAAGATGTTTCAGGTAATCAGAATCAGATTCAGAACTAGAAGACACAGCGCCAGACACCAGCCAGCCTGGACCAGTGGGGGAGGAAGCTCTCACAGGCGATTCCCCAGCTGGGAGTCAGCCCTCTCCAGCGCTTATCTCCTCAAGGCCAAATCCTACACACTCAGTGTTGATATTTTGAAATTGTGTAAATAATCAAATGTATATTTTACAAAGAATGGGTGTAGTTAAAGATTGAAAGTAGAGAAGCGTAACAGCAAATTAGGCAGGTGTCTGTAATGAAGACAAGAAACACCTGAGTTAATTGATGTTAGTTTGCTAACAGTTTAAAAAGGGAATGTCTTAAACAGTTGGTAGGAGGGGGTCGGAAGGAGGAAAAGAATGTTGTCTCTGTGTGTATGCTCTTAAGTCTAAAAAAGTCTATTTTTCAGTCTTGAAACTGCTTCTAAGCCTCTACTTGCTCAGCTAATTTCCCCAAAACTAGCTTGTGCCCTTGTATTTGTTTCAACCTCAATAAATGTGCCATTGTGGCATTATCCCCTTCACTGCTGTAAGTTTCTTGAGTAAGAATCACCTTACTTAGTCACAGACGCTAGTCTTGGCTTTATATTTGATTCCTCGAGGCAGTAGCTAAATCCTGTCGTTTCTTCCTGTATAATATTGCCAGGATTCGACCATTTTTGTCTGTCTCTTCTGCCAAGACTCTCGTTCACGCACTGGTTATCTCTCGGTTGGACTACTGCAACCTTCTTCTCTCTGGCCTTCCTTCGTCTCACATCAGTCCGCTGGTCTCTGTCCACCACTCTGCCGCTAAGATCATCTTCTTGGCCCGCCGCTCTGACCATGTCACTCCACTTCTGAAATCTCTTCATTGGCTTCCAATTCACTCCAGAATCCAATATAAACTTCTCCTGTTGACCTTCAAAGCTTTTCACGGTCTAGCTCCTTCCTATCTCTCCTCTCTCATCTCACACTATTGCCCCGCTCGTGCTCTTCGCTCCTCTGATGCCATGCTTCTCGCCTGCCCAAGGACCTCCACTTCCCTTACTCGGCTTCGTCCTTTTTCTTCTGCTGCCCCTTACGCCTGGAATGCTCTTCCAGAACACTTGAGAACTACAAACTCAATCACAGCTTTTAAAACTCAGCTAAAAACTTTTCTGTTCCCTATAGCTTTTAAATATTGAGTTTGTTCTGACTCTATACTGTTTAGCTTCACCCTACCCGGTGCCTGTTTACACTTCCCTGTGCCTGTTTGCATTCTCCTTCCCTCTTTATTGTTTACTACAACTTATTAGATTGTAAGCCTATGCAGCAGGGTCTTGCTATTTACTGTGTAATCTGTACAGCACCATGTACATTGATGGTGCTATATAAATAAATAAATAAATAAATAAATAAATAAATAAATAATAATAATAATAATAATAATATTGCCAATGTAAAAAGATTCCTTATAAGCAGGTGTAAGTCCCATTAGAACGTGTGCAAGTTTGTACACGGGTCTAATGAGAGCACATCACGTAACAAGCTGGACATCAGGAAAAACTTCCTGACTGTTAGAGCGGTACGACAATGGAACCAGTTACCCAGGGAGGTTGTGGGCTCTCCCACCCTAGAGGCCTTCAGAGGCAGCTGGACTACCATCTGTCAGGGATGCTTTAGAGTGGATTCCTGCACTGAGCAGGGGGTTGGACTCGATGGCCTTGGAGGCCCCTTCCATTCTATGATTCTATGATTCTATGAAAGGAACTAATCGGTGAATGAAAATTGCTGCAGAGGGAGTTGGAAACAAGGTTGCTGATACCGCATCGTTTGGCGGGCACGGGAGGAAAGCTTCAAAGCAAAAGGTCTGAAAAATGAAACTCCCAGAGACTAATTGCTGGTAGGAAAGATTGTTTAAAAGTTCTCAGAAGGAAAAAGAACTATGCAATCCGAATATGCAATGTAAAGAATTGTATGTTGTTCTATTGCCAGTGCTGAAAAGTAAAGCTATACTCCTATTAACCTACTTGGTGTAAGAACTTATCTTTACAGCAGCGTGAGGGAGTAAGCTTGAATCCGCAGACTCCTTCCTCTCAGTTGAGGAAAGTGTATAAACACAACCCAACACTCAGTGGGAAGTGAGGTTTCTTCCAGAGGTGAGCGTCTCAACAAGCTAGCTGATGCTAGGGTCCGCCGGAAGCTCAAACGCACGGGGCGGAAGGAAGGTGTGAGAAAGTCGGTTTGATTACGCCAGAACCTGACTCCGCACCAGGCGCTCTGAAGTTACGGCGGACAATTGTCTTGCTTAGTTTGCATAGTTTTGCCTAGGGGAACGTTTCCAAGAGGTTAGACTCTATTCAGGTAAAAGAGACATTTGTTGCTTAATAAAAGCTTTGTGGATTACTTAGCAAGCCTCATCATTTGCCTCCCATCGAAAGCAGGAGTGTTCTGAGAAACACGACACGGATATTGTCAGCATAGTCAGCACAGAGGTGGATAGGTACAGCTGTTTATGTGGAAGGCAAGTCCTCAGACTTGGAGGGGTGGGGATTCACTTTGCCTTCCCCCCTCCCAGTGCTTTTTGTGGCAATTTGAAAGTAGCACACATCGTAGAGTTGTCTCCAGGCAAGAAACCTGAAAAGTTTCAGAAGGATAAGTGCAGGGCCTCAGGAGATTTATTTATTTTGCATTTATATCCTGCCTTTTTTTCCTCCAAGGAACCCAAGGCGGTGTACATAATTCTCCTCCTCCTCTCCATTTTATCATCACAACAACAACCCTGTGAGGTAGGCTGGGCTGAGAGTCTGTGACTGACCCAAAGTCACCCAGAGGGCTTCTATGGCCGAGTGGGGACTAGAACCTGGATCTCCCAACTCCCAGTCCGACACTTTAGCCACTACGCCATGCTGAGTTATGATGATTGAAAACTAGTTCTAGCCCTTTTTTCCCCCGTTGTGAAGCCTGGTGGCATTAGAAGAATGTCCATCCCGTGGGCCCATCCTTGCCCCACTCCCGCAAAGCACAGTGATTGGATCCCGTGGTAAAACTATGCCCCAGGATTAGAAGGTGGGCCTGTCAGTTGCTCATCCCCCACTCACACATCATGCTAGCCCAGGGTGGGTGGCAAGCAACACTCGGCACGTGGTTATGTGAACAACCTACTGCGCTCCCATGAGACAATCAGGCAAACAAGCTACACAGAGTATTTTATTTCACCCCTCCTGCCCCCTTCCTCCTGTAGTTTCCCCTACCCCACCCCCACCCCCTACCTGAGCAGGTACCCCCCCCCCCCGCCAGCTTCCTTTGCAGTGGAAACAGAAATCGCTTAAGAGGAGCAGAGCAACAGCAGAAGTATTTTTGTTCCTCTCGCTGAGCAGCTCTGTGGGCGATCCCCGTAATCCACACTGGCACACCAGACAGCATGCTAACCTGCCCTATGTAAAATATCCCTTACTACAGACCATGGGTATGCAGGGTGGCTTCTTTGGGTGGAAATAACCTACCATGTGTGTGTGTGTGTGTGTGTGTGTGTGTGTGTGTGTGTGTGACACATCCCACAGACAATACGCTAACCCATCATGGATTGTTCTGGAAAATAAACCATCAGCGTCAATGTCTTGCCATTGTCTCACTCCCCTCCGTCAGCATTTAGAAAGAGAAAACAAAAGGCACCATTTTTTGGGGGGGGGGGGAGAGATGTTGTCTGCCATTCCAAAGCTGAATTGTGAGCAAAGCCTCATGCAGGGGGGCAGCATCAGTTCTGGGCACTCCGGAGGCCAGCCAGCTTCACCTCGAGAAGCACCAGAAATGGATACAAACTTTTAAGGATTTGAAGAGTGCTCTCATGTCTCCCCTCCATCTTCTCTTCTCCAGGCTAAACATGCCCAGTTCTTTCAGTCTGTCTTCATAGGGCTTTGTTTCCAGACCCCTGATCATCCTGGTTGCCCTCCTCTGAACACGCTCCAGCTTGTCTGCGTCCTTCTTGAATTGTGGAGCCCAGAACTGGACGCAATACTCTAGATGAGGCCTAACCAGGGCCGAATAGAGAGGAACCAGGACCTCACACGATTTGGAAGCTATACTTCTATTAATGCAGCCCAAAATAGCATTTGCCTTTCTTGCAGCCACATCGCACTGTTGGCTCCTATTCAGCTTGCGATCTACAACAATTCCAAGATCCTTCTCTTTCATAGTATTGCTGAGCCAAGTATCCCCCATCTTGTAACTGTGCATTTGGTTTCTATTTCCTAGATGTAGAACTTGGCATTTATCCCTATTAAATTTCATTCTGTTGTTTCATTCTGGTGTTAAAGCATACCATCTGTCAGGGATGCTTTAGGGTGGATTCCTGCATTGAGCAGGGGGTTGGACTCGATGGCCTTGTAGGTCCCTTCCAACTCTACGATTCTGTGATTCTATGGTACAGCTGTGCTGTGCTGGTATTTTGGAGTTCACATGGGTGGCAGTGGCACTATCAAATTTGTGTATGTATGAAGGGAGAGGAAATCCATGGAAGGTCTCTTGTCTAGGACACACCCAAATCTGGAGCCATCTTTGGAGGGGAAGAATCATGGCAGATATCTCTGAGTACCTCAAATGTTTCACATCTGCCACGGACGTCTGCGTGAGGGCTTCTTCTGACTTTGCAGAGCCTTCCTCAGGGCTCCCATCACCTCCTTGTTGCGGAGGGTGTAGATCAGGGGATTGAGCATTGGGGGGACTATACAATACATCGTGGAGACCAGGGTGTCTGTCCCCAGGGAGTAGCCTGACCTTGGCCGGTTGTAGTTAACTAGTCCGTTTCCAAAGTAAATGGTGACCACGAACATGTGGGAGGCACAAGTGGAAAAAGCTTTCTGTCTGCCAGTGTTGGATCGAATCCTCAAGATGGAGGACAGGATGTAGATGTATGAAAGGACGATTACCAGAAAGGGGCTGAGCCCCACAAAAATGCTCGCTATGTGAGCTGCCATCGTATTGACATGTGTATCACCACAGGCAATGTTCAACAAAGGGAGGACGTCGCAGAAAATGTGTGGAATCTGGTTGTCTCTGCAGAAGTACAAGTTGGAGTTCAGAGCAGTGTGGACAGCTGAATCGAGGAAGCCCCAGAGCCAAGCGGCAGTCGCCAGCCGGATACACACCTTGGTGTTCATGAGGCGGGAGTAGTACAAAGGCTTGCAGATGGCTGCATAGCGGTCGTAGGCCATGACGGCCAGCAGTGCAGCCTCCGTCCCCGTGAAAGACATCAGAAAGAACATCTGAGCCATGCATTGGTTGTAGGTGATGGTGTGTTGCTGAGATAGGAGGTTCACCAGGATCTTAGGAACCGTGACTGAAGAGAGGCAAATATCTAAGCAAGACAAATGGCAGAGGAAAAAGTACATGGGGCTGTGAAGGCGGGAATCCAGTTGGATCAGTGCGAATATCACAATATTCCCTGTTACAGTGACCAAGTAAATGGCTACGTATACAAAGGAGAGGTAGGTCTGGCCGTGCAGAATGCCAGAGAAACCCAGAAAGACAAATTCCCTTAGCTGTGTCCAATTCCTGGCTCCCGTTGGGAAGGCAGAATTCGCTTGGAAGGAGAGAAACATGAAGAGGTAACACATTTTGCACACTGGATTCAGCACGGGCTTCAGAGGTAGGGTAGGGATGAACCCCGGAGCCTTGTGGCTGTTGCCATGCAGAAAAGAGGGCTAGACCAACCTTGGTGCAGAGAAGACGCAAGGAAAAGAACAAAACCGAGCCTTCTGACGGTATCCCAGTGGCAGGACCAACAGCAGGACTGTGATCTTCGTCACCATGAATCAGCAGCAATGAAAAGCATCGATTATGGTTTGGGGCTGCAGGTCCATTGCATCGATGTCCCAAGGTTGCATTCTCCACTTACAAGCCAGGAACTATTAATTGCAGGGGATTGGGGAAGAGAGACGCAGGCAGGTGCGCTGCACGCCGCTGTCGTTCTCCTCCCAACGTCGGCAGCAGTTGTCAAGGACTTCCATCCTGTCATTAGGCTAGAGATGCATAGAAAATAAGTAGAGATTTGGCTAATAAAAATTCAGGGTCAAATGTGACATTTGTCATGGAATTTGGACTGAAGAATTTGACGTTTAAAAAATAAATAGCTGGCTTGGGCGTGGGGAGGGGGGAGGGGGTGAAGTCTGATCAAGGCCTCTCTTTTCCCATGCCCTGGCCCTGATCCAGCTCAGGGGCGCTCATGTTAGCTATTTATTTTTTTAAAAATATCAGCTATTCAGGGGGAAACTGTGTGACAAACACCATGTCAATAGCTAGGTCTTAAGAGGATGCACAAACCTTTTCATTTGATTTGATTTGATTTGATTTGATTTGATTTATGAAATGTATTCATTACCTTATGAACTGACTAAATGCAATAGAATGAGCTGATTGGTGGGAGACTCAGGACAAATAAAAGGAAGGACTTCTCCACACAGCGCATAGTTAAATTATGGAACTCACTACCACAGGATGTAGTGATTTGGATGGCTTTAAAAGGGGGTTGGATCAATACCTGGAGGAGAAGGCTATCAATGGCTACTAGCCCTGATAGTTGTGTGCTATCTCCAGTATTTGAGGCAGTAAGCCTGTGTACACCCATGTTCTTGCTGGGGCACATGGGTGGGAGGGTGCTGTTGCACCATGTCCTGCTTTTTTGCTCCCTGGTCAACGGCTGGTTGGCCACTACGTGAACCGAGTGCTGGACTAGATGGACCCTTGGTCTGATCCAGCATCCGGGCTCTTCTTATGTTCTAATAAGGGGTGGGGTCAGACAAAATCAAACCATGACATTCATTTCAGCATTTTTAAAATGTGAGAGAAGAAAAAAGGGACTTCATCTTTGCCTGCCTTCTAGGAAGTTGGCATGGTGGCTTTTCATATTTTCACATCGTTTGTAACTGCGAGTCGCTTTACAGTTTTTGTGTTTTGCAGCAGGGCCGTCCATACCTCCCTGAGCTTGCATTTTGGTTTGTTTCTGGTCTTGCCCATGTTTACACTGTTCTCCCTTTGGAGGACTAATTATGTGTGTCTAGATCAGTGAGGTCTTGTGGATAAGGGCTTTCCATGTAAACGTTTAGGGGACTTTGCAACAGAAGCTCCGGTTTCAGTCCTGAGCATCTCCACTTAAACTGCTCTGCCCCACGTTTGAGACCCTGAAAAGCTGCAGCCAATACGAGGGCTGAGTCTCCAGTGACCTGGTTCAGTATAAGACAGCTTCTTGCTCCAGAGTTTCTCTAGAGATCTTTTCCAGAGAAGTCTCTTGTTTTTTCCCTATAGATTTTTTTACTTAGCACTGCTTAAGTCAGCATCCTGCCTTGATGCCAACTAAACCTTTGGTAGTTTTAACATTTTTGTCTTGAGTCCATCTGGCCATGAGTTAATTGTGGGGCAAGCTTTAGAAATGCCTGCCTCTGTTGGCTTCCAGCCCATGGGGAGCTGGTTCTGCATCTGCAATCACAACTTGGATGCCAAGTTCAGAAGAGGACTGCAAATGTTGCCTTTGGAAAGCCTGTAGCAACTCTCATCGTGGGCTGGGGGCGATCACAGGCAGGATTTTGAGCATATCCCCTGCCCAGGAAAATCAAGAATGGTTCTAGTCTTCTGACCACAAAGCTACTCACGCTTGCGATGGCTGGATTCCTTCTCCTCCTGCTGGGAGATGGAGGCATTCAGGTCTGGGTCACCCTGGAAAGAGGATGTTCTTCTCTGCCAGACAGTGTGGGTGAGGGGTACCTCCAGGATGGAGATACAACTTAAGTTAGAACTTACAGGATGCCAGAGCCTGGCATATCCCCCCAAATGGGGCAACCACAAATATGTGTCACACTCCAACATTTCATCTCCAGTGCCTACGAGCAAGTCACTCTTGTTGAGTGAGGACAGCAGTGCCTGGAGGGGAGGATGTTTTACCGAGCATGGGGAACCCTGGGGATCCAACTGCAGAGGAAACCAAGAGGGAGTAAGATGGAGATGGGAGAAACTCACAGAAAACAGTTCCTCACAGGGGGATTTCTAGCCAGCACAATGGAGCACTGCAGAAGAAGGGTCCAGCGTACGCAAGCCATACCCCGAGAGCTGTCTGGGGCTGCTTAGAAATGAAGGACTCTTAATGCCACCTGTCAATGATGCTGTTTTGACTTTTCTTTCTTATTTGATTTTCTGTCATAAGGAAAAAGATGGAAGAAGCAGTGGGGGGGGGGGCGAAAGGGAGGGCTGCAAATGACAGTTGACAGAGGTCTGCCCCACCACTACCACCCCGACAAAAGTCCCTGAATGTCGCGGCAAGGCAATTGCGCAGTGTAGCGAGTTGGTTAGTGAGCAGAAGATGTGGCCTTCACATTGTCCTTGTTCTTCACCTCCGACTCCCCGTGACTTCGTGGATATGCTGTTTATTAAATGTATATAGGGCAGTTTAGTATAAAATAAAGGGCAGTTTTCCTGTGTCTTAAAACAGGCCATCTTCTGTAGGCTTCTCATAGAGAGAGATCGCTACCAAGCCAGCACCAGTCCACATAGCAACGATTGCTAGCTGTCTAATGCTGATAAAGGTGTGATCCTCATGCCAACGTTTATGCAACCTCCTAATTTCCTCTGTTTGCTTTAATGTTTTATCTCACTAAGAAGATGAAGAGTCCCCCCCCCCCAGGATAGAATGTTTGTTTGTTTATTTATTTATTGCATTTTTATACCGCCCAATAGCCGAAACTCCCTGGGCGGTTCACAAAAACTAAAACCATTCAAAGTATATAACAAACAGTATAAAAGCATGATATACAATACAATATAAAAGCACAAACAGGATAAAACCAGCAGCAGTGCAGAAATACAGATTTAAAAAACAAAATTAAAACAGCAAAATTAAAATTGAATTTATAGACTATTACAATGTTGAGAATATAAAAAGGTCTTCACCTGGCATCTACACTATATCCTTTCAGAACCTCCTTAGGGTGCTCATTCCACAGCCGGGGTGCCACAGCAGAAAAGGCCCTCCTCCTGGTAGCCACCTGCCTCACTTCCTTTGGCAGGGGCTCGCGGAGAAGGACCCCTGAGGATGACCTTAGTTTCCAAGCAGTATTTTATTGTGTTTTTATTTGTGTTGTACTCCGCCTCGATCCAGAGGGAGAGACGGGTAACAAATTATTATTATTATTATTATTATTATTATTATTATTATTATTATTATTATTATTATTATTACTACTACTATTCATATGGGAAGAGGTGTTCCTTCAGATAGCCTGGCCCCAATGTTGGCACTTCTTAGTCATAGAGAGAGGTAAATCATTACCTGCCTGCAATGTTTTCTGCTTGTTCTAAATATTGGGAAATGGTATAAAAGATTGGGCTGAGGCCTAAGGGTTTGAATGGTTTTAGTTTTTCTGAACTGCCTTGGGAGCTTCAGCTATTGGGCAGTATAAAAATGCAGTCTGACATCCATCCCTGGGAAAATTCTGGAGCAGATTATAAAGAAGTCTGAAATCAATGCAGTGATTGCTAGAAGCCAACATGGATTTGTCAGGAACAAATCCTGTCAGACTAATTTGATCTCATTTTTTGATCAGGTAACCTCCCTTGTGGACTGTGGGAATGCTGTGGACGACATATATCTTGACTTCAGCAAAGCTTTTGACAAAGTACCACATGACATTCCGATTAACAAACTAGCTAAAAGTGGGCTAGATGGAACAACTATTAGGTGGATTCACAGTTGGCTACAGAATCGGACTCAAAGAGTGCTTATCAATGGAACCTTCTCAAACTGGGGAGAGGCAACAAGTGGGGTACCGCAGGGATCAGTCCTGGGCCCAGGGCTCTTCAACATTTTTATTAATGATTTGGACGAGGAGGTGCAGGGAACGCTGATCAAATTTGCAGACAACACAAAATTGGGTGGGATAGCTAATACCCTGCAAGACAGAAACAACCTTCAAAGTGATCTTGATAGGCTGGAGTGCTGGGCTGAAAACAATAAAATGAAATTTAATAGGGATAAATGCCAAGTTCTACATCTAGGAAATAGAAACCAAATGCACAGTTCAACTTTGAGGCTGAAGAGTTGTGTGAGTTTCCTTAGCATGTTTTTTTTTTTTTTTTTGCATCCATTATCTATCAATAAACTGTTATTCCTTCCACAAGTGGTCTAGTTTCATCTTGGTAATAATTAGGGCTGTGCACGGACTCCCTGATCCACTTCGTGGTGCGATCCGGAACTTCTGGATCGGAGCCGATCCTCTTTGGGCCAATCCGCCCATCCCCGCTCGGCTCTGCGGAGCGAGATCCGGCTCCGCTGCCATCGCCTCATGGACGGCGGTGCCAGGTAAGCCAACTCCCCCACCCCCTTACCTGTGTCTGTCGTCGCGGGCTTCAATTGAGGCCCTGGCTTGAAGCTGGAAGAGGCCTCGGCCTTCACTTCCGGCTTCAACTGGGGCGTCAACTGAATCCTGCAACAGACCGCGACAGACACAGGCAAGCCTCCCTCCTCCCTGCCCCCTTACTTGGCTCCGCCGCTGCCGCCGCCACCGCATGGACGGTGGTGCTGGCGGCGCCGGGTAGGCCAACCCCCCCCCCGCCCCCTTACCTGCGTCCGTCGCTATCGTGGGCTTCAATTGAGGCCCTGGCCTGAAGCCAGAAGAGGCCTCAGCCTTCACTTCCAGCTTCAACCAGGGCCTCAATTGAAGCCCGCGATGGACTGTGATGGACACAGGTAAGCCTCCCTCCTCCCTGCCCCCTTATCTGGCTCCATCGCCATTGCCGCAGGGTCTGCAGCGGCGGCGGCAGTGCCTGATGAGTCCCCCCCCCCCACTTACCTGCGTCCGGAGCGAGGTGATCCTCTTCGCCTCGATCCGCAGCCCCCTCCCCGACTCTCTTCACCTCTGTCTTTTCCAGACCCGAATCAGGCCGCCTCGCTATTGCTTCTCCAACCCAAAGAGAAGCGGAGCACAGCCCTAGTAATAATATCTATTTTGACTGGGCCCTGAGTAGATCAGGCTCCAGAATAAAACACACAGTAAAAGTGTGATCTGATTCCCCCAGAGAGGTAACAACAATCCAAAGTGCTGATGGACTTGTCCCTAAGCTTGGTACCACTGGGAGAGAGAGGGCAGGATTGTGCTACTCCTAGAAGGAAACTTCTGATCTCTTTTTTTTAAAAATATATTTTTATTTTTCTACAATACTTAAACATACACATTACATCCTTTCATAAAGAAAAACAACAACAACATACTACATAATGTTCAATATTGAATACAAAATATCTTATCTTAATAACATAATCAAAATTAACATAGAAGTGCACCCCCCCACCCGGGATCTCATTCCTGATTCCAGAATCTCATACTTTCTTCTGCTGGTGGTTTCCCACTTCCTTTAGAAAACACAAATATTAGGAACTGTTTCCAAATTCCTTCAAAATCATTTGATTTAGCTATACCTCTTCTCCATTTAATATTACTTGTCAATTTATCATTAATAGCTATATCCCATACTTCTTTATACCATTCTTCAATAGAATATTCCCCTTGAATCTTCCAGTTCCTAGCTACAATCAATCTTGCTGCAGTCAACAAATTCGTTATCAGTTCCTTAATTTCCTTTTTACATTTAAAATCTTCTTCAAATAGTGACAGCAATGCAACTTTTGGTGTTCGTTCTATTTTCATTTCCACAATTTCTTCAATCTCCAAAAACACCATCTTCCACAATTTCTGAACATAGTTACATTCCCACCACATATGCAAATACGTTCCTTTAACCCCACAACCTCTCCAACAATTTCCTGATTGCTGATTGTTTATCTTATTCAATCTAACCGGAGTTAGGTACCACCTCCATACTATTTTAAAATAATTCTCTTTTATTCTTACTGACATATTTCTCAACGCTCTTTGTTTCCATAATCCCTCCCAACCCTGTTGTCCTATTTGTACCTTCAAATCTGTCTCCCAAACCATTTTACCCGAATTATCCACCGTCCCTTTCTCCACCAATATTCTATATATTTCACTCATCAACCCTTTTAACACTGTTCTTTTCTCCCTTTCATTTTCTTTCTTAACTATTAATTCCTCAAACTTCGTTAATTCGCTACAATCTCCATTATCTCTTACCCACTTTTTAGTCCACTGTTCTAATTGCCTATAATTTAAACAAGTTAATTTTTTATCCTTAAGAACTTCTTCCATATCCTCTCTTATGTTCATTCCTCTTAACCATTCCCTTAATTTCATTTTATTTTTTTCTATTAAAACTTTACTTAATCTACTCTTTAATTCCTCCGGGAAATTCTTCAACATTATTACCGGTGTCAAAGGAGAGCTGCTTGGAAGCAGCTCCCCTTTATATTTACTCCAAATTTCCCAGTGAGACCTCAGAAGCGGGTTATTTATACTTTCCACCCATTTTTTTTCCCTTCCATAAAAAATACATTCTCCAAATTAGTCTCTATATTACTTGTAGTTTTATCTTCCATCCAATCTAATTCCCCTAATCCTATAATTGCCTCCACAATATGTCTTAATCTATTAGCTACATAGTATAATTTAATATTCGGGAGACCCAATCCTCCCTTTTTTGGGCTCAAATACCATTTACTTTTATTTACCCTCGCTTTCTTATTACCATTACAATAATTATTTATAATCCTTTGCCAACTTTTTAACTCTAATTCTGAAATTTTTATTGGTAGCATCCTAAACACAAAATTAATCTTTGCTAAAATCTTCATTTTTATTAATGCTATTCTTCCAAACCAAGATAAATTTAACCTTTTATATTTCTCCAATTTTGCTAAAATCTCTTTTTTAACACATTTAAATTCTCTTTCTCTAAACTCTCTAACTTCTGCATAATTTTTATTCCCAAATATCTAATCTGATTCTTAACTCTCAATTCTCTTCCCTTTTCTTCCCAATCCTTCTCTTCCTTTTTAGTATAATTAAACAACATCATTTCTGATTTAGAACAATTTATTCTTAACCCCGTGATATCCTCAAATTCTCTCAGTTGCTGTTTAATTCTCTCCATCTTCTCTATTGGATTTTTTATCGTCAACAACGTGTCATCTGCAAATATATTCAATTTAATTTCTTTCCTACAACCTATTCCTTCAATCTCCTCATCTTCTCGTATTGCATTCGCCAATAATTCCATTACCATTACAAATAGGACTGGTGAGAGCGGACATCCTTGCCTTGTCCCTCTGGCGAGTCGTATCTTATCTGTCACACCATCATTCACTACCACTACGGCTGTATTTTGAGAGTATAACTGTTCTATTATAGCTTTAAATTTATTTCCAAACCCCATTTTATTTAAAACCATCTTTAAAGCTTGCCAGCTCAAACAATCAAAAGCCTTAAAAATATCCAGTGCCAGAATTCCCGCTTTAACCCTAGACTTATTTATCACCTGTATTACATTTAATACTCTTCCCACTAAATTAGACATCTGTCTACCTACTACAAATCCACATTGGTCCTCCCCTATATATTCCTCTATAAATTTATTCAACCACCTTGCTAAAATAGTTGAAAAAATCTTAGCATCTTGGTTTATTAATGAAATAGGTCTATATGAATCAGGGACAGTCAAATCTTTATCTGGTTTTGGTATTAAAATTATTAATGAATGTTCCCATGATTCTGGTGTTCTTTCCCCTTCCAATATGGAATTATACAAATTCAATAATTTTGGTACTAAAATTCTTTTAAAAACCTAGACCATCTGGACCTAGACCATCTACCCCTGGTGATTTACCCGGCTTCAAATTCTCAATTACTTCTTCTACTTCTCCTTGAGTTATTACCTTTTCCATTAACTCTTTATGCTCTATTTTTATTCTCTTCTTTATATACTTTTCTATATAATCTTCCAACTTTTGTTTTTGAGTATCCTTTCCCTTATACAATTCTTGATAAAACTCCTGAAAAATCTTAACTTTATCCTTCATTGTATGACAATACTTCCCTTGTTTATCCTTCAAAATCCCTATCCCATTCCTGGCTTTTTCTTTTTGTGTGAGTCTGGCAAGCAATCTAGAATTCCTATTACTGTTTTCAAAATACTCCCTTTTCATATATATTATCCAAATCTGGCATCATATCATTGAACCACTTCAAAACTATTTTTCTCAACTCCTCTGCTGGTTCTTCAACAAATTGTTTAATTTGTACATTACAACGACGATCCTGATCTTCAAGCTGGATCAACTTTAGATCTTGACCTTGAAATTTCACCTCACAACTTTTTTCAAAGACATCCTGTTTTTTCACAAGTGCTTTTACTTCCACATCCAGCTTCTTTATATCTCTGTCATTCTGCGCGACCTTATCTGCAAGCACCCCCATCCTTGCTGCTGCGTTTTTTTCATTAACATCCATCTTCTTGCTCAATGTTGCAGTGCTGTCCAGAATCAGCTTCTTCAATTCTTCCAATGCAGTTGAAATTGGCACCGTACCAGATCCCTCCGCCATCTCGACAAATCCGTTACTTTCGCTTCCACTACTTTGTGAGTCTTTTTCTACAGACACTTTCTCAAGAAGGGCCAAATTATGATTAGAAGGATGAACTCTTTGCCAGGAAGCCTTCCCCGTTTTTTGTTTTTTTTTTCAATTTTCTAACGTTCGACATGGATCTATTTTTAACTCTCAGTCAATGTCCCGTTTACAGTCCACACCGTCTCTCTTCCTACGCAGATAAACACTTTCTTCTTCGGTGCTTTTTAAAGGGTGAATTTACTGCCAATTAAACCTTTCTCTCAGATTAGGAGTATATAAATCACCACTTTATCAGACTAGAAGACAGGAGAGCTCTAACATTCCAAAGTTAGTTTCGTTTTCTTGCTCCCCCCTCCTTCCGTCTGTTTACAGCCAGAGAACGAGCTGCTTTCCTCCTCCTTATTCTGAGTCTGCTTCCGAAAAACAGGATTTTCACCCTCTCTTAACAATCATAATCATCTTCCTTCATTTTCATTAACGACCCATGCCTTTTAAAATGAGATAATTAGCTTTTCAGATCCCCCGATCGGGAGCCTTTAAGGAGAAACCTTACCCGCCATGGCGTCCGCCTCCGCCTCCGGAAACTTCTGATCTCAGGGGCTTCCAAGTATCCAGTGCCATGCTGAGCAGCTGCTAGCAGGGCAGGAGGAACCCTGGAGGCAATTTTCACCTCCCCAGCCTCCTGTTACATAATTTCCCTCTAGATGGACCTTTGCGTGTACCTAAAGAAAGCATATTGGCAAGGATTGGGCTGATGCTGGCAAAGCCGTAGAATTTCTCCTATCAAGGCCTCTCCCCTCCCCTCCCCTCCCTCCCCTCCCCTCCCCTCCCCATCCACTGGAACACCCCCCTTTCCTTCCCTTTGAGGCTGCATTTGTGATCTTGGGAAGCAGTTGCCACAGTTCTTTCCACGATAGTGGGATGGGGCAGGCAGGGGACATAACTCAAGAGTTCCTCTCCTGAGTAGGGTTGCCATACGCCCCGGAAAACCGAGAATGTCCTGATTTCCAGGAGGTTCTGAAATGTCCAGACCACCTGAGTAAGAATCCCGGATTCCTGGTCCAGCCGTCCGGAGAAATTCTGACCTCCAAAATGGTGCCTTGAGCCTGCTTAGTGGAGTGGCGGCAGCAGCAGAGAAAACGACGCATCAATCTGGCGCCTTTTCCAGAGCATCACGGCTCCTCCACAGGCTCATCTGAGTCACTCACCGAGACTCATCTTATTGCGCCTGAGGCTGCGTAGAAGAGGAACAACCGTGAGGAAAGGCGCACGTGCGCTCCTCCGGCTACCTGAGTCCCAGGCCATGCAAAGGAGTTTGGTGAGCTTCGCTGGTTGCAGTCTGTTCTTCTTGAAAGGACCATTGTCTTGTTTAGTTTGCATAGTTTTGCCTTGAGGAAAGTCCCTAGAGGTTGGACTCTCTTCATTTGGGAAGAGATGTTTATTGCCTGAATAAAGCTTTGTGGTTTAAGTGGCAGACCTCTTTATTGTCTCCCAATGAGCGGGAAGTTTTGGGAAACATGACACTTATGACCGATCATCATTGAATGTGTGGGTTTTATTCTGTCTAACTGGCTAGAACAGACACCCAATCGTAGAATCTATGTGATGGCCTTCCAGGGATTTGAATAGTGCTCTCATGCCCCCACTCTGGTCTTCTGAAGGCTCAACATACCCAGTTCCTTCAACCTTTTCTCATGGGACTTGCTATCCATACCCCAAACATCTTCATTACTCTCCTTTGACCCCATCCCAATTTGTTTATATTGAAGTGCAGCACTCAGAACTGTTCACAGTACTCCAGATGAGGTCAGACTACTGCAGAATACGGTGGACTCATGCGACCTAGGAAATTTTGTGAACCGCCCAGAGAGCTTCGGCTATTGGGCGGTATAAAAATGTAATAAATAAATAAATAAATAAATATGGTTCTATTAATGCAAACAAACATTTTTTCGTGTGTGCACTGTGAATTTCTCTGGACACACGGGAGATGGTCCCTGGGCCTCGTTGGAGAACTAGATCCTAAGGAATGAGAATCTCATGAAATGCTTCTGTTACTGAGCCCTCCCCCAGATCTGTTAACTCAGCAGCTTTGTCCTCTGAGGACAAGGATTTGGGGTCATTTTGAATTTTGTTCCTGTGTTCCAAGGTATTCGCTACCTCCCAGTTTTGTAACATCCCCAAAATTTAATAACAATCCCCCACCATCCTTTTATCTAAGTCATTATTATTATTATTATTATTTATTTATTTATTTATTTATTTATATAGCATCATCAATGTACATGGTGCTGTACAGAGTAAAACAGTAAATAGCAAGACCCTGCCGCATAGGCTTACATTCTAATAAAATCATAATAAAACAATAAGGAGGGGAAGAGAATGCAAACAGGCACAGGGTAGGGTAAACAGGCACTGGGTAGGGTAAAACTAACAGTATAAAGTCAGAACAAAATCATTGATAAAAATGTTGTCCTATGCCAGGCCCAGGACCAAGCCCTGTAGCATTCGACTCAAAACCTCCCTCTAACTGAATGAGGAACCATTGATGAGCGCTTTCTGAGTATGCTTTTCCAACCAGCTCTGAATGTACCTGACAGTACGATCATCTAGTCCACACTTAATCAGGGGGGGATCCGCACGTCGCTCCCAGAGCGCTTCTATGCGGTCCCAGTGCATCCCGAAAACTATAGTGTGACTTCCCTGTAAAAGAAACGACGAAGAGCCGTCCATACTGCCGGCGAGGAGAGCTCGGCAAAAGAAGGCGGGGTGAAAAGCGGAAGAAGCTCTCCAACCCACCTTCTTTTGCCGAGCTCTCCTCTGCGGCGGCTGCGGCGGCAGCATGGACAGCTCTTCGTTTCTTTTACAGGGAAGTCACACTATAGTTTTCGGGTGCACTGGGACCGCATAGAAGCGCTCTGGGAGCGACGTGCGGATCCCCCCCGGTTGATAATATTATGTGGGACCTCAGCAAGGGCTTTGCTGAAATCATAGAATCATAGAATAGCAGAGTTGGAAGGGGCCTACAAGGCCATCGAGTCCAACCCCCTGCTCAATGCAGGAATCCACCCTAAAGCATCCCTGACAGATGGTTGTCCAGCTGCCTCTTGAATGCCTCTAGTGTGGGAGAGCCCACAACCTCCCTAGGTAGCTGATTCCACTGTCGCACTGCTCTAACAGTCAGGAAATCAAGTTAAATCATGTCTGTATCATTCCTATAATCCACTAAACTCATAACACTAAACTCAGTCCTGGGCCCAGTGCTCTTCAACATTTTTATTAATGATTTGGACGAGGAGGTGCAGGGAACGCTGATCAAATTTGCAGATGACACAAAATTGGGTGGGATAGCTAATACCCTGGAAGACAGAAACAAACTTCAAAGTGATCTTGATAGGCTGGAGTGCTGGGCTGAAAACAACAGGATGAAATTTAATAGGGATAAATGCCAAGTTCTACATTTGGGAAATAGAAACCAAAGGCACAGTTACAAGATGGGGGATACTTGGCTCAGTAACACTACAAATGAGAAGGATCTTGGAATTGTTGTAGATCGCAAGCTGAATAGGAGCCAACAGTGCGATATGGCTGCAAGAAAGGCCAATGCTATTTTGGGCTGCATTAATAGAAGTCTAGCTTCCGAATCATGTGAGGTCCTGGTTCCTCTCTATTCGGCCCTGGTTAGGCCTCATCTAGAGTATTGCGTCCAGTTCTGGGGTCCACAATTCAAGAAGGACGCAGACAAGCTGGAGCGTGTTCAGAGGAGGGCAACCAGGATGATCAGGGGTCTGGAAACAAAGCCCTGTGAAGAGAGACTGAAAGAACTGGGCGTGTTTAGCCTGGAGAAGAGAAGATTGAGGGGAGACATGATAGCACTCTTCAAATACTGAAAAGGTTGTCACACAGAGGAGGGCCAGGATCTCTTCTCAATCCTCACAGAGTGCAGGACACGGAATAACAGGCTCAAGTTAAAGGAAGCCAGATTCCGGCTGGACATCAGGAAAAACTCCCTGACTGTTAGAGCAGTACGACAATGGAACCAGTGACCTAGGGAGGTAGTGGGCTCTCCCACACTAGAGGCCTTCAAGAGGCAGCTGGACAACCATCTGTCAGGGATGCTTTAGGGTGGATTCCTGCATTGAGCAGGGAGTTGGACTCGATGGCCTTGTAGGCCCCTTCCAACTCTGCTATTCTGTGATTCTATGATTCTATGAACCTGATCAAAGATATGGGATTATTCTGGCAGGATTTATTCTTGACCAATCCATGCCTGCTCATAACTAGGCACAGAATTGTTATCAAAATGCTTACAAATGATTCCTTCATCATCTGTCCTAGATCCTCAGTATTGAAGTTAGACTGCTAGGTCTGTGTTTTCAATGTAAATATTTTGTCCATCATCAGAAGATTGGGCAACATTTGCTTGTCTCTTGTCTCATGGCACCTCGTCTGTTTTCAAAATTTTCAAAGATGATAGACAAAGGTTCTGCGAATACACCAGAAAGATCCTTAAGAACCCTGGGATAGTGACATCTGGCCCTGAAGACCTGAATTCATTTCTTAACAAATGCCTTATCAAACTTGACTTCAATCCTGAACCCTCATACATTATGCTACTTTTCTGAAGATACAGTCTCCCTTTTGGAAGAAGATGGAGGCCAAAGAGGAGCTGAGCATTTCTGCCTGCGCTTTGACAACAGTTAACTTTTCACATCCTTATTGAGCTCTGAGCCTGCCATCTTCTCTCCCTTGGTTTGAATATAGATGTAAAAGCCCTATTCCATTACACTTAGCATCTGAACATTCTGAGCTTTTGCTTTCGTAATACCTTCCCTACAAGTCAGGGCTACTTGACGAGGCCTTTTTCTTTTAATTTCATAGAATCATAGAATAGCAGAGTTGGAAGGGGCCTCCAAGGCCATCAAGTCCAACCCCCTGCTCAATGCAGGAATCCACCCTAAAGCATCCCTGGCAGATGGTTGTCCAGCTGCCTCTTGAAGGCCTCAAGTGTGGGAGAGCCCACAGCCTCCCTAGGTAACTGGTTCCATTGTCGTACTGCTCTATGACAACGGAACCAGTTCCTTTTATGTAGCCATATCAGCTTTTTTTGGAAGACTTCTTTATTTTTGTTTTTTACTCTCATTGGGATTATTTGAGACTGTGCCTTTACTAACTCCTCCCTCAGGAACTCCCACGCATCAACTCAATGCGCATACGCCAGTGATGGAATATACCATCAAAAATAACACTTAAACGGCCCTCTGACAGTGGAGAACCTTCCTCAGAGCTGCCTTCACCTCCTGGTTGCGGAGGCTGTAGATGAGGGGGTTGAGCATAGGGGTGACTATGCAAAACATTGTGGCGATGAAGGTGTCTGTCTCCAGAGAGTAGCCAGTACTTGGTCTGTTGTAGTTCAGGAATCCATTTCCAACACAGAGGGTGACCACAGTGATGTGGGAGGCACAGGTGGAGAAAGCTTTGTGTCGGCTGGTATTGGAGCGAATCCGCAGAATGGAGTCCAGGATGTAGAAATATGACAGGATGATGAAGAGGAAGGGACCGAGCCCCACAAAGATGCTTGTGATGTGATTGGCCAGTTCGTTGACACGTGTATCACTGCAGGTGATTTTCAAGAGTGGGGGGATGTCACAAAATATGTGGGGAATCTGGTTGACTCCACAGAAGGACAATGTGGACGCCAGAGTGACATGGACAGCTGCATCTAGGAAGCCCCAGACCCAAGTGGCCACAGCGAGCTGGATGCACACCCTGTTACTCATGAGGTGGGAGTAGTACAGAGGCCGGCAAATGGCAGCATAGCGGTCGTAGGCCATGACAGCCAGCAGGGCAGGCTCACACCCAGCAAACCCGATCAGGAAGAATGTCTGGGCCAGGCACTGGTTGTAAGAGATGGTGTGTTTCTGGCGTAGGAGGTTGGCCAGGATCCTGGGCACGACAACGGAAGAAACACAAATATCCAAGCAGGACAGGTGGCTGAGGAACAAATACATAGGGCTGTGGAGACGGGAATCCATTAGGACCAGGATTAATAGCATGAGGTTGCCCATCATGGTGGCCACGTAGGCAGCGAGGAAAATCAAGAAGAGGTAGGCATGGCCGCTTGAGAGGCTGGAGAAGCCCAAGAAGATAAACTCTCTAAGCTGTGTTTCGTTCTTTCCATCCATGTGTCTGCAAGGAAAGAGAGGTGGCATGTGAGGAAAGCCAAAGGCCTTCAGGGGCCTTTTTAGAACTTCCTGACCCGGCTGGCCATGCGCACCCTGTTACTCATGAGGCAGGAGTAATACAGAGGCCGGCAAATGGCAGCATAGTGGTCGTAGGCCATGACAGCCAGCAGGGCAGGCTCACATCCAGCAAAGACTATTTGGGCCAGGCACTGATTGTAAGATATGGTGTGTTTCCGGCATAGGAGATTGGCAAGGATCTTTGGCACAGGTGCAGGCTGAAAAGTGAGGCTAGAGCTAGAGGCTTTATAGGACCAGGCTGGATCTTATTGGGCCTGGTGTCACCTGACCTCTGCTGAGTACACAACTGCAGCTCTACCCACCAACAGGGAACAGGCCAGTAGCGCCCTCCTCTGCGATTTGCAGGAGCAGCCCAAGGAATAATAAGGGCCAAACTACATTGCATGCGATTTGTCATTGCATTTGTGTCATGGACTGTAATCCCCTCAAGGAACGTTAGTTATTGGGCAGATTATAATGTACTAAACAAATAAAATGAATTTGTTTTTAAAACAAGAATAGGTGCCACCAGGGAGAGTTGGGGCAGGGAGAGAAAACTGAACCAGAACCTTACTGTGAGGAGAGGAAGTTTAACTACAGTGACCCTATGGAAAGGAGGACAAGGTGCCTATATCTTTAACAGTTGTATTGAAAAGGGAATTTCAGCAGGTGTCATTAAATATTTATTAAAGCCTGGTGTATGCATGCAGCACCTTCATCACAGCAGTTAAAGCTGCAGGAGCCCTGCCCTCTTTTGTAGCTGGTCACTGTAGTATATCCAGAGGGGCTCCTACAGCTTTAATTATTGTGATGAAGAGGGAGTTTCACCAGGTGCTGTATGCATACAAATGACACCTGCTGAAATTCCCCTTTCTATACAACAGTTAAAGATACAGGAGCCCTGTCCTCCTTTCCATAGGGTCACCCTAGTTTAACCCTTTCCTTCAATGTCTCCAGAGGCTTTGGATCAATGGGGCAGGGAGGTGCCACTGAGATCCCTATTTCATAGGGCGACTTCAGGGAATCACCAAATGAATGGAAAACAGAAGAGCCTTGCTGGATCAGACCAAAGGTGTACCTTGTAGAGCAGACTGCCTCCAAAATAGCCTACAAGTCTTCAGAGACTTCAGAGAGAATGTCATCCAGATCACCTCATTAGACCAACCTTTCCCCAGTGCCCTCCAGATGAGAATGTAAGAACATCAGACGAGCCCTGCTGGATCAGACCAGGGGTCCATCTAGTCCAGTACTCTGTTCACACAGTGGCTGTTGACCAGGACCCCACAAGAAAGGCACAGGTGCAACAGCACCCTCCCACCCATCTTCCCCAGCAACTGGTGTATAGGCTCACTGCCTCTGATACTGGAAGTAGCACTTTGCCATCCCGATTAATAGCCATCAATAGCCTTCTTCTCCAGGAATTTATCCAACCCCCTTTTGAAGCCTTCCCGATTTAGTGGCCAACACTATGGACTGTGGTAGTGAATTCCATGTGCTGTGAGAAGACGTACTTCTTTTTATCTTTCCTGAATCTCCCACCAATGAGCTCCAGGTTCTAGTATTATGAGAGAGAGAGAGAGAGAGAGAGAGAGAGAGAGAGAGGTTTCCTTGTCTACTCTCTACACACCAGGCATAAGCTTATGCATCTCTATCATGTCTCCCCTTACTCACTCTTTCTCTGAACTATACAGCTCCAGACGTTGTAACTTTTCTGCACAGTGGAGTTGCTCCAGTTCCTTGATCATTTTGGTTGTCTCCTTCCACCCCTTTTGCAGCTCTATATTGTCTTTTTTTAAAGTGCGGTGACCAGAAGTCTACACAGTAGTTCATAGAATCATAGAATCATAGAATAGCAGAGTTGGAAGGGGCCTACAAGGCCATTGAGTCCAACCCCTTGCTCAATGCAGGAATCTACCCTAAAGCATCCCTGACAGATGGCTGTCCAGCTGCCTCTTGAAGGCCTCTAGTGTGGGAGAGCCCACAACCTCCCTAGGTAACTGGTTCCATTGTTGTACTGCTCTAACAGTCAGGAAGTTTTTCCTGATGTCCAGCCGGAATCTGGCTTCCTTTAACTTGAGCCTGTTATTCCGTGTCCTGCACTCTGGGAGGATCGAGAAGAGATCCTGGCCCTCCTCTGTGTGACAACCTTTTTAAGTATTTGAAGACTGCTATCATGTCTCCCCTCAATCTTCTCTTCTCCAGGCTAAACATGCCCAGTTGTTCAAGTGTGGTGGCACAATAAATGTGTATTTAGGGCAGTAGTATATTTGTCTTGAATAAGAATGCAGAGGATTGCTTAGAAAGCTTCTCTTCAGATTCGAGATTTTGCTTCTTGCTTCCTTTAACTCCTTTGTCAACTCTTGGTTCTACTCTCTCTTAAGCTGGTTTCCTCCTCCTGATGAGAGCGATTGACAGATAAAAGCTTCCCTGGGAGGCAGGCACCACTGAGCTGGGCTCCCTCTCCTACTGACCTCCCCACTTCAGTTTCAAGCATACATGGGTAGACCTCTCCTTGCAATGTCCTCCATCAAAGAATCAAAAGATGTTTCTAGTCCTTTCAACTGTGGCACACAACAAACCACGAAGCTACTCACCTTCCCTTGCTATCCTAGACACCGATGGCTGGCCATGTTCATGGCTGGATTTCTTCTCTTCACGCCAGGAAAGGGGGACCTCGAACTCTGCCTCTATCTGGAAGGAAAGTTATGCAGCCCCCCAAACGCCCCAAAAGTTTGGGTCCGGAATGCAAGCAGACGGGGAGTCCGTTCAGGGGCTGAAGCCTGTAGGGTGGCGAATCCATCTAGCCTCCAAATGTGACACCATGAGAAGGGCTGGAGGATCTCAGTCTCACGGCAAGACTTGTGGCCACCATGAGCAAGTCTCTCGGTTACCTGTGTTGGGTGTGGCAGATGGTGCTTGGAGAGGAGAAAATATAACTTAGCAAGTGGGTCTTGGAGATTATCCTGCTCTGGAAACCCACAGGGTGGTGAGATAGGGAGGTGGATTCTCTGAGGGGGAGAAGAGCTCCCAGGTGAGCCCTTCCCAGTAGGTGTGATGGAACCAAACGCAATGGATGCTGTCCCTTAATTAGGGTGGAGCCTTAATTGCTGGTGGAGGCAGAACAGCCGACCCACAGCTATTTCCCCCAGGTCTGAGGCATAATCAGGTACAGAGAGTTGGGATTGGCTGTCACAGAGCTGTTAAGTTGGATTTTGGAAAATGCCTCTTAAAGTATTTTAGGCATGAGATTGACAGATGAAACTTTTAGAGCAACATCACCCTGCCTCATTCACCAATGACGGCTTCTTCCGCTTGTCACCCTCTTTAATTTCCTCACTACTACTCCTGTCTTTTTCCTTACTCCTAGAAGCCTTCTGTCAGGAAGTCTTCCTTCCTTCCTTCCTTCCTTCCTCTGATGGAGGCCACATGTGTGAATGTAATTTAACCACATGAGAGGGCAAGAAATAGTCATTTTAAATGAAATGTGTATAATCTCACCAGGAGAAACTTTTGATAGTTTTCTGCAACTAGATTAGAGAGTGGAATACTATTCCAGGCAGAAGATTCTGTCAAGAGCAAAAATCCACTTTGGTTGTAAGGCAAGTTCGTTTTATTGAGCATAATACAGCTGTATGGAGAGAGTCGTACAGACAGACAAAGAACGTCTTCCCTGGCAGTGTGAAAAGCAGGTATATTCATACACATTAGCATCTTAATCAATTAGCAGTTGGCAAAATTCTGAACCAAAACAAAGACAGATCTAAGAAAACTTCTTCATTATACCTTATCGACAAATGGCCCATAACTCTTCTAGCAATATCAGATTGACCTGGCTGGTCAGTCGTCCTAATCAAGCTAGCTTATTTGTCTTAAACTACATCAAAACGTCTTGACAGTTAGAAATTCCAATTAAGCATTTCCTTCCAATTAAGCAGTTTCAGCATTACAGCACATTCAGGCACATACATCATTCCAATCCCATCATGCACTTCACTTGCAAGAACCAACCTACATACAGAGCAGGTATATCTGGGCTTGTGGCTTTGCTTTCTCAGTACTGACATACATTTTAATGAGTCAGGGTAGCACGAATGAGGAGTTGGTGCTCCACTTAGGCATTAGACGATCCTAAGACCTAGCACTTTCTAAGGGTTTTTTTTTTTTTTATGCAAGGCACTTATTGTGTTCTTGATATCCCTACTCATAGTTGTTTACAGGTTCTTTAGTGTTATGTCTAAGGAGCACTTTTGGTTAGGTTTTATTAGAGAATTTAATTATGGAACTGAAAGAAACTACTTTCCCCCTTATATATTTGTGCTATTTCATTATATCACAGTGCCACCTAGAGGTTATGTAGAGGAAAAGCAGGAAAGAAAATCCCCCTCGTTTATTTATTTATTTATTACATTTCTATACTGCCCAATAGCCGAAGCTCTCTGGGCAGTTCACAAAAATTAAAAAACATTCAAAGTATAAAACAACAGTATAAAACCATAATATAAAATACAACATAAAACCTCAGCCAGATAAAAAAGCTCAACCATGCATGATCTCAATTCTGCAGTGAAACCAAAAGCAGATCCAAAGGATTAACAGCCCTGTGCAAAATAGCTCTGAGAGGATGCTGACATCCTGTGTTATGCCTGGGCTGGAGAAAGAGAGAGAGAGAGATTGTCTTTCTGGTAGGAGATCCTGACGTCGGCAACCTCTCATAACCAGTCACTGTGGCACAAAAATGACTGTTCTAGTTTTGCAGGCTGGATTTTTTTCCTATATGTTGCAAATTTTGTTTATTATAAACATTACATTCATTCGTTACTTTTTTAACTCATGCAATAGCCAAAGCTCCCCAGGTGGTTCAAAGCAGAATGTGATATAAATAATAGTTAACTAATAGTTAGCTGTTCTCTATCACAAGACAAGCGGTAAGGCAAACCTGCAGCCTAAGCGAAGAGACCACATACACTGCTGGGGTCAAGAGGTAAGCGTGTTATCTTGAAAGGCCTAGCTTGCTCAATCAACGGACAATACACAATGAGTTTCTGCTAAGGGCAGTGGCTGCAATGTTGTCTATGAGTTTCTTGTGGAAATATACCCAAGCATGACACTGTATGACCAAATATGATGTAACTTGTTTGCCACACAGTATGAGAAGCATTCAGGGCTGCTGCTGCTCCTAAATTTGAAGCAGGCAGTCTTTTCACTGCGGAAATAAAGCCAAGGCTTTGATCTTACCCCGTGTCTATTTGTTATTTGGTTCCGGCGGCTAGACACGATCCTTCACAAAATTGAGTAGCAATTTTGATTTCAAAAAAAAGTGGATTTATACTGAAAACTGTTAAAAAGGATGATAATGGTAGATATCTTATGATAAAGGGGCAAATAGAAAGTGAACAATATACATTAGTAAATGTTTATGCTCCTAATGAGAAACATAGAGAGTTTTTTATGAAATTATTTAGTGAAATAGAGGAGTTTAGGGAAGGATATTTAATTTTGGCAGGGGATTTTAATATGGTAATGGACAATAGAGTGGACAGATCAAACCCCACAAATGTGGAAAAAAGAAATAACATTACTATATTGAATAAATTAGTAAGAGAAAAAGACTATGTGGATTGTTGGCGTTTACTGAATGGCGTGAATCCGGGATTTTCTTTTTACTCCCCAGTTCATCAGACATATTCTAGAATAGATTATATATTGATTTCAAAAGAGTTTGCAAGTAAGGTGTGTAAAATGGAAATGGGAGTAATAAAGGTAACGGACCATGCAATGTTAAATTTAGAATTTACAGTTAAAAAAAATTACAAGGAAGCGTTTAGGTGGAAATTAAACACAAAACTTTTAAAATATAATAAAGTGGTAGAAAAAATACAAAGTGAATTGACGGAGGCTTGGGAAATTAATGAGAAAGGAGGAACATCAAGGGCAGTAGTTTGGGATACCATGAAGGCAGTATCGAGAGGGATATTTATTAGAGAAATGTGTAATTTGAGAAGACAACAAGTAGCAGAGCAAGAACAATTGGAGGAAGAGATTAAGAAAATGGAGAAAGATTATTGGCAAAATAAAAATAAGCATAAATTAATAGAAATACAGGCAAAGAAAAAGCAATTAGAAAATTTAAATTTAGAGGAGGTCCAAAAGAATCTAATATATATGAAAAGGGAGTATTTCGAAAACAGTAACAGGAATTCTAAATTGCTAGCCAGACTCACACAAAAGGAAAAAGCAAGGAATGGGATAGGGATTTTGAAAGATAAACAAGGGAAGTATTGTCATACAATGAAGGATAAAATAAAGATATTTCAGGAGTTTTACCAGGATTTGTATAAGGGAAAGGATACTCAAGAACAAAAGTTGGAAGCTTATATAGAAAAATATACAATGAAGAGAATAAAAATAGAGCATAAAGAGTTAATGGAGAAGGTAATAACTCAAGGAGAAGTTGAAGAAGTAATTGGGAATTTGAAGCCGGGTAAATCACCGGGGGTAGATGGTTTAGGACCAGAATATTATAAGGTTTTTAAAGGAATTTTAATACCAAAATTAATAAATTTGTATAATTCCATATTGGAAGGGGATGAAACGCCAGAATCATGGGAGCATTCATTAATAATTTTAATACCAAAACCAGATAAAGATTTGACTGTTCCTGATTCATATAGACCGATTTCATTAATAAATCAGGATGCGAAGCTTTTTTCAACTATCTTAGCAAGGAGGTTGAATAAATTTATAGAGGAATATATAGGGGAGGATCAATGTGGATTTGTGGTAGGTAGACAGATGCCTAATTTGGTGGGAAGAGTATTAAATGCAATTCAGGTGATAAATAAGTCGAGGGTTAAAGCGGGAATTCTGGCATTGGATATTTTCAAGGCTTTTGATTGTGTGAGCTGGCAAGCCTTAAAGATGGTTTTAAATAAAATGGGATTTGGAAATAAATTTAAAGCGATAATAGAACAGTTATACTCTCAGAATACAGCCGTAGTGGTAGTGAATGATGGTGTGACAGATAAGATACGACTAGCCAGAGGGACAAGACAAGGATGTCCGCTCTCACCAGTCCTATTTGTAATGGTAATGGAATTATTGGCGAACGCAATACGAGAGGATGAGGAGATTGAAGGAATTGGTAGTATAAAAAAAAATTAAATTGCATATGTTTGCAGATGATACGTTGTTGACGATTAAGAATCCAATAGAGAAGATGGGGAGAATTAAACAACATTTGAGAGAATTTGAGGCTGTTATGGGGTTAAAAATAAATTGGTCTAAATCAGAATTGATGTTATTTAATTATACTAAAAAAGAAGAGAAAGATTGGGAAGAAAAGGGAAGAGAAATGAGAGTTAAGACTCAGATTAGATATTTGGGAATAAAAATTACGCAGAAGTTAGAGAATCTAGAGAAAGAAAATTTAAATGTTTTAAAAAAAGAGATTTTAGTAAAATTGGAAAAATATAAAAGGTTAAATTTATCCTGGTTTGGAAGAATAGCATTAATAAAAATGAAGATTTTAGCAAGGATAAATTTTGTGTTTAGGATGCTACCAATAAAAATTTCAGAATTAGAGTTAAAAAGTTGGCAAAGGATCATAAATAATTTTTGTAATGGTGATAAGAAAGCGAGGGTAAATAAAAGTAAATGGTATTTGAGTCAAAAAAAGGGAGGATTGGGTCTCCCGAATATTATATTATATTATGCAGCCAATAGATTAAGATATATAATGGAGGCAATTTTAGGATTAGGGAACTTAGATTGGATGGAAGAAAAAAATATGAGTAATATAGAGACTAAATTAGAAAATGTTTTTTTTATGGAAGGGAAAAAAAAATGGGTGGAAGGTATAAATAACCCACTTTTGAGGACTCACTGGGAAATTTGGAGTAAATATAAAGGGGCGCTGCTTCCGAGCAGCTCTCCCTTGTCACCGGTAATATTGTTGAAGAATTTCCCGGAGGAATTAAAAAGTAGATTAAGTAAAGTTTTAATAGAGAGAAATAAAATGAAATTAAGAGATTGGTTAAGAGGAATGGGTACAAGAGAGGATATAGAAGAAGTCTTGAAGGATAAAAAGTTAACTTGGTTAAACTATACGCAATTAGAACAATGGACTAAAAAGTGGGTAAGAGATAATGGAGAGTGTAGAGAATTAACAAGGTTTGAAGAATTAATAGATAAAAAAGATAAGGAAAGGGGGAAAAGAACAGTGTTAAAAGGGTTGATGAGCGAAATATACAGAATATTGGTGGAGAAAGGGACAGTGGATAACTCGGGTAAAATGGTTTGGGAGACAGATTTGAAGGTACAAATAGGACAACAGGGTTGGGAGGGATTATGGAGGCAAAGAGCGTTGAGAAATATGTCAGTAAGAATAAAAGAGAATTATTATAAAATTGTATGGAGGTGGTACCTAACTCCGGTTAGATTGAATAAGATAAACAAGCAGCAATCGGCAAATTGTTGGAGAGGTTGTGGGGTTAAAGGAACGTATATGCATATGTGGTGGGAATGTAACTATGTTCAGAATTTGTGGAAGATGGTGTTTCTGGAGATTGAAGAAATTGTTGAAATGAAGATAGAAAGAACACCAAAAGTTGCATTGCTGTCGCTATTTGAAGAAGATTTTAAATGTAAAAAGGAAATTAAGGAACTGATAACGAATTTGTTGATTGCAGCAAGACTAATTATAGCTAGGAACTGGAAGATACAAGGGGAATATTCTATTGAAGAATGGTATAAAGAAGTGTGGGATATAGCTATTAATGATAAATTAACAAGTAATATTAAATGGAGAAGAGGTATAGCTAAATCAAATGATTTTGAAGGAATTTGGAAACAGTTCCTAATATTTGTTTTTTCTAGAGGGAGTGGGAATCCACCAGCAGAAGAAAGTATGAGATTTTGGAAGCAGGAATGAGATCCCGTGGTGGGGGGTGCACTGTAGGTGTATTGATTATGTTATTAAGATTATGTTATTAAGATAAGATATTGTATTCAACTGAAAATTAATATATATAAAAAAAAGACACGATCCTAGAAAGAGAGAGCTCAATTTGAGGGCTCTTACCACAATTTGGCGAGCCAGCCAGGAGCCGTCTAGCCTGTTGTTCATCGAGCCCTGGTTGGTTCCGAACTGACCCAGCTGGCACTAGGTGAGTTAACCTATTGGGTTCTTCTACTCTGGATGGGATGGGTGAACTTCAACCAAGGCTACTCCAATAAAGTAGGGTAAGATCATAAATTCAGGTAAGACACCCCCCCAGGATGAGCGATTGAGTGAAATGTTGAAAGGTACACATAAGCCACGCTCTCAGGTTATTAGTAGTCCGTCTTGGTGTGAGTGATTAGGCCATAAAAATGTTGAAAGGTATACATGGGCCACGCTCTCAGGTTCTAAGCGGGACAAAATGTGGGGGAGGTTAAAGCATCCCAACGGGGTCCCCTTGATGTAATGTGTAAAAAAAAAGGATGCAGGTACAGGGCACTTGCCTGGAACAGCAGAATTGAAGGAAAAAGCGCTTGGTTTTGTTATGTGTTGTTATGTGTTGAAAACTTGGCCACTTATTGGTTTATCTGATTAAAATGTTTTAAGAGATCTCAGATTGATTTTAGGAGGAAAAGAAAAGAAAAAAGGAAGGGAAAAATCCTTTGTTTAAATTTTTGCAACAGAATCCCATAGGAGTTGCTCCAAGCCCTGTTCTGAATGTTTATTCAGACCCTGCACCAGCATTTAACCCACAAGAGCCAGTTCATTTAACCATCATTATAGAATATTAAAACAGGGTCTTACAAGTTCTAAAACATATGGGTCAAAAGATTGTTAAATTGGTCTAGAGTCAAGAATGTAGTTCAAAAACAAACAAAACAAAAACAAAAAACAGAATTACCAGCCAATTTTATGGCAAGGTTTTCCCGCAGTCTTAGAATGTATGGTAGAATTGATCCAGAGGAAGATGCAAGCAGAGTTTTGGTTGTCAGTATTTTTTGTTGATTAAGTAGTTTTAGATATTAAAGAATACTTTGTGAAAGTATCAGCCAGGATGGCAGGGGAATACTGTGGCTCAGGTTTTGATTATTGCATAGCATGTTTGTTTGTTTTGGTGGAAGAGAAGAGAAAAGAAGTCAGAAAGACAGAAACAAACAGACTAAGAGTGATATTAGGAAGAGTTTTGGCACTGGATTTGGGCGCAGCCGGGGAGGCAGCTGAGGTTTTAGTAGAAGCTTTAGACCTGGTAGAGGTTTTGGACGTAGCAGAGGAACATGGAAACGGGGGAGAAGGACAAAAGAGAGAGAAGATGGGCAGAGATGAGATGTGTGTCATTTTTTGTAAACCAGGACACTGGAAACAACAATGCTCATCAACACCCCGAAATCGATGATGTAGACAGTACCTTAAGCGTTCCAAGAAGAGGCGGAGGAGGAGGAGGAGGAGGAGGCCCCGCAACGCCCCTCGCGGGGACGGGGTGAAGAGTTGCTGGACCCGGCAGCTTCGCCGGGGAATCGGATGCGTCCTTGGCGCCGCCCAACTGCCTGCCGGCCTCCTGTTGCCGGCGAAAGAGTCACTCAGGCCCACCCGGGTCGGAGAGCTCGGCGGAAGAAGCCGCCACCGGCTTCTTCCGCCGAGCTCTATGACCCGGGTGGCTCTTTTGCTGGCAACAGGAGGCCAGCGGGCAGGTGGGCGGTGCCAAGGATGCAGCTGATTCCCCGGTGAAGCCACCGGGCCCGGCAAGTCTTCACCCCGTCCCTGCGAGGGGTGATGCGGGGCCTCCTCCTCCTCCTCCGTCTCTTCTTGGAACACTTAAGGTACTGTCTACATCATCGATTTCGGGGCGCACTGCAGGCGCACTCCAGGCGCCCCGAAGACTCTGTGTAGACAGGCCCTAAGACTTAAATGATTTCTCAAAATTGCATAATTTGTCTGAATGGTGGAATAAGGTCAACAATCCGAACTGTGCTGATAAAGCCTTTAATAGTTGGCCAGACTTTATGAAAGTGGGTTATTACAAACTAGCTCCAGAGTGGGAGATGGAATATGTCCATCAAATTGATCCACTGAAGTTGAAATTTAAGAAGAAAAGTGATTGTAACTTGCTAACTTGTTAACTTGCTAACTTGTAACTTGCTAACTTGTCTTTGTATCTTCCAGACTACCCTGATAGTGTGGGCATGTCCAATTCTAGGGAAATGGTGGGGAAATTCCCAAAAAGAACTTACTATTCCAGAAATCCTTGTACTGTGAATTAGCAACTTTTTGGAAGCCCCAGAGTTTAAGAAGTTATGAAAAAGTTCCAGGGCATATTTGTGGCTGGCATTTACCTGCTAGCGATATGCCTGTGTCTAACTGCCTCTATCAGACGGCCTGCAGCTTTCAAAGCAATGAAAAATAAATGATTCATGGCGCGTTCCAGTGTTCCCTGTAAAGGGAGGTCTTTGTATTATGCAAAAAGAAAAAAGGAAAGCAGTATAAATGTAAGATCTTCTGTTTGCCATGAAATCTGGAGCACACAAGTTATAGCCCCCCCAAAAGGAACTTAGAAATTGAGAGAATTACACTGCTGTACCTTAATATTGATGCATTACCAGCAAAATCTTAGTACCTGGGAAAAAGAATAGAATAAATCTGAAAAGCAGTCTGAGCAGTATCATTTTAGTTACAATGATTGCTCAGCTTCATAGAACCCAAGATTTTTATGGTGGGTATGTAGGGAATATGCTTATAAAGTTTTGCCAGCGAATTGGACCGGTTGTTGTTATCTAAGTACTTTACTTCCACCGATGTAGGTGATGCCTTTGCCCTCCAAATGTGTCAAAAGAAGCATTGATATATCTTTAGAAGTTATTGCACAAGGGTCAGGACAATCTTGGCTTCCCAATTTGAATAGACTAAAAAGAGCTTTTATGATTGTTATAATGCTTGGGCTTTGTTGCTTTGCACCATGTATAGGAGCTATCGTTCAGAAACTAATTTCCAGTGCTGTTACATCTCATGATTATATGATGGTTTCCACATCAGAAGATGACAAATAAGCAAAATTAAGAGAATGGTCTGAAATAGGCCAAGCCTGTGTGGAAACCTCGCAATGTGATCCTATCAGTAAGGAATTACTGACGGGTCAAAAGGGAGGACTGATATAAATAATAGTTAACTAATAGTTAGCTGTTCTCTATCACAAGACAAGCGGTAAGGCAAACATGCAGCCTAAGCGAAGAGACCACATACACAGCTGGGGTCAAGAGGTAAGCGCGTTATCTGGAAAGGCCCAGCTTGCTCAATCAACAGACAATACACAATGGGTTTCTGCTAAGGGCAGTGGCTGCAATGTTGTCTATGAGTTTCTCGTGGAAATATACCCAAGCATGACACTGTATGACCAAATATGATGTAACTTGTTTGCCACACAGTATGAGAAGCATTCAGGGCTGCTGCTGCTCCTAAATTTGAAGCAGGCAGTCTTTTCGCTGCAGAAATAAAGCCAAGGCTCTGATCTTACCCCGTGTTATTTGGTTCTGGCGGCTAGATATGATCCTAGAGAGAGATAGCCCAATTTGAGGGCTCTTACCACAAATGAAACACAGACTAATACCATTAACAAAACTTGAATAAAAGATCCCAGGATGGTTAATGTGGTAACAGGCAAATACATAAAACAAACAAACACCTGATTAAATAAAACACAAATGCAAGAAATGTTAAGTATATGAAAAGTAATACTTGCTTAGTCATTAAAATTGTGTATGTATGGCTATCTCAGGGTTAAACAGAGAAAGACTATCTGTGTGCAATTACCTTGAGATAGAAGCTGTACTGGGAACCTTGCCAGGATTCTAAGATTCCTTGAGGCTGGGTTAGCCTAATCACAGCTGTATGTAATGTAGATAAAAACTGAACAGGACTGCACAGAAGCCTGAAGTGAATAAACTAGCTCTGCTAAGTAAGACTTGCATGGTGTGCATTTGTTTCTGAGCACGGACAGAATCCCAGAGAGAAAAGTTCTGGCAAACCCAACAGAGGTTATGGGCCCAGGCAAGCTACGTCAGCATAACCAGAAGAACCAGAACTTGATGGGAATGGTGCAGTATCAGAACCAGAACCAGGAGTCTGCTAAAACAAAAGGAGACTGTTGATGGAGGAAGACATCAAGCTAAAGCCAGTGCTGCAAAGTGAGGAAAACTCTCAATCGGCTGACTCTGAGGAGGACTCTGAGCAGGAGGACGGTGAGATACCAATTCCTAAAGCAGAGGGAATGGCAGGAGCTAATATGTCTGGTTTGCATCAATTGTTGGAAAAGCTGAATGACTCTAACTATGCATTATGGTCTTACAAAATGCAAATGTATCTGATTCAGGCTGAACTGTGGTATGTAGTCACAGAGAATCCACCAGATAGAGCAGATCCACAGAATGCTAAATGGTTTAAGGACGATGCAAAAGCAATGGCAGTTATTGCATTAGCTGTGGAAAATTCTCAAATTTCCTTCATTCAGTTTTTGAATACATCAAAAGAGTGCTGGAATGCGCTACAAGCTGTATATCAAAGAGAAACAGCGGGCAGTAAAATAATTCTAACCCAGAAGCTGTATGGAATGAAGCTGAAACCAGGGGAGTCTATGTCAAACCATTTGAAAAGCATGAGAGAAATCTTCAATCAACTCAGGGCACGAGGGATGGAGTTTACAACTATACACCAAGTCTATGTGATTTTGTCAAGTCTTGATTCATCGTACGACGCGGTTGTCACCATGATGGAAAGTCAAGAGGAGGAAAATTTAACCCTCGAGTATGTAGCTGGAAAACTACTGGAAACCTATGAAAGAAGACAAGCTTCAAAACAACAGAGCCTTAAACTTCCTGTGGCTGAATTTCAACAAAGCCATAAATCTTCTGACGTGGTGGCTGCATTAAAGGCAAGGAAATGCTTTAATTGTGGTTCCACAGGACACTTAAGGCGGGATTGCAACAAGAAGAAGAAAAAGCAGCCGACAGCAAATTGGAGAGAAGAAAACAACATGAATGAAGCTGAATCAACAAAGAAGTGTCTTCTAGCAAGAGTCAAAGAGACAATGAATCCTTGGTTTTTGGACTCTGGGGCTTCAATAAGTATGGCAAAAGACAAACTTTCATTTGTTACCTTGGAAACTTCTACTTCAGAGCAAAAGTGTGTTACCCTTGCAAATGGAACAAAAATCCAGATATGTGGTGTGGGTAATGTATATTTTGATTGTCTGGGAGTTGAACTACAAAGTGTTTTATATGTACCAGAATTGGAAACAAACCTTCTAAGTGCGTTTCAGTTAGCAGACATGGGATATGAGATTTGTTTTACTGAAGAAAATTGTACTATAAAACAGGGAAACAAGGTGTGTGTGCAGGGAATAATGAAAGAATCTTTGTATGTGATTAATACTTGTACAGAAAATGAAGTTGTAGCCAGCAAAGTCACAACAAAAACAGTAACCAATTGCAAACCACACCAAGAGTGTATCCATTTGACTCATAAAAGGTTTGGTCACGCCAACTATAAAACAATTTCTAAGATTCCAGAATTGTGTGAAGGGGTGAAAATCAAACCATGTTCTAACTATGTAGAATGTAATGTATGCAGTGAAACCAAGTGTCGTAAGTCAAACATTCCAAAACATAGTGAGAGAACAACAAAAGGAATTTTTGAATTAATTCATGCAGGTCTTGCAGGTCCTTTTGAGACAAGTCAAGGAGGAAACAGATTTTTCTTGTCTATTGTTGATGATTACAGTAGATTTGGATTTGTGTATGTGTTAAAACAGAAGAGTGAAACTTTTGGAAAGTTCAAAGCGTTTGTTAAGTGGAGTAAAAATAGATTTAAAGAACCTATAGCTAATCTAAGAACGGACCGGGGAGGTGAATTTCTTAGCAACCAATTAAAAAAATTCCTCAGTGAGGAGGGTATACAACATGACCTTACTGCTCCATATTCACCATTTCAAAATGGAGTTGCAGAAAGGAAAAACAGAACCTTGCAGAACATGTTAAGAGCTCTATTGAGAGAGTCAGGATTGTCTAACTTGTTCTGGGCAGAAGCTTTGTCCACCTCAAATTATTTGTTAAACAGACTTTACCACTCTGTACATGAAAAAACCCCATATGAAATGTTTTACAACAGAAAACCTAGAGTGTCACACATACGGGTTTTTGGAAGTAAATGTTTTGCTCATGTTCAGAAAGAAAACAGACCAGGAAAACTAGCTCAAAGAGGTTTGGAATGTAAACTGTTGGGATATGATACACAAACAAAAGGCTATCGTTTGTGGTCTCCATATCACAGAAGTGTAATTGTGAGCAGAGATGTAGTCTTTCATGAACAAATGCAGGAAACAAAACAGTATGTAAGTTTGCCTGTAGAACAGAAAGACGTAGACACAGAAAAAAATCCTGAGCAATCTCAGCAAGAGAGGGAGGGGGAAGAAACTGTGGAGGAAGAAACTATGCCTGTAACTATGCCAAGACGATCAGAAAGGGAACGCAAAGCTCCAATTCGTTACTCAGATGAATACCAAAGCAAACAGGTTTCTCATAGAGCTTTACTGATAGCCTATGAACCTACTTCATTTGAGGAAATTCAGGAAATGGAACCTACAGAGGCTCAGGGCTGGCATGAAGCAATGTCAGAGGAAATCAGAGCAATGGAAAAAAATGAAACGTGGGAGCTAGTACCTTTACCTGAAGGTCGTAAAGCCATTACCTGTAAATGGGTATTCAAAGTAAAACAAAATGAGAAAGGACAGGTGGAACATTACAGAGCAAGATTAGTAGCAAGAGGTTTTGCTCAAAAATATCTAGTAGATTATGAAGAAGTTAATGCACCTACAACAAAATACTCAAGTGTAAAACTTTTGTTAAAATTTGCAGCAGAAAAACAATTGAACGTATTTCATTTTGACATCAAAACAGCTTTCTTATATGGAGATTTAACTGAGGAAATATACATGACCCAACCAAAAGGTTTTGTTAAAAATCCAGGGTTAGTGTGTAAATTGAAAAAATCCATATATGGTTTGAAGCAAGCAGCAAGGTGTTGGAATAAAAAACTGGACAATGTATTGATCAAAACGGGTTTTAAAAAAGCAAAGCTGATCAATGTCTGTACACAAAACAGGATGGTTCAAATGTAGTGTATTTGCTGATTTATGTAGATGATCTGTTACTGGTTTTTAATGAAGAAGAACAGAAAAACACATTTGTAAACCAGCTGCAAAGACATTTTGAGTTAAAAGACCTTGGTCCAGTGAAAAGTTATTTGGGAATGCAAATTTCAAAAGATTCTAACACAGGGTCATTTCTGATTGAACAAAGTGGCAAAATTAAAAAATTGCTGGAAGAACACAGCATGGAGAATTGTAAAATTGTTGCCACTCCCATGGTCACTGATTTTCAAAACCAGACAGACAGTACTGAAATGGAAGACATACAGAAATATCAGAGTGTGATTGGAAGTTTACTTTATCTAGCAAACCTAAGTAGACCAGATATTACATTTGCTGTAAATCTTTTAAGCAGAAAAATGACAAAACCTTCTGTAACTGATTGGACAGCTGTAAAACGTGTATTGAGATATCTAAAAGGCACAATCAATCACAAATTGGAAATATCTGCACACAAAGATGGAAATTTCTGTGTTTATGCAGAGGCTGACTGGGCTAGCGCAATTGATAGAAAGTCTACCAGTGGAGCAGCATTCTTTTACAATCAATCTTTGATTGATTGGTATACAAGAAAACAAAATTGTGTAGCAACCTCTAGTGCAGAAGCAGAATATATCAGCTTATCTCTGGCTTGTAATGAGATTGAGTGGTATAAACAATTATTTGCTGACCTAAGGTTGGAAATCGAGACACCAGTAACCATATTTGAGGATAACCAGGCATGTATTGGTATGGCTACATCTGAAAAGTGTAAGCCAAGAACTAAACATGTGGATGTTCGTTATTCTCATGTGAAAGACATAATTCAGAAGGGCTGGATTAAACTTGAATATTGTCCATCTGAAATGATGTTGGCTGATTTATTCACAAAGCCAGTATCAATGGTAAAACACAAAGAGATGCTTTTAAAGCTAGGTCTCAGATTGTAGCACAATTTGAACAACATGCGCAAGAGGAGGACTGTTAAGTATATGAAAAGTAATACTTGCTTAGTCATTAAAATTGTGTATGTATGGCTATCTCAGGGTTAAACAGAGAAAGACTATCTGTGTGCAATTACCTTGAGATAGAAGCTGTACTGGGAACCTTGCCAGGATTCTAAGATTCCTTGAGGCTGGGTTAGCCTAATCACAGCTGTATGTAATGTAGATAAAAACTGAACAGGACTGCACAGAAGCCTGAAGTGAATAAACTAGCTCTGCTAAGTAAGACTTGCATGGTGTGCATTTGTTTCTGAGCACGGACAGAATCCCAGAGAGAAAAGTTCTGGCAAACCCAACAAGAAATTATCTAGGGCTATCAGCAGGACTAAAAATATATCCAAAAGGCCTGGGAAAATACAGAGGTCTTGGTGTTGGGCAGACATCTCGGGGTGGGGGTGGGGGGCAGCGATTTCTTGTGCATCCATTTGGCTTTTTAGAGGTCCTCCTTTTTTTCTCACATTGGGATTGTTTGTCATTGTGCCTTTACTAACTCCTCCCTCTGGAACTCCCACACATCAACTCAATACACATATACCCCCAAAAATAACATTTAAACTGCCCTCTGACAGTGGAGAACCTTCCTCAGAGCTGCCTTCACCTCCTTGTTGCGGAGGCTGTAGATGAGGGGGTTGAGCATAGGGTTGACTACGCAAAACATTGTGGCGATAAAGGTGTCTGTCTCCAGAGAGTAGCCAGTACTGGGTTGGTTGTAGTTTAAAAATGCATTTCCAAGACAGACATTGACCACAATGATGTGGGAGGCACAGGTGGAGAAAGCTTTGAGCCGGCTGGTGTTGGAGCGAATCCGCAGAATGGAGGCCAGGATGTAGAAATACGATAGGAAGATGAAGAGTAAGGGACCGAGCCCCACAAAGATGCTTGTGATGTGATTGGCCAGTTCGTTGACACCAGTATCACTGCAGGCGATTTTCAAGAGTGGGGGGACGTCACAAAATATGTGGGGAATCCGGTTGACTCCACAGAAGGACAATGTGGACGCCAGAGCGACATGGAGAGCTGCATCCAGGAAGCCCCAGACCCACGTGGCCACAGCGAGCTGGATGCACACCCTGTTACTCATGAGGTGGGAGTAGTACAGAGGCCGGCAAATGGCAGCATAGCGGTCGTAGGCCATGACAGCCAGCAGGGCAGGCTCACACCCAGCAAACCCGATCAGGAAGAATGTCTGGGCCAGGCACTGGTTGTAAGAGATGGTGTGTTTCCGGCGTAGGAGGTTGGCCAGGATCTTTGGCACGACAACGGAAGAAATACAGATATCCAAGCAGGACAGGTGGCTGAGGAAGAAATACATAGGGCTGTGGAGACGGGAATCCATTAGGACCAGGATTAATAGCATGAGGTTGCCCATCATGGTGGCCACGTAGGCAGCGAGGAAAATCGAGAAGAGGTACTCATGGCCGCTTGAGAGGCTGGAGAAGCCCAAGAAGATAAACTCTCTAAGCTGTGTTTCGTTCTTTGCCTCCATGTGTCTGCAAGGAAAGAGAGGTGGCATGTGAGGAAAGCCAAAGGCCTTCCGGGGCCTTTTTAGAACTTCTTAACCACGTGCAGAGTGCAAGCACAAGCAATGCAGCAGGTCTGCCTGCCATGAAGCCAGAATCTGTTGGGAATATTGCAGCAGCATCTGCAAGTTACTAGAGGGAGGCAATGTTGCAGTTCGTTGAGTTGTGGGGATTTTTGAATGCAGCTAACCTCTGGATCGCTGTACCCTACAGTGTTGTTTCCCGTGACTTTTCTCCACCCCCACCCCCACCCCCACCACATCTCATTTGTGAGTAAAGCTGTTTTCTTGTCTTCATCGAAGGAGGGTGTGTTCTCCTGTCTTGTGCTGAAATAGTCAGTGCAGACGTGGGACTGGTAAACGCCCATTGTTTTGCCTTTTTGTTTTTTCTTTGTTAACTGCCTAATCGGTGGTATCGTTATTAAAGATTCCCGTCATAAACAAGACATGCAGGCTAAGGGCCAGGCTAGAACTAAAGGCTTTATAGGACCAGGCTGAATGTTGGTACTACCTACCTACAGTAGGCTGGCCGTATGAAAAGAAAGACAGGGCTCCTATATCTTTAACAGTTGCATAGAAAAGATAATTTCAGCAGGTGTCATTTGTATGCATGTTGCACCAGGTGAAATTTCCTCTTCATCACAACAGTTAAAGCTGCAGGAGCTATACTGTGACCAGATTTAAAAGAGGGCAGCTTTAACTGTTGTGATGAAGAGGAAATTTCAACAGGTTCTCCATATATACAAACGACACCTGCTGAAATTCCCTCTTCAATACAATTGTTAAAGATACAGGAGCCCGGTCCTCCTTTTCATAGGGTCACCCTAACCAACAGGGAACAGGCCAGCAGCCCCTTTCTCTGCAGTCTACAGCAGCAGCACAGGGAATAAGAGTCAAACTACAAGTTACATTAAATGTGTCATTGCATTTGCCTTACTGGTTTGAAAAACACACTAAGGAAATGCAGAGGGAGGAATCTGGATCAGAATCATAGTGTGAGGAAAGGCTATTTAAAAGGCTTTCCTCCCATGCTTTCGTGCCCCCACCCAGCCTGCCCCCTGCCCCCGAAGCCTGCAAGTTGCCCTTGGAGTCCTTATAGTCCAGGGCAGGACCTGCACCACTGCTTTAAAACGGTTTACGACAGTAGTGACAACTGTTGTGGCCCAGGACCCACACGCCATAGACAGTTTTCAAAACATTGGTGTAGATCTGGCCTTGCGTTCTGTTCACACAGTGGCCAACCAGCCCTCGTCTATACAACAGTGGGATAGCTCCTCATTAAGTAAAAACCCAATTTTTCATTGATTTGAATGTCGGTAAAGACTAAAGAGTGTCACACTGCAGCAGCAACAGAGATTTATTTCCTGAATTATTATTTTTTATAGTGAGTTATTAATGCACACATGTGCATTATCCCATATATGATGATAAAGAGTAGAGGCCAACAAAGCTATAAATCTTATCTGCGGAACTCCGCAGACTAATATAACACACAAACCAAGCGGGTGCGGGGTTGGGGGATGAGGCTACAGAGGGAAAGGAAGGAGGCAGCAGAACACGTCCCATTGTCCAGCTGCCCGTTTCCCTCTCTTTCTTTTTGTGAACCACCCAGAAAGCTTTGCATATTGGGCGGTACAGAAATGCAATATATAGAGAGGGGGGGGGAAATAAATTTGTTTTAAGAAGCTTTCTCTGAGGAGCTCCGCAGAGAAACTTCAAACTAAAATTGGCATGAACGAAGGAGGCAGTGGATTGGTGCAAAATCGGGAAATGGGCCAATCACGTTATCCTACCCTCAAAGCTCCACCCACATGTCAAAATCTGATATAACTCCCCCAAAGTCACACAGCCATAACGCGGTGCAAACTTGGACCCAATCTAAAAGTCGCGGTAAACCATGAATGCAAATATGCGCATTATTGCAGGTAAAACCCAGGGGTGAGGCGAATGCACGGCTGCGTCATATAACCTAAAACATGAATATGCCCATTTAGGTTGGGGTAAAGAAGCCGTATAGACAAGCCCCCAGTTGCCTGTGAAAAACCCACAAGTAGGACATGAGTAGGACATGAGCACCCTGCCAGGTGTGGTCCCCAGCAGCACATGAAGCAAGAAAAAGTGGAGTATATACCACCTAAAAACTGTCTTGAGACATTCAACTGCGCTTGAAACCACAATACTTTGGGGCTGGGTGGGCGGAGTCCAGCGAGTGAACGGGACGTCATCAACTGCAGAAGTGCTGCCCAGCAAATGAGGGTGGCTTGCCCCCCACCCTCTCCAATGTCCCCCTGCTCGGGGAAGTTTAACGGAAGTGACGGTTAATGTCCAGTCGTTTATTCTACACCTGTCCCCTTGCATTCGCAAGGCCTGTGAATCAACCCTGCTCCCTGCACTTCTGTCATTGTAAGGGTGAAAAATGAGCTACTACCCCAGTACAAAGCTAGTGGTGTAATGGCTAAGGTGTTGGACTATGAGTCGGGAGATCCGGGTTCTAGTCTCCGTTTGGCCATGGAAACCCACTGGGTGACTTTGGGCCAGTCACAGACTCTCAGCCCAGCCTACCTCACAGGGTTATTGTTGTGAAAATAACATGGAGAGGAAGAGGATTATGTATGCTGCCTTGGGTTTCTTGGAGGAAAAAGGCAGGATAAAAATGTTACAACAACAACTGTGGTGAAAGTGTGGCATTGTACAACTGCCTGGTTACAACCCTGTGAAACAGATGTATTGAAGCCATGCGTTATAAATTGGGTACAATGGCAGTGAAAATTCTAACCTCACAACCTGTTATTCTACCATACTTTTCCTGCAGGTGAGAAAACACCTGAGGGGGAAGAGAAGGGGGTTGAGCTCAAATACAGCCTGCACTGTGAGGGAGGGGGGTTAGAATCATAGAATCATAAAACTAGGGTGACTATATTTGGGAAACCAAAAAAGAGGACACCTAGTGTGTGTGGGGGGGAAGCAGCTTTCTGAGTCCTGCAGAAAGTACGTTATTCCCCCGCCACCTTAAAGAACCCGATTGGAGTGGAGAAGGGGAAAGGATTTCATTCTGCACCACCACCATCCACTCCAATTGGGGCCTTTTCTATAATGTCCACGAATGACCCACTTTCCCCTTTAAGACCTCAATTGGAGCTCGGGGTGGGGGAATGATGTGCCTCAAGAAAGCATGTCATTCCTTCCTGCCATGCTAATGGCAGCCTTAAAGAGGAAGGTGTATCATTCCAGGACATTATTGAAAATTATAGAAAATCCCCCCTGACACCATGGAAAGAACAAAAACCAGGACAAATCCGGGAAAATCCTGACAGTTGGTCACCCTAATAAAACAGCAGAGTTGGAAGGGGCCTACAAGGCCATCGAGTCCAACCCCCTGCTCAATGCAGGAATCCACCCTAAAGCATCCCTGAAAGATGGTTGTCCAGCTGCCTCTTGAAGGCCTCTAGTGTGGTAAAGCCCACAACCTCCCTAGGTAACTGAATCCATTGTTGTACTGCTCTAACAGTCAGGACGTTTTTCCTGGTGTCCAGCTGGAATCTGGCTTCCTTTAACTTGAGCCTGTTATTCCGTGTCCTGCACTCTGGGAGGATCGAGAAGAGATCCTGGCCCTCCTCTGTGTGACAACCTTTTCAGTATTTGAAGAGTGCTATCATGTCTCCCCTCCATCTTCTCTTCTTCAGGCTAAACATGCCCAGTTCTTTCAGTCTCTCGTCATAGGGCTTTGTTTCCAGACCCCTGATCATCCTGGTTGCCCTCCTCTGAACACGCTCCAGCTTGTCTGTGTCCTTCTTGAATTGTGGAGCCCAGAACTGGACGCAATACTCTAGATGAGGCCTAACCAGGGCCGAATAGAGAGGAACCAGTAGCTCACGTGATTTGGAAGCTATACTTCTATTAATGCAGCCCAAAATAGCATTTGCCTTTCTTGCAGCCATATTGCACTGTTGGCTCTTATTCAGCTTGTGATCTACAACAATTCCAAGATCCTTCTCATTTGTAGTATTGCTGAGCCAAGTATCCCCCATCTTGTAACTGTGCATTTGGTTTCTATTTCCTAGATGTAGAACTTGGCATTTATCCCTTTTAAATTTCATTCTGTTGTTTTCAGCCCAGCACTCCAGCCTACCAAGATCACTTGAAGTGATCTTTTAAATCTGGTCACCCTAGTACAGTTCCTGCACTTTAACTGTTGTGATGAAGAGAGAATTTCACCAGGCTCCCCATATATACAAACAACACCTGCTGAAATTCCCTTTTCTGTGCAACCGTTAAAGATACAGGAGCCCTGCCCTCCCTTTCATAGGGTCACTGTAATTTTGGTTGTCTTCCCCACCCACCTCTTTGCAGCTCTATATTATCCTTTTTAAAGTGTGGTGACCAGACGTCTACACAGTATTTCAAGTGTGGTTGCACAATAAATTTGTATTTAGGGCAGTAGTATATTTGTCTTGAATAAGAATGCAGAGGATTGCTTAGTAAGCTTCTCTTCAGATTCGATATCTTGCTTCTTGCTTCCTTAAACACCTTGGTCAACTCTTGGTCCTACTCTCTCTTTAGCTATTTTCCTCCTCCTGATGAGAGCGATTGACAGATAAAAGCTTCACTGGGAAGCAGGCACCACTGAGCTGGGCTCCCTCTCCTACTGACCTCCCCACTTCAGTTTCAAGCATACATGGGTAGACCTCTCCTTGCAATGTCCTCCATCAAAGAATCAAAAGAAGATTCTAGTCCTTTCAACTGTGGCACACAACAAACCACGAAGCTACTCACCTTCCCTTGCTATGCTGGACACCGATGGCTGGCTGAGTTCATGGCTGGATTTCTTCTCTTCACATCAGGAAAAGGGGACCTTGAACTCTGCCTCAATCTGGAAAGGAAAGTTATGCAGCCCCCCCAAACACCCCAAAAGTTTGGGTCCGGAATGCAAGCAGACGGGGAGTCCGTTCAGGGGCTGAAGCCTGTAGGGTGGCGAATCCATCTAGCCTCCAAATGTGACACCATGAGAAGGGCTGGAGGATCTCAGTCTCACGGCAAGACTTGTGGCCACCATGAGCAAGTCTCTCGGTTACCTGTGTTGGGTGTGGCAGATGGTGCTTGGAGAGGAGAAAATATAACTTAGCAAGTGGGTCTTGGAGATTATCCTGCTCTGGAAACCCACAGGGTGGTGAGATAGGGAGGTGGATTCTCTGAGGGGGAGAAGAGCTCCCAGGTGAGCCCTTCCCAGTAGGTGTGATGGAACCAAACGCAATGGATGCTGTCCCTCAATTAGGGTGGAGCCTTAATTGCTGGTGGAGGCAGAACAGCCGACCCACAGCTATTTCCCCCAGGTCTGAGGCATAATCAGGTACGGACAGAGAGTTGGGATTGGCTGTCACAGAGCTGTTAAGTTGGATTTTGGAAAATGCCTCTTAAAGTATTTTAGGCATGAGATTGAAGGACCCTTTGGGTGCTTCCAGATGAAACTTTTAGAGCAACATCACCCTGATGACGGCTTCTCCCACTTGTCACCCTCTTCAATTTCCTCACCACTACTCCCGTCTATTTCCTTACTGCTAGGAGCCCTCTGTCAGGAAGACTTTCCTTCCTTCCTTCCTTCCTTCCTTCCTTCCTTCCTTCCTTCCTTCCTCTGGAGGCCACTCCTGTGTGAATGTAATTTAACCACATGAGAGGGCAAGAAATAGTCATTTTAAATGAAATGTGTATAATCTCACCAGGCATCATGGTTTTCCGCAGCAGGATTAAAGAGGGGAATAGTGTTCCGGTTAGGAAATTCTGACTTGCACCTAAATGAGTTTGGCTAGTAGGAACTAGGATTTTGTGGTCCACCTTAGGAGATCCTGAAGCACAGCTTCAGTTACTTGAAGGATTGTCTCCTCCCATAGACACCTGCCCAGATTCTAAGATCACCTTCAGTGGTCCTTCTCAGATGTGAGGTGGGTGGCTGCTTTGAAGAGGGCCTTTTCTCTTGTGCCACCTTGGTGGTGGAATGATTTTCCCAGTGAGGTTCGCATGGTGTCTATATTTATTATTTATTACATTTATATACTGCCCCTAAGCCGAAGCTCTCTGGGTGGTTTACAAAACCTGAAAACAATGAACATTAAAAACAGATATACACAATTTAAAAACCACCAAAAGTATAAACAACAACAACACCGCCTTTTCGGTGGTGGCCCCCAGACTATGGAAGGATCTCCCTGACGAGGCTCGCCTGGCACCAACACTGCTATCTTTCCGGCGCCAGGTTAAGACTTTCCTCTTTGCCCAGGCATATGGCGGCACATCTTAATCACCCACATGTTTAGTTTTTTTTAACTGTTTTTAATGCTTTCTGTGTGTATGTTCTGTGTTTTAGAATTTTAAATTTTATATACTTGTTTTTATCTTAATTTTAGAATTTCTGTAAACCGCCCAGAGAGCCCTGGCTATGGGAGCGGTATATAAGGGCAATAAATAAATAAATACATTAAATAAAATATGAGTCAGCGTTTCTCTTGGCTCTTCGCTCTCAGTCCTTTTGCCAGTTCCGACCCAACTTCTACATGCAAATCTCATCTATCGAAAGGAGCTGGGGGATGGAAAAGTAGGGGCTGGAAGGGACGCAAAGCTCAGTCCATTCTGAACTCTCCACGGGCCATCTGGGAAAGGATCCCATCTACCCGCTGGGCATAAGCCCAGTCTTCTTGGGGCTGGCACAATTTCCTAATCTCTGTCGTCCACCTTTAGAGGCACCAGCTGCAAGAAGCGACGGCTGAGACACACCGTTCTGAACAGGGCTCAGGCTCCTTGAGGCATTCTGGGACAAGCGGGTACCAGCGGGTTTCCCTGGTACTTGCTGGCATAGGAGACATCGCTTGGGTTTCTCTCGGTTCCTGATCACACAGGCAGGATCTACACTACTGCTTTAAAGTGCTTTATAACAGTTATAAAGCGCTTTAACTGCTTTAAAGCGCTATAAAACTGTTATAAAGTGCTTTAAAGCAGTAGTGTAGATCCGGTCCCTGCAGATGTAGTTGTCCGACAGGCCCTTCGGGACAGGGATGTTGAGTGGGGGCAGGTGAAAAGGGACGAGGGCTTTTCCGTCCTGGATGGGAAATTGTGGACCCCTCTGGGCTCCACAATTCAAGAAGGACACAGACAAGCTGGAGCGTGTTCAGAGGAGGGCAACCAGGATGATCAGGGGTCTGGAAATAAAGCCCTATGAAGAGAGACTGAAAGAACTGGGCATGTCTAGGGTGACCATATGACCGGATTTGTCCGGGTTTTGGATGGCAAATCCGGGAGGGGAAGGGAAATCCGGATTTTTTTCCAAAGAGCAGCTCTAATGGGAATTAACAAAAATGCTTATAACGCCGTCATTTTTTAAGATAAAGGCGTAGCTCTTAGGAAGGGCTTCAGTCATACCAAATTTGAAACAGATCCGTTCATCCATTGATTTTTTAGGAATTTTTTTAAAATTGAGGTTTTAAAATTATTATTTTTTAAATAGTTATTTTTAAAGATAAAGAGCTGAAAGTTGGTACCATGATAGCTTTTAGGTAGAGCTTTAGCCATACCAAATTTGAAACAGATCTGGGGCCAGTAGCAAACCCTGTTAACAACAACAGCAGCTTGCAATGAGTGAAGATACAGTCAGAAAAGATATTTGAGGGAAGGGGAGAATGTAACACACAGAGCTTCAAAGTTCAGCAAAACCTACAAAAGTAGATGTGAGTGAAGTTAATTTCAGATATGTTGAATCTCTCATTTGTTCTTTATTTCAGTGATTTTAACATTGAGATGTTATGTAGAACAGATTTGTCTTAAATGTGTGCTGTAAAATCAGACATGTGACCAAGGCTATGTTCGGGTGGGCACACCCCCTTGGTACTGGACACGCCCCCTTGGGTGTGATGAAGAGGAAATTTCACCAGGTTCCCCATATATCCAAATGACACCTGCTGAAATTCCCTTTTCAATACAACTGTTAAAGATACAGGTGCCCTGTCCTCCTTTTCATAGGGTCACCCTAATTATTTATTCATTCATTTATTTATTTTATTACATTTTTATACTGCCCAATAGCTGAAGCTCTCTGGGCGGTTCACAAAAATACATATTCAGTTTTATGTATTTTATATTTACTGTTGTTCCCTGCCTCGATCAAAATGAAGAGGCGGGTAAGAAATTATTGTTGTTGTTGTTGAATAGCTCAGCTGTAAACCGACCTACAAGAAGTGAGCCTCTCTAGGGTCTTGGAAGATTCACTCAATAGCTCCTATAAAATGAAATGCACCCTACATCTCTGTGGCTTTTTAAAGGCAAGGATGGGGTTTCAGAGCAGAGGAGTTGCCTCGCCATCGAGCGTCTACCTCTTCCACTCCAGCGGTTCTCAACCTGTGGGTCGGGACCCCTTTGGGGGTCGAATGACCCTTTCACAGGGGTCGCCTAAGACCTCGGAAAACATATTTCCAATGGTCTTAGGAAACTGTATTGACTGAACTATGTCATGTATCATCGTTTGTATTATTAAAGCTATTGTTATGTATTATTTTCATTAGCAAACCATCCCATGACAATGGATCGTGTAGAGAAGAACGAAAATAATTTTATGGTTGGGGGTCACCACAACATGAGGAACTGTATTAAAGGGTCGCGGCATTAGAAAGGTTGAGAACCACTGCACTAGGCGGAAGTATATCCTTTCTTCTGACGTCCCAGGACCTTCTGCAGGGCTTCCTTCACCTCCTTGTTTCGGAGGCTGTAGATCAGGGGGTTCAGCATGGGGGTGATGATACAATACAGCGTGGAGATTAGAGTGTCGATCCCCAAGGAGTAGCCAGCACTGGGGCGGTTGTAGTTCACGTTTGCCATCCCAAAGTAAATGGTGACAACGATCATGTGAGAAGCACAGGTGGAGAAGGCCTTGCGCCTACCAGTATTTGAGCGGATCCGCAGGATGGCAGACAGGATGTAGACGTAGGACAGGATGATGAACAAGAAAGGGCTCAAACCCATGAAGATGCTGGCCAGATGGAGCGTGATCTCGTTGATGTAGGTGTCACTGCAGGCAATTTTCAGGAGCGGTGGAACGTCACAGAAGATGTGGTCAATCTGATTGGCCCCACAGAAGGACAGATTTGTGGCCAGAGTGGTGTGAATGGCTGAGTCGAGGAAGCCCCAAATCCAAGAGGCGATGGCCAGAGGAATACGTATCTGATTGCCCATCAGATTACTGTAATGCAGCGGTTGGCAAATGGCAGCGTAGCGGTCGTAGGCCATGACAGCCAGCAGTGCACACTCTGACCCCGCAAATGTCATCAGGAAGAACATCTGGGCCATGCACTGGTTATACGCAATGGTGTGACTCTGGCGCAAGAAGTTCACCAGGATCTTGGGGACAGTGACAGATGAGTAGCAAACATCCAAGCAGGATAAGTGGCTGAGGAAAAAGTACATGGGGCTGTGAAGGCGGGAGTCCAGCTGGATCAGGGTGACTATTGTGGTGTTCCCAATTACGGTAACCAAGTAGATGGTTAGGAACACCAAGAAGAGGTAGAAGTGGCCATGTGGGACACCTGAGAAGCCCAGGAAGACAAACTCTGGCACTTGTGTCCAATTGCTGACATCCATGGGGCCCACAAAGCTGATCTGTGGAGGAAATAGCAAAATGAAATAGAAACATTGGAAGAAGACTGAGGTTTCTCACATACAAAGAGGTGGGGACTGAGCACCTCTTTTACACATGCTCTTACCTCCATTTCACCTGGCACTCTCAACTTCCTCTGTGGCTTCAGGGCTGGAACAGAGAGAGGGGGGATATTTGGTGCCCCATCCAAACCCTCTCTTGGATATCTTAAAGAATGGATGTGAATTATGATCAGGCTCTGGGTATTCACTGTATTTTGCAATAGAAAAGGGATACACATTCTGGTCTGTCTTGGTAGGTGGCTTTTAGATTGGGGTGGGGTGTCTGTTTATTTAGCCTCCCTTGTAAAGCTTGATACTGTGGCTCTGTCTGAAGGTATTTATTATTTATTTTATTTATTAATTACATTTCTATACCGCTCAATAGCCGGAGCTCTCTCAGCGGTTCACAAAAATTAAAAACATGCTGCCGTAAGGAGGATAAATACCAATTCTTTATGCGTAAGGGAGGGGTTTAGAGCGTTGGGCAGGGACAGCAGGGACAGGCTTGGTTTAGAAATTGCCGAACACTGGAAGGATCCGAAGGGCCCTACACTCACTGGATGGAAAGGGAAAGTGTGGGATATAGCCTGCTCTGAAAAATTAACCTACCACCGCAGAGTCTCGTTGGGCCAACTTAGCTATGACCCATTCAATGAAATATGGTCTCCTTTCCTCGATTACATCAATGGTACAGATGTGGCATCCAACTCTGGTTTAACAAATCTTCCTCTGACCACAGTAAACTGAAGGAAACAAGCTCGGTTCGGCATCTACAGAAATCGTGTTTGTTGTTTATTAGAAACGCTGTCTGACTTGTATGTTTTTATATATATATTTAACTTTTTTAAAACTGCTTTGTTAAATAGAGTTTAATAAATAAAAAATTATATATATAAAAAATTAAAAACATTCAAAGTATAAAACAACTATAAAACCATAATATAAAATACAATATAAAAACTCAACCAGATAAAAACAGCAGCAATGCAAAATTACAAATTTAAAACACCAAGTTTTCAGGAATTTTATCAAGAATTATATAACGAAAAAGATACTCAGAGGAAGAAGATGGAAGTCTATATGGAAAAATATATAAAGAAGGGATTGGAAATAGAACATAAAGAATTAATGGAAAGAACTATATCTCAAAGAGAAATAGAAGAGGTTATAGAGGAGTTGAAAGTGGGTAAATCACCTGGGGTAGATGGTTTAGGACCGGAGTATTACAAAGTATTTAAATCGTTATTAGTGCCAAAATTATTGAAACTATATAATGCCATATTGGAAGGATAGAGGACTCCAGACTCATGGGAGCATGCGTTAATAATTTTAATTCCAAAGTCAGATAAGGATTTGACTCTCCCTGATTCATATAGACTGATCTCGTTAATAAATCAAGATGCTAAAAAAATTTCAACTATTTTGGCAAAATTATTAAATAAATTTATAGCTAATTATATAGGGGAAGACCAATGTGGATTTGTAGCAGGCAGACAAATGCATAATTTAGTGGGAAGAATTTTAAATGTTAATACAGGGGATAAAAAAGTAAAAGATCAAAGCGGGAATCTTAGCGCTGGATATTTTTAAGGCTTTTGATTGTGTGAGTTGGCAAGCATTAAAGATGGTTTTAAATAAAATGGGATTTGGAAATAAATTTAAAGCCATAATAGAACAGTTGTACTCTCAAAATACAGCCGTAGTGGTAGTAAATGATGGAGTTACAGATAAGATACAACTAGCCAGAGGGACAGACAAGGATGTCCACTCTCGCCTGTCCTGTTTGTAATGGTTATGGAATTATTGGCAAATGCCATAAGAGATGATGGGGAGATAGAAGGGATAGGTAGTATTAAAAAAATAAAATTGAATATGTTTGCGGATGATACATTGTTAACTATTAAAAACCCAATAGGAAAGATGGAAAGAATTAAACAGCAGTTGAAAGAATTTGAAGAAATTACTGGGTTAAGAATAAATTGGTCAAAATCAGAGTTGATGTTATTTAACTATACCAAAAAGGAGGAGAAGGAATGGGAAGGAAAAGAGACAGAAATGAGGATTAAAGAACAGATTAGATATTTGGGAATTAGAATCACTAAAAATTTAGAGAATTTAGAAAAAGAGAATTTAAACGGCTTGAAAAAAGAGATTTTAGTAAAATTGGAAAAATATAAAAGATTGAACCTATCATGGTTTGGAAGAATAGCATTAATAAAGATGAAGATTTTAGCAAAGATTGATTTTATTTTTAGGATGCTACCAATACAAATTTCAGATTTAGAGTTAAAAAGTTGGCAGAATATTATAAATAATTATTGTAATGTGGATAAGAAAGCGAGGATAAATAAGAGTAAATGGTATTTAAGCCAAAAAAAGGGAGGATTGGGACTCCCAAACATCAACCTATATTATGTAGCAAATAGGTTAAGACACATTGTAGAAGCAATTTTAGGAGTAGGAGACTGTGGGCCTTCCTAGACGAGGCCTTAGCGCGCATTCTGTCCCGGCTTCCCTGCTGTGCGTCCAGATGACGCACAGGGGAATCCGCAGACAGGCCGCGCTGAGGCCTGGTCTTACCCGCCATAAGCGAAGTCGCTTATGGCGCGCCTTTTCCCCAGCTCCGGCCTCAGGCCGGAGCTGGGGAAAGTGTGGAGAGTTCCGCGGCTTTTCGCGGCTCCTCGCTTACTCGCGAGGAGCCGCGAAAAGCCACGGACCTGGCACGATGCGCTGTGCCCATCGTGCCAGGAGGTGGGTGATCCGGGGGGGGGGGAAGATGGCAGAGGGCGACGAAGGAGATGTTGGGGGGGCGGAGGGCGACGAAGGAGATGGTGGGGGGGGCGGAGGGCGACGAAGGAGATGGTGGGGGGGCGGAGGGCGACGAAGGAGATGGTGGGGGGGGCGGAGGGCGACGAAGGAGATGGTGGGGGGGCGGAGGGCGACGAAGGAGATGGTGGGGGGGGGCGGAGGGCGACGAAGGAGATGGTGGGGGGGGGCGGAGGGCGACGAAGGAGACGGCGAGGTGATGGCAGAGGGCGACGAAGGAGACGGCGAGGTGATGGCAGAGGGCGACGAAGGAGATGTTGGGGGGGCGGAGGGCGACGAAGGAGATGGTGGGGGGGCGGAGGGCGACGAAGGAGATGGTGGGGGGGCGGAGGGCGACGAAGGAGATGGTGGGGGGGCGGAGGGCGACGAAGGAGATGGTGGGGGGGGCGGAGGGCGACGAAGGAGATGGTGGGGGGGGCGGAGGGCGACGAAGGAGACGGCGAGGGGGGCGGATGGGGGGGATTAAATTAAAAAAAAACCCTTACCTTCTCCGGCGGCTTCGGGCCCCACATGGCCCCTTTAAAAAAAAAAAAACATGGCCGACGCTGCAGGGCTTCCGTCGTCCCTGCGGGTCGGCCGTCTAGGAGGCTGGGCGGCGCGCGTTAAACTTAGCACGCCGTCGCCCCGCCTCCCTGCCGGCTTATCCCGGCAGGTCTAGCAAGGCCCTTAGATTGGATGGAGGATAAAACCACAAGTAATATAGAATTAAATTTGGATAATGTATTTTTTAAGGAAGGAGGTAGAAAATGGGCTGAAAATATAGGTAATCCGCTTTTAAAGTTCGATTGGGAATTCTGGAATTAATATAAAAAGGAGCTGCTTTCGAGCAGCTCCCCTTTAACACTGGTAATAATGTTAAAGAATTTCCCTGAGGATTTAAAGAGTAGATTAAGGTTTTAATAGAGAAAAATAAAATAAAATTAAGAGAATGGTTAAGAGGGATGAATACAAGAGAAGAGATGGAAGAGGTTTTAAAAGATAAAAAATTAACTTGGTTAAATTATTGGCAATTGGAACAATGGACTAAAATTTGGGTAAGAGAAAATGGAGATTGTAGAGAGATGTCGAAGTTTGAGGAACTAATTGTTAAAAAAGAAATTGATAAGGGAGAAAATACAGTAACAAAAGGCTTAATGAGTAAAATATATAGTATATTACTTGAGAAAGGGTTGATGGATAGTGTAGGAAAATTGGTTTGGGAGACAGATTTGAAGGTACAGCAGAGCTGGGAAGGACTATGGAGACAAAGAGTGTTGAGAAATATGTCAGTGAGAATAAAAGAGAATTATTATAAAATTATATGGAGGTGGTACCTAACCCCGGTTAGATTAAACAAGATAAATAACCAGCATTCAGCAAATTGTTGGAGAGGCTGTGGGGGGAAAGGAACGTATTTACATATGTGGTGGGAATGTAAATATGTGCAAAAGTTGTGGAAGATGGTGTTTTCTGAGATTGAAGAAATTGTTGGAATGAAGATAGAAAAAACACCAAGAGTTGCATTACTCTCACTACATGAAGATTTAAAATGCAGTAAAGAAATTAAGGAATTGATAACGAATTTGCTGACTGCAGCAAGGTTGATTGTAGCTAGGAACTGGAAGATTCAAGGTGATTATTATATTGAAGAGTGGTATAAAGAAGTATGGGAGATTGCTATTAATGATAAATGAACATGTAACATAAAAGTGAGAAGAGGTATAGCAAAAACGAATGATTTCGAGGAAATTTGGAAGCAGTTCCTAATATTTGTGTTTTCTAAGGGAAGTGGGAAACCACCAGCAGAAGAGGTGTTAAGATTTTGGAAACAGGAATGATCCCGAAGGGAAGGGGGAGCACTTGTTACTATGTTGAATTATGTTGGATTATGTTATGATAAAGCATTATATGTTAACAATTGTATATTCAAGCAATTTATTAAGTATTAGTATGTTAATTGTTATGTTGGTTTGTATTATATGTAGTAATAATAATAAAAAAAGAACTATATATTTTATGTCTCCTCTCATTGAATGTACAGTTACAAAATCTGGTGATGGACACTTACTTAGATGGCTATAAAATGGGATTAGGCCAAGCCCTCACAAAGTGGAACTCTATCACTGTCTATTAGATATGGCAAGAATACTAACTATAATAGGTAATATCTACCTGAAACTGCTGGAAGGAATTACCACCACTATACACCACTCTCCTTTGCATCTGGTTCCATGGACATTCTGAACTGTTGTCTGGAGGGGGTAATGGGCAGAGTGAGGGCTAATAAATTGAGGCTTGATCCAGACAAAACACAGGTGCACCTGGTCAGGAAAGGGGCCAACTCTGGAGTTGACATCCAGCCTGTTTTGGATGGGGATATCACTCTTCTTGTACTACCAAGTTCATAGTTTGGGAATGCTCTTTGACTTGGCTTTACATCTGGATATTCAGATGGTGGCTGTGGTCCCATGCTCTAACAGTCAGGAAAAACTTCCTGACTGTTAGAGCAGTATGATAATGGAACCAGTTACCTAGGGAGGTTGTGGACTCTCCCACACTAGAGGCCTTCAAGAGGCAGCTGGACAAGCATCTGTCAGGGAGGCTTTGAGGTGGATTCCTGCATTGAGCAGGGGGTTGGACTCGATGGCCTTGTAGGCGCCTTCCAACTCTGCTATTCTATGATTCTATGCCTTTGGTGCCTATTCCTAAGAAGGTCTGACATGAACATGGTGACAGATAGTATTAGATTACTGTACTATGCTGTACATGGGGTTACCTTTGAAGAGCATTCAGAAACTAAATTTGGTTCAGAATGCTGCAACAAGAATGCTTGTGGGGACTCACCCGTGGGAACACATTCCATTTATTTCTTGGCACAATGCAAAGTGTTGGCAATTACCTTTTAAAACTTTAAAACCCTGATATCTAAGGAGACTTCTTCTCCCGTTACCACCTGCCTATGTCATGGATTGGGGCCATTTCTGAATAGGGATTTATCAACAGCTTGAATAACTGCACTCTTAAAAATTGAAGGGGAAAACCCTCTTTAATCTGAGATTAGCCTGTGTCTGAATTAACCGTCTTTATACAAAGGTAGTTATATTTTCCCTTCATTTAAGCTCTTCATTTTGTATGAAAAGAGAGTGAAATATCTTAATAAAAGGCATTATGGTAGGGTGACCATATGGAAAGGAGGATAGGGCTCCTGTATCTTGCGTGGAAACAGTTGCATAGAAAAGGGAATTTCAGCAGGTGTCATTTGTTAGGGTGACCATATTTTGGAAACCAAAAAGGAGGACAACATGGTCGCCCCCAAGGGGGCGTGTCCAGTACCAAGGGGTTGTGCCCACCCAAACATAGCCTTGGTCACATGTCTGATTTTACAGCACACATTTAATAGGGTGACCATATTTGGGAAACCAAAAAAGAGGACTCCTAGTGTGTGTGGGGGGAAGCAGCTTTCTGAGTCCTGCAGAAAGTACGTTATTCCCCCGCCACCTTAAAGAACCCGATTGGAGTGGAGGAGGGGAAAGGATTTCATTCTGCACCACCACCATCCACTCCAATGGGGGCCTTTTCTATAATGTCCACGAATGACCCACTTTCCCCTTTAAGACCACAATTGGAGCTTGGGGTGGGGGAATGATGTGCCTCAAGAAAGCATGTCACTCCCTCCTGCCATGCTAATGGTAGCCTTAAAGGGGAAGGTATGTCATTCCAGGACATTATTGAAAATTATAGAAAATCCCCCCTGACACCATGGAAAGAGCAAAAACCAGGACAAATCCGGGGAAATCCTGACAGTTGGTCACCCTACATTTGTATATATGGAGAACCAGGTGAAATTCCCTCTTCGTCACAACAGTTAAAGCTGCAGGAACTATACTAGAGTGACCAGATAGAAAAGAGGGCAGGGCACCTGCAGCTTTAACTGCTGTGATGAAGAGGGAATTTTTGTAAACCGCCCAGAGAGCTTTGGCTATGGGGCAGTATATAAACGTAATAAATAAATAAATAAATAAATTTCACCAGGTTCCCCATATATACAAATGACACCTGCAGTAAGTCCCTTGTCAATACAACTGTTAAAGATACAGGAGCCCTGTCCTCCTTTTCATAGAGTCACCCTACACTATAGATAGTAAAACATTTTTAAAAAGTGGACCAAACAGTACAACCTCAAATGTCCTTCATTACGCTCCACTGGCTCAAAACGGGGTGGGGGTGGGCAGTTTGTTCCCAAGGTCAGGCAGGCAGGTTTTTTAAAAGGTGGATTTTCCATCTCATCCTTTTCTTCAACCTTTTTTCTGGTCTTCCCAAAATGTTAGCTTGACCTTCAGTCTCCAGGCTTCTCTCTCCACCCTGGAGAGAATGTTAATGCTATGACTAGCTGTCTCCTTCCCCAATAACTGTTGGAGAGGCCCTTCTCTGTGTCCCATCTGTGCCTGAGCTGCATCTGTGGCTGGGACAGGAGAGAGAGACTTTTGGGGGGGCACTCCTTGCCCTGGGAGATCCATTTGCCCCCCTCCCTCACACTATGTTTCACTACATGGTTAAAAATCTATTTATTCTGGCACATGTTTGCCTTGCCGGGTTGAAGTTCTTAGGTTGGTGAACTGTCATTTTAGTAGTTATTCATCTGCAGCCTCTGCCCATACATTATTTATTTATATTGTTTTCGTTTATGTTTTGCTATTATTATTATTATTATTATTATTATTATTATTATTATTATTATTATTATTATTTCTGTGAGCTGCCCTGGGCAATGCAGAATAAACGGGAAGCTGTGGGATAGCATTTAAACATAAATATGTAAATGCACAAACTGTTCAGAGGAGGGCAACCAGGATGATCAGGGGTCTGGAAACAAAGCCCTATGAGGAGAGACTGAAAGAACTGGGCGTGTGTAGCCTGGAGAAGAGGAGATGGAGGGGAGACATGATAGCACTCTTTAAATACTTAAAAGGTTGTCACACAGAGGAGGGCCAGGATCTCTTCTTGATCCTCTCAGAGTGCAGGACACGGAATAACGGGCTCAAGTTAAAGGAAGCTACATTCTGGCTGGACATCAGGAAAAACTTCCTGACTGTTAGAGCAGTACGACAATGAAATCAGTGACCTAGGGAGGTTGTGGGCTCTCCCACACTAGAGTCCTTCAAGGGGCAGCTGGACAACCAACTGTCAGGGATGCTTTAGGGTGGATTCCTGCATTGAGCAGGGGGTTGGACTCAATGGCCTTGTAGGCGCCTTCCAACTCTGCGATTCTATGATTCTGTGAAATACAAAAGTACGCTTCAGTTCAAACTTGAATGTTAACAGTTCTTGGCACTTGGGTAAGAGCATCGCCTTGAAAAGTGGGACCTCCACACGCAGCAGACACCGAGTTCCTCTAAACGAACTGCTGGCGTACAAAATGAGGAGGACTGTTGCTTTGCTTGGGGGCTTCCTTGAGGGATCTCGTGAGCTATTGCAGGAAGCAGGTTGCTGAATTAGATGGACTCACCTGGGTCTGATTTAACAGGGCTCTTCTGACAGTCTTCATTACCTGTGCTGTTGTGTTTGCCAGAGGCACTAAGTACACTGGAAAGAAGTTCCTAAGGTAGGCACTCCATCGATCCGTCTAAGTAGACAATCCTTCTCATGATCTGTCTGTCTCTCTCTGTGTGTGGTGTGGGGGGGTGCGGGGTGCGGGGGCTGTATAGCAAAGTGGCACAACAGATGAGAACTGGGTTTCTGCCTTCCTGAGCCGGGACCGTTGCCCCCCTAACCTTCACCCCTGCCCTATAATGCACACCCTGATGACCCCCCTTTCCTTCCCTGGTCTTACCTGTTTGGGAACCAGATCCTACGCTGCTCGCTGCATTGTGAAGCTGACAATGACAGGGGCGAAGGTATTTAATGCTCTGTGTGGCCCAAAGGGACTCTGCCACATTGCCAACGTTGAGTTGAGAAATCTATGGAAAGGATTCAGCCCAACGGAGCCAGGATGAGATTTTCTCAGAGACTCCGCCATTGGCCTTGCCCCCGCCCTCCTCCACCCCCCCACCCCGGTTTCATCAGAATAAGGCCAAGCACACGGCCCTCTTCCTGCCATCCCTATTGCTGACTCTGCTCTCCCAAATGTCCCCACATCTGACCCAAGTGAGCATAGAGCAAATTTTGCAGGAGTAGGGGGAGGGAGAAATATTTTCCATGGGAATAGTCAATTTCCAGTGTGCAATTGTGACATTTTATAAAAAATATTTCTCTTTTGGCCTATATAAAGCTTGTGCGGCTACAGGACCTCTTCTCCAGGCATGTTTAGCCTGGGGAAGAGAAGATTGAGGGGAGACATGAGAGCACTCTTCAAAGACTTAAAAGGTTGTCACACAGAGGAGGGCCAGGATCTCTTCTCCATCCTCCCAGAGTGCAGGACACGGAATAACGGGCTCAATTACAGGAAGCCAGGTTCCGGCTGGACATCAGGAAAAACTTCCTGACTGTTAGAGCAGTACGACAATGAAATCAGTTACCTAGGCAGGTTGTGGGCTCTCCCACCCTAGAGGCCTTCAAGAGGCAGCTGGACAACCATCTGTCAGGGATGCTTTAGGGTGGATTCCTGCATTGAGCAGGGGTTGGACTCGATGGCCTTGTAGGCCCCTTCCAACTCTGCTATTCTATGATTCTATGATTCTATGGGGATTGGCACCTGTTGCTGTTGTTGTTTTATAAAAGGATGTGTTTGTCCATGTCCCATCTGGAAAAAAATGGTTTCATGTATATAGAAAAGTTTCAGAAAAAGGTGGCCAAAATGCTGAAACCTTCCCCAACCTGGTGCCCTCTAGATGTGTTGTATTATAAAGCCCATCATCCCCAGCCACCATTTGTTGTGGAAAGGATTAGAACACCTTTCCTGCAAGGAAAGGCTAAATATTTAGGGATTTTAAAAGATGACTAATGGGGACCTGAGGGAGGTTTATCAAATGATGCATGGTGTGGAGAAAGAAGATAAGAGAGATTCTCCCTATGCACGCACACGCATGCACTCACACACCACCATATAATCACTGAAATTGATTGACAAGGACAGGAGAATCACCACACACAAAAAGGAGGGATATAAATATCATCATCATCATCATCATCATCATCATCATCATCATCATCATCATCTGATCAAGATTTGAGATTTTGTTCCTTAAAGTGTTTTCTCAAAGTCTAGATTTTAAATTTCACTTTCAAAAATTCACCAAAAATTCAACTTTGTGCAAAATTTTGTTGTGATTCTAACCTTGACATTTAGCTTCATCACACCAGGGTTATATTGTGCAATCACTGTGAATTGCATGCAAAGGACTCCGAAGTTTTCCATCTTATAACCTGCTTTGACTGTGAAGTTCTCCCAGGCATCCTGCTTTAATTGTGCTATAAAGCCAAAAGACCCGACCTATTTTGCTACAAGTTTTGGAGCGAATCATTTGTTGTTCTCCGAGTGGCCACTGGGGGCACAGGAGCAGAATTTGATATGTTTAAAGAAAAATTAAACAAATGCTTACATCTGCCTAAATTTTAACGATGAAGACATCAAAATTGGCACAGTAATAGATATTAAGGTGAGCTTTAAGCATACCATATTTAAATTGGATTGGGTCATCTGTTGATTTTTTATGATTTTTTACATTTCCCCCCTTAAACCTTTTTCCTGGTATGCAAAGGATCTTAGGAGCGCTGCCGCCTGGGGAGTGATTTAGCTAGCAACAACAACAACGACAGCAGTTTTATGCTGTAGGGGATAATTCGAGGGAAACGGGTACGTGGGATGAAGCCTATTGAGAAGTTAGAGGTTCCAAAGGGATATGGCTTCCCTGGGCATCCCTTCAGAACACTAAGATAGGAGAGGGCTGTCTGGTTTCAACCTCTGTCACCCTTCCCACACCAGGTGTTTGGGAAGCCATGCTTGCTGGGGGTGATGGAAGTTGTAGTCCAACACATCTGGAGGATAACCAGCTTGAAAAACGTTAACCTATGTCAGCTTCTCCCATCTGAAATGTGTTTCTTAAAGGTCTATGATGCCAATTGTGGATAATTAAATGGGGGAAAGATTCATGGGATCAATAGAACTGCCTTATCAGTAAGCAAAGACATAAAACTCTCATTTGGGAAGGGCTGGAGCTCAGTGGTATAGCTGCTACTTTGCATACAGAATATGTTTATCTGTTTATTTCTTCAATATACTCTTCAAATACTTAAAAGGTTGTCACACAGAGGAGGGCCAGGATCTATTCTTGATCCTCCCAGAGTGCAGGACACAGAATAATGGGCTCTAGTTAAAGGAAGCCAGATTCCAGCTGGACATCAGGAAAAACTTCCTGACTGTTAGAGCAGTACAACCATGGAACCAGTTACCTAGGGAGGTTGTGGGCTCTCCCACACTAGAGGCCTTCAAGAGGCAGCTGGACAGCCATCTGTCAGGGATGCTTTAGGGTGGATTCCTGCATTGCGCAGGGGGTTGGACTCGATGTCTTTGTAGGCCCCTTCCAACTCTGCTATTCTAGCCGCCGTGGCCACTTGAGCCTCCAGCGACAGAGATGGGTCTAAGAGTACCCCCAAACTACAAACTTGATCTTTCAGAGGGAGTGCCACCCCATCCAGAACAGGCAATGAGCCTATCTCCTGGACTCGGGAACCACTCACCCACAGGGCTTCCATCTTGCCAGTATTCAGTTTCAGTATACTGGCCCTCATCCAGCCCATTACTGAGTCTAGGCAGCATCCCTTGTATGGTGAGAATGTCACCAGCTTCCCTGGATGTCTGATAGGGCGCAAATGCACGGGAAGGTTATTTAAGAGAGAGCTTGTATGATCTTAAATTCTGCAAGGCAGGCGCCCTTCTTAAACATCAGCAGTGACTCTCAGAACTCAGGAAGAACATTGGATGGTGTGGAAAGACGCTCCAGTAAATGAGAGGGTCTGCTCACCACTTGCCAGGTTCATAGAATCACAGACTACCAGAGTTGGAAGGGGCCCACAAGGCCATCCAGTCCAACCCCCTGCTCAACGCAGGAATCCACCCTAAAGCAAACCTGACAGGTGGCTGTCCAGCTGCCTCTTGAAGGCCTCTAGTGTATCTAGGTTGATACAAATGTCCGTGGTTAAATACACCCTATGGTAAGTTACCACTTGGTAAAAGGATGGCTCTATTCACCAAATGAACAGATTAGGGTGCGTTGTTTGAACAGTTCATAAGACAAGTTCAGCACCTGTGTATCAACTCTAGGATTTCATTGCAAACCCAACAAACAACTTCTTTAACAGGCTTATTCTGTTCTTCGTCAGTCCCTGAGATGGAGAAGCGATGTCATTAATTAACTGGTTACTCTAAATAACACTTAATAGCTGAAGTTTGAGCGGGAAGTTTTCCAGCTCCGTGTCTCCACTTGGGACCCACGCTCCGTGGTTGGAAACTGTCTCCATGGACCAGGTCGCTGGGGTGGGGGCAGAGGCCGCTAATGGCGAAGGGTTGGCTTCAGCTGGGATTTCATTAGCAAGCATGTTTTTCTAGCTCTACCAAATGAGGGGCGGTGGGAGTCATTAAAAGTTTGCTTGTCAGAGACAGGCACCGTCGCTGTGCCGCTCCTGTTCATAATCACGTTCTTATGAGAAATGCAGTGAATTTCATCATCTTGATCTTGTTATTGCATGAAATTGTGCTATTGTCCTATCCTTAGAATCATAGAATCATCGAATAGCAGAGTTGGAAGGGGCCTACAAGGCCACCGAGTCCAACACCCTGCTCAATGCAGGGATCCACCCTAAAGCATCCCTGACAGATGGTTGTCCAGCTGCATCTTGAAGGCCTCTAGGGTGGGAGAGCCCACAACCTCCCTAGGTAACTGATTTCATTGTCGTACTGCTCTAACAGTCAGGACGTTTTTCCTGATGTCCAGCTGGAATCTGGATTCCTTTAACTTGAACCCGTTATTCCGTGTCCTGCACTCTGGGAGGACCAAGAAAAGATCCTGGCCCTCCTCTGGGTGACAACCTTTCAAGTATTTGAAGAGTGCTCTCATGTCTCTCCTCAGCCTTCTCTTCTCCAGGCTAAACATGCCCAGTTCTTTCAGTCTCTCTTCATAGGGCTTTGTTTCCAGACCCTGATCATCCTGGTTGCCCTCCTCTGAACACGCTCCTGCTTGTCTGCGTCCTCCTTGAATGGTGGAGCACTGAACTGGACGCAGTACTCTAGATGAGGCCTAACCAGGGCCGAAAAGAGAGGAACCAGTACCTCACGTGATTTGGAAGCTATACTTCTATTAATGCAGCCCAAAATAGCATTTGCCTTTCTTGCAGCCATATCGCACTGTTGGCTCATATTCAGCTTGTGATCTATCATCCCACAGGACAGCCGGGGAAATAACTGAAGTCTTCCGCAATGGATGGAGAGTCATCGTCCAATCAGCAAGTCTACCCATTGAGAAACACCAACAGAATCGACCTGACGTACAAGATTTCTACGGGCCAGCTGCACTTGTGTGTTAGGCCCTGCAAATCTTTCATGTTTGCATTGTCTTACCCCTGCCGCCCAGTTAGGAAATTCTATAATCAAATGCCTCCAAGAAATCAAAATAGGGCGAAAGCCTCAACCGTCATGAGAGAACCCCCACCTATTCCATTGGGTCAGATTAGGATAGACCAGGTCTACACAATCCTTTTGGGTTGGTGGGCACATCTGGAATTTTGATAGCAGTAGTTGGGCAGTTTCACAAAATGGCTGCCATGGTGAGATACAGTGACCCTATGAAAAGGAGGACAGGGCTCCTGTATCTTTAACAGTTGTATTGAAAAGGGAATTTCTGCAGGTACATTTGTATATATGGGGAACCTGGGGAAATTTATTTATTTATTTATTTACTATCCCAAAGCTGAAGGTCTCTGGGCAGTTTACAAAAATTCCCTCTTCATCACAACAGTTAAAGTTGCAGGTGCCCTGCCCTCTTTTCTGTCTGGTCACTCTAATATAGCTCCTGCAGCTTTAACTGTTGTGATGAAGAGGGAATTTCACCGGGTTCCCCATATATGCAAATGACACCGGCTGAAATTCCCTTTTCTATGCAACTGTTAAAGATACAGGAGCCCGGTCCTCCTTTCCTTTATGGTCACCCCAGGTGAGAGGATTGCCCAAATGCTGCAATGGTGGGTGTGGACATTCACAAAACACCCATTTCGCAGGAGGAAACTTGCAAGGTTATAAGAAAAGTAACTTGGCCAAGAACCTAAGTACAAGGCAGAAATGGGGTCTGAGCCCCCACCCCACCCTCCCACCCCAAATGTACTATGAACCCACCGGTTACTGTTCCAACAGCCATCTCACAGAAGGCCAACTGATGAGGCTCAGGGACAAGTAAGTTGCTCAGGAAACAGAGAATATTCTTGGAAATAAAAAGGGCATAAAGCTGGAGGGGTGGTCTTCACTTTGCAGCGTGCCTGCCTACATTTATAGTTTTTTTAAAAAAAAAATACAACAACAACCCCCCCCCCCCCCAAAGAATCATGAGCAACGTTAAGGCTGGTGGGTACCAAGGGAAGTGTCCATTGTATATTGATGCTGAAGGCGATGGCGTTATGATGATGGATTCTAGCCCACGAAAGCTGATGACATCATAAATTTGTCTTGATGTAATACGAGACTCATCTGTACATGCCTAGATGTAGGGAATGAGAAGCCATGCAGAGCCTGGTTCAAAAAGTGACAGAAGCTCTTGAGCTATGAAGGGATACAAGTACCAGGCCTGCAAAGATAACAGTGGGCCTGTTCAGAAGACACCTCAAACCCTGCCGGTTAAGGTCTTTTCTGCAATGCATTTTGGTAAACCCTACTCACTCACTAACCCCAGTCAGACCGTCTGCAGCAGGATTCGTGGCTCTAACCATGGCTTAAGATGTTGTGTGCGGCAGCACAGCTTGTGGGTAATGCTAACCCCAGAGAACCACAGTTTCGCTCACCACCATGTACAGCACCATGTACATTGATGGTGCTATATAAATAAATAAATAATAAAATAACCACAGAGCCTGATGTGTCCTCTGAACAGGCACAGTGACTGATGAGCGCCCACTGCTTCCAAAGTAGTTTAATTACATTTTAGTAAGAGTAGTTGGGACTACTTTGAAGTCATTCCAACTATATCCCGGTTGAAAATAAAAGCAAAAGCTATCAAAAGAAGAAGGGTGGCCACATCCAGGAATTGTCTCACATTTTATTCTTATGCATAGTGTAGATGCAAAGAGGTGTTTGGATTCCATAGCATGAATTGGGTGGTTTCTCTGCACCATGGACTCTTGGCTTTCTTCTCCATCAGGCCCGTTAATTTGGAAGCGAGTTCCACCGAATTCTGTGATGAATAGGCTGCAATCCGATGCATTCTTAGTGGGAATTCCATCACACTCAGTGGGATATACGTCTTAGTAAACATGCAAAGGGCCAGACTACAAGTTTCACTGAGCAAAACGGACCTTATTTCCAAGGAAACATACAGAGGAGATCCTTTCCAAGACTTATGCCACAATCCTATGCATGCTATGCAATTTTCAGCTGAATGGAATATGCATGTTTACATAGAAAAAAGTCCTACAACCCCCAGCATGCCCTAGTGAGCATGACTGGCTGGGGCAGGCTGGGAGTTGCAGAACTTTCCCCCCATTTAAACTTATGTAAAAACATAAGAATCATAGAATCATAGAATAGCAGAGTTGGAAGGGGCCTACAAGGCCATCGAGTCCAACCCCCTCCTCAATGCAGGAATCCACCCTAAAGCATCCCTGACAGATGGTTGTCCAGCTGCCTCTTGAAGGCCTCTAGTGTGGGAGAGCCCACCACCTCCCTAGGTAACTGATTCCACTGTCGTACTGCTTTAACAGTCAGGAAGAAGTGCCATGTTGGATCAAACCAAGGGTCCATCTAGTCCAGCACTCTGTTCAAACAGTGGCCAACCAGCTGTCAGCTAGGGACCTACAAGCAGGACATGGTGCAACAGCACCCTCCCACCCATGTTCCACAGTAACTGGTGCACACAGGCTTATTGCCTCTGCTACTGAGGTAGCACATAGCCATCAGGACTAGTAGACACTGATAGACGTCTCCTCCAGGTATTCATCCAACCCCTTTTAAAGCCATCCAAATTGATAGGCATCACCACATCTTCTTGTTGCAGATTCCATAGTTTAACGATGCTCTGTGTGAAGACTGTGCATAGGATGTGCCTTCAATGTACCAAACTAAAAATTAGAGTGAGCACCCAGTAGAGCACTTGAAACTACTTCCAATAAGTACTTCCCTTTCCCCCTCTCCTAAATGCAACTGAAGACGGACCATGACATCAAAGATTTGTTCGTGGCACATTTTATTTTGTTATGCTTTGTGAGGGAGGAGGGAAAAGAAGCAGAACAGGGCATTTCGCGCCAGACAGCAGTGCAAAGTGAACACTGGGACACTCGGTATTCTTGGTCATCTTCTGCATCAGACCCATTACCAGAGTCTTGTCCCACTTCTTCGTAATCCTTCTCCAGGGCAACCAGGTCCTCTCGGGCTTTGGAGAACTCCCCCTCTTCCATGCCCTTCCCAATGTACCAATGGCCCGTGCGGCGTACATCAGGTCAAACTTGTGGTTCAAGAGGGCCCAGGCCTCCACGATGGCCGTGGTGTTGCTCAGCATGCAGACGGCCCACTGCACCTTCGCCAGGTCTCCCTCGGGCACCACCGTGGGGGGTTGTTAGCTGATGCCCACCTTGAAGCTGGTCGGGCACCAGTCCACAAAATGAATGGATCTCTGGGATTTAAAGGCCGTCGGCCAGGGACCAACAAAGCAGGACATGGTGCAACAGCACCCTCTCACCCATGTTCCCCAGCAACTGATGCACACAGGCTTACTGCCTCAGATACTGGAGAATCTAGCTACATGGCAAAGAATTAGCTTTTGCTCTCCAGACTGCTTAGAGACCTCCCAAAAGCTTCTTCAATGTTTTGAACTTTGAAACAGAGTCAAAAGCCTTTCTAAGATGGCTCTTACTTCCAAGTAAGCAAACAGAGGACTTGTGGCATAAGCTTGTCTGATCTTCTTGAAAGTAAATTTGTGCAGGATCAGGATTCCCAATCCGCTGTGCGTTTTCATGGAAGTTAAGTCCATTGTGTTCAATGCAATGTGCAGTTTGATGCTACGTGTGTGCATTCAGAAGTAAATCCCACTGAGGGCACTTCTGGAAACAGGCCTCTCCAGCCACTCCCATTACTTATCCGGGCCACGAACCAGAAGGAGCCTGGATGCCAGTGCGAGGCTTGTTTCTGGAAGTGCAGAAACGGGCCTCTCCAGGCACTCCCATTGCCCAACTGAGCTTCTTCTGGGACATCTGAGTTTCTTCTCAGGGTGGGGGAGAGAAGGATTTTTTAATAAAATAAAATAAAAAATTGTGTTATGTGATGTGCTCTCGTTAGACCCATGTACAAACTTGCACACGTTCTAATGAGACTTACACCCGCTTATAAGGAATCTTTTGACATTGGCAATAGAGCGTCTGTGGCTAAGTAAGGCGATTCTTACTCAAGAAACTTACAGCACTGAAGGGGATAACGCCACAATGGCACATTTATTGAGGTTGAAACAGATACAAAGACACAAGCTAGTTTTGGGGAAATTAGCTGAGCAAGTAGAAGCTTAGAAGCAGATTCAAGACTGAAAAATAGACTTTTTGAGACTTAAGAGCATACACACACAGACAGCAGGGGAAAGAGTAGAGGGAATCTTTAAAGGCAATATACCTTTCCTTGGGCTGCAGCCCTTTCTTGTAGAGCAGAACTGGGGAACATTGCAACTCTTGGTCTTAGGTGAAGAGGAAAAGAAGACAGCGAGGCGAAGCACTCACCCATGGCAGCTTGCTCTCGCAAGCTGGAATGTGTAGTATGCTCTGTATTTCTGGTTCTAAAGAGAGAGAGAGAGAGAGCTAGCCTTTTTCTTCCCTCTAACTTGAGGGGTTTTTTTGTGTGTGATCTTATCTAAAGATCTACTTGCTATGGGAACAAAAGAGGGTGATTTGGGATGATGGCTGTACTTGATGCAGCCTGGAGTTCAGCAACAGGGCTACATTAGCATGTGTATGACCAGGTAAAACTCTTGCCATCCAGCAGTCATATTCTGCTTAGTTTTATTCCTACCTTTGTCTCTGGGGAATGCATTTGAAGAAGTCTATCAGGAAATGATTACTTGACCTAGGCCTTCTGTGAATGCTCTGTCTGTAGGTGGGGTTTTGGGTCGCTTCAAAATGGAGCCAGTACTGCTCACAGAAGCTACCTTCTCCTAATCTCGTAAAGTTTTTTACCCCTCCCACTCTGACAGCCATGATTAGCAGAACTGAAAAAATCTGTTTCAGGAGAGGGCAATTTGAGGCAAAAAAAGAGAGAGGCTACGACCCTATCCACTATTAAAGTGGGTTAAGTTCCATTTCCCCTCAGTGGGATTTACTTCTGAACGCACACGTGTAGGATCAAACTGCACATTGCATTGAATACAATGGACTTCACTTCCATGAAAACATACAGAGGATTGGGAATCCCGATCCTGCACAAGTTTACTCACAAGAAAATCAGACAAACTTATGCCACAAGTCCTATGTTTGCTTACTTGGGAGTAAGTCCTGTTGCACTGAATGTGATGAACTTCATGCCTAGGATCAGGCCGCTACCTCCGAGTAAGGCTGCTGTCCTACACACATCTGCCTGAGGCTAACTCCACAGAACTTCTCAGCAAGAGTTTCTTCCGAGTAAGCAAGTGCAGAGCTGACCTGTATGTCGCAACCAGGGCTGTACGGCTGTACAGACATTTTGTTCCCTCCGCTCTGTCTGTGTTTCAAAGATTATCGGGCGTCTCCATCATCTGCTCAGTGACGGAATCAGATTTTTGGGCACCAGAGTTTCATTCCTTTCCAAATGTGCCACCCTGGTATGAGTGGGTATTTGCAAATGAATGAAATTGGGCAAATCTCCCCCAAGAGTAAATAGAAAGTTCAGCAGAACTTGGAAAAAGCCTGCCTGCCTCAGAACTCTCTAGATCAGCCTTCCTCAACCTGCAGCGCTCCAGATGTGTTGGACTGGTGTAGCCCAACACATCTGGAGCGCCCCAGGTTGAGGAAGGCTGCTCTAGATGGATACAACGAGATCTGAATGCATTTGAAACCACTGCATATTTCTCAGATATCCCTTGGTGGTGTTCATCATACAGCCCTTAAGAAATGGATCTGTGTCCCTTTAAGATGGTCAATAGGTCCTCCTCAACAGCTGCATCCCTTTCCAAGCTAGCTATAAAGTTTCCAGAAAGGTGCTGATGGTAGAGCCTTACTTCTGAAAACACCAGGTCTCTTTGTCATTATGGTATGTATTTCTATGGGGCAGATATTGAAGGGTTTTAAAGAGGCATTGTTAGGTGAGGGCTGTAGTGTACGTGAAGGTATAATGACTTCAATGGCTCTGCACTATCATAAGGTAAACTCATTGTTTTAAGTAGCAGTAGATAAATAAAATAAAAGTAAGATTATTGAACTTGCTTGCCTTGTGGTTTGGCAGGGATTCTTTCCTTAGTGTCACAGGTGAACTGTTCCTTCTGAGTACCTCAGGGTGAGATGCTTAGGACATCCTTGCTTTATTCTTTCAGTAATTGCTTATGGTAGGATAACTGAACCTTGTCTTCCAGCCAGCCAACATAGTGCTTATTATTTCTCTGAGGAGTAAGACAACATGTAATGGACATAAAGTTCTATATAGAGCCATCTTAGAAAGGCTTTCGACTCTGTTTCAAAGTTCAAAACATTAAAGAGTCTTTTGGAAGGTCTCTAGGCGGTCTGGAGAGCAAAAGCTAATTCTTTGCCTTGTAGCTAGATTCTCCAGTATCTGAGGCAGTAAGCCTGTGTGCACCAGTTGCTGGGGAACATGGGTAGGAGGGTGCTGTTGCACCATGTCCTGCTTTGTTGATCCCTGGTGGACAGCTGTTTGGCCCCTGTGTGAACAGAGTGCTGGACTAGATGGACCCTTGGTTTGATCCAGCCTGGCACTTAATTATAGAATCATAGAATAGCCGAGTTGGAAGGGGTGCTGGCTGGGGTGTGTTGGGTGTTATAGGACTTTTTAAGGATTGTGTCCTAAATCAACGGTGGGCAACATATGGCTTGCTAGACGGCTGGGGCATGCTGGGACTTGTAGGACTTCTTTTTCTGTCTAAACATGCAGAGGATTGTGCCTTATGGGTGTCCTCAGTTATTCAGACGGGTTAACTAATCCATCCAATGTGTACTGTTCTGTATCATTCTAAATCATTATATTTGTAAACCGCCCAGAGAGCTTTGGCTATTGGGTGGTATAGAAATGCAATAAATAAATAATAATAATAATATTGAACAACTCTGGGCAGTGCTGAAGTGGACAGTGTCTACCAAAGCTTATGCGAGAACAAATATGTGAGTGGTGTGGCAGACTAACATGGCTGTCCCACTGGAAACTGTATAAAGGACTTACAACCTGTGCCCATTATGCTATTCCATAATCTCCTAATTAAACCTGAATTGAGGAGCAATGGGTCAGAAGGCAGAACAAATCAGAGGAACAAAGGCAACTGGATTGGAGTTGTTGGCTGGGTTCGCACAACATGCTAACCCACACTAAGTGGTTCATTGTGGATTGTTTTGAACTGTGGGTTGGTTGTTGAACCTGCAGGTTAGCATCCTGGGTTTCAACAACACATTTTCTGCAGGGTGGTTTGATAACCATGTGAAGTGGCTTATTTTTCTTGAACAAATCACCTAGTGAACCCATGGTTGGTTTGTTGGGTTGTTCAGGGTGATTAACAAGCCACAGTGCATGGTTAACCATTGGTTTAGACAGCATGCTAATCCATGGTTAAATAATCAACCCATTGCTCAAAACAACCCATCAACCACTGAGTGTGAACCTAGCCTCGCATTCTTCGTTCCAACTGGCATCTTCCCTTCGTATTCCTCCTGGGCAGGAGTGTTGTGCCAACAGCAATCAATGCTTATTAAGCAAGCATAGTCTAGACATAGAATCATAGAATAGTAGCGTTGGAAGGGGCCCATAAGGCCATCGAGTCCAAGCCCCTGCTCAATGCAGGAATCCACCTTAAAGCATCCCTGACAGATGGTTGTCCAGCTGCCTCTTGAAGGCCTCTAGTGTGGGAGAGCCCACGACCTCCCTGGGTTATTGGTTCCATTGTCGTACTGCTCTAACAATCAGGACGTTTTTCCTGATGTCCGGCTGGAATCTGTGTTTCTGTAACTTGAGACCATTATTGGGGGTACATGGTGTACCTTTGCCTTCCTAGACATCTGCATAACTCTTGCTTTGCACTGTCTGTTTGTTCCAGAGGGAGTGCCTCTCTATCCATATCGGACAGGCTGGTGTTCAAATGGGCAATGCTTGCTGGGAACTGTATTGCCAGGAACATGGCATCCTGCCAGATGGGACCATCCTGAGCTCTGACACGCCGAGCCGAGTGGACTCGTCTTTCGAGACCTTTTTCTGTGAAACGGGAGCAGGCAAACACGTCCCCAGAGCAGCGTTCGTAGACCTGGAGCCGACAGTCATAGGTAGCGTCTGGCGTTAAGAGAGAGGGTGATTTTGCCCTTGGCATTACTTGAGGGATGAGTAGAGGATGATGCCTTCCACTTTATGGGGCATCTACATGTGTTGGCAAACAGTTGTGGTCTTGGGGTGGTTCTGTCTGGTTTTAGACCTCAAAAACCTGGACTTCATTTGGAAAGAATGGATTTGGACAGCAGTAGCATTATCTCCAATGACGTGGGTCCCCATAGCGGCATATTTTGATCTTTAACAGGCACAGTTATGACCTGTGCAGTGAACTATTTGTGTGTGGGGGGGAGGGTGCCAATTGTTTATCTACACCTCAGCACCATTGTGTTCCCTGTTGTCACCCTTTTAGCTGCCATATCTTCCTAACGGGAAATATTTGCACAATAGCACTCAAAAATGTTGACGTTATTTCAATTATCATGTATTCCTACTGAATTTTTAAAAATGTTCGAGTGCAAAACTCAAAATTGGTCAAAACCCTCTGCTCTAATGAATTTCCCCTTAACTACACACTTATGTCACATCACTAGTGTGGATCTGAGGTAGCAAAACATTTTCTTTCACACACACACACACACACACACACACACACACACACACACACACACTCATTGACCCCGTTCAGACAGCATGCTAAGCCACGGTGGTTAAGCATTTGGGGCTAAACGTTATGGCTTCGTGTGTCATGTGAACCATGACTTAAGCGTGTCCTGTGAACCTTTCCTAACCTTGGTGGTTACATGACCATGAAATTTAACTGGGATAAATGCCAAGTTCTACATTTAGGAAATAGAAACCAAAGGCACAATTACAAGATGGGGGATACTTGGCTCAGCAATACTACAAGCGAGAAGGATCTTGGAATTGTTGTAGATCACAAGCTGAATAGGAGCCAACAGTGCGATATGGCTGCAAGAAAGGCAAATGCTATTTTGGGCTGCTTTAATAGAAGTGTAGCTTCCAAATCACGTGAGGTACTGGTTCCTCTCTATTCGGCCCTGGTTAGGCCTCATCTAGAGTATTGCGTCCAGTTCTGGGCTCCACAATTCAAGAAGGACGCAGACAAGCTGGAGCGTGTTCCGAGGAGGGCAACCAGGATGATCAGGGGTCTGGAAACAAAGCCCTATGAAGAGAGACTGAAAGAACTGGGCATGTTTAGCCTGGAAAAGAGAAGATTAAGGGGAGACATGATAGCACTCTTCAAATACTTAAAAGGTTGTCACACAGAGGAGGGCCAGTATCTCTTCTCGATCATCTCAGAGTGCAGGACACGGAATAACGGGCTCAAGTTAAAGGAAGCCAGATTCCAGCTGGACATCAGGAAAAACTTCCTGACTATTAGAGCAGTACGACAATGGAATCAGTTCCCTAGGGAGGTTGTGGGCTCTCCCACACTAGAGGCCTTCAAGAGGCAGCTGGACAACCCTCTGTCAGGGATGCTTTAGGGTGGATTCCTGCATTGAGCAGGGGGTTGGACTCGATGGCCGTAGGCCCCTTCCAACTCTGCTATTCTATGATTCTATGAACATGTTCGCTAGCCATTTGCTGTGAAAGGGTTAGCGGCCTAACCATGGCTTAGCATGTTGTCTGAACAGGCCGCCCCCTCTCTCTCCCACCCTCCCTCACTCAATATGGTCCACAAAATGTCAAGGTGACAATTTAAATTTGGGGTATGTTGAGTCCTTGCCTGGGAGTTTGCCCAGCTCTGGTGTTAACTTAATGAAACACAAATTGGGTTCTCCTTACCAACACACTGACCTGCTTCCACACTGTGTTCTAATGTACATGGCGGCACATATATTGGTGATGCCTCCTGCCCATCCCTTCTTTCAGACGAAATTCGTACAGGGCGATACCGCACACTCTTCCACCCTGAGCAGCTGATCAGTGGCAAAGAAGACGCTGCCAACAACTACGCCCGGGGCCACTACACCATTGGGAAGGAAATCATCGACACGGTCCTGGATCGCATTCGTAAAATGGTGAGTGTGGTGGCAAACTTCTCGGTTCTACCCAAGACTGCAACATTTATTTATTTAATTATTTATTACATTTATATACCGCCCCATAGCTGAAGCTCTCTGGGCGGTTCACAAAAGTTAAAAACAGTAAACATTAAAAAGTATACAAAATTTAAAACCATAAAAAACATAAAAAAACAGTATAAAAACAACAGTACCCATTTAAAAACAACAATTCTGGGGTCTATTAAAACCACACTTAACATTGTTAAATGCTGTTAAAATGCCTGGGAGAAGAGAAAAGTCTTGACCTGGCACCGAAAAGATAACAGTGTTGGTGCCAGGCGAGCCTCATCGGGGAGATTGTTCCACAGTCAGGGGGCAACCACTGAAAAGGCCCTCTCCCTTGTTGCCATCCTCCAAGCTTCCCTCGGAGTATTTATTTATTTATTTATTTATTACATTTCTATACCGCCCAATAGCCGAAGCTCTCTGGGCGGTAGGCACTCGGAGGAGGACCTTAGATGTTGAGCGCAGTGTACAGGTAGGTTCATGTCGGGAGAGGCGTTCCGTCAGGTATTCCGTCAGGTCCCAAGCCATGTAGGGCTTTATAGGTTAAAACCAGCACCTTGAATTGGGCTCAGAAACATATAGGCAACCAATGCAAGTGGGCCAAAATCAGTGTTATATGTTCGAACCTCCTTGTTCCAGTTATCAATCTGGCCGCTCCATTTTGCACAAGCTGCAGCTTCCGAACCGTCTTCAAAGGCTGCCCCATGTAGAGGGCATTGCAGTCATCTAATTTGGAGGTTACCAGAGTATGGGCAACTGAAGCTAGGTTATCCCTGTCCAGATAGGGGCGTAGCTGGGCCACCAACTGGAGTTGGTAAAAAGCACTCCGTGCCACCAAGACCACCTGAGCCTCAAGGGACAGAGATGGCTCTAGGAGAACCCCCAAGCTACGAACCTGCTCCTTCAGGGGGAGTGCAACCCCATCCAGAACCGGTTGAACACCCCCTATGAAACTCACAGTTGAGCTACACTGGCTTCCCCCAACCTGGTGTCCTCCTGATATATTGGAAGCCATCCAAGGTCTAACCCTGGTGCACTGCTGAGGCCCAACAGCGCTAACTCTATACTTGAACCAAATCTGCAGCAGAACTAGAACTCTTTGATGATGGGTTCTGCTGCTGGTCTCTCTGTGAGTTGAGCCATGTATGAGGTTTCTCAGACCAGGCTCCTATCATGGCAACAAATCTGGCATTGGGACCCATCCCTTCTTCTCTTACAGGCTGACCAGTGCAGTGGCCTCCAAGGGTTTTTGATCTTCCACAGCTTTGGAGGAGGCACAGGGTCCGGCTTCACATCTCTCTTAATGGAACGGCTCTCAGTGGACTTTGGAAAGAAATCCAAGCTGGAGTTCTCAGTATACCCTGCCCCACGGATCTCCACTGCAGTGGTGGAGCCCTACAACTCCATCCTGACCACCCACACCACCTTGGAGCACTCGGACTGCTCCTTCATGGTGGACAACGAGGCCATTTACGACATCTGCAACCGCAACCTTGACATTGAGCGTCCGACCTACACCAACCTAAACCGGCTAGTTGGGCAGATTGTGTCATCCATCACAGCTTCCTTAAGGTTTGATGGTGCCTTGAACGTGGACCTGACTGAATTCCAGACCAACTTAGTGCCTTATCCTCGCATCCACTTCCCCTTGACCGCCTACGCCCCCATCATCTCGGCGGAGAAGGCCTACCACGAGCAGTTGTCTGTGGCAGAGATCACCAATTCCTGCTTTGAATTCTCCAACCAGATGGTGAAATGCGACCCTCGCCGAGGCAAATACATGGCTTGCTGCCTGCTCTACCGGGGGGACGTTGTGCCCAAGGACGTCAACGCAGCTATCGCAGCCATTAAATCCCGGAGATCCATCCAGTTTGTGGACTGGTGCCCGACCGGCTTCAAGGTGGGCATCAACTACCAGCCCCCCACGGTGGTACCCGGGGGAGACCTGGCGAAGGTGCAGCGGGCTGTCTGCATGCTGAGCAACACCACGGCCATCGCGGAGGCCTGGGCCCGCCTGAACCACAAGTTTGACCTGATGTACGCCAAGCGGGCCTTTGTGCATTGGTACGTTGGGGAGGGCATGGAGGAGGGGGAGTTCTCGGAAGCCCGGGAGGACCTGGCTGCCCTGGAGAAGGATTACGAAGAAGTGGGACAAGACTCTGGCAATGGGTCTGATGAAGAAGAAGACCAAGAATTCTGAGCATGCTGTAGTGAAACCACCCTTTTCATTTCATGAAATCTGAACATCTCTTTGCTTCTGCTTGCTGAGATTTTCTGGTGTCCTGATGGGATGGAACACCATTCGCCTTGCACTCCGTCTGCTCTCTGGAATGAAATGACAAGTTCTGCTTCAGTTCCCTGCTCTCTCACAAACCAAATCAAAATAAAATGTGCAGCAAACGAATCCTTGATGTGGTAGCACTTCTTCTAATGTGTTTAGAAGAGGGAAAAAGGGTAGTACTAGTTATTAGAAGTGTTTTCAACTACAAGTGCTCTAAATTTAAAGTATTGGGTGCTTCCTCTGATGTTTGTTTTGGCACAGTCTTCACACAGCACATAGTTAAACTATGGAATTCACTGCCACAAGATGTAGTGATGGCCATCAATTTGGATGGCATTAAAAGTGGGTTGGATCAATTCCTAGAGGAGAAGTCTATCAATGGCTACTAACCCTGATGACTATGTGCTACCTCCAGTATCAGAGACAGAAAGCCTATATACGTCAGTTGCTGGGGAACATGGGTGGGAGGGTTTTGTGGCACCCGTGTCCTGCTTTGTGGGTCCCTGTGGGTAGCTGTTTGGCCACTGTGTGACTGTGGGTAGCTGTTTGGCCACTACATGGACCCTTGGTCTGATCCAGTAGGGCTCTTCTTATGTTCTTATTTGTGTTTTGACAGAAAAAAAACCTCCTACAAAGGGGGGGGCTATAAATGCAATAAAAATAAACTCACAGGGTGTGCTGAGAGTCATAGGACTTCTTTCTATTGAAACATGCATGGGATGTTTAGCTGAAAATTGCATAGCATGCATAGGATTGTGGCATAGAATCATAGAATAGCAGAGTTGGAAGGGACCTACAAGGCCATTGAATCCCACCCCCTGCTCAATGCAGGAATCCACCCTACAGCATAAGTCTTGGGAAGGATCTGCTCTGTATGTTTCCTTGGAAATAAGGTCCATTTTGCTCAGTGAAACTTGTAGTCTGGCCCTTTGCATGTTCACTAAGAAGTATATCCCACTGAGTGTGATGGAATGTAGAATGCATAGGATCGCAGCCTATTCAACAGGCAAAGGCTATCAATAGCTACTAGCCCTGATGGTTGTGTGCCATCTCCAGTATTCGAGATAGTAAGTCTGTGTGCCTCAGTTGCTGGGGAACATGGGTGGGAGGGTGCTGTTGCACTCATGTCCTGCCTTGTTGGTCCCTGGCCAATGGCTGTTTGGCCACTGTGTGAACAGAGTGCTGGACGAGATGGACCCTTGGTCTGATCCAGCATCAGGGCTCTTCTTACGTTCTTGCTTTTATGGATTATTTATTTATTTCTAACATGTATATACCATCCCATAGCCAAAGCTCTCTGGGCAGTTTACAAAAAACTGCCCAAAGAGCAGTTACAATACATCTTAATGTAAGGCTCTATGGCCCAGGTTGGTGAGTTTGAAGTGGCTAGTTTGGGCTATGAGTTACTAAAGAATTAGTAACTACAAGTGTGACACAAGTGCTTATTCCCTTCTTATCACTGTGGAAGACAGACCCTCTCGCAAGTGACACTTGTTGGGAGAGTTAACAACAGCCTACCCAGGGGGTGGAAGGACAGATGCAAGACAACTGGAGCTTCTGGAACAGTTTATTAGCAAGCGGAGGAGCCCGTTCGCCAGGAAAACAGGCGGAGAAAGTTGGAGTGAGCTTTAGTCACAGCCGAAGGGAACAGCGTGCCAGAGGCCCAGGTGAACTCCAGGTCTCTGGCGAAGAGGTCTTTTGCCACAAGGAAGGGTCTTGGAAGGTGCAGGAGAAATATCTTCGGCTCAGTAGGCATAGTTAGCTTCCCAAAAGGTGATGAGCACTCATTACGCCTTGCAGAGCACTTGGCCTATGAAGGTTTCCACTTGCAGAGAAATGCATTCTTGGAATTACAGCTAGCATCTACCCACAGCCTGTTCCCTGAAAGAAGGAAGGGATAGTGAAATGGCAGCCTTGTCTACAGACACATCCCTCGCCGTAGAAAAAATGCGAATAAAATAATGAGTAAGACTTTTTACTTTATTCACAATGGTTAAAGCCGTGATTTAAGGTGTCGTCTGAACATGGCCCAGCTTTCTGGCTTAACCATCATGGTTAAAGCCATTGTTTCAGGTGTCTTCTGAATGGGGCCATAATTAAATGACTGGTCCAAGGCTTTCTGAATCCAACTTTTTTCTATTTTTCGTAAATAGGGACATTTGCCCATCTCCAGTGCCTCCCATATGTATTCCATTATGTTAAGAGCTGATGACAGGGATTATTTGCAGGTAATAACTGCAGATTTTAAAGAACAGGAAGTCGTGTAAGGAGAGAAAGGAGGGGTAATAACTTCTGAGAAAATCACTAGATCAATGGACTGGAGTTCATGGAAGGAGCTGAACAAGGGGACGGTGACCAGTGTTGAAGGAGATACAGTAATGAATGCTCATATACAGAATTCCAGAGCAAAAGAGCAGTTGCTGTCGATTAATGCTGGAATCAAACCCTGATTTCACATACTTAGAGCGTGATGGCTTCCGCCTCCAGCCCAGCCCCCTTACCTAAATAAGGTGTAAGAACTGCACAGTTAAACTGATGTGCGTAATCGTTGGGCTCTCCAGCCGCCCAGCTGTTATACATGAACCGTGTGCCATCTGTCCACCGCCAGCCAGATACCTGTGGAACAGTAAAAAGGTACATCAAGATGGGCCAATTGGGAGGGAAAACAAGCAAGACGCTACCAAGCGGGGAACACATTACGTTGGACTTCCAAATAGAACTTAAACGCATTTGTAGGGGAAAGTTATTGAGTTCTCTTAACTAATATCTGTTTGCCAGAATGCAGATGCATGATATCTTCAATTTGTTTTCAACTTTTTGACACTGGTTGGACCGGATCAGATAAGAAAGCTCATCCATTGCAACCAGCCTAGCGCAGACCATGAGGTTCATGATCAAGCATTTGTTCCACACAGGTACATGAGGACCAAGTGGCTATCAAAACAGACAAGGCAGTGAGAGAGTCCGGCTCACTGAGTACGAAAAGGAGACCTAGGCCTAATCTGCACCAAGCAGGGTATTGCACTATAAAAATGGTATGAAAGCGGTATATAAAAGGCAGGAGCCACACGACTGTTTTGTAGCAGTACTGAAGTGCACGGAGAAGTGTTGGGGCCCATTGACACATAATGTAGACCGCTTTCATACTGGTATATCCTGCTTCGTGTGGCTCCTGCCTTTTATAGACCTCTTTCATACTGCAATATCCTGCTTGGTGTAGATTAGGCCCTAGTGACAAAGTGTTGGGGTAAAAAGAAGTGAAGCACACACGCTAGTTAAGCACCCATATGTGGAGAAAGAAATTGCTATGCATTTACGTAGTTATTTAATTCACTCGGGTCGTCGTTTAAACTCTAAAATCATCAGCTGAAGCCAAAACAAGGCAGAGCAAAGGGAGCTAAATCCCAGAAGGATAGTCCTGCAGAAAGGTAAGAGTTTCTGTAGTCCTGGAGGGAATCTACACGTCGTACTGAAGGCGCCTGCATGTGCCTCCAGTCCGCCCTCAAAACGATGGTGTAGATTCCCTAGCTACCTGCCCAGAAGAGACGGAGGAGGCAGCAGCTGGGGAATCCGGCTGCATCCTTGCAGCTGCCGCCGCCTCCCCGCCAGCCTCCTGCTGCCGGGGTAAGAGCAACCCAGGTCGCTCTTACCCTGGCAGCAGGAGGCCGGCAGGGAGGCCGGCGGGGAGGCGGCGGCAAGGACGCGGCCGGATTCCCAGCCGCCTCCTCCTCCGTCTCTTCTGGGCTGCAGGTAGGCAGAATCTACACCATCGTTTGGGGGGCGTACTGGGGGCGCATGCATGCGCCTTTAGTACTACGTGTAGATTCCCTCCTAGACTAAGTCCAAGCTTGGGAAGGGCCATAAAAGTAATTCAGAGCTCTATATTGAAGAGAGCTACGGAGTAGACCTAGCTAGTGGGAAAGTCTGCTTTGAAATACAAATTGTAGGGTAGTTTCAGTTAAGACTCAGTGTAGATTCATGTTTTAGGTCTTTAAGAGCAGTTCATAAACTAATGTTTAGCTATAGACCCCAACCCAAGTTACGAATCCAGCTTTTCTTTTAGGTGTGTGTTGCTGTTGTTGTTTTAAAACGAGTAACTGGAGCAAGTGCACACTGAACCAGGCTCATAGTGACTCAGCCCCTGGTATTTTAAGGGGAGCTCTAACCCTAACCTCTCCTTAATCCTAGTAAGCCTGTGTACACCAGCTGCTGAGGAACATGGGCGGGAGGGTGCTGTTGCACCATGTCCTAGTTTGTTGGTCCCTGGTCAACAGCTGGTTGGCCCCTGTGTGAACCGAGCGCTGGACTAGATGGACCCTTGGTCTGATCCTGCATCAGGGCACTTCGGATGTTCTTAAGTAGTTGAGCAATAGGGCACAGCCCATCCCCCCGCCTTGCCTCAGAGGCCATTTCAGGGGCTCCGAAATGGCTCTGATTTGCCTTGGGCCACCTCAGGGCTTTACTGCTTAACCTTGGAACTGAAGCCAAGGTGAGATTTGGGCCCCTGAGCAGTTTGGCCTTTGCAGGATTCTTGGGGGGTGGCCTCACTGCGGGCCACCCAGGAAAACTGGGGGAAGGCCGACTGGGGGTCCATTGGACTCCCCACTCCCTACCTGCCGTCTCCTGCTCCTTCCTTCCTTCCAAACCCAGAACCGCCACCACTGCTACCCCCAGGACTTACCTTCACATGCGTCCTCTTCGGAGCCAAGCAACGATTTAAAGGAAGAGTGTGGGGCTCTCTAATTTTAATAGCTCTTTAGACACAAAATGCCAAAATGGTTCTTTATAGCTGCTGTACTTTGCAGTGATAGAGCTATTCAAAATAGAGAGCCCCCGTGGTCTTCCTCTAAATCACGGCTCAGCTCTGAAGAAGACACAAATGAAGGTAAGTCCCAGTAGCAGCGGTGACAGGGGAGGGTGGAGAGGGAGGGGAGTCCAGTGAGTCCAATGGACTCACCTGGACTCATGGCTGGCCTTACGCTGGCTTTTCCAGGCAGGTGGGTGGGCGGAGGGAGCAGCCCAGAACCACCCGGAATTGTCCTGAGGCACCTCAAGGCTTCAGTGTCAACCAGTTTCGGCCTTGTGGTGCCTCAGGCTGACCAGGTACCACCTCAGATTCGGGCTGAGGCATGCTGAATCGGCATGCTTTGGGTCAGATTCGGGCTGAGGCAGTGCACAGCCCTATTGAGCAACACCTTTCCTTTAAAAAAAAAACACGATCTAATTGCCTACAGCAGTTGTTGTTGTTATTATTATTATTATTATTATTATTAATTACATTCCACTTTTACTTCCTCCAAGGAACCCAAGGCGGCATACACAATCCTCCTCGTCTATTTTATCCTCACAACAACAACCCTGTGAGGTAGGTTGGTCTGAGAGTCTGTGACTGGCCCAAAGTCACCCAGTGGGTTTCCATGGCCGAGTGGGGACTAGAACCCGGATCTCCCAACTCACAGTCCAACACCTTTAGCCATTACACCACTCTGGCTGGGATGCTATCTAGGGCTATAAATGGAGGCAGTGTTTCAAGGGAGGCCAGGTCAACAAGTGTGAGGCGCCTGTTGCCAGACCATATTCTCCTATTGTTGAGATAGAAAGGGAGACTTCATTCCCGCCTGGGAAAAGACAAGAGACTTGTGCCATCCTAAAAGCCAGGTCTGACATGCAAAGCAGAATGCAGTATATGGCACGAAGCTGTTCCCACTCTGGCATGGCCATTGTTTTCCAAACTTAATCCTTGGATCTCTTTCCCTTCCTTGGACATTATTTCCAAATTTATAGTGAGGCTCCAGAAAAATCAAGAAGAATCAAAAGCTAAATACTGTGTGTAGCTTATTAAGCCTCTGTGCCTACTCTGACCCTTCTCCCACCCGCTGTCCCGCTGCAGCCCTCCCACCCGAGCAGTTGCGCTGTTTCGCTCAGGGGCTGCAAGGGGCAGGGAATCATCTTGATAGGCTGGAGCGCTGGGCTGAAAACAACAGGATGAAATTTAATAGGGATAAATGCCAAGTTCTACATCTAGGAAATAGAAACCAAATGCAAAGTTACAAGATGGGGATACTTGGCTCAGCAATACTACAAACGAGAAGGATCTTGGAGTTGTTGTAGATCGCAAGCTGAATATGAGCCAATAGTGCGAAATGGCTGCAAGAAAGGCAAATGCTATTTTGGGCTGCATTAATAGAAGTATAGCTTCCAAATCACATGATGGAACTGGTTCCTCTTTATTCAGCCCTGGTTAAGCCTCATCTAGAGTATTGCGTCCAGTTCTGGGCTCCACAATTCAAGAAGGACGCAGACAAGCTGGAGCGTGTTCAGAGAAGGGCAACCAGGATGATCAGGGGTCTGGAAACAAAGCCCTATGAAGAGAGACTGAAAGAACTGGGCATGTTTAGCCTGGAGAAGAGAAGATTGAGGGGAGACATGAGAGCACTCTTTAAATACTTAAAAGGTTGTCACACAGAGGAGGGCCAGGATCTCTTCTCGATCCTCCCAGAGTGCAGGACACAGAATAACGGGCTCAAGTTAAAGGAAGCCAGATTCCGGCTGGCCATCAGGAAAAACGTCCTGACTGTTAGAGCAGTACGACAATGGAACCAGTTACCTAGGGAGGTTGTGGGCTCTCCCACACCAGAGGCCTTCAAGAGGCAGCTGGACAACCCTCTGTCAGGGATGCTTTAGGGTGGATTCCTGCATTGAGCAGGGAGTTGGACTCGATGGCCTTGTAGGTCCCTTCCAACTCTGCTATTCTATGGTTTTATGAAAGGAGCAAAAGCCTGATCCACTTTCTAAAAACCCTCAGCACCTACCCCCAGAGGAGGGGAAATCTCAGCTGCATCCTTAAGGGGGTGGCTCTAATAACCCCATGGAGGGTGGAAAGTTCAGGACTAAATTTCATACGCCACCTCCTCCCCAAATCAGGAGGCACCTGATCCACCTTCTAAACCCTGCACAATTACTCTGCTAGGGGTGAAAATCCCAGGTGTACCAAATAGACTGCTGAGTTAGTTGCTTTAAAGTGGCTCCCAGTAGCGAAATTGTGCATTTGCCTCCATAGACACTAGTGGCTTAATTGCTTCAACTTATTCCAAATGTGCTAAAGCCAGCAAGGAGCAAAGATTTTGACCACTTAGGTTGCTTACAGACACAGAAGTCTGTAAGCAACCTAAATAATCCACTCTGTGCACGGTGGGGTATCAGAGTGAGTTATTTGGGCAAAATAAGCTGTTGTGCATAAAAGAAATAAAAAATAAATCTCTCTGACAGATTACATGATAACCCACCATGTGTTAAATAAGCCATCATGGCTTGTTTAACCAATTCTGGGTTATTGTGACATATGAACTTAGTCCAAATATGCAACCTCCAGTATCAAAGGCAGTTTGCCTATGTACACCAGTTGCTGGGGAACATGGATGGGAGGGTGATGTTGTACTTATGTTCCACTTGTGGGCTGGCTGTGGGAACAGAACGCTTGTCTGATCCAGCATGGCTCTTCTTATGCTGTTTTTTATGTTGGTTAAAACAAAAATGGATTGCAAACAGCCCCAAAGTGGGCAAATGGTATTAAAATGTAAAATGTGGATCAATGTAAGCAAGTGTAAAGTGGGCTAGATGGAACAACAGAAAGAACTGGGCATGTTTAGCCTGGAGAAGAGATGGAGGGGAGACATGAGAGCACTCTTCAAAGACTTCAAAGGTTGTCACAGAGAGAAGGGTGAGGATCTCTTCTCGATCCTCCCAGAGTGCAGGACACGGAATAACGGGCTGAAGTTAAAGGAAGCCAGATTCCGGCTCGACATCAGGAAAAACTTCCTGACTGTTAGAGCAGTACGACAATGGAATCAGTTACCTAGGGAGGCTGTGGGCTCTCCCACACTAGAGGCATTCAAGAGGCAGCTGGACAACCATCTGTCAGGGATGCTTTAGGGTGGATTCCTGCATTGAGCAGGGGGTTGGACTTCATGGACTTGGAGGCCCCTTCAACTCTGCTATTCTATGATTCTATGATGCGCGTTGCGACAAAAACAAAACAAAACTCCGACTTTAAATATATACTGGTGGGATCTGAGCTAGTGGTGACTGGCCAAGAAAGAGATTTTGGGGTTGTGGTGGACAGCTTGATGAAAATGTCCACCCAATCTGTGGTTGTTGTGAAAAGGCAAAAATTCTGTTGGGCATAATTAAGAAAGCAGTTTAAAAACATATAAGGAAAAAAAACACATTAAACATTAAAGGGTATCCTCTCAATAAATCTATTGTATAACCACACTTAGAATACTGCGTACCCCACATCTCAAAAAGGATATTGTAGATCTGGAAAAAGCATCACCCCTATGAGGAAAGGGTACAACATCTGACATTGTTTAGCTTAAGGAAAAATTGAATGAGGGGAGACATGATAGAGGTGTACAAAATGATGCCTGGTACGGAGAACGTGAATAGGGAGACATTTTTCTCCCTCTCTCAAAATGCTAGAACCCCAGTGGGGTCCTATCCCATGAACCTGATTGGTGCAAGATTCAGGACAGATAAATGGGCATTCTTTACGCAACACATAATTAAACTATAGAATCTGCTAACACAAGATGTAGTGATGGCACCAATTTGGCTGGCTTTAAAAGGGGACTAGCTGGGGAGATATCGATCGGCTACTACTCATGATGGCCATATGCTACCTCCAATATGAGAGGCATACAAACAAGAGGGGGTTAAGGCACTCATGCTGTACATATGAATTTCCCAAAGGCAGCTGGCTGAGCACTCTATGAACAGATAGACCCTGGGCATGATCCAGTCTTTTGTTAAGGGCTCACTGGGTTTGAGTTTGGTTTCAGGGTCAACCCGATCCACACATATTGTCCCCTCCAGTTGCTTTCAGACACATAAGTGCCAATGAGGTCTGTCTGGATTGCACTTGTGACGGATGCTAAGTGGCCGTCTTTCCCACTTCGCTGGCAGGCCGCCTGTGTGGAGAGAGAAGCGAAAAACACTCTGTTACAAAACCTGCCTCAGAGGAGGGTTTCTCATTTTTGTCCTGGCAGGGCCTGGCCAATTCCCATGGACACGTCAGCTTGTGCCACCCTGCCTGCCCTGCACAGCTGCACCAGAGAGGGATCGGTCAGCAGGTTCTGCCCATCAACAGATGGACCAGCCTCATGGTAGGGAGGCAGCCTGGGAATGTTCACAGAGTTGAGATCATCTGCATCCTGGCTCTCCTTCCTTGAGAGAGGAATGGATTAAAATGAACCCACTAGCAACTCCAGTTTCCCCCCAAATAATTTTGTGAAAAGCTTCCAAATGCTGCCTTTTGCCTGCAGAATTCTGGACACCATCCCAGCCTCTCTCTCTCTCTCTCCCCTCCCTCCCCCTTCTCTCTCTGGGCAGGTTTGCACGTCATGCTAAGCCATCCTGTGAATAAGCTACACAGTGTGCGTTGTTTGTGGAACAACCGACGGTGGGCCTAATATACTATAGCCCTCTTATGTATCTGGTTACTCCAGACAGGGCTCCTGCAGCGTTAACTGTTGTGACAAAGAAGGCATTCCACCAGGTGCTGCAGGCATACAAATTGCACCTGCTGAAATTCCTTTTTCAAGACAACTGTTAAAGATCCAGAAGCCCTTTTCCTCCTTTTCATAGGTAAAGAAAATAGAAGGCTGTGGTTTGGAAACAACAACAGCATAATAAGAGTGGTAACACTCAAACCACAAAGTCATCAAAACAACTTACATAGATGAATAATTCAGAAACTTTACAAACGTACAAAGAACAGGCACAACAACAATGTTTATAGGATGTTCACACTAACATTCACAACAAAGCCTGCAATATCAACATCTAATATACATATAGTGAACTATTCACATGAAGCGCCTTTTATGTAAACAATAGTCCAGTACTAATTGCTGTTTCGAAGATTCTTCCTCAGTATGACACTGAAAAATAATTCAAAAGCACCATACTCAGCATTTGTACATTTGTAAAGTTTCTGAATTATTCATCTATGTAAGTTGTTTTGATGACTTTGTGGTTTGAGTGTTATCACTCTTATTATACTCCTTTTCATAGGGTCACCCTAGATTACGGCTGCCTGCCTGTGCTTTGCCGAGCCTGGATCATGGTAGTAGCCAGTGAGCATGAAGGGTGAAGGAGATTTCTTGGTCACAGAAGGACCCCTTCTTCAGATAGTCCAAAAGTGGCAAGGAAAGAAATTTTAAGTGGACCGGTCTGGAGTAGCACATCCAGCAGGCCACGTGACTCACCTCTGCCTCCGCAAAGGTCAATGGATTGCTGAAAAACTCAAAGCAGTACACCTCAAAATTGAAATTGTAGGAAAGGGTACCGTCAGGGCAGGTAGTCCGGGGCAGAGCCGGGTTTCTGGGTTTCAGTCCTACAAGGTGGGAAGATAGCCAGGTGTGAGGATTCCCAGTATTCCGGGGGCAAAGCCATGCTGTTGTATTTAACTCTAATGGGATTGCCACTGGGTGGGTTTATATGCACTAGGATTTTCCACTCTATTATTTATTTATTTATTTATTTATTTAGCACCAACAATTTACTTGGTGCTGTACAAAATATACAAATAAAACAGCGATACCCTGCCTAGAGGCTTACAACCTAAAATCACATTAAAACATATGAAGGGGGGAAGGGTTCACAAAACAGAAATAAGACAATATTCATAGTAATAAGAACAGTAAGTCAAGCTAAAATACCAAAAGCTATGGAAAACAAATGAGTTTTCAAACGCGTTTTAAAATCTACAATGGAACTCGTAGTTGCTCTGGAAGAGCATTCCAAGCAAACGGGGCAGCCAGAGAGAATGGGAGAAGCCGGGCAAGAGAGATAGAGACTCTTGGGCCGGAGAGCAACATAACATTTGAAGAACGGAGGGTACGAGGGGGGTGGCAGAGTGAAATGAGAGAAGAAAGATGAGAAGGTGCAAGACCATGAGACGCTTTGAATGTCAGCAAAAGAAGCTTATACTGAATTCTGTTTGGGATCGAAAGCCAATGAAGAGATTTCATCAAACAAGAAACATGGTCAAAACGACGAGCCAAGAAAATAATCTTGGCTGCAGAATGGTGAAGAGAGACCGAAGAGGAGAGATGAGCAGAAGGAAGACCAGTCAAAAGAAGATGACAAAAGTCCAAACGGGAGAGAACCAAAGCATGGACAAGGGTCTTAGCAGAAGATTCACCCAAGTGGGCCTATTTGAATGCTAGTTTATTTTATTTTATTTTATTTTATTTATTTATTTCATTTTTATACCACCCAATAGCCGAAGCTCTCTGGGCGGCTCACAAAAATTAAAACCATAATAAAACAACCAACAGGTTAAAAACACAAATACAAAATACGGTATAAAAAGCACCGCCAGGATAAAAACCACGCAGCAAAAATGGATATAAGACTAAAATACAGAGTTAGAACAGTAAAATTTAAATTTAAGTTAAAATTAAGTGTTAAAATACTGAGAGAAGAAAAAGGTCTTCAGCTGGTGACGAAAGGAGTACAGGCACCAGGCGGACCTCTTTGGGGAGCTTGTTCCACAGCTGGGGTGCCACAGCGGAGAAAGCCCTTCAATAGGAGGGCTTTTTAGGGCTGTTGTGGTATTGCTTTTCCCAAAGCAGCTTGAAAAAGGAGTTTAGCACAATGCTTTCTCCGCTGTGGCAGCCCGGCTGTGGAATGAGCTCCCCAGAAAGGTACGCTTGGCACCTACAGTGTACTCCTTTCATCGCCAGCTGAAGACCTTTTATTTTCTCAGCATTTTAACACTTAATTAAACAAGTTTAAACTTTGTTGTTTTAATTCTACATTTTAACCTATATCAATTTTTGCTGTGTGGTTTTAATCCTGGTTGTGCTTTTTATATTGTATTTTGTATTCATGTTTTTAAATTGTTGGTTGTTTTATGCTTTTCATGGTTTTAATTTTTGCGAACCGCCCAGAGAGCTTTGGATATTGGGCGGTATAAAAATGTAATAAATAAATAAATAATATAGCTAATAGGTGGCAACACCCTTATCTCGTGACCAAGACCCTTCTATAAGGTTTATTTATAAGTAAGACTCATTCAGCAAAGTTCCTTTGCAACTTCAGTTAAAAACTTAGAATCATAGAATAGCAGAGTTGGAAGGGGCCTGCAAGGCCATCGAGTCCAACCCCCTGCTCAATGCAGGAATCCACCCTAAAGCATCCCTGACAGATGGTGGTCCAGCTGCCTCTTGAAGGCCTCTAGTGTGGGAGAGCCCACCACCTCCCTAGGTAACTGATTCCATTGTCGTACTGCTCTAACAGTCAGGAAGTTTTTCCTGATGTCCAGCCGGAATCTGGCTTCCTGTAACTTGAGCCCGTTATTCCGTGTCCTGCACTCTGGGAGGATCGAGAAGAGATCCTGGCCCTCCTCTCCTTGAAGACTGCTATCATGTCTCCTCCTTGCATCTGCATTTTAGCCTTTGGAGACCTCCCTGTCTTCATCTGATCCCTTGATGACCCTTCTGCCTCCTCACTCCCACTCGCCATTGTGGTCCCACAGAGCTCTGGATGTTCATTCAACTCCTTAACTCCTTCTACCACCTGTGTGCTGGCTCCTCAGGGATGGAAAGGAACATCTCCTGCACATGTTCACAATCGTCCTCTTCAGTATTGCTGCCTATAGGTCCCTGGTTGACAGCTGGATGGCCACAGTGTGAACAGAGTGCCGGACTAGATGTACCCTTGGTCTGATCCAGCATCAGGGCTCTTCTTTGGTGCTTTTGTTTTTATGTCCCTCATCCCCAAAATGTTCAGGAGTTCCTTCTGGTCCTTCCCTGCTATTCTCCCCTTTGCAAGCTGTCACACAGCCCTGTCCCTTTTCAGCTACTGAAAGATACACACACACCCTCTCTGAACGTGCTGCTGAAACTCCGTTCCATTCTATATCAGCTCCTTGACTCCCTCTTTAATTTCATTTGCATTCATTGATTACATTTTGATCCTGCCCCATAGCTGAATACCTCCGGGCGTTTTACAAAAAATAAAAATTAACATTAAACATCTGTGGTCTTTTTTCTTGTCAAATCTTTCCAGTCCATGGGAACTGGGCATGTTTAGCCTGGAGAAGAGAAGATTGAAGGGAGACATGAGAGCACTCTTCAAATACTTAAAAGGTTGTCACACAGAGGAGGGCCAGGATCTTTTCTCGATCCTCCCAGAGTGCAGGACACGGAATAACGGGCTCAAGTTACAGGAAGCCAGATTCCGGCTGGACATCAGGAAAAACTTTCTGACTGTTAGAGCAGTACAACAATGGAATCAGTTACCTAGGGAGGTGGTGGGCTCTCCCACCATAGAGGCCTTCAAGAGGCAGCTGGACAACCACCTGCCAGGGATGCTTTAGGGTGGATTCCTGCATTAAGCAGGGGGTTGGACTCGATGGACTTGTAGGCCCCTTCCGGCTCTGCTATTCTATGATTGATTCTATGATCCAGAATGTCCCTAGCTGAACTTTTCATTCCTGTCATTATCCACCTTAGAATATTTAGGATGTTTTAATCATGTATGGTATGTTTTTAATCAGTTTTTAATGTGCTTTGTATTCACTGTTTTTCACTGCCTCGATCCAAGTGGAGAAGCGGGTAAGAAATAAATTATTATTATTATTATTATTATTATTATTATTATTATTATTATTATTATTATTCTCTCCCCATCACACACACTCACATTGTCTCCAAAATTTTTGCTGCCATGTTGGAAACCCCCTTATCTTTATGTTAGTCCAGGTGACATTTTCAATTTGTATACGCTAGTATTAATTGGTTCATTATCCGAACACAAATTGGGGGGGGGAAATACTCTGTTAAAAAATAATATCTACATCCATGAAACTTGGCAGTTTTTTCCATGGATACTCATACTGTACATATCACCCCTACATGTTTAAATGACGGATTTCAGGTACTGATATTTTCTCATGCTTAAAATTGACAGCTGGGGCATTACATATAAATAATTAACGGAGGAAGCACAGTATGTAGGATCCTCTTTGGGAAGCAAATGTACACATGTCATCATATTTTGAATGGTAGCAATAACATACCTTTTGCCCAGGTGGTGGACAGAAGGCCAAAGAGACAAAAGACAAGGTAAGCAATGGTGGCCATCTTGGTTCTAGGCCTATGGAGAGAGAGAAGAGGGGAGGTTGAGGAGGGTCTTCAGTAACCCTTCTTCACTGCCAAACTGTGGACCACGCTGGCCAGCTACCTCCTTGGCCTTCCTCCCCAGCAGAGAGGGGGCAGTGTTCAACCCTGCAATTTGCCATCCCTTGTGCACACCCCTTTCTTTGAGCATCATCAGACTGGGCGGGGTGGAGGGATCATCTTTCCTTACCGTCACTTTCCCCCCCGCTTCTGTCCCACAATACTTCCTCTTTCTTCACACAGGGAAAGAAAGAGGAAGTAAACAATGACTTCATGGCCCATTCAGTGGCTGTTTCTATCTCATGGCTTCTCCTGCATAGAGCAGGAAATGGCAGCACATTTTTGTTAAAAAAGAGAGAGATCGAATTTACCGGGGTTTATTTTGTGATGGAAAGAAGGCTAGAAATAGCGGGAGTTGTGCGGGAGGCAGAGGCCATCATCATCATCAGACCCATTTCTGTCGTTGGAGGCTCAAGTAGCTGCCACGGCTCGGAGCGCCTTTTACCATCTTTGGCTGGTTCGCCAGTTACGGCCTCTCCTGGACAGGGATCGCTTGGCCACGGTGGTACAGGCATTGGTAACCTCAAGATTGGATTACTGCAACGCGCTCTATGTGGGGCTGCCCTTGAAGCTGCTCCGGAAGCTGGAGCTAGTGCAGAATGCTGCAGCTCGGCTGTTGTCTGGAGTTGCCCCTTTCCAGCATGTAACTCCTCTGCTGAGGGAACTGCACTGGCTGCCAATTCGCTACCGGGCCAGGTTTAAGGTTCTTGTACTTGTGTACAAAGCCCTAAACAACTTGGGACCTAGATACCTGAGAGAACGCCTTCTCCCCAACCAACCTGCCCGGTCACTGAGGTCATCCGAGGGCCTGCTCCTGGTGGTTCCACATAGACCCATCCTCCGATTGGAGTCCACCAGGGGCAGAGCCTTCAGCGTGGCGGCCCCCCTCCTATGGAACTCCCTGCCTCTGGAGGTCAGGCAGCCTCCAACCTTGTACTCCTTTCGGTGCCTCCTGAAAACATCTTCATTCCAAGAAGCCGTTCCTTAATATGCAGCCTTGAGTCTCTGTTTTTTGCTTCTTTTAAATTTTGTTTTAACTGTTTTATTCTATTTGTTTTTTTCATTTTATCTTGTACACCGCTCTGAAATTTTTCAATGGGGAGCAGTATATAGATATTCTAAATAAATAAATAAATAAATAAATAAATAAAAGAACCCATGAACATCCGTAAGTGGGCAGTAGTGGGCATTATACAAAATACTAGTCTGATGATGCTCTCTAACTTTCAAGGAAGACTAAGCTGTTGTGGGGACCACCAGCTGAGAATTTATCTCACTGCATAGGACAAATCATAGGAACATGACAGTGCAGGCAAAATGCACATTTGGATAGGGTGACCCTATGAAAAGGAGGACAGGGCTCCTGTACCTTTAACAGTTGCATAGAAAAGGGAATTTGTACATATGAAGAACCTGGTGAAATTCCCTCTTCATCACAACAGTGAAAGCTGCAGGAGCCCTGCCCTCTTTTGTATCTGGTCATGCTAGTATAGTTCCTGTTTCATGTTGCCATGCAAAAGCTCCCTAGATTAGGTGGGGCTTCTGGTCAGGCATGCCCCACTCAGATCTGTATCTAAGTACATCGGATGGACTTCGCTTTATTATCCTGACCCTTCTAGCCTCTATACCAGCCTTCCTCAACCTGGAGCGCTCCAGATGTGTTGGACTACAACTCCCAGAATGCCCCATTCTGGGAGTTGTAGTCCAACACATCTGGAGCGCCCCAGGTTGAGGAAGGCTGCTCTATACTATATAATAAATGTATAAAGAAACAAATAAATAACTGTACCTTTCACCAAAAGGAAAGTGACAATGATGAATACTTGCAACCTAGAGAAAATGATAAATACATATGATTTATTTTATTTGTTTATTACATTTCTTTACTTCCCAATAGCTGAAGTTCTCTGGGCAGTTCACAACAGTTAAAAACGACAAAATACATTATAAAATAAATATAAAACATAAAAGTTTAAAACAACAGTATAAAAGGACTAACTAAAATAAAACCTAGCTGCAATGCAGAGATTTAAAATACAATGACAGATTTAAAGCAACAGAGTTAAAATACTAAAATGTCTGGGAAAATAAAAAGGGGTTCACGTGGCACCGGAAAGAGCACCATGTGAACCTTTCTGGGAAGCTCATTCTACAACCAGGATGCCATAGCAGAAAAGACCCTCTTCTTGCTAAAGCTGATCTCAGGGTCCGGGCAAATACATATGGGAGGAGTCGATCCTTCAGATAAGCTGGCCCCCAGCCGTTCAGGTTCAGAACTTTGAATGTTAATACCAGCACTTTGAATTGGGCCTGGACCTGGTCTGGCAGCCAGTGCAGCTGGAAAAGTAGCTGGAAAAGTAGCACCACCTTCTGGAATCGGTCATCCAAGTAGGATCAGAACCAGTACAGCGCAGTGCCTCCAACTCTCAGCCCAGACGACCTGGACCCAGTGAGATATCCCCTCCTTATTAGATGAAATAAGCCATCAAGAGCAAGGATGGTTGAATGGACTTGGCCAAGCACCTTGTCTGCATCCTTGAGTCTCAATAACTGAAGTTAATCCAGTAAAACTAGACCAGATGGTGCTCTGGACACCTCTACTAATGGAACTGCACTAATCGGGGTGTCCAATTCATGACGAAACTGAGCGACTTTGTCTTCAAAGTACTGTGCAAACCAGTGTACTCCTGAAGGTTCCAAAGTCTCTCTCCTTGGCTCTAAGTGCAGCAGGCCAGGAAGCGCTTGGAAAAGCTCCGTTGGTGAGTAGATGTAAAGGTTGTGAAAAGGACTCCTTATCTGCCACCATCACTGCCACAGAGTAGGCTAGATAGCGAGTTCTAACCAGTGTGTAGTCAAACTTGTCTGGGGTTTTCCTGCACCTGCGTTCTACCTGTCTTCCCTCTTGCTTCAGCTCAGTTGTATACCAAGGAAATGGCCAGGCTTTGTTCAGGAGAGGACGCTTGGGCACAGTCAGGTCAACCGCCCGAGTCATCTCTGCATTCCACAGAGCAACCTGGGCTTCGACAGCAGCACCAGCTACACCGCAGGAAAATCCCCCAGAGGTTGGGCTGATGACATGTTGAGACAGCCCCAGGATTGTCATGGCAGCCATGAAGTCCTGAGCTGTCCCGGATACAGCAGCCTCAGCATGGAAATTGAGATTTCCCAGAACCACCATTTTAGGGGTACTCAACACAAATTCAAGGCCACCTCTGTCAGCTCAGGCAGAGAATCTGATTGGTAGATGCCATGTATGCCCCTACTGCTCTGGTGTTGGGAGCAGGTGACCCAGGAAATCAATCAGAAACAGATTCTGATTCAGAAGATGCCAAGCCGGGGGGGGGGGGTAGTTCACACGGGAGAGCCTTCAGCTGCAAATGCGCCCCTCCCAGAGTCTATCTCCTAAAGGCCAGATCCTATGCTCTCAGGAGACAGGGAGTCCACTTCCGGGAGTGAACATCAAAAAACATTACTAGATGCTAAGAATCGCCGGAAGTTAAAACGTTCAGCGAGATTAGCAGCAAAGAGACAGTCGGAGAGATTGCGTGAGAAGGTGTCCACGCACCTTCCGCCACCTTGAAGCTTGGGACATTTGAAAAGCCTTTTTTTCCCTTTGAACAGTCAATTGTTTTGCTTAGTCTGCATAGCGTTGCCTAGGGGGGATTTTCCCATAAAAGTGCCTAGTTTTTCATAGAATCATAGAATCATAGAATAGCAGAGTTGGAAGGGGCCTACAAGGCCATCAAGTCCAACCCCCTGCTCAATGCAGGAATCCACCCTAAAGCATCCCTGACAGACAGGGCCGGTGCTACCATAGAGGCCACTCAGATGGCCGCCAAGAGCACCAAGCTAAGAGGGGCGCCAGGCACAGCGCAGCACTCACGCGTGTTGGCTGTGAGACATCCCGTCCCGAGGATTCAGCTGGGCCTGGGTGGGTGAGATGACACCCCGCGCCTGCCCAGCCGAAGCGAAGCCAGGGACGCTGGGGTGGGGCGGCTCCATGTTTGGACTTCCAGAACACGCCCGGAAGAGAGAGAGAGAGAGAGAGAGAATGTATAGGTGAATGGGGTGCACGGGGTTTTTGAGTGAATGCATGTGTTCATGTGTGTGTTTGTTTGGAGTGAGTGATGCTGAATGTGTGTGCACGTGCGCATGTGAGTTGGGGGGGATAATTTGGAGGTGATATTCCTATTAAATAATGCATTTTGGACCCATAGACGTTCCTTTCTGATTTGTTTGCTATAATTGGCATGACGTATTTCTTGCACTTTAAAATAAATTTAGTAGTTTCAAGTTTTGTGCTTCTTATTTTTTCCAGGAAACATATGTTCTTAAAAATCAAAGTTGGCATTTTGCGTGTGTGTGTGTGTGTGTGTGTGCGCGTTGGTAAAAGTAGCTCACCTTGCCTAGGGTGCAAAATAGTCTGGCACCGGCCCTGCTGACAGATGGTTGTCCAGCTGCCTCTTGAAGGCCTCTAGTGTGGGAGAGCCCACAACCTCCCTAGGCAACTGGTTCCATTGTTGTACTGCTCTAACAGTCAGGAAGTTTTTCCTGATGTCCAGCTGGAATCTGGCTTCCTGTAACTTGAGCTCGTTATTCCGTGTCCTGCACTCTGGGAGGATCGAGAAGAGATCCTGGCCCTCCTCTGTGTGACAACCTTTTAAGTATTTGAAGAGTGCTCTCATGTCTCCCCTCCATCTTCTCTTCTCCAGGCTAAACATGCCCAGTTCTTTCAGTCTCTCTTCATAGGGAACACTTGTGTTACAGAAGTGTTAATTGTTTGCAATAAAGCTTTGTGGATTGGCCCGGGAACTTTCCTTAGTTTTGTCTCCTTGCGGATGCTTGGGCAGCTACAGCACACGACAGTAGCGGTATTGGCGGAACACCAGCAGAACCCCTAATCCGTCCCAGGTACCGAACACAAGGTACAGACACTCATGATAAGCACTCAAATAAACAGGAAGCCTAGAGAGGGAGGCAGAATTTCTACAGAACATCCACCACCACCGACCCTCAAGTCAGTGTTGGTGATGCAGCAGGAACCCGGGGGGGGGGGGTGCACAGCTGGGAGAGACTAACCTCTCCCAGTTTCCCCACTCAGGTCTCAGTAATACCTACCAGGTTGGCTCTCTTGACCACAGTCAAATCATGGATGAGGTAGATTCTGTTTGGGATTGACCTGGCATTCATGGCATTTTTTAGTTGGACGAAACCCCCTTTGATCCCCCAAATCTAGCTATAAATCACCGTGAAGAAAAGAATGGTGAGTATGAGAAGAGCCGCGGTCCTCACCTTTGCTGGGATGTTCAGTCCAAGGAGGAGATGTTCTACACAGTCCGTGTCATATTTATAACGCTCGTAGAAGTGGTGGGAGGGAACCAAATGTCCCCAGCTCCATTCATAACCTCCAGCAGGAATAGAGCATGTGGAGATGCAAGATAAGCGGAATGGAGATAAGGTCAAGGGAAGTGGGACATTTGAACGGCTGGGAAACCGATAACGTCGTGCATCTGCTGCCTCTGCCTTCCCTGGAAATTGCAGAGCCTGCAGGCATACTGCCATGATTGTGCCCTTAGACTTCCTACAAATTCCACCAGGCCTTTGGATTTAATTCCTTCCTCCTCAAGCATCTTCTTTGGTGATGTGTTTTCATAGAATCATAGAAAAGCAGAGTTGGAAGGGGCCTACAAGGCCATCGAGTCCAACCCCCTGCTCAATGCAGGAGTCCACCCTACAACATACTTGACAGATGGTTGTCCAGCTGCCTCTTGAAGGCCTCTAGTGTGGGAGAGCCCGCCACCTCCCTAGGCAACTGGTTCCATTGTCGTACTGCTCTAACAGTCAGGAAGTTTTTCCTGATGTACAGCTGGAATCTGGCTTCCTGTCACTTGAACCCGTTATTCTGTGTCCTGCACTCTGGGAGGATCGAGAAGAGATCCTGGCCCTCCTCTGTGTGACAACCTTTCAAGTATTTGAAGAGTGCTATCATGGCTCCCCTCACTCTTCTCTTCTCCAGGCTAAACATGCCCAGTTCTCTCAGTCTCTCTTCATAGGGCTTTGTTTCTAGACCTCTGATCATCCTGGTTGCCCTCCTCTGAACACACTCCAGCTTGTCTGCGTCCTTCTTGAATTGTGGAGCCCAGAACTGGACGCAATACTCTAGATGAGGCCTAACCAGGGCTATGTGCTACTGCCAGTATCCGAAGCAGTAAGCCTGTGTGCACCAGTTGCTGGGAAACGTGGGTGGGAGTGTGCTGTTGCACCATGTCTTGCTTTGTTGGTCCCTGATTGACAGCTGGTTGACCATTTATGAACAGAGTGCTGGACTAGATGGACCCTCTGTCTGATCCAGCATGGCACTTGGGCCTGATCATGACAACTGAGTCATCTCTGCAACTGTGACCTGGGCTTTGACAGGAGCACCAGCAATACCTGCAGGGAAATCCCCCAGAGCCCATTGGCCTCAGGGGATGGACCATTTTAATAGACTCCTACCCTTGAAGACGGGAAAGGCCACCTCAATAGGAAGTGACCCACCATGACAAGAGGTAGATGTTAATTGCCCCAGTTGAAAAAACCGGATCAATTGAGTGTCCATTTACATGGGTTAGGCTGATGACATGTTGAGACAGCCCCATGATTGTCATGGTGGCCATGAAGTCCTGAGCTGCCCTGGATACAGAAGCCTTAGTATGGAAATTGAGATCTCCCAGAACCATTCGCAACCTCCAGCAGGAATAGAGTACGTGGAGATGCAAGATAAGCAGAATGGAAATGGTGTGATAAGGCGCTCCATCACACCTGCACATTTTCCCTGGTTTACCCTCAAATTATCCGCCCTCGTTTCCATAGCGTGTGAAAGCCTGATCAACTTATACCTTTGCACTTTTACATTTCATTCATCTTTACACCTATCGCTGTTCTTCCGTTGAGACGCACATCCCCCCCCACAGATCTCCTCTGTACCCGCCCCCTACAGTTCATTGGTTGGTGGTAGTTGGACTAGGGTGACCATATGAAAAGGAGGACAGGGCTCCGTATCTTTAACAGTTGTACTGAAAAGCGAATTTAAGCAGGTGTCATTTGTATATATGGAGAACCTGGTGAAATTTCCTCTTCATCACAACAGTTCAAGCTGCAGGTGCCCTGCCCTTTTTAAAATCTGATCACTCTAGTATAGCTCCTGCAGCTTTAACTGTTGTGATGAAGAAGGAATTTCACCAGGTGCTGCATGCCTACAAATGACACCTGCTGACATTCCCTTTTCTATGCATCTGTTAAAGATACAGGAGCCCAGTCCGCCTTTCCATATGGTCACCCTAAATTGGATGCCACGCCCTCCCTACGTGGTTATTCCCTGTTGCCTAGGCTATGCCCGTTCCCTTCACCCTGCCTGGAGACTTTGGAGCGTGAACATACTAAAGTCAGATGCAGGCTTACCTTTGAGTAAACACCATTGAACAGAGAGAGACTTACTTCTGAGTAAACAGAAGTAAGACCTCAGAAGTCAGCATGGGGTTGCAGAGCACTTCTTTCCAGTTTGCTATTTTAAGAGTTAAAAAAGAAAGCTTCTGAGTGACCACACTATTAAAAGTCAGTTCTATATGTGTTTACTCAGAAGTATGTCTCTCTGTGTTCAATGGAGTTTATTCAAAGGTAAGCCTGTATGTGATTTTAGTATGACTGGGATGTAAATGCAGTTGAAATCAATGGGATTTACTTTTGAGTAAGGGAACCAGCAGATCTGTAGTTTATGAACTTGAAGGTGCACAGTTTCACATAATCAAAGCAATGGAAGGTCGATCCTTCGATCCTTCACATTTGTGGACTACCAGGAAAAGGGTTTAAGGGGGGAAATTTTAAAAAATCATTAAAAAAGTCAAGGGATGACCCAATCTGATTCAAACTTGGTATGCTGAAAGCCCTCCTTAAGAGCTATCACTGTGCCAACTTTGATCTCTTTATCTTTAAAAATGAGGGTGCTGCTGGCAAAGAGGGTGCATTTCCCTCATTTCTTTTAAGGTGAAAATGCCTACTCAGGAGTAAGAACATAGAGTTCAATGGGACCTCTCCTTACTCAAGAGGGACTGCTTATAATCCACATACAAATTTAATCCATAGATTAATTGATTAACCAACTAAAACTCCTATCAGCTGCCACTGGAGGTTGCATACTGTTCCCCTTGTCATGCACTTCCAATCACACGAAAGACCGCAGGTGCGCGGGCACACTTATTAACCGTTGCATCCTGTTCATTTCAGTGGGCCCTAACCCCATCCCCCTTTGGATACTGAGCTGAGGGAAGGCGAGAAGGAAGGGACGGCTTGCTTCACAGGAGGGGGAGCCCAGCTGCGATCCTGCACACCGTTACTTGGGAGTAAGCTGCATCAGAGCCTTGGATTGAGGGCAACTTGCAGCCCCCCTTCTATTGAAAAGGATATGGGAGAAGGCGCAGGGGGTGGTGGAAGATCCCTGGCTGGGTCATGCACAAGGTGGGAAGAACTTGTTTGACAGTGCCCACCCCCCAATAGCAAGCGTGGCTCTGACTGCAGCCCAACCCAAGCCATGTTTACTCAGAAATAAATGGCAGTTAACTGCCAAGTCCATCATGTGAATATCTTGCTGGAGGCTTTTGTGCTGAGAGGTAGAGAAAGAGATGCAGGAGGACGGAGGGAGAGAGAGATGGGGAGAGAGGGAAAGGGGAGGGGAGAGAAGCTACACAGTCAGCCCAGTCCAGCTACCACCCCTTGAAAACACGCCCACAGAACATCGGATTGAAAATGATGGATGAAAATACACGTTGAAGTTTGAGCAGTGTGCTTTCATAAAATCCTAGAATAGCAGAGTTGGAAGGGCCCTACAAGGCCATGGAGTCCAACCCCCTGCTCAATGCAGGAATCCACCCTAAAGCATCCCTGACAGGTGGCTGTCCAGCTGCCTCTTGAAGGCCTCTAGTGTGGGAGAGCCCACAACCTCCCTAGTTCACTGGTTCCATTGTCTTACTGCTCTAACAGTCAGGAAGTTTTTCCTGATGTCCAGCTGGAATCTGGCTTCCTTTCACTTGAGCCCGTTATTTTGTGTCCTGCACTCTGGGAGGATCGAGAAGAGATCCTGGCCCTCCTCTGTGTGACAACCTTTCAAGTATTTGAAGAGTGCTATCATGTCTCCCCTCAATCTTCTCTTCTCCAGGCTCAATATGCCCAGTTCTTTCAGTCTCTCTTCATAGGGCTTTGTTTCCAGACCCCTGATCATCCTGGTTGCCCTCCTCTGAACACGCTCCAGCTTGTCTGCGTCCTTCTTGAATTGTGGAGCCCAGAACTGGACGCTATACTCAAGATGGGGCCTAACCAGGGCTGAATAGAGGGGAACCAGTACCTCACGTGATTTGGGAGCTATACTTCTATTAATACAGCCCAAAATAGCATTTGCTTTTTTTGCAGCCACATCGCACTGTTGGCTCATATTCAGGTTGCCAAGCCAACCTCGAACAGGAGTGAAAGGGGCATGGTTAGGTGGTGGAGAGGGGAGGGATTGGAGAGGCCATAGAATCATGGTTTAATTTGTTTTTAACTGTGCATATTTATTGTTTTATACTGTATGCTTTTATCTGTACACCGCTCTGAGATCTTAATGATATAGGGCGGGATATAAATGTTTTAAATAAATAAATAATAAATAATCATAGAAGAGTAGAGTTGGAAGGGGCCTATAAGGCCATCGAGTCCAACCCCTGAATGCACCAGTTTACAAAGAATCCCCTGCCCGCCCCCCGCCCCTGTCTGTCCCACTCAGCAGTGCCCAAGCTGGACTGGCAAAAACACCCTCCAGCTAAAATGCAGAGCGGGAGGCTGGAGGGGGTGGAGCCTGAGGGCATCCTGGCATGATTGTGCCCTTAGGCGTTCTAAAAATTCCACCAGGATTTAATTCCTTCCTCCTCAAGGATCTTCTTTGGTGGTTTGCTTTGATGTTCCCTGGTTTAGAATTCATACTTCAAAGTCATCAGCCTCTCCTTGAGGGGCCCTTTGGTACAGCAATGACTTTATACAGAACAAGAAAGTGGGCAGGTAGACCTTTCTCTCCCTCTCATGATACTAGAACCCATTGGGGTCATCCCATGAGGCTATATGGAGGGAGATCCAGGAAAGATCAAAGGAAGGACTTTTTCACACATTCTGGGAACAGAATGCTGGAACAGACGGACCCTTGGTCTGATCCAGCAGGGCTCTTCTTATGTTATCTGAACCGCCCAGAGAGCTCCGGCTATTGGGCGGTATAGAAATGTAATAAATAAATAAATAAATAAATAAACAAACAAATGTTCCTATGTCTACACTGCTCAAGCTTCAGTTTAAAACTCTGATCAAGTATCCCCGTCATCACCCATCCAAAATCTTTCCCTTGGGGTGTTTATTGATAATATGGTGCATCCAGTTTTTATGGATCAGGCCAAGGCTTCCACCCTACTTTGATTTATAACCCAAAAGCTAGGATACCTGAGGCTGGCTTGTGCCCAGAGTTGGGGATCCGTGCGCTAGGGGGTTGGCCTACTAGCCAAGCCATTTTCCTCTCCTGCAACAGATGTCCCAGCGTGCGTTAAACATAAAGTCTGCAGCTTTGGATTGGAGCAGTTTGTTTCAGTTATTTCCCCCGAATTTAGAAGAAGCTATTTCTCACTTTGATAAAGCACAGTGCATAAACCTGTTGTGTGCATGACGCACCTCTGGCAAAGATCTCTTTCCCCCCACGTTCATCATTACACCCGAGAGTTTGCATGTCTGTCGGAATAGAGGACACGTAGAAGGAGTCCTTGCTATTGTCATCACCTGTCATTGCAGGAACATATGGCCCAGAGACGGTAGTCAGATTGGTTCTAGTGTTCACACATTCTAGGGATCACGTTTGGGTCATGAGGTTCGAACTAATTACTTTTCAAAAAAGCAAGTAAATGCAAGCATGATAAGAGTGCTTATTCTCTTTTTATTACTGTGGAAGACACACACACACACACACGTACACGAGGCTTGTTTGGAGAAGGAGGCCCTGCTTGCCCGGAGGTGGAAGCAACAGACACAGAACAACTGCAGCTTCTGATGACAGTGATTATTTATTACTAAGCAAAAGAGCGCATTCTCAAGAAAGACAATCAAGTGATACTGAGGCACAGCTGAAGAGGACAGCACCCCTGATGCCCAGATGGACTCCAGGTCTCTGGCGTGGGTTTTTTGTGTGGTGGGGAAGGGTCTCGGAAGGCATAATTCAGCTCAGCAGGCATAATTAGCTTCCAAAAAGTTGCTGAGCGCTCCCTGCATGTGCAGAGCATCTGGCCTAGGAGGGTCTCCACCTGCAGAGAAATGCTTTCTTTTCATCACAGGGTGCGTCAAACCAATCCTTATACCCTGAAAGAAGGAAGGGGAAGGGAAACAGTGACCAAACATGCAGGCACATCCCTCTCCCTGGAAAACTGTTTGTGCAAGATTGTCCAGTTTGGGGCAAATATGCGAGCTTCAACATTCAATGAGACCCACAGCAAACCTCTCTCTTCTTGCCATGCACCTTTGGCAGAGGCCCCCAAAGGAAGGCCTCCAGGATGACCTATGGGACCAGGCAGATAAATATGGGAGGAGACTGTCAGGGCTAAAAAAATCACCTACAGAGGGTTAAGCCCTGGAAGAAGAAGAAAAAACTGGACGTTTGCACAATCTCTGGATCCTCGATACTCGACAGGTGTTACACATCATTGGAAGGAAAGGCACCTCTCGTGCAAGCACTGAGTCATTACTGACTCTTGGAGGCACGCCAGCTTTCGCTGACATTTTCTTGGCAGGCCTTATAGCGGGGTGGTTTGCCGTTGCCTTCCCCGGCTGTTATTACCTTTCCCCCAGCTAACTGGGTACTCATTTTACCGACCTTGGGAGGATGGAAGGCTGAGTCGACCCGAGCCGGCTGCCTGAAACCAGCTTCCTCTGGGATCGAACTCAGGACGTGGGGAGAGTTTCGGCTGCAGAAACTGCTGCTTTACCGCTCTGCGCCACACGCCACACATCATTACTGGACTGTAAAATGTCAAGGCCTCCTGACTCAACTGTTGGTTGAATAATTGGCTGATGAAACTGGGTGCAATACCTTGTATGAAAATGTATATAAAGTTGTACAGATGTAATGGTAGTGTGGGTGGATGCTGGATGGTGATATTTTGCATGCTGGATGATTTTGTTCAGAAGACGTTATGCCTCAGTAAACTCTTTACTGAAGAAAAGCTATACGAGTTGTGAGTAAATTTTCTTCTCCGAGAGACAAGAGCTCAATAACTATACAGAAGAATCAAACGCTGAAGCTGCTGTGTTGCTGCTTAAATCTCCGCGAAAGTCAATTCCTGACAGAGACATTCCTTTAAATTTGGGTAGGGAAATATTTCATGGTGGGGCCCAGATTGCCTCCCTCCCTGCAGGTGGGATGATGTGAGCAGGCATGGTCACGCCTACCCCTTTGCCCTGCCTGCCCACTTTGACTTTCCAAATGCTGAGAGAAGCATGAAGTTCTGCGCTTCTAACCATACAGAGATGGGGACTCGGCTGGCTGAGTTGGCACCTCCTCTGCGCACCCCTCGCCCTCTCCATGAGGAATGGCACGCAAAGGGTAACTCAACCCCCGTTGGGAGGAACAGTTCCTTCCAGCGCCAGTTGAGTCATAGAATCATAGAATCATAGAATAGCAGAGTTGGAAGGAGCCTCCAAGGCCATCGAGTCCAACCCCCTGCTCAATGCAGGGATCCACCCAAAAGCATCCCTGACAGAAGGTTGTCCAGCTGCCTCTTGAAGGCCTCTAGTGTGGGAGAGTCCACCACCTCCCTAGGTAACTGATTCCATTGTCGTACTGCTCTAACCGTCAGGAAGTTTTTCCTGATGTCCAGCTGGAATCTGGCTTCCTTTAACTTGAGCCCGTTATTCCGTGTCCTGCACTCTGGGAGGATCGAGAAGAGATCCTGGCCCTCCTCTGTGTGACAACCTTTCAAGTATTTGAAGAGTGCTACCATGGCTCCCCTCAATCCCCTCAATGATGACAGGGATTAAGTGAAGGAGGAAACTGCAGAGCCAAAGGAGCAGGAAGAAGTGACAGAGTCACTAGCTCAAGAGACCGGAGTCCATGGAAGGCTCAGGAGGCGGAAAGAGCGGACGGAGCACTACATGTGCAACGTTGAAGGAGATACGATGACGATCCCTTGGAGACCAGAGGTCAGGGACAGAGCAGTTGCTTTCGATCCATGCTGAAATCAAACCACTGTCTCTCCTGCTTTGAACATGATGGCTTTTCCCCATTACCTGTAGTAGGAAAGAGAGCTACACAGTAGTCTCGCGATGCATTAATGATGGGTTTTCCAGACTGCCATTTGGTGTACTTGAACCGGGCGCCATCAGTCCATCGCCAGCCATTTACCTATGGAGTAGAAGAAGGATATTGTAAGATGGGCCAATTGGTACGCTGCGGGGAAGGGGGAGGGGTGGGGGAGGGTAGGAGAGAAACTATGAAGGGGAGAAAAATTTACACCCTTAAAGGCAAAGTTCTCTTAATTAAAATCTGATTGAAAAAACGCCATTGCGTATGATCGCAATTTAGATTTTTCAACCTTATGTCATTGATTTGAGGGCACTTCTACACGAAGGGTTTGCCCCGGGGGTGGATTCACAATGGATTCACCATTGCAAAGCCATCCGGGGGCAAACCCCCAAAACTCTGCTGCAAAAAAGTCGGGCACTAACTTTTTTGGCAGTGGAGGCGTGTCACAGCCCATGGCGCCCCCTGATTGGTCACCATGGGCTGGACAGGCAAGGGGGCAGACCCGTTCCTCTCCTCCCCACCCCCGTGGTAAATAATAAAAAAAAACGGTGGGAGGAGAGGAACGGGGCCCATTCCTCCCCCGTCTTTTTAAATTTTATTATCTGTATCTGCGCACCCGGCGTCCCTCTCCTCATTCTTCTCTGGCTGCCTCGTTCCTGCCCCATCCCTCGGCGCTCAGTGCCACAAGGAAAGTTCGCACTTGTGTTCCTTCTCATACAGATGCTGGGAAGGAAAGTGCGGGAGCCAGGCGCCTCACGGCACCAAAATGCCACCATCAAGACGGGGCCCAGATCTGCTACCTTTGCTTTTCTACAAGAACAGCTGTGGGGAACACGTAGCTGTCTGATGGTTCTTGGGAGTGCAACTCCCAGCAGTCCTTGCCAGAATAGACAATAATGTGTGAGTTGCAATCCATTAACACCTGGGCAGGATCTACACTACTGCTTTAAAATGGTTTATAAGAGTTTTGACAACTGTTGGGACACATTCCATATATCCTTTTCAAACCTTTTTCAAAGTGTTATATCCTGCTTGGTGTAGATCTGGTGCTGGAGAGCTAAATATTCCCCTTTCATTCGTTAGAAGAAGCCCAGTGCAGATCATAGAATCGTAGAATAGAAGAGTTGGAAGGGGCCTATAAGGCCATCAAGTCCAACCCCCTGCTCAATGCAGGAATCCACCCTAAAGCATCCCTGACAGATGGTTGTTCAGCTGCCTCTTGAAGGCCTCTAGTGTGGGAGAGCCCACAACCTCACCAGGCAACTGATTCCATTGTTGTACTGCTCTAACAGTCAGGAAGTTTTTCCTGATGTCCAGCTGGAATCTGGCTTCCTGTAACTTGAGCCCATTATTCCGTGTCCTGCATTCTGGGAGGATCTAGAAGAGCTCCTGGTCCTCCTCTGTGGGACAACCTTTCTAGTATTTGAAGAGTGCTCTCATGTCTCCCCTCAGCCTTCTCTTCTCCAGGCTAAACATCAGGAGTTTTGGGCTGAAGCATGTTATTCCCATGGGCCAAACAGGGACGGGACTACCAGGTGCTCACATAGTTTGAATTTCGGTTCCGGCGCAATCCAATCCACACGTAACTCCCGTCCAGGTTTGCTTGAGTCACGTAACCACCAACGAGTCTTGTCTGGGCCTCATTTGTCAAGGAGGCTAAGAAGCCATCATTGCCTAGTTGCTGGCACACAGCCTGTTTGGAGAGAAGAACAAAGGTAGGGTGACCATATGGAAAGGAGGACAAGGCTCCTTTATCTTTAACAGTTGTGATGAAGAGGGAATTTCACCAGGTGCTGCATGCATAAAAAAGGCACCTGTTGAAATTCCCTTTTCTATGCAATTGTTAAAGACAGGAGCCTGATCCTCCTTTCCATAGGGTCACCCTAATAAAGGCACATGGATAAGAAACCTGCCCAACTGGATGGCTCCTGACCTTCTTCCTGGAAGGGGCTGCTCGTGTGTCATTGACACGCCCACTTGTGCTGCCCAGACCAGAAGGGTTAGTTGGTGGCAGGTGGAGGGCTAGTACATCATGGCTGGATCTGTCACTGGCTTCAGACCATCAACAGACCTACCAGCCTTTTAGTAGGCTTTTACCTGCCAAATTCTGGCAAAAGTAGAATCATAGAATCATAGAATAGCAGAGCTGGAAGGGGCCTACAAGGCCATCGAGTCCAACCCCCTGCTCAATGCAGGAATCCACCCTAAAGCATCCCTGACAGATGGTTGTCCAGCTGCCTCTTGAAGGCCTCTAGTGTGGAAGAGTCCACCACCTCCCTAGGTAACTGATTCCATTGTCGTACTGCTCTAACAGTCAGGAAGTTTTTCCTGATGTCCAGCTGGAATCTGGCTTCCTTTAACTTGAGCCCGTTATTCCGTGTCCTGCACTCTGGGAGGATCCTGGCCCTCCTCTGTGTGACCACCTTTTAAGTATTTGAAGAGTGCTATCATGTCTCCCCTCCATCTTCTCTTCTCCAGGCTAAACATGCCCAGAGAAGAGAAGATGGAGGGGGACATGACGGCACTCTTCAAATACTTAAAATGTGGTCACACAGAGGAGGGCCAGGATCTCTTCTCGATCCTCCCAGGGTACCAGCCAGACTCTTTTGTTTTTAGGTTTCAGTACATTCATAAACGTATGCTCCTTCCATTGGAACTTCCTGGCACAGGTAAGGGACAAACCTGATACCCTTCTGCTACCAAAGTCCACCTATGCTGCCTCATCCTGGGAAGCAGGACAGCAGAAGGACAGGCAATTGCCAGGCTCCTTTTTTTCCATTTTCCCTATGGGATTTCCGAGGTTTGGGTCACTTTGCAATCAGAACACTGTTTTAACGGTTTAAGAAATAAAAGTATTGAACACTTTAACCTGTTTCATTTGAGACCCTGAGATCTCGATGAATGCAACCATCAACTAGCTGCGTTGCATTCATGCTGAGCCAAGATCAAGGAAACGGTAACGTGTGCAGGAGATTTCTTGGTCAGAGAAGGAGGATCCTCAATCAACCCCTTCCCATATACCAAAGCTGTGAAAGAAGCACTTCTAAATGGGCCATCCTGAACCGCCCAGAGAGCTTTGTGAACCACCCAGAGTGCTCCAGCTATTGGGCGGTATAGAAATGTAATAAATAAATGTAATAAATGTAATTAATAAAATAAATAAATAATATAAAATCCTGGCAGAGCAAGGCCAGGCCAGCAGGGAGTTCTCAGCCCAGGTGACTCACCTCTGCCTCCTCAAAAGACAATGGATCTTCAAAGAACTCAAAGCAGTACCATCGTACACCTTCTCGGTAGGTAAAGGTACCACTAGGGCAGCGGGCTTTGGCCTCCGGTTCTGGCTGAAGACCTACAGAGCAGGAGGCAGAAGTGATGAGGAGGGAGGGGAGCATAGCATAGCCAGTTCCAAGGGCTCCTAGTCCTGTGGGGACACATTTTATGGAATGGAATTGCCAGAGGGATGGTTTTATATGTAAGAGGCTTTGGCAAAGGGTCTGTGCTGTGTAGTGGTTAGAGCGCTGGACTGGGGTGAGATCTACACTAAGCAGGATATAACACTTTTGAAGACTGTACAGGGAGTGTGTCCTGGGCCCCAACAATTGTCACTACTGTTATAAACCGTTTTAAAACAGTAGTGTAGATCCTGGCCAGGACTCAAGAGATCTGGGTTCTAGTCCCCACTCACCAGCAGAGAGGCAGCTGGTTCCAGAAGCCAGTCAACAGAGCATTGATGTCTCTGAAGACAGAGCTTCCATTTGAAGGTGCTGTAATAAATCTTTGAAGGTATTATAGTAGCCTTCACCTGATTCCTTGAGGGCTCTTCAGCCTCAGCCCTCCCACTTCCCATGTTGTGGACCCACAGAGCTCCGCAGGGCCTCTGCCCCCTTTCTCTGGGCTCTGGTTCAACTACGTGACTGCTGCTACCACCTTTGCGCTGACAACTCCTCAATCTATGTTTCCAGCAATGACCTTCAGCGATTATTATGTATTCAGTTTATATCCCGCCGATATACAGAACACCCTAAGTGGCATGCAAACTTAAAACAAGTTAAACAAGATCAAACAATCAATAAAACAGTGCCACAGGAGCTTTTGCCTTGAAAGACGGACAATAAATGTTATAAATAAATAAATAAATAAAACGTTAAAAATAATTTTAAAAGATAAAACAATCAATAAAATGCTATAAAACGATATATAACAGTCAGCAATAAGATTCTTAAAAGGGGAGTTTAATCTCTAGGGCTTCGGATTAGATGTTTCTGTCATGACTGAAGCATCTAATCCGAAGCCCTTCCCTAAAATGCCAGATATTTAGAGGACGGGTGTGTGGTCCCTCAAAGATGGGTAGGAATGCATACTGCACATGTTCACTTGTTCAGGGGCTCAGCATTTTCATTCCCCCAGTGCCTGGACTGAGACACCAATACCAACACACACCCCTTAACACCCAGCCCAGTTCCGTAGCTCTTACAGCCTTGCTCTCCCACTGGGTGTCACGCCAACATTTCAAGTGGAGTGATCAAGAAATTGCTCCTCCTTTTCCCACTCCAACCCTTAAACCAACCTGCTGCCCTCCCATTATTCCCAGGCCAGCCAGCATGGTCACTGGTGGTGGATGAAGTCCAACACATCTGGAGAACCATAGAATCATAGAATAGCAGAGTTGGAAGGGGCCTACAAGGCCATGGAGTCCAACCCCCTGCTCAATGCAGGAATCCATCCTAAAGCATCCCTGACAGGTGGTTGTCCAGCTGCCTCTTGAAGGCCTCTAGTGTGGGAGAGCCCACAACCTCCCTAGGTAACTTATTCCATTGCCGTACTGCTCTAACAGTCAGGAAGTTTTTCCTGATGTCCAGCCGGAATCAGGCTTCCAGCTTGTCTGCATCCTTCTTGAATTGTGGAGCCCAGAATTGGACGCAATACTCTAGATGAGGCCTAACCAGGGCTGAATAGAGAGGAACCAGGACCTCACATGATTTGGAAGCTATACTTCTATTAATGCAGCCCAAAATAGCATTTGCCTTTCTTGCAGCCATATCGCACGGTTGGCTCCTTTTCAGCTTGCGATCTACAACAATTCCAGGATCCTTCTCGTTTGTAGTATTGCTGAGCCAAGTCTCCCCCATCTTGTAACTGTGCCTTTGGTTTCTATTTCCTAAATGTAGAACTTGGCATTTATCCCTATTAAATTTCACCCTGTTGTTTTCAGCCCAGCACTCCAGCCTATCAAGATCCCTTTGAAGTTTGTTCAAAGTGATTGATTGTATCCTTGAGGGAGCTGATGCAACTGAACTCTCAGCTGGGATGGCCCTACCCTGAACGGGTCCCATTCCTGAAGCCACACAGTCCCCGTCGTCTCTGAGCCTGCTGCTGAGACTCCACTCGGTGCTGTGGGCGCTCTTCGACTCCCTCTTCCTAGACTTCTTTTCCTGGCCTTTTCCCTGTCCAACAGATCCAGAAGTTCCTTGGCTGAACTTATTTTCCCCGCCTGCTTTTAACATCCTGTCACCCTTTTCCTTAAGCTCCCCTCATCACGTTCTTCATTAATTGTGTCCAAGCATTTTGTCCTTACATTTAAAACCTCTTCATCTCAAGGTTCACTTGAGGGCCATTTTCAATTTGTACACACTAGAGCAGAGCTTTCCAAACTGTGTGTCGCAACACGTTAGTGTGTCAGCTGCAGTGTGCAGGTGTGTCACGCGAACGTAACGAGAAACCTCTGAGTCTATGTGAAATAATCAAAACCAACTTGCATGCATTTTTACGCAGCAAAGGTGCCTATTAATATGGTGCACTAGTATATTCCCCTTCCGTTGTATCCGTATATGCACACCACGGTCAAGGGATCATACAGGTACTGCGCATGCGCAGTACGCATAATCGGGTCGAAAGAGCTGACTCCGCGTCACTTCCGGTGACGCGGCTGCACCTGAAGTGACGCATTCGAGAAATTCCGTGGGTCCATTTTTTTGATAGAACACCGTCTCAACCGCTGCTCAATCGCAGCTCAACAAAACTGGTTCAATGTGAAAAGTCTTGGAAATGTATGTTATTATCTTGCAAATGATATATTTTAAAAATATAAATGAAAGGTTTTCATGAGATATGTTGTGTCCCCATACGTTTTGTTATTACAATTTATGTATGTGTCCGGATCTCTTACAAGGGCTTAGTTTAACCTCTGGTTTGCTAGTAAAACTGAATTACTGTGTCGCGAAATGATGCAAGTCTAAAAAGTGTGTCACCAACATGAAAAGTTTGGAAAGGTCTGCACTAGAGTGATTTCATGTTCATTTAAAGAGAGATTAAAGCTCAGAAATGTAGTGCTTTTGCCATGGTTAATCTTTGTGCACATATCACCTCCCACATATCCAAACCATGGGTTTCCTGAGTGGTTATTAAATTCTAGGCACTTTTTTTCATGTATTTGCCTTTATGGTGATTTTTAGTATTTTGTAATTTGGTGTACAGCACTCTGATGATTGCTGATGTGGATTGGTTTATAAATTTTATAATGAATATTATTTTTTATTTTTTATTTATTACATTTCTATACTGTCCCTTATCTGAAGCTCTCTGGGCAGTTTACAAAAGATTAAAACATTAAAACTATATATCATAGAATCATAGAATAGCAGAGTTGGAAGGGGCCTACAAGGCCATCAAGTCCAACCCTCTGCTCAATGCAGGAATCCTCCTCAAAGCATACCTGACAGATGTTTATATGGTTTTATACTAATATAAAACCATGTAAACATAAAATAGATAGCATACATCTAAAAAGAGCCATTGAACTGTCAGCCAAACCTAAAACATGTCTGGGATCAATTTAAAAACTCATCACATGCTCCTAAATGCCTAAGAAAAGAGAAAAGTCTTGACCTGGTGCCAAAAAGATGATGATGTTCGCGCCAGGCAGGTCTCATTGGGGAGATCATTCCATAATTAATAATAATAATAATAATAATAATAATCTTTAAGGCACTGGGTAGAGTGTTCACACAAGGCATCACTTATCAGTCATTAACCATGGAAGAACAGTGATTAGGATCCTCTTTGGGGCGCAGAATATATACACTTTTATCATATTTGAAGTGGTGACAATAACTTACCTTCTGCCCAGGTGGTGGACAGGAAGCTGCCAAAGAGGCAAAAGACAAGGCAGACAATGGGTGCCATCTTGGATCTAGGCCTGTGGAGAGAGAGACATAGGTTGAGGAATCATAGAATAGTAGAGTTGGAAGGGTCCTATAAGGCCATTAAGTCCAACCCCCTGTTCAATGCAGGAATCTATCTTAAAGCATCCCTGCAGGTGGACAGAGGGACATCAGCCTTCATTCTTCAGCCTTCAGTGACTTCTGAGCTGTGGACAACACTGCCCAGCTGCCTCTTTGGCCTTCCTCCCCCTAAGAGAGGGTGCGTGCTCATCTCTGAGTTGTACCACCCCTCATGTTCACCCCCCCCCCTCTGGAATGAGCCACTGTTTTTTCTTTGAAGGAAGACTATGCAGTGGTCAAACGCCTGTTTGAGAATGTGCCTCCCTAAATAGTACTAGGATGGCTGTTCATATTCTCACTTCCAGGGCAAATATTTAGGAACATGACAGTGCCAGCATCATTATGTACGTTTGGACTTAACGGCTCCTTTCGATTGTTGCCATTCATCTTAGGAAAATATTGATTGATTCTGAACTTCTGGGCTCTCAAGGACAGGTTGCTGAATTACGTGGCTGAGAATTCTTCCTCTCCTCCTAGGACTGTGGTGTACGGTCTGCAGAAGATATGCCTTCTAAAGATATTTTATTGTTCATTTGTGGCTCGTGGGTGCTGTCGAGGCTTTTAGGCAAAGGATCAAGGACTATTCTCAGTTCTGCCCCTCTCTTTGTGGACACAGGCAAGGTTCTATGGCAAGGATGGGCAACTGGGCCAGGTCCAGCCCTGACAAAATATCCTGTGGCCTCCAAAGCCGCCCAATGCCAGGTTGGGTGAAGCTTCATGTCAGGCATGCAACCTTCTGTGAGCGAAATGCTCAGGCAGAGTTGTTTATGGGTGGAGGACATTTCTCAGGTAAGCTCTTGGGATAGAGTGGAGGATGTACAACCTGATCCCCCTCCTCCACTCCAGGCTGAAGAATTTGGCATGATCCACTATTGTAACCATAGTTCTCACTGAGGAGGGCCCAGGGTAGGCGGAAAAAAAGGAATTGCATTAAATATTCCAGTTACGAATCATACAGCCAACTCCCTCTCACTTGGCGGCATGCTTGGGAAACCCCAGAAGCTCTCCTGGACATCAGGAATTGGGTGTGGGGGGAGGGAGGGAGGACCACCCACGCACGTTTTGGAAAGTGATGCTCCTCTAGGCCTCCAGTCCACCTGACTCAAACCTTAATTATGTGGAATTGACTTTGTTCCCATCCACCCCTTTTGACCCACTGGTCTCTCTATTCTCCTTCCACTCTTAGAATCATAGAATCATAGAATAGCAGAGTTGGAAGGGGCCTACAAGGCCATCGAGTCCAACCCCCTGCTCAATGCAGGAATCCACCCTTCTCCCTTGGTTGTCTGCTTCTATCTATCATCTATTTTTCTATCTATCTATCTATCTATCTATCTATCTATCTATGAATCATAGGATAGTAGAGTTGGAAGGGGCCTACAAGGCCATCGAGTCCAACCCCCTGCTCAATGCAGGAATCCACCCTAAAGCATCCCTGACAGATGGTTGTCCAGCTTCCTCTTGAAGGCCTCTAGTGTGGGAGAGCCCGCAACCTCCCTAGGTCACTGGTTCCATTGTTGTACTGCTCTAACAGTCAGGAAGTTTTTCCTGATGTCCAGCCGGAATCTGGCTTCCTGTCACTTGAGCCCATTATTCCGTGTCCTGCACTCTGGGAGGATCGAGAAGAGATCCTGGCCCTCCTCTGGGTGACAACCTTTTAAGTATTTGAAGAGTGCTATCATGTCTCCCCTCAATCTTCTCTTCTCCAGGCTAAACATGCCCAGATCTTTCAGTCTCTCCTCATAGGGCTTTGTTTCCAGACCCCTGATCATCCTGGTTGCCCTCCTCTAAACACGCTCCAGCTTGTCTGCGTCCTTCTTGAATTGTGGAGCCCAGAACTGGACGCGATACTCTAGATGAGGCCTAACCAGGGCCAAATATCTATCTATCTATCTATCTATCTATCTATCTATCTATCTATCTATCTATCTATCTATCTATCTCTTCTCTTCATGTTAGCCATTGTGACTGCCTAAGGGCAAGGTATAAATGGATCTAATAAATCAACTATAGATTTCAAACTCCAAACAGCAGAAACTTTTCAACCTTTCAATTACTCTGTTACGTTCCACGTACATTATTGGTGCTCTATAAAAAACAACAGACAGACAGACAGACAGCTGCATCTTTTACCTAAAGGATTTCTGGTGATGGTGATGAATACTTCTGACCTAGAGAAAAAGGTAGAGGATGTTACTCCTGACCATTTTTGTTAGATGAAAACCTTCTGATCTCCACGATCTTGTAACAACATGTCACTGCAAGGGAAAAAGATGGCAGACATGCCAGAAGCCGGGGTTCTCACCTCTGAATGGGATGTTCAGTCCAAGCAGGAGATGCTCTACACCGGTCCATGGCATCCTTTTATGCTTGTAGAAGTAGTAGGAGGGAACCAAATGTCCCCACCTCAGCCCCATCCCATTCACAACCTCCAGCAGGATTAGAGCATGCGGAGGTTCAAGATAAGCGGAATGGAAATGGTGAGATAAGGTGAAGGAAGCTGGGACATTTGAAGGGCTGGGAAATTGATAAAGTAATGCAGCTGCTGGTTCTGCCTTTCCTGGAAGTTGCAGGAAAATGTTGATTCTCTCGGCCGGGTACCCAACTGACCTGGGGGGGGGGGGGAGCCAGGGATGCTCGAGCTGGCTGAGATTCACACTTTGAAGCTGCCTGCCTCTCACTTTCGCTTGTGACCTGTTTTTCTTTTTTAACAGGAAAAGTGTGCATTTTGAAAGGGGAAAGTGTCCAATTCCATACACATTTTAAGAAAGTGCGCTCTATTCCCCCCCCCCCCAATTGAGTAAAGCACAAAATGCATCTATTTTGAAAAACAACAACACATTTTTGAATGAACATTATACATACATATAGTTGGAAACAGGGCGAATTCTAATGATTTGTGAACTTTAACAAAATTCGTGTACATCCCTCAGTAGACTATCATTCTGGATTATATTTCAAGTTGGAATTTATTATTTATTATTATTTATTTATATAGCACCATCAGTGTACATGGTGCTGTACAGAGTAAAACAATAAAATAGCAAAACCCTGCCGCATAGGGTTACATTCTAATAGAATCATAATAATAAAACAATAAGAAGGGGAAGAGAATGCACCAAACAGGCACAGGGTAGAGTAAAAGTAACAGTATAAAAGTCAGATCAAAATCAAGTTCTAAAAGCTTTAGAACAAAGAAAAGGTTTTAGCTGAGCTTTAAAAACTGCGATTGAACTTGTAGTTCACAAATGTTCTGGAAGAGCGTTCCAGGCGTAAGGGGCAGCGGAAGAGAATGGACGAAGCCGAGCAAGGGAAGTAGAGACCCTTGGGCAGGTGAGAAACATGGCATCAGAGGAGCGAAGAGCGAAGAATTTTAAGGTGCAGATCTTTCTTCCTCTTCAGAGGCCTTGCTCTGCGTTGTGCCACCAGTGGAAAAGTAAGACTGTGACGAGTTTGCACGGCACTTTGAAGATAAAGTCGCTCAGATTCGTCATGAATTGGACACCACACTTAATGCAGCTCCACCAATAGAGGCGTTCAGAGCGCCATCCGGTTCAGTTTTATTGGATGAGTTTCAGTTATTAAGGCCCAAGGATGTGGACAAGATGCTTGGCCAAGTCCGGTCGACCACCTGTGTGCTTGACCCTTGACCCTTGTGGCTCATTACATCAAATAAGGAGGGGATCGCCGGCTGGGTCCAGGAGGTTGTAAATGCCTCCTTGAGAGAGGGAGTGGTGCTGGCCTCTTTAAAAGAGGCGGTAATTAGACCGCTCCTGAAGAAGCCTAATCTGGACCCGGAGGAGGTTAACAACTACAGGCCGGTGGCTAATATCCCTTTCCTGGGCAAGGTGCTTGAGCGGGTGGTTGCAGGACAACCCCAGGCACTCTTAAATGAAACGGATTATCTAGATCCATTTCAATCGGGTTTCAGGCCTGGTTTTGGAACGGAAACTGCCTTGGTCGCCCTGTGGGATGACCTCTGTCGGGAGAGAGACAGGGGGAGTGTGACCCTGTTGGTTCTCCTGGACCTCTCAGCAGCCTTTGATACCATCGACCATGGTATCCTTCTGGATAGGTTGTCTGAGCTGGGAGTTGGAGGTACTGCGTTGCAGTGGTTCCGCTCCTACTTGGATGGCCAATTCCAGAAGGTGGTGCTGGGGGATTATTGCTCTGTGCCGTGGCTCCTAAGCCATGGGGTTCCACAGGGCTCTATCTTATCCCCTATGCTGTTTAACATATACATGAAGCCGCTGGAGGAGGTTATCTGGAGATGTGGACTGAGGTGTCATCAATATGCGGATGATACCCAGCTCTACTTTTCCTTTTCATCAAACCCAGGTGAGGCAGTGACTGTTCTGAACCAGTGCCTGGGCACGGTAATGGACTGGATGAGGGCTAACAAACTGAGACTCAATCCAGACAAGACGGAGGTACTGTTAGCGGGTGGTTCATCTTTCCGGCGAGGTGATGTTTGCCCTGTCCTGGACGGGGTTGCACTCTCCCTAAAGGATCGGGTCTGTAGTTTGGGGGTGCTCTTGGATCCAGAACTGTCACTTGAGGCACAGGTGAACTCAGTGGCAAAGAGCACCTTTTATCAGCTTAGGTTGATATACCAACTACGCCCTTATCTGGACAGAGATAGCCTAGCTACAGTTATCCATGCTCTGATAACCTCTCGCTTGGATTACTGCAATGCGTTATACGTGGGGCTGCCTTTGAAAACGGTCCGGAAGCTTCAGCTGGTACAAAACAGGGCAGCCCGTTTACTAACAGGGACTGGCCGGCGAGATCACATTACGCCAGTCCTTTTACAACTTCATTGGCTGCCAGTCCAGGTCCGGGCCTGATTCAAAGTGCTGATATTGACATTTAAAGCCCTAAATGGTTTGGGGCCAGGTTATTTGAAGGAACGCCTCCTCCCATATGTACCTGCCCGGACCTTAAGATCATCTACAGGGGCCCTTCTCCGTGAGCCCCTGCCAAAGGAAGTGAGGCAGGTGGCTACTAGGAGGAGGGCCTTCTCCGCTGTGGCACCCCGGCTGTGGAATGAGCTCCCCAGAGAGGTCCGCGTGGCGCCTGCACTGTACTCCTTTCGTCACCAGCTGAAGACCTTTTTATTCTCTCAGTATTTTAACACTTAATTTTAACTTAAATTTAAATTTTACTGTTTTAACTCTGTATTTTAATTTTATATCAATTTTGCTGTGTGATTTTTATCCTTGTTGTGCTTTTTATACTGTATTTTGTATTTGTGTTTTTAACCTGTTGGTTGTTTTATTGTGGTTTTAATTTTTGTGAACCGCCCAGAGAGCTTCGGCTATTGGGTGGTATAAAAATGTAATAAATAAATAAATAAATAAAATAAACTAGCATTCAAATAGGCCCACATGGGTGAATCTTCTGATAAGACCCTTGTCCATGCTTTGGTTATCTCCCATTTGGACTTTTGTCATCTTCTTTTGACTGGTCTTCCTTCTGCTCATCTCTCCTCTTCCGTCTCTCTTTGCCATTCTGCAGCCAAAAGAATCCTGCCTCTCCTGGGAAAAGCAGATCTGGGCACACCTGCCTCGGTCACGTCCATATCAGGTGACTGTAACACACTGTGTGGGACTGTCATTGGGAATTACGTACAGCTGGTATGAAATGTAGCAGCCGGAGCAATGTTCTGCTTCTGCTTTGAAGGTCACATCACGCTGGTGTTGTTGAACTCGTCCTGGCTTAAATTGCACCGGTTACTACCTGCAAAAAGAACAAAATGTTTTCCCAACAGGATATTTGAAGGACTGTCCCCTGCCACATATACTTGCCCCGTAACTGCACTGTTCTTCAGCGGCCTTGCTCCACGTTCCCCCACACGGTGAGGTATGTTTGGCTGGGACAAGGACGGGGCCTTCTTGGGGGATGCAGTGCTCCATCTTCATAGATGACTTGTGGGGGGGGGGGGGGCGGCGAGAGTGGAGGCTTCCTAAAAATCCCACTAGGCCTTTGGTTGTAACTGCTACCTCCTTGCCTCCTGGTGGATCTGCTTTGGTGGGTTGTTTTTAATGCTCCCCAGTTTTAAATTGGCATTTTAATGCTGTCAAAACCACCTTTTTGTTTATACGAGAGCGTTTGCCTCCACTGACAAAACGATCCAACATGGCTTGCCATTTGGAGAAGCGCTTAGCCGGGATTTTAATGGGTAAGACCTGATAGAGGAACAGAAATTTAGGCAATAGGTTCATCTTTACAGCAGCTATTCTGCCAAGCCATGTTAGGTTTAGTTGACTCCATTTAGTGAGATCATTTAACATCTGTCTACGTAGTTGGCCAAAATTTGAACCTTACAACCCCCCTCACCCGCAAATGGCCAGATGAGACATGAGATTTGATCTGGAGCAGCTGAGATGATTCCGAGTAGGCCCTGTCCTTCAGCTCATCGCTGAGATACTCAGTTTGAAGGGAACGCGCCGAGAGCCAAGCTCGGCCCGGGTTTTGTAAGGTGGCTTATTTTCCATGCACAAGCCAGGCTGAGAACCCAGCGCTTGACTTGATGCCCATGGTGGCTTATTGTGTTGGCCAAACCCGGCGGGACGATTTCTTTGTCAGTTTCCAGGAACAGCTACTGAGCAGCAAAAACGTCTGCCGTTCCTCGCAGTCTCACTAGAGCTGCCATCATTCTCCCTCATCCCTTCTCAGTACCCTCACGCTTTTGCAGACCTGTGTGCAGGAGCGAAGAGCAGCTTCCTTTGCATTTGAGCAGTTTCCCAGTCGGTGTTGCTGCTCTGCCTCGAGACGTGTGCAACCCCATTGCCTTGTTGAGACATTTGTGTATATTCAGTGATCCCGCTGGCTGCTCTGCAACCCGTAGGTAGATGTGGCAGCTAGCAATGGAGAGAAACAACAAGCAGGAAGTGAGGCGGGGAGCCGAAAGCCGTTTTGCCCACAGATGCCCCTCCTTCAGAATACGGGACATGCAGGAGCTCTTGGCATATATGTCATTGTAGGGATCTACGGTCGAGAGATGGCAGTCAGATTGGGTCTAGTGGCAGGTGGCCATTCATATCACTTCACAAATTCTGATGGTTCAGTTTCGGTCATGAGGTTCTGACTAGCTACCTTTGGAGGCGTGCAAGTAAATACAAGCATGACACACACACACACACCCTCAGTGAGTCTGGTTATGAGAAGGAGTCCTGCTTGTCCAGGGATTGAAGGACAGATGCTAGACCACAGATGCTAGACCACTAGACCAGTGCTAGACCACTGGAGCTTCCAACACAGTTTATTAGCAAGCAGAAGGGCATGTTCTCCAAAAAGATGGGCAGAGAAAGTCAAAGTGACCTTAAGGGCTCCCACCGCTTCTCTGCTCCTGGTTTCGTTGCTCAGTTACTTCCTGTTTCAAAACAGGAAAGAAACAACCACCACCAGGCCCATTCAGTAGGCTCCTCTAATCCCGCTGCTTCTCCTTGCACACAGCAGGAGAGCGCAGCAACTTCAAATTTATATCGGACTTTCTTGAGAGTTTTTTTGTCACGCAAGGAAGGCCAGAAAGGGGGGGAAGGCGTGTGGGAGGCAGACGTCATGTGAGGGACCTGCGGAAAATCTTGAATGAGTGTGCAATAAAACGCTCGTCGGATGGAGCCCTTAGTCACAGCCAAAGGAGAAGGCCCTTGGAAGGTGCAGGAGAGACGTCTTCAGCTCAGCAAGCACGCGAGGGTCTCCACTTGCAGAGAAACGCTGTCTTAACGACCTGTGCTTTCACCGAGAAAGGCTGGGAAAATGCTGAAGGAAACATACAGGCCACGGAAAGATGGTTCACTGTCGTATTGTGAGGACAGCCATTCCCAATTTCATTCACGCTCATGGGCATTTGCAAGACGGGGCAAGGAGGTGCAATTGACCCTCTAGGGATAAGCCTTAGTTCTCCAGATTCTCAGCTTTAATAAAAAAGAAAAGAAAAAGCAATCCTCCAGCCCTTGTAGAACTCATGATATGTAGCAAAATATGAAGCCACTTTTCTGGCCCTTCGTTTTGTGAGAAGCTAGCCTGTTTCCACCTTTCAGTGTTTTTACGGAAGAGAAATTGCAGCCTCATAAAAATATATATAATTAGAAATCTAGTTTTGTGAACCGCCCAGAGAGCTCCGGCTATTGGGCGGTATAGAAATGTAATAAATAAATAAATAAATAAATAGTCCCTTTTAGCTGGGTTTGGGCAGTAGTTTGTTTACAAGAAACAACAGGTAGTAGCAAAGACAGGTCTTGTGAATATATTTATTTTTCCTGAGTTCATAAACATTTTAAAAATGACCTTGACGATGTGTGCAGATGAAGTTCATCGTTATCGAACCCATATTGCAGGAGGCAAGCTGAGCAGATCTACCTGCCTTGGCAGCAGTGGTGCCCAGGCTTTCAGCAATGCTCTGTCCCCCAATCCACCAGAAACGACAGACCTGTTACCTGATGCTATCGGGGCTTTTTAAAAATGTGTCATCATACACAAAACGTACAGTTCAAGAAGAAATTTGCAATTCCAGAAGACATTGCTGTCGTTCGGAATTCAAGCCATGCAAATGTTCTGTTGTTGGCTGATGTAAAAAGTGGCTGATAACAATGTGAAAGGCAAAGTGTGTAGTCCTGGCTCCTCTAGAACTGGAGAAGCGTCATCATTTCTCCTTCCACCACTAAAGGCACTCTCCACAGGCTCCACTGCCTTCCCCAACCTGGTGCCCTTCAGATGTTTAGGACTTCCAACTCCAATCAGCCCCTGCCACCATGGCCAACGATCGAGAATCCTGGGGTTGCGGTCCAAAACATCTGGAGGGCACCAGGTTCTAGACCACAATACCTGATGGAACGCCTCTCCCGACATGAACCTACCCATACACTGTGCTCAACATCTAAGGTCCTCCTCCGAGTGCCTACTCCGAGGGAAGCTCGGAGGATGGCAACAAGGGAGAGGGCCTTCTCAGTGGTGGCCCCCCAATTATGGAATGATCTCCCCGATGAGGCTCGCCTGGAGCCAACATTGTTATCTTTTCAGCACCAGGTCAAGACTTTTCTATTTTCCCAGGCATTTAACAGCATACAACAACGCTAAAATTGTTTTTTTAACAGACCCCAGAACTGTTGTTAAATGGACTCCGTTGTTTTTATACTGTTTATGTTTTTGATGGTTTTAAATTCTGTATACTTTTTAATGTTCACTGTTTTTTAACTTCTGTAAACCACCCAGAGAGCTTTGGCTATGGGGCGGTATATAAATCTAATAAATCAAATCAAAGTGTTCACCAGTGTTTCCAAAATAAAAGAAATCATCCTAGGATGAGTCAGGTGAAGTTGTCATTTATAAGGGCAGTGATGCCATAGAATATACATTCTGGCAGCCTTAAGACAGCTATACTGTGTTTGTGCATTTCGGGGGGTTTCCTCTTGTTCCTGGGTGTGTGTTTTAATCTCTCAGTCCAAATAATTTTGTTGGAGTTCATGATGCTTCTTGAATTTAGTTGCCAGGAAAGGGCAACTAAAATGATCCAGGGGCTGGAGCCTCTTCCTTACGAGGGAAAATTATAACAGCTGCCATCTCAAGAAGCAGGCCCCTGTGCGTGCCCCCTGACACCAGGGCCCCCTGCGTGCCTTCAGTCTGCCTCTGTCCAGCCGTCTTTGGGCCTATGGCGAATGACCTCCTTGGCATCACAGCAAGCCGGCCCATTGCGCAGCTGCGGCTCCTCGTGCTCGTACCAGTCCTCTTCGCTGAAATCTGGGAAGAAGAAGGCAATTTCCCGGCTGGCTGATGCTGCTGAATCTGCCAGGGCAGGAGAGGGGAAAAACCATGAGCAGGGTGGTCTTTGAACAAGGGAGAGGGTAACAGCGCATACCACGCGGGGAGAGTTTGGGTAACGGCGGCACTTTCGAAGAGGTTACGGCTCAGGACACCACCTGTGTGCTCTTCACACATTTTTTTATTTAATCAATTTATGGACCACTTAACTATACCTTAGACTTAGAGCCTCATGTGGCGCAGAGCGGTAAAGCAGCAGTTTCTGCAGCTGAAACTCTCCCCACAACCTGAGTTTGATCCCAGCGGAAGCTGGTTTCAGGCAGCCGGCTCGGGTCGACTCGGCTTTCCATCTTCCCGAAGTCGGTAAAATGAGTACCCAGTTAGCTGGGGGAAAGGTAATAATGGCCGGGGAAGGCAACAGCAAACCACCCCGCTATAAGGCCTGCCAAGAAAACGTCAGCGAAAGCTGGCGTCCCTCCAAGAGTCAGTAATGACTCAGTGCTTGCACGAGAGGTTCCTTTCCTTTTCCTTAACTATACCTTAAATGGCATCTCAAGGTGGTATACGACATTAAAAAACGTAAAGACAGAATGTTGACTTGAAGTAATTTACAATGTATAGCATCATTTCACTTCCTAGTTTAATAATCATAGAATCATAGAATAGTAGCGTTAGAAGGGGCCTCTAAGGCCATCGAGTCCAACCCCCTGCTCAAGGCAGGAATCCACCCTAAAGCATGCCTCACAGATGGCTATGCAGCTGCCTCTTGAAGGCTTCTAGTGTGGGAGAGCCCACCACCTTCCTAGGCAACTGATTCCATTGTCGACCTGCTCTAACAGTCAGGAAGTTTTTCCTGATATCCAGCTGGAATCTGGTTTCCTTTAACTTGAGCCTGTTATTCTCTGTCCTGCATTCTGGGAGGATGGAGAAGAGATCCTGGCCCTCCTCTTTGTAACAACCTTTCAAGTATTTGAAGAGTGCTATCATGTCTCCCCTCCATCTTCTCTTCTCCAGGCTAAACATGCCCAGTTTTTTCAGTCTCTCTTCATAGGGCTTTGTTTCCAGACCCCTGATCATCCTGGTTGCCCTCCTCTGAACACGACGTTGGCCAATACGAATCTAATTAATCCCTTTGCTTGCCTGGTTTTAAAATACCTGCAATCCTTGCCTCTTCCAATGAATGTCGTGATTCTGCCTCTTTCATTATCTGATTAAATAATGTTATCATATACGTCAGTAACAGATATTTAAATTTTTGATAGGATTTTGAACCATAGTCATCTATACCTGGGGACTTTCTGTTTTAAATTTCTTTATCACATTTTCTATTTCTCTGCTTTCAATGGGCTTAGTTAATACTTGTTTATGCTCATTTTTCAGCTCTAGAATTGTAAAATTTTATAAATATTCTTTAATTCCCCCCCGCGAGAGGGCTTACCTAAAGAATATAATTTTTCAAAGTATACAGAAAAGTGTCCTACTATTTGTTCTGTGCTATGTGTTTGAGAATTATTATATTCTATTGCTATTTTATTCCTATTTCTATGTTTTTTTGCTAACCATTTTGAACTCTTGTTACCAAAGTAATAATGATTCTGTTTAATATGCAAGTTTTATTGTAAACCGCCCAGAGAGCTTCGGCTATGGGGCGGTATATAAATTTAATAAATAATTAAATAAATACATAAATATTGTAGTAGAATAGTGGTTTTAAATGTATGTGTATATTGTGTGTTTTTGTTGTTTTTAGTTTTTGTATATTGTTTGTAAGTGACTTAATATTATGTAAACTGCCCAGAGAGCTTTGGCGATGGGGCGGTATACAAATGCAATAAATAAATAAAATAATCATGTGCATTGATGGTGAATAATAATAATAATAACAACAACAACAAGAAGAAGAACAACAATGGTTGGCCACTGTGTGAAGAGTTTGCTGGACTAGATGGACCCTTGGTCTGATCCAGCATCAGGGCACTTCTGATGTTCTTAAAAACAGTCAATAAAAAATGTATCCGTTAAAACATTTTAAACAGAAGACGACGACGACGACAACACACTCCCAAATTTTAACATTTAAAATCAGAGAACCAACAATAAACTAACTGGGCAGGACAATCAGTCAGGGAAGCCTGGGTGAACAGACCAGTCTGTAACTGGGGCCTCAAGCATGTCACAGTTGGCGCCACCCACGTACCAAGGGAGAGAGCATCCCGCAAAGTGAGCGCCACAAACGGAGAAGGCCCGGTTCCAGATTGCTCCCAGATGGCAACCTGCAAGTTGCAGTACAACTGGCAAGGCCTCCTCCAATTCTCTTGTGGCCGGAGGGTTGATTTCTTTCTTTCTTTACAACATGTGTTTACCGCTCCTCGTCTAAAGAGGTTCCGTAGCAGTGAACAAAAAGCGATAAAGGAATAAAATGATAAAAAAGAGTAAAACACGATATTAAAATTGTTCTTTTTGAAAAAGGAGCACCAATGAAAATTTTGGCTGCTCAATGAAGGAAGGTTTCTTGAAATAGAGCTGTTTTCAGGAGGCGCCGCAAACAACCAGTGCTGGCACCTGCCTGACCTCCAGAGGTAGAGAGTTCCACAGGGGAAGGCGATTGGATCCTAAGTCACTCAGACCTTTATATGCCAGCAACAAAACCTTAAACCTGGTTTGGTAGCTCATAGGCATTTTGTGAACCGCCCAGAGAGCTTCGGCTATTGGGCAGTATAAAAATGTAATAAATAAATAAATAAATAAATAAATAGGCAACCAGTGCAGCTGGGATCACGTATGCTTGGTCAGGCATCCCAGTCAACATCCCGGCCACTGCAGCGTCATAGAATCATAGAACAGCAGAGTTGGAAGGGGCCTACAAGGCCATCAAGTCCAACCCCCTGCTCAATGCAGGAATCCACCTGAAAGCATCCCTGACAGATGGCTGTCCAGCTGCCTCTGGAAGGCCTCTAGGGTGGGAGAGGCCACAACCTCACCAGGCAACTGATTCCATTGTTGTACTGCTCTAACAGCCAGGAAGTTTTTCCTGATGTCCAGCCGGAATGTGGCTTCCTGTAACTTGAGCCCATTGTTCCATATCCTGCCCTCTGGGATGATCGAGAAGAGATCCTGGCCCTCCTCTGTGTGACAACCTTTCAAGGATTTGAAGAGTGCTCTCATGTCCCCCCTCCATCTTCTCTTCTCCCGGCTAAACATGCCCAGTTCTTGCAGTCTGTCTTCATAGGGCGTTGTTTGCATCCGGATGCTGTACAAGGGTAGCTTCACATAAAGTGCATTGCAGTCATCGAACTATGAGGTTCCCAGTGCACGAACTCAGTGGCCAGGCAAGGGCGTAGTTGGCATCCCATCTGAAGCTGGTAAGAGGCGCTGCTCAGCACAGAAGAGGGAACGCTCTGCAAATGAGGAATTAGGTGCCTGGCCTGCATGGAGCATTCTGAGAAGCCCAACTTCAAAATCTCGAAAATCTGCAGTTAGGTTTGATGATGAGACGCGTTTTAGCTTCCCACAGGCTTTGCTTGTGGTGGATTCTGTGGAATTCCTTGGAACAATTTCACACTCCCAGCTGACAGTGTTTCTTGGCCCAAAGTATTACGCCAATTCTGCATGTGTTTGTTTTCATGGGACCCTGAACATTGCAAATTGCTTTGGGAACACAATTCTAGGTGAAATGTGCTTAATATGTTCCTCCCTCTACCACGTCTTTCGGACTTACCTGAGCCGTGCACAGTGTTCCGGGTGTCGGTGAGGCCAAATGTCCCCCGGATGGACTCCGGGTCCGTGTGCTGGGCACGAAATACCTTGGTGGGGCCCATCAGAGATCTCCAGAGTGGGATGGCTTCTTTGTGGGCCAGGATGTAAGCCCTCATGGGGCCGCTAGAGAGCAGAGAAGAAGATATATCACAAACAAGTTCACGTCGTCCTGGATTTTGCATACTCCAAGACCATTGTTCCCTCTTCCTTCCCATTCTTCAGAACCAGAAATCCGCTTCCCCTGGGGGACAATAGTTCACTGGTGACTTCCTGCTTTCCACATATACCATCTTTGTAGGCAAGCAGTGCTCATGAGGGATAAGGGCCCTCCTGTCCTGCTCTGACATGACTTATCCTTCAATCAATTTGGTGAAGCAGAGTAGAACTGGAAACAGGGCCTCCCCGGGGGCTGCTCCTGCATTGTGCACTTCCTTGCCCCATAAAGTGCTTCTGGCTCCCTCCGTCGCAGCTCTGCACCAGTTGTTGAAGACCAGCCCG